>NC_064646.1:420813570-421475653 GCF_023864345.2 Schistocerca serialis cubense
TCTTGCAGTAATTACATATTAATTTCTTTTTCTTCTTTTTCTCTGTTGGATTTACTTGCTGAAATGACAGCCTTGATGAGTCTGTAGTGAGGGCTTCTTGTTTACTAAAATCACCCTCCTTTGTACTAAGAGCTTTTTCATATGCACACAATTTATTTGTTAAATTATCAACTGTTCTGTCATCTCTAGATGTTAGCATCCAACTAGATTTAAACAAAAAATAGTCTTCTGGTAGTGTACCTTATATTTTACAAATCAAAAACAAATCAGGCATTTCTGAATTATTTACGATGTCTTTGGTCATTTCTGGTTTCAATTCACTCCACAAATATTTCTGTTAGGAAATATGTGTCACAATATCATCTTCAGGAGCCTTTTTGTAACTAAAGAACTCCAAACAAAGGTTGTAAACTTTGTCTTCAGAGACACCATCAAATATTTTGTGTGATTCTGTCCACACTTCATACACTGTATTTAGATGCATTATTTTCTGCTAAGTTTCTTCCAACATATTTGTAGTCAAAACAAGTAGAGCGTTGCTGTCTGCTTTGTTAAAAGCTTCTAAAGCACTTTTATAGATCGCCCTTTGTTCAACGGTAGCACTTTCAGAAATAATACTAGGTTTCACTGTCCTGCCTTCCACAACATCAAGTGCACCAGGAATTCCTCATAGACAAATACTTATTTTGTATTTCCAAATGTTCCAATTTGTTTTGTCTTCCACAACTCCGATGTTGATAATTCTCCTTGAATCCATCGTGGTTGCATGGAATTAACAACTTCAAAAATGTCTTCTTGGAGATAACTTTAAAAACCTTTTGCACAGAGCTACGTTATTATTTTTGTACAAGTGTCCTTTTAACACACACCTGGGCCCATAACCTGCTGAGATTTTCTTAGAAAAATAAATATTTGCATATTTGGAAATACACATGGTTTATTAGGTACCGGTTCAACACAAAGTACGTACAACAAGAACAACAATATACAGAAAAACCACACACAGGTGCGTATTACCAACATTAGCACTGCATGTACATTATTATACAACACCGCTCGACATTTACATCACAACCATTTATATTAAAGAATTGATACCTATGATCATGTTAACACAGTTTCTGAATTCTCTAACGTGTGCAATTCTGTGACCACAACTTTGAACTGCAAGAGTAGTTTGACTTCATGTTGGATTGTTTTTGGACACCATCTCTGTAGCACCAAAAATTTTAACGTTATAGGTCAGCAGTAGTACTGTGTTCATTTTGCTAGGTGAAGTCACTGAAATCTGTGAACAGCTGTCAACCAGTACCTCACTTTCTAAGCCACCTACTGCTACTTTTACAATCGGATTGACATCAGCTGAAATGGGCACCAGCTCTCCCCCACAAAACAACTCTTTTATTTTGGCTTTTTTTTACCCAACTCAGTCACAGGCATCGAATTTCTATCTTTGCTCTTCCTATTCACCATTGAGTGTGGGAGTCTAAAAGCACACTGCATGAGTGCTGTCCAACCTTGATGGCAGTCATATTTGGCATCTCCATCAAATACGAATTTATAAATCATATTAGTGCTGTCCAGAGGCACTATTGTGTTTTGTAATGAACATTCTTGTTTGAATTCTCTCCCTTGCAGTTCAGAAGTGCTTGCTTCCTTGCAGTCTTTCATATACTGTTCTGGAGCCTGAAGTCCTCACACTTGCCACATCAACGAATTTTTACTTCTTATTGTTCCTGTTCCAGTCAGTTGCTTTCTGTCAAACTGTCACACTATCCCAATAGTACCAGTAGCATTTAATCCGTCAGTTATGTCATAATAATAACTGGGGTGCAAGTCAGGTGACTCTTCACATACACTCAGTGGTGCAGGAATGTCTCCCCCACTCATTAGTGTCTCCATTCTTACAAAGTTCAATAGAACTTCCCATCAGCTGCCCAACCAAGCTATTCAGCAATCTTGTTCCCCCACTGAGTGCACCTCCTCTCCACCAAGGTCACCTGTGGCAGCTGCTATATACACTTTATTTACGTTCCTCACTATTATTTGCCAGTTTTCTACTTAAAATTGGTCATCAGAATGATTGAAATTCTGTTGCCTGCCGTGCACATCATCATAAGTGGCACGAGTCTTCCACCTTCCCACAGCTCCTGTGTTATATTTTGCACTGTACTGTAAGGGCCATGAGAATATTAGACTCTTTCAAGAAAACGTTCATAATTCTCGTAATTGTCATGGAGTGGTGCTACAAGTTCTCACCAAACACAGAATGGTAACAAAAGTTTTATACCCACAACAACAACTGTACAGCCACCCCACATCAGTACTTACAGATTGCCTTCATTGTGCCCTGGACAGGTTGAACTAGTCTTCGATCCAGAAGTGTATGAGCAGTTATCACTGAATTGCTGTAGACCAATATTCTTTCAAAAATTGGACCTTGATAATTTGTAAATTATTACAGTACTTAGTTACATCATTCATCTGTCTAAAGACATCATCTTTGAATTGCTCTGCTGTAAAAGAAACAGACAGCAAATGAGTTGTAGAAAAGGTAGTAAGAGCAACTTGACTTTCTGCGAGTTGTATCCAAGGCTGTATCCTCAAAGTCTCATGTGGATGGCCTTAGCCGCAGCTGGTTCCATGGCTAAGTAAAGATGAGGACAGCAACCAGGCAACAGTCAGTTACTGCTTCACAGTGGGCTAATAGCAACTTGTCCAGAAACACATGGAAGTATGACTTCTTAACATGGCTGGAAGTACGAGAAGATTGTACTGAAAGATGTTAGGCGATTAGCCAGTTTCATCCATAGCTAGTGCCACACTCTTGGATATTATGGTGCAACTTAATGGTATAAACAGTAACAAACATTATGAGCACAATGAAACAAACAAAAATTAACAAAATATAGGCACTAGTAACTTCACTAGGCAAAAATTAATTTATATCATTACCTATGTCAAAGTATCATTAACCATAAAGCCACATGACAAGATTAAAATGTGAGGATGCCCCTAATATAACTATAAAATGTAGAAACTGTAGCTTATACGTTTGAAATCTGTGGTAACAGCTAAAGAGGCGAAACTTCTAAAATGTTATAATTGTTTCCAGTATAAAATTTGTTTCATACTTGGAAACTGACTCCTTTTGATGAACTGTTCCTTGTGATATGCACCTCCCTCTACTCTTTATGTGTAAGGTCTATGTGTTTTGGCATAAAACTTGAAATTTGACATTTCTCTTATGTGGCATAGGCACCAGCACTTAAATCAGTGTCTTTGTTGTCCACAGGTGTGCTCGGTTGTCTTGGACACTCCTAATGTCCCCTGTGACAGGTCAGCCAGCAGCGACAAAGTCATTAGTATCAGGGTGGACACCCACCTTCCAGGCAACGAGAACAGCAGCTCATCATCGACGATGTTTTCTTTTTCTATTGTGGTGGGCATCCGCATACTATAAGCGCAGCCAACACAGTATGAGCACCACGTGCTGACGTCACGGGCACAGAGAAGACATCACCTATTGGCTGGAGACGCTGTGGCTCTGCTGTTACCACAACAGAAACATTACATCACTGTGAGGCTAACATCAGTACAGTCAGAAATGTTTACCTGGCATTTAAAACTGATTTTTGTTTACAGTAAACAAATTATTTGAGCAACATGAGAATACTCATTGAGAGTAACTTATCATTGTTTAATAGTTCGCGTAACAACCTTCACTGAGATCAGTGTAGGGCATCTGTTTTAGCTTTGTACTGGAGCATTAGTTACACGACGATACATGCATTGGCTTATTCACTTTCATTCAGCATCTTGTTCCATCAGAAATTTAACAGCATTCTTGAAGGCGTTCACTGCCAACCACTTAGCCTATCTGTAGCAATGTATGTTATGCGTCATCAACCTCACAATTTCTTCATGGCAGAACTCTCAGTACAGACAAAGTTTCCAGAGCTTCATGTTTTCGAAGCCATCTTCAGAGTATAACAGTCCTAGATTGAGAGATAATGCCTGAGAAAAGAAACTTATAATAGAGAAGAATTTATCTGTGGTCATCACAGACACAGCTACAAACTAATAATCCTGACTTTTTTCCCATGGAAATCTTAACACTTAAACATCCCTCTTGACATATTCTGCCTGAGAAAGGCCACACCAGTTAAGTTACCACACTGTATTCATTCGCTTCATCACAGATATTTCACATGAAAAGTCAAAATAAAAAGGAAATAATTTCATGCTTGGCAGAGCGAGTGCACCAGCATACATCATTGGTTCAGTAAATGACGTGTCACAGTCACATGACTGGCCATCGGTCCCTATCAGCCGACTTCCACAATTGGTGGCCAGAGTCTGGTGTGACATAGGCAAACTGTAGAGCACAGTGTTTTGAGCTGGACCACAGCCAACAGCTCTTTCACACAACATTTTTTGATCTTTTTCTATTACTGAAAGTCAGAAAGTGAAACACATTATTTTTACTCTTCCATTGTAGCAAAATGATACTTTTAGCTTTTAGGGAAATGTAAATACATGTCAGGTATTGCACATCACATAGTAGATATCCACTGCTGTACCAAAACACTATTTCTGGGAAGTTGAATCTTCCCCCAAGTGGTGAGAGGTGGTAATAGCTAATGCATCCTAGAACATTGTCTAACATGATTGTTTTCATGGTGCAGGTGTTAAAGGTGGGCAAAGGCATAATGTTATTGCGGCATTATACTTGTTCCCCACGTTTGTCTTTCCAGAGGTGCATTCGGCACTGGCTTCAGTTTTATTGATATATATTACTTCTCAAGTCAACACCCCTTTTCTTCAAGACATGCTAATCGCACAGAGATGAATGAGGCATCATTAGAAAATTTTTAATCGTTTCTCATACTGCATACCGGTTTTGTGCTAAGACTTACTATTTGTCGAAAATTTTGAACTATCGTAGGCAAAAGGGCATCATAGATGTCCGGCATCATACCTGTAGTTTGTGAAGCTAACCTCTTACTCACGAACAAGAGACTCACTCTTCATTTTATCTTATTACAAAAAAAAAAAAAATGGTTCAAATGGCACTGAGCACTATGGGACTCAACATCTTAGGTCATAAGTCCCCTAGAACTTAGAACTACTTAAACCTAACTAATCTAAGGACATCACACACACCCATGCCCTATCTTATTACAAATTATGTCTTATTAACAGGATAATTTGTATACATCAGTGTCATAGACTATAACGGTGACCACTGCAGTAGTCCATTATCTCTGCCCGTTGTACAGGTTGGCATTCCTGTATGAATATGCCTTTCGAAATGACAAAAATATTAGTCACTGCCAACATAAATTATGATTTACGTATTGCTGCTATGGCCTAACATGCTTACATGAAGTACGAAATGCAATCAGAATCCTGAAATACAGTTAGAATTTATTGAGGTCTTAGTGAATACCAGGTAAGAAGCGAATTAAAATTGCATTTGCTGTCGCTATAAGCAAGTTATGGGGACAAAGTTTCAAATCGTATTTACCATATCCATTCTTTACTTACAGGCAGTCGCATGTAGCCATTTCAGGACAAAATAAATCAACCAACATTTTCTTATCCCTTAAGGAAAATGAAAAATAAAAAGTTCATGAAGCTCAAATTCTTATACAATATATCATTTACAATTAGATATACTAAAGCTCTGGAAACAATTTCGTTCAAATTTTCTGTGTGGAAATATATAGAAAAGTGTGCGTCATAAATTTATGATTATTATTTCACTTTTTTGGTTTATTTTTAAAGAATTTTTATCAGTTCACAAACCATCTGTATCCCAACTACATTCTTATCCCAAATACTGTCATTATTTAAAACTATGAAAGCACTTAAGTTTCGTACAGGGCTCCTGATGAGTAATAATGTCCAGCCACATTGAACAGCTCTGTTGGAGGTGCTCTTGGAGTAGGAGGATATTTGGCAAATGGGCTGGCCTGTCCCGTGACATAAATTTCATTGAGCACATGTGAGATCCAGTAGGAAAACGTGTTTCAGCATATCCACATTCACCAATGACCATCCAATAGCTGTCAGTCCTGCTGGTAGATGAATCAAACGCACTGCCACAAGAACTTTTTACCAAACGTATGGTCAGCATAGGAGGACGCAATAGAGCATGCACTGTCATCAGTGGTGATCACACACTCCGTTAAGACCCATGTCCCGCCATTTGTAATACCAGGGGACCATCATGAAATGCGGACACTTTAGTGTAATTCGACTTTGAATGAAGTTATTTCTGTTCTCATTGTGCACTTCTTTCAGTAACCTTCTCTAATACACTGTAGCAATTCTTTCTATGAATGGCCCACATTTCATTGAACCATGTTACTTGGCAGAGACACATCTTGTGAAAATTATGAACTTTTTGTCCATAAGATTTGCACAACAGTTGTATTGCCATGACTTGACACACAAATAGCCAAGATATTGACGATAGTGCAAAACACCATTCACAGTAAGACTCTACACTGCTATTATGTTTCCATACTCAATCGCAATCACAAGGCCACCTGCAATTATCTACCACAACATCAGAATAGCCCATACGCAGTCAGATAGAGATGATAGCTCTACGTACCGGTCCTGTAGTGAGAGATGACACAGGAGTATGACAAAATTTTTGTTCATCTCATCACATCTCCTACACGATAGTACATCATTTTATTTAGCAACATCAGTTGAAGTAACAATAAATCTCATTGCACCTCTGAGGTAGTGTCACCTTGAGCTACACCTGCACGAATACTCTGTAAGTCACCTTTAAGTGCCTGGCAGAGGGTTCATCAAAACACTTTTACTATTCCTCTACCGTTTCACTCTGTAACAGTGAATGGGAAAAACAGACTTTGCTTAAAAGATATCACTGCTCTGGAAAACAGTATTGTTTTAATGGCTGGCATCATTAGTCATGTAACATGTCTATCTCTCTCTCCCCTATTTTTTGATAATACCAAATGAGCTGCCCCTCTCTGAGCTTTTTCAATGTCCTCTGTCAATCCCATCTGGTAAGGGTACCATACTGCACAGTCATACCCTAGCACAGGATGGACAATTATAATGTAGGCAATCTCCTTAGTAGACCTGTTGCATCTTCTAAGTTCTCTGCCAGTAAAATGAAGTCTTTGGTTTGCCTCCCCCAAAATATTATCTATGTGATCATTCCAATTTCAGGAACATTGCATCATAATTATGAACAACACAGGCACTGCAATACTATAACTTTCCACCAACAATTAGCAAGTGTCTTTCAATTAAAAATGTCACTATTGTATGGCAATATACATAATTAACATATGAATGCTGGTTACAGACGCATGATTGACAACATACGGAAATTTGGGTCTGGCTCAGATAGCCTAATGGTAAGGTGACCACTCGCGATAAGTGGGAAATCCGCATTTGAGTCCTGGTCCAGCACAAATTTTCATTATTGTCATTCAGTTATACAGTTGACGGTTGTCCAATGTGTGCCTGTTCCTTTCCACATGGATGCACATCTAAAGGAACATTGCATTGTACTTCAGAACAACAAATCCACTGCAGTATTTTATTTATCCACCAATACTGGGCTAGTGACTTTCAATTAAAATATCTCTCCTGTACGGGAATATACATAACAGATGTACAAGTGCAGGTTGGCGACATACATGGAGAATACACAGGTAGCTAATGGTAAACTGACAGCTATCAATAAGCCAGAAATCTGTCACAATTCTAGGTCCAGCACAAAAAAAATTTTTGTTGCCACTCCATTATACAGCTAATGTTTTTCCATATTTGCAACTACAACTACATTGCACGCACTTGTCTGACTCAGTTATACAGTTGACGGTTGTCCAATGTGTGCCTGTTCCTTTCCACATGGATGCACATCTAAAGGAACATTGCATTGTACTTCAGAACAACAAAGCCACTGCAGTATTTTATTTATCCACCAATACTGGGCTAGTGACTTTCAATTAAAATATCTCTCCTGTACGGGAATATACATAACAGATGTACAAGTGCAGGTTGGCGACATACATGGAGAATACACAGGTAGCTAATGGTAAACTGACAGCTATCAATAAGCCAGAAATCTGTCACAATTCTAGGTCCAGCACAAAAAAATTTTTGTTGTCACTCCATTATACAGCTAATGTTTTTCCATATTTGCAACTACAACTACATTGCATGCACTTGTCTGACTCAGTTCTGTCCTATGGTATAATCTGCAACTTGTTGAAGTTTAAATGAAAAAAAAAAATATGATTGCTACAGAAGTTGAAATAAGAACATTTCGTCAAGTTGACAAGTAAATATCTTGAAGAAGCCTCTTCAGGGAGCTAAGATTTCATATACTTACATGTCAGTCATATGCTCCATACTGGTATTTCTGGTTGATGATAAAAGTGAATTTAGGGTGAATTCATAAATTCACTAACACAATATTAGAATTAAATATAATTTTGATATAGATTAAATATAAATCTCTAGTTTTCAGAATGGAGCTTATTTATTCTGGTGCAAAACGTTATAATTGGTTATATATTGGCTTATGACAAGAAACTGAAAATATCCACATATTTAAAGTTGAAATAAAAGAATGTAGTAGCCATTCTATGTGCAGTGTACTCAAGGGTACTCAAGAATAAATATTGTGTTTATGTTTGCAAGTATGTAGGCAGCTGGTTGTGGTCTGTATAAAGTTGCTGAAACACTCTGTTTGAAGAGTTAAATTAAAACACTAGCTAATTAATGTATGGAAGAAGCAGTTCCCTTTTCTTCTTTTTCTTTTTTCAAAGTAGACATTTCCCTCCTCATTATTATACAAATTTTCATTCTCCTTCGATTTGGTCATGGGTATGTTGTCGCTGTAAAGGTTATCAACTTCCCTTGAAAGTTTTTTGAGCTCAGTGAGCAGCCAAACTTCAGGATTATCCCTGACATAACATTTGTAGCAGTTAAGACTGGAATCATATGACGATACAGTTTGATACACTGCCAAATATGGTACGTGTTTTTCTGTAAATGTGACGTGTGAGGCTGTAGGGTTACCTCCACAGTGCGTCACAGGAGCGAGGAGGCATTCAAAGTTGACATACACTACAAACAGGCATTGCTCCTGGCGGTGAGCATTCTTAAACATTTTGAATTTGTTTTCCTCAGTAGGTGTGATAGCACCTGCCGGTCCATTGGAAATGCGGTCTGCTAGGTACGCCACTAATAACTTGTCTGAGGAGAAATAATTCAGACACCTTAAGAAAATACACTTTTTATGTTACTTTTTCGACAACTGGCTGTAAAGGGGTCGAGACATGTCTTTGATCCAAACGTAGTGATAATTATCACCTTCAGAGAAGATCAGCATGTTCACATGCAGCTCACGCTCACCTGCAAATTTTGAGAAATGGAAGAGCCTGGCAACAATGTTCTTGTCTCACTCATCTGACTTGCTTTTCTTCTCCAGGCCATAAACATGAACCAATATTCCAGTATTTTGTGCCTCAAATTTATGTATGTCCTGCATCTTGATGGGGAAATCGATACCATCAAAGTTATAACACCCACGAATATTATCACCTACATGGTGTGTACTGGGATACTGAGGATGATCTATGTAATTGTAATTTCTCTCACAAGCCAGGACTGATCATGCGAAACAAACCTGGTTGATTTTATTTTCAACATTATTGCATGCTCTCTTGTTAGCTATATCTTTAGGGAGCTTGATATAGCTTGATTCTCCATTTACCAGATCATAGACATCTATATGGATGTCCAGGTGTGGTATTCAGCTGAGTGCTTTAGCTGACCCTCCAACCTCCATCTCGGAAAACCGGGCCAGTATAGCACTCAAGGTGGATTTACGAAGCCACCCGGCAATTGACATGCCCCGTATTTTCATTCTGCGCCCACCCTGTTGATGATGGTGTTGGGGAGGGGCCAGTCGGTATTCACCAATCCATTGGCCTTTACGCCGATTCTGACAAGGCTCATATGATGATGATGATGATGATGATGATGCAGGAGGATGCTGCAGTGTTACCAGGTCAGACTGATGGGAACAGCCAGGCTGCGGTGATGGTTCTCAATGCTGTTGTTACTGCTGCTGCTGCAGAACTGACCCAATAACTTGAGAGGTGGTGGCTCGTTGCTTGGCTCATGGACGCCAGAGCGGTGGTGTTTTGGGCAGCGGTGGCTGCAGTTCCCTCGCGGCAACTAGCGGCATCCTTATAGGTGATGCGTGCCTTATGGGGCGCCGCTTTGGGGATGAAGAAGATTTAGCCACCATTGGTATGTGCGCCATACTGTGTTGTGGCTGCGAAGACGGGACTGCTGTAAAAGAAGAAATAAAAAAATAATAGTTAAGTACATTGCTTACCGCTGCTGGCACAGTGAAAGAAAGAATACTGACGATCTCAAGGTTATAAGCAGAGTGAGTGATTACATTTTTCGCTCTGGCTGCAAGGTATTAACACCTCATCGGAAATCTCCACCACACCCTCAAAGAAGTCATCATCATCATCATCATCATCATCATCATTTAGCAGGGCCAGATTACATCCTCCTCTGGTTCAATGACCCTTTGTCTGTCCCATTCAGGCATATCACTGTCCTTGTCAGAATCGGCATCAGGCAATTGGTTTGTCTTGCTCACAACAACAAAAAGCAAAATGCATAAATTGAAAAAAAAGTATGAAATAAGAAGATTTTGAATCACTACTATACAAGAACAAATTACAAGGAAAATTACACTCATATGGCAATGCTAGCTGTGAACCCACCATGGATGGCTGGACGTTGAGAGTCTGACAAGGTCCAGCCCCCTCCTGTCTCTCCTCACACTCCAAGATAAATTCCTGGAGCTGTACTATAACAAGGAGACGGAATTAATAAAGCAAATTTAACATACACACAAAAATTTACACTCAAAATACAACTTATTTATTCAGTTGGTAATCCTGTCTCTAGAACTCTATGCCTCTTGCCGCTACACTCTTCATCTTGGAGAATAAAACACACGCACACACAGAGGTGTGTGGTTGGTTGTGGATTTATACACTCCTGGAAATGGAAAAAAGAACACATTGACACTGGTGTGTCAGACCCACCATACTTGCTCCGGACCCTGCGAGAGGGCTGTACAAGCAATGATCACACGCACGGCACAGCGGACACACCAGGAACCGCGGTGTTGTCCGTCGAATGGCGCTAGCTGCGCAGCATTTGTGCACCGCCGTTGCCAGTGTCAGCCAGTTTGCCGTGGCATACGGAGCTCCATCGCAGTCTTTAACACTGGTAGCATGCCGCGACAGCATGGACATGAACCGTATGTGCAGTTGACGGACTTTGAGCGAGGGCGTATAGTGGGCATGCGGGAGGCCGGGTGGACGTACCGCCGAATTGCTCAACACGTGGGGCGTGAGGTCTCCACAGTACATCGATGTTGCCGCCAGTGGTCGGCGGAAGGTGCACGTGCCCGTCGACCTGGGACCGGACCGCAGCGATGCACGGATGCACGCCAAGACCGTAGGATCCTACGCAGTGCTGTAGGGGACCGCACCGCCACTTCCCAGCAAATTAGGGACACTGTTGCCCCTGGGGTATCGGCGAGGACCATTCGCAACCGTCTCCATGAAGCTGGGCTACGGTCCCGCACACCGTTAGGCCGTCTTCCGCTCACGCCCCAACATCGTGCAGCCCGCCTCCAATGGTGTCGCGACAGGTGTGAATGGAGGGACGAATGGAGACGTGTCGTCTTCAGCGATGAGAGTCGCTTCTGCCTTGGTGCCATTGATGGTCGTATGTGTGTTTGGCGCCGTGCAGGTGAGCGCCACAATCAGGACTGCATACGACCAAGGCACACAGGGCCAACACCCGGCATCATGGTGTGGGGAGCGATCTCCTACACTGGCCGTACACCACTGGTGATCGTCGAGGGGACACTGAATAGTGCACGGTACATCCAAACCGTCATCGAACCCATCGTTCTACTATTCCTAGACCGGCAAGGGAACTTGCTGTTCCAACAGGACAATGCACGTCCGCATGTATCCCGTGCCACCCAACGTGCTCTAGAAGGTGTAAGTCAACTACCCTGGCCAGCAAGATCTCCGGATCTGTCCCCCATTGAGCATGTTTGGGACTGGATGAAGCGTCGTCTCACGCGGTCTGCACGTCCAGCACGAACGCTGGTCCAACTGAGGCGCCAGGTGGAAATGGCATGGCAAGCCGTTCCACAGGACTACATCCAGCATCTCTACGATCGTCTCCATGGGAGAATAGCAGCCTGTATTGCTGCGAAAGGTGGATATACACTGTACTAGTGCCAACATTGTGCATGCTCTGTTGCCTGTGTCTATGTGCCTGTGGTTCTGTCAGTGTGATCATGTGATGTATCTGACCCCAGGAATATGTCAATAAAGTTTCCCCTTCCTGGGACAATGAATTCACGGTGTTCTTATTTCAATTTCCAGGAGTGTATATAGACTGAGGCGACCAGTGAGAGAGCTTCATTTGGATGGGTAGATAATGAGAAGCTTTTATGGAACATCACTATTTCCTGGAAGGGATTGATGCGACCATTGTCTCTCTTTCCAAATAACAAGAATGCTTTTATGATTAACAGTGTTTTCAAAAGCATGCACGGGCATGATGAATGATTTTAACAGTGAGAATGTTTACTGTCTCTGAGACATGTTGAAATCAGGACATCACGATTTCCAGGAAGGGAACACGTGATGTGCCATTAGGACCATCAGTGAGAATGCAGTTGGTATTATTCCGAGCTATTTTCGTAACCAGGTCCTGTTAGAACAAGAATTTCCATGCAGGCAAGCTCAGACATCACGAAAGCTCTTACAACAATAGCGACTGTTAACTGTTTCTGTGACACTTTACGATTTACGTGCAGGGACTGATATGTAATGGATCAGCTGCCCTGTTAGAATTGCTAGGAAGAATGTATCCTGTGTTATTCTGGGAAGCACTTCAAAAGGTTTCTATAGCACGTCAAGAGGGAGAGTTGGCTGTTATTTACATAGACATTAGATGTCAGTATGACACAGACAATCGTTTAGCTGCGCCTGCACGGGTGAACTGCTAGAGAAACATCTCACAGTGATGCCTCAGTCACGGTGGCTGGGTAAACACGTATGTAGCTGGAGGTGTCTTGTATGTGGGACAGATGTCCCGTTAGGATCACTAGGAAGAATGCACACTGTGCTATTGTGGGATATTTTCATAAACAGTTACTGAAAGCACTGCAACAGATTTCTATAGTGCATCCAGAGGGAGATTTGGCTGTTATTTACATAGACTGTCAGTGTAACCCTGACAATCTTCTAGCTGCACCTGCGAACGTGAACTGCTATGCAAACATCTCTTGCTCGGCACTGGACCTGCAGCTATGCATCAGCCACAGTGGCCAGGTAAATATGTGTTTTGACAGGAATTTCGCAAGTGTCATTTATGAAAGGGATGCCAGAACCTAAAGCTTGCAGGACCCGAATGGACACCAATTGGCCCATCAGCTGATGGTTACATCGTCACTTTGCAGGTCAGGCCATACTGGTGCACAAGCGCATTGGACCTCTGTAGGGAACAATTCACTGATATACTGCAGTCGAATTTCTTAACAATAGTTTGAAAGTGATTTCACGTGCAGTGAGTGGTTGCGCACTGCATTATTTTCAGCTGTTTAAGTGTTGTGAGCATGTGGGCTGAGTTCAATATACGCATTGACAATTTTATGTGTAGTGAATGTGTCTGTTGCATTATTTTGTGAACAGGTCTGTAGGCTGGGCAATGCATTATTTCAACTGTTTATAATTAGTGAGCAAGTCTGCAGAGCGTTTTACATGCATTACTTTGACAATCTATGAGTTGTGTGTCTGTACATCAATATACTGCATTATTTCCATGATTTATATGTATTTTGCAGCTCTGTATGCTGTGTATTGTGACCCCAAACACATCAGTGTAATAAATAAACTCCGTGAAATCCATCCCTAAATAAATTGTTCCAACTTCCCACTGAAAATAAATAAAGTACAGTCTTTCCTCTCCAGCAGCCCAGTGCAGGATGAGTCCTTTTCCCAGCAATTCCATGGAAGAGGTGGTGGTCCAATGACTTAGGTTAGTGGAGGTAGCCCAAGTGGCCTATTTTCCTGCCAAACTTTTCCAGCAATTTTCTTAGGTACAGCATTTTATGGGGGAGAAGGGGAAAAAGGTTAGGTTAACGGAGGTAGCTCAATTGACGTACTTTTCCCACAAAAATTTGAACTTCCCACCATGATGTCATTACAATGTTGCCATATCTATCGCCGCCATTTTGAATAAATTTGGCAACAATGCAGAGGGGATGACGCCGCCCTTGTTCCACTACTGGTGAAGTGGTAGCAAACTATTATTGCAATTGGGGGGGGGGGGGGGGGGGAGGTGGCTAAATTTCCCATCACATAACCACATTTAAACTTTTAAGACACTTTCTGGTGTTGTTGCTCTAGTAAGACCTCTGCTAGTTTCCAACCTCAACTTTCCTCAGCTGGAACTGGTTCTGCATCTCTCATCAAAGGGACATTAAACACCAATATTTCTTCCTGTAGTAGCGGTGTGTTTACAGCTATCATGCTTAAGTGTTGTACACTTTTCTTTCATATTAGTGTAGCATCCCACATATGTTCAAAAGTAATATGCAGGACTGTTATATTTGTAGTTTCAGTAGCTAAATAGCACACTACAGGTGCAGACGTCATGGTATCGACTCTTGGGCAGAACTAAGAACTTTTTTCAGTGACTTTGTTGTAACGGCAACTGGAACAGTCACAGGGTTGAAGTGACGGAAACACAGTGGGACCCGCGGAGCAGCCCGCGAATTACAACACAATGGGAGAGAACAGACACGACCAATGAAGGACCTCACGACAACAACAAGAATGGACAACAGAGTCAAGAAACCGAGAAAAGACAACCACGTCCACTCGTAAAGAAAACACGAAAGTAAATACGCTGTCTAATGCGAGGCGATATATCCTGAGACGTATGCATTGTTAGACTGGCAGGCTGAGCTTTTTTTTTTTTTTTTCTTTATTGAAATTTTACACCTTATACAAGGTGGGCTGGCAGCAAAACAGTACGCCGCTCTTCAGCCACAGGCAGTACAAGAGAAAACAATGGAGACACAGAATGAACATAACGTTGTTGTTGTTGTGGTCTTCAGTCCTGAGACTGGTTTGATGCAGCTCTCCATGCTACTCTATCCTGTGCAAGCTTCTTCATCTCTCAGTACTTACTGCAACCTACATCCCTCTGAATCTGCTTAGTGTATTCATCTCTTGGTCTCCCTCTACGATTTTACCCTCCACGCTGCCCTCCAATGCTAAATTTGTGATCCCTTGATGCCTCAGAACATGTCCTACCAATCGGTCCCTTCTTCTTGTCAAGTTGTGCCATAAACTCCTCTTCTCTCCAATTATATGCAATGCCTCCTCATTAGTTATGTGATCTACCCATCTAATCTTCAACATTCTTCTGTAGCACCACATTTCGAAAGCTTCTATTCTCTTCCTGTCCAAACTATTTATCGTCCATGTTTCACTTCCATACAAGGTCACACTCCATACAAATACTTTCAGAAATGACTTCCTGACACTTAAATCTATGCTCGATATTAACAAATTTCTCTTCTTCAGAAACGCTTTTCTTGCCATTGCCAGTCTACATTTTATATCCTCTCTACTTTGACCATCATCAGTTATTTTGCTCCTCACATAGCAAAACTCCTTTACTTCTTTAAGTGTCTCATTTCCTAATCTAATTCCCTCAGTATCACCCGACTTAAATCAACTACATTCCATTATCCTCGTTTTGCTTTTGTTGATGTTCATCTTATATCCTCCTTTCAAGACACTGTCCATTCCGTTCAACTGGTCTTCCAAGTCCTTTGTTGTCTCTGACAGAATTACAATGTCATCGGCGAACCTCAAAGTTTTTAATTCTTCTCCATGGATTTTAATACCAACTCCGAATTTTTCTTTTGTTTCCTTTACTGCTTGCTCAATATACAGATTGAATAACATCAGGGAGGGGCTACAACCCTGTCTCACTCCCTTCCCTACCACTGCTTCCCTTTCGTGTCCCTGGACTCTTATAACTGCCATCTGGTTTCTGTACAAATTGTAAATAGCCTTTCGCTCCCTGTATTTTACCCCTGCCACCTTCAGAATTTGAAAGAGAGTATTCCAGTCAACTTTGTCAAAAGCTTTCTCTAAGTCTACAAATGCTAGAAACATAGGTTTGCCTTTCCTTAATCTTTCTTCTAAGATAAGTCGTAAGGTCAGTAGTGCCTCACATGTTCCAATATTTCTACGAAATGCAAACTGATCTTCCTCAAGGTCGGCTTCTACCAGTTTTTCCATTCGTCTGTAAAGAATACGCGTTAGTATTTTGCAGCTGTGACTTATTAAACTGATAGTTCGGTAATTTTCACATCTGTCAACACCTGCTCTCTTTGGGATTGGAATTATTATATTCTTCTTGAAGTCTGAGGGTATTTCGCCTGTCTCATACATCTTGCTCACCAGGTGGTAGAGTTTTGTCAGGACTGGCTCTCCCAAGGCCATCAGTAGTTCTAATGGAATGTTGTCTACTCCCGGGGCTTTGTTTCAACTCAGGTCTTTCAGTGCTCTGTCAAACTCTTCATGCAGTATTTGTCTTCATCTAAATTCTCTTCCATTTCCAGAATATTGTCCTCAAGTACGTCGCCCTTGTATAGACCCTCTATATACTCCTTCCACATTTCTGTTTTCCCTTCTTTGCTTAGAACTGGGTTTCCACCTGAGCTATTGATATTCAAACAAGTGGTTCTCTTTTCTTCAAAGGTCTCGTTAATTTTCCTGTAAACAGTATCTATCTTACCCCTAGTGAGATAAGCCTCTACATCCTTACATTTGTTCTCTAGCCATCCATCCCTGCTTAGCCATTTTGCACTTCCTGTCGATCTCATTTTTGAGACGTTTGTATTCCTTTTTGCCTGCTTCATTTACTGCATTTTTATATTTTCTCCTTTCATCAATTAAATTCAATATTTCTTCTGTTATCCAAGGACTTCTACTAGCCCTCATCTTTTTACCTACTTGATCCTCTGCTGCCTTCACTACTTCATCCCTCAGAGCCATCCATTCTTCTTCTACTGTATTTCTTTCCACCATTTGTGACAATTGTTCCCTTATGCTCTCCCTGAAACTCTGTACAACCTCTGGTTTAATCAGTCTGTCCAGGTCCCATCTCCTTAAATTCCCACCTTTCTGCAGTTTTAATCTACAGTTCATAACCAATAGATTGTGGTCAGAGTCCACATCTGCCCCTGGAAATGTCTTACAATTTAATACCTGGTTCCTAAATCTCTGTCTTACCATTATATAATCTATCTGATACCTTCTAGTATTTCCAGGATTCTTCCATGTGTGCAGCCTTCTTTTATGATTCCTGAACCAAGTGTTAGCTATGATTAAGTTATGCTCCGTGCAAAATTCTACCAGACGGCTTCCTCTTTCATTTATTTCCCCCAATCCATATTCACCTACTATGTTTCCTTCTCTCCCTTTTCCTACTACCGAATTCCAGTCACCCATGACTATTAAATTTTCGTCTCCCTTCACTACCTGAATAATTTCTTTTTTCTCATCATACATTTCATCAATTTCTATCATCTGCAGAGCTAGTTGGCATATAAACTTGTACCAAAAATCTTGTTCCTCCTGCCACCGAACTTCACTAATTCCCACTGTATCTAACTTTAACCTATCCATTTCCCTTTTTAAATTTTCTAACCTACCTGCCCGATTAAGGGAACTAACATTTCACGCTCCGATCCGTAGAATGCCAGTTTTCTTTCTCCTGATAATGACGTCCTCCAGAGTAGTCCCTGCCCGGAGATCCGAATGAGGGACTATTTTACCTCCGGAATATTTTACCCAAGAGGACGCCATCATCATTTAACCATACAGTAAAGCTGCATGCCCTCGGGAAAAATTACAGCTGTAGTTTCCCCTTGCTTTCAGCCGTTTACAGTACAGCAAAGCAAGGCCATTTTGGTTAGTGTTACAAGGCCAGATCAGTCAATCATCCAGACTGTTGCACTTGCAACTACTGAAAAGGCTGCTGCCCCTCTTCAGGAACCACGCGTTTGTCTGGCCTCTCAACAGGTACCCCTCCATTGTGGTTGCACCTACGGTACAGCTATCTGTATCGCTGAGGCACGCAAGCCTCCCCACCAACGGCGAGGTCCATGGTTCACATAACGTAACGGTGGACAAATAACAGTAGATGCAGTAACGAAAAAACACGAAGCCGTTCACACGCAAAGAAAAACAAAGAAACTGTTAGCACTGTACACAAACACTGATGATTAAGACAACACACGTGAATGATGGAGCGTAGGTGGCGAAAAACACTGAAGCACAAACACGACGGTACACACACACAACTGATGGAGATGACCTTCAAGCGCACTAATGTTGATGTGACATCTGCGAGTTCGGGGACCTGCCAAAAGGTGACAAAGGGTGGCGAGGGGGGAGAGTGGAGATACCAGTGGCAGAGGAGATGGGGGGGAGGAAAGAAGGTATAGGGGGTAGGGGAAGCCTGGGGGAGGAAGGGAGGAGGGAGAGAAGAGAGAGAGGGTGTCCTAAGGAAAAAACCACAGGAAGTGGAAGGGGAGGATCAAAGTTGATAGGAGAGGTAGATGGAGGGGATGAAGGCATCATCAGGGACGGGGAGCTGGTGGAAGCCACCTAGGGAGAGGATAAGGAGACTGGAGAGATGGAGAGCAGGTGGGATGTGGGAATACAGGCGCGGCAGCGGAGGGGGTGGGAGAGGATGGGAGAGAAAAGCGGGTGAGGGGGATCAAGTTTACGGGAGGCGTAGAGGATCCGCATCCATTTGAGGAAAAGGAGGAAGTGTGGGAACAGAATAAGGCCATACAGGATCTGCGTGGGGGAGGGGAGACGGATGCGATAGGTGAGGCAGAGAGCAGGACGTTCAAGGATTTGAAGGGAATTGTAAAAGGTAGGAAAGGCGGAGATCCAGGCAGGGTGGGCATACATCTACATCTACATCTACGTTTATACTCCGCAAGCCACTCAACGGTGTGTGGCAGAGGGCACTTTACGTGCCACTGTCATTACTTCCCTTTCCTGTTCCAGTCGCATATTGTTTGCAGGAAGAACGACTGCCGGAAAGACTCCGTGTGCGCTCAAATCTCTCTAATTTTACATTTGTGATCTCCTTGGGAGGTATAAGTAGGGGGGAGCAATATATTCGATACCTCATCCAGAAATGCACCCTCTCGAAACCTGGACAGCAAGCTACACTGTGATGCAGAGCGCCTCTCTTGCAGAGTCTGCCGCTTCAGTTTGCTAATCATCTCCGTAACGCTATCAGGCTTAGAAAATAACTCTGTGACGAAACGCGCCGCTCTTCTTTGGATCTTCTCTCTCTCTTCTGTCAACTCGACCTGGTACGGATCCCACACTGATGAGCAATACTCAAGTATAGGTCGCACGAGTGTCTTTTAAGCCACCTCCTTTGTTGATGGACTACATTTTCTAAGGACTCTCCCAATGAATCTCAACCTGGCAGCCGCCTTACCAACAATTAATTTTATTTGATCATTCCACTTCAAATCGTTCCGCACCCATACTCCCAGATATTTTACAGAAGTAGCTGCTATCATACAATAAAGGATCCTTCTTTCTATGAATTCACAGTACACTACATTTGTCTATGTTAAGGGTCAGTTGCCACTCCCTGCACCAAGTGACTATCCGCTACAGAGCTTCCTGCATTTCACTGCAATTTTCTAATGTTACAACTTCTCTGTATACTACAGCATCATCCGCGAAAAGCCGTATGGAACTTCCAACACTATCTACTAGGTCATTTATATATATTGTGAAAAGCAATGGTCCCATAACACTCCCCGGTGGCACGCCAGATGTTACTTTAACGTCTGTAGACGTCTCTCCATTGAGAACAACATGTTGAGTTCTGTTTGCTAAAAACTCTTCAGTCCAGCCACACAGCTGGTCTGATATTCTGTAGGCTCTTACTTTGTTTAGCAGGCGACAGTGCAGAACTGTATCGAACGCCTTCCGGAAGTCAAGGAAAATGGCATCTACCTGGGAGTCTGTATCTGATATTTTCTGGGTCTCATGAACAAATAAAGCAAGTTGGGTCTCACACGATCGCTGTTTCGGGAATCCATGTTGATTCCTACAGAGTAGATTCTGGGTTTCCAGAAATGACTTGATACGCAAGCAAAAAACATTGTTCTAATATTCTACAACAGATCGATGTCAGAGATATAGGTCTATAGTTTTGCGCATCTGCTCGATGACCCTTCTTGAAGACTGGGACTACCTATGCTCTTTTCCAATCATTTGGAACCTTCAGTTCCTCTAGAGACTTGTGGTACATGGCTGTTAGAAGGGGGGGCAAGTTCTTTCGCGTACTCGGTGTAGAATCGAATTGGTATCCCATGAGGTCCAGTAGACTTTCCTCTGTTGAGTGATTTTAGTTGATTTTCTGTTCCTTGGACACTTATTTCGATGTCAACCATTTTTTCGTTTGTACGAGGATTTAGAGAGGGAACTGAAGTGCGGTCTTCCTCTGTGAAACAGCTTTGGAGAAAGGTGTTTAGTATTTCAGCTTTACGTGTGTCATCCTCTGTTTCAATGCCATCATCATCCCAGAGTGTCTGGATATGCTGTTTTGAGCCACTTACTGAAATAACGCAAGACCAGAACTTCCTAGGATTTTCTGTCAAGTCGGTACATAGAATTTTACTTTCAAATCCACTGAATGCTTCACTCATAGCCCTCCTTACACTAACTTTGACATCGTTTAGCTTCTGTTTGTCTGAGAGGTTTTGGCTGTGTTTAAACTTGCAGTGAAGCTCTCTTTGCTTTCGCAGTAGTTTCCTAACTTTGTTGTTGAACCACAATGGATTTTTCCCATCCCTCACAGTTTTACTCGGCACATACCTGTCTAAAATGCATTTTATAATTGCCTTGAACTTTTTCCATAAACACTCAACATTGTCAGTGTCGGAAGAGAAATTTTCATTTTGATCTGTTAGGTAGTCTGAAATCTGCCTTCTATTACTCTTGCTAAACAGATAAACCTTCCTCCCTTTGTTTATATTCCTATTTACTTCCATATTCAGGAGTGCTGCAACGGTCTTATGATCACTGATTCCCTGTTCTGTGTTTACAGAGTCGAAAAGATCAGGTCTGTTTGTTATCAGTAAGTCCAAGATGTTATCTACATGAGTCGGTTCTCTGTTTAATTGCTCGAGGTAATTTTCTGATAGTGCACTCAGTACAATGTCACTTGATGCACTGTCCCTACCAACCGTCCTAAGCATCTGAGTGTCCCAGTCTATATCTGGTAAATTGAAATCTCCACCTAAGACTATAACATGCTGAGAAAATTTATGTGAAATGTATTCCAGATTTTCTCTCAGTTGTTCTGCCATTAATGCTTGAGTCGGGAGGTCGGTAAAAGGAGCCAATTATTAACCTAGCTCAGTTATTGAGTGTAACCTCCACCCATAATAATTCACAGGAACTATCCACTTCTACTTCACTACAGGATAAACTACTACTAACAGCGACAAACACTCCACCACCAGTTGCATGCACCGTCTGTGCCTTTGTAAAAATTTCGGCAGAATTTATCTCTGGCTTCAGCCAGCTTTCTGTACCTATAACGATTTCAGCTTCGGTGCTTCCTATCAGCGGTTGAAGTTTTGGTATTTTACCAATGCAGCTTCGACAGTTTACAGTTGCAATACCGACTGCTGCTTGGTCCTTGCATGTCCTGATTTTGCCTCGCACCCTTTGAGGCTGTTGTCCTTTCTGTACTTGCCCAAGGCCATCTAACCTAAAAAACCGCCCAGTCCATGCCACACAACCCCTGCTACCTGTGTAGCCGCCTGCTGTGTGTAGTGGACTCCTGACCTATCCAACGGAACCTGAAACCCCACCACCCTATGGCGCAAGTCGAGGAATCTGCAGCCCACACGGTCGCAGAACCGTCTCAGCCTCTGATTCAGACCCTGCACTCGGCTCTGTACCAACGGTCCGCAGTCAGTCCTGTCAACGATGCTGCAGATGGTGAGTTCTGCTTTCATCCCGCTAGTGAGACTGGCAGTCTTCACCAAATCAGATAGCCATCGGAAGCCAGAGAGGATTTCCTCTGATCCGTAGTGACACACATTATTGGTGCTGACATCAGCGACCACTTGCAGATGGGTGCACCCTGTACCCTTCATGGCATCCGGAAGGACCCTTTCCACATCTGGAGTGACTCCACCAGTATGCACACGCAGTGCACATTGGTTTCCTTCCCCTGTCTTGCTGCCATATCCCTAAGGGGCCCCATTACGTGCCTGACGTTGGAGCTCCCAACTACCAGTAACCCCACCCTCTGCGACCGCCTGGATCTTGCAGACTGAGGGGCAACCTCTGGAACAGGTCAAGCAGCCATGTCTGGCCGGAGATCAGTATCAGTCTGAGACAGAGCCTGAAACCGGTTCGTCAGACAAACTGGAGAGGCCTTCCGTTCAGCCCTTCAGAATGTCTTTCGCCCCCTGCCACACCTCGAGACGACCTCCCACTCTACCACGGGTGAGGGGTCAGTCTCAATGTGGGCAGTATCACGGGCAGCCACAGCCATAGTCTGATCGGGGGATGCGTGGGGCGTGCTGGCCGTCCCTGACAAACCCCCATCCGGACCCCCACAGTGATGACCATTGGCAACAGCCTCAAGCTGTGTGACCAAAGCCAACACTGCCTGAAGCTGGGGGCGAAGGGATGCCAACTCAGCCCACATACGAACACAGAAGTCACAGTCCCTATCCATGCTAAATACTGTTGTGCAAAGAACGTCTGAACTAATCTACAGAGAGCACAAACAGTTCGACACAAAATTTAAACAGTTTTTAAAATACAAGACTGCCTAGCAAATGCAGTAATGCTGTTACTTGCGCACTGCTGACATACTGCTTGGCGGCAGAAGGAGATTTTACACTATTCAGGAACTGAAATGCGATGCTACAACTCTCAAATACTATAATACGCCCGAAATTTATGAATTAAACAAAGCAAGTGCCCAAAAACTCGCAAAGAAATTAAGAATTAAACTATGTAACAAGTAAGTGAGCTAAGAGTATACGACTTGCTGCTGGCAGCTGCTTATCCAACGGCGGCAGGGAGCACACTGGCTGTGACCAACCGACACTGGCGTAGCAGAGGATAGGGCGGATGAGGGACTTACATGTGTGGAGGATGGTGGATTGTCCAGAGATGGGGTGTCCAGGAGAGGCGATGGTCAAGGGTGACGCCAAGGTACTTAAGGGTGGGGGTGAGGGCGATAGTATGGCCATAAATGTTGACATAGAAGTCGAGGAGACGGAAGAAAGGTGTGGTTTTGCCTACAGTGATCGCCTAGGTCTTAGAAGGATTGTCCTTCAGCAACCACTGGTTGCACCAAGCAGTGAACTGGTCAAGATGGGATTGGAGAAGGTGTTGGGAGCATTGCAGGGTGGGGGCGAGGGCAAGGAAGGCGGTGTCATCGGTGTATTGGAGAGGGTGGCCGAGCGGCCGACGTCCACCAGTTGGTAAACAGCAGCCAACTTCTCATTCAACGGTGGCCACCAATCATGGTACATAACACAAGAGCCAATAGACAACACAGTTCATTTTCTCCCTCCACCGCAATAACCTATTAAAATAAAGTTCCCTCTCCTTCTTCCTTTAGTGACCAATAAACTAACTACCTTTTAAAATTATGGCGTAATGGCATGCGCAGTGAACACTAACAACAAAATATAAAGGACACTGTATAGCTAGAATGCACCATTAGACCCAGAAGAAGGCCACTGCAATCGTGGCCTAAACGTTGGCTTTTCTATAGCAGCAGTAGTTTTACATTATGACGCGGTACCAAACCCAGAAAACTTTTATGTCGACTGACTCCGGCCGCGGAAGCCTACAAAATTATAAACTAATATCGTGTTTCATAATAGAATGTCCTTCTTTCTCAACTGATTTAACAGAATCATTGAATTATTGGGGACACATTAATTTTCTTGTTTCTTTCATTTTTAGCAATACCATTTATTAGTTTCCACACAGCATAGCACTTATTGGTGGAGTTCTCAATACTGCTGGAATTGTGTGCATTTTTGGCTTCCACAATGGCATTTTTATACTCATTCCTATATGTAAGATAGACTGATCTGGTATGGTCATTCTTCAGACTTTTATATACATTTGCAACAGCATCACTTGGTTTTTCAAATTTGTTATTTGTTCACTATACCATGGATTTTATTTAGTTGTGCCCTCGATTTGAAGCCTTTGTCAATTATTTTGCATTTCTTTAAGAGAAAGCTGTCATTAAATTGTGTCAAAAATGCTGTAAAGAACTTTTCAAATGTTAACTTTGTTGATAAATCATTATATAAGCTATAATGTGTATCACTCTAACACTGGCCAAACCAGTCTCTGTCTGCAAGGGACTCACAAAACCCGACAATTTTATAATTTGTGACAGGTCTGGTGATTACAGCTTTTGGGATATGCCTTGCAATATTACTCTTATCAGCAGAAAATTTAGTTTTACAATTTAAGGATACAGAATCATGGGCCAAGAATAGAAATACTGTCACATCACATGAGTCTTCTGTAGTTTCAAAACTGACAAAAATGTTGTCAAGTCATGCTTCTCTTGTGGGTTCATTATTGATAAGGTATAAATTGCATTGTCTTATAAGATTTTTCAGCTCAGTGACACTACATTTGTGTGTTGTTACATCAAAATCTGTATTCAGATCTCCACCCATTACAACATCACAATGCAACTATTTTGGCTTTCTAAATACATGCAACAACATGTCCAGTTTTTCTAGAAATACGCTGATGGTACCCTTAGGTGTCTTGTACAGGGATATTACTACTAACTTAAAACTATCAACGACTATACCAGTAGCTTCAAAATTCTGTTCATCACAGAAATACTCTCCATCCACCCTACTAATGGAGCAACTGAGTGACTGGTTAAAATAGATTGTTATACAACCTCTTCTATGCAATTTTCTACAGTAACTATTTGCTGTATTATAGTTATCAAGTTTCACAACTGTAAGTTCACCAACAGTAGCCCAATGTTCACTCAAACAAAAAAATCAAATTTATTATCCAGGCAAAAAGTAGGCTACTCCCAAAAAATTCTTTATCTTTTATTCCTTGAATTTTTAGGTAGCAAATTTTAATCTCAAAATTGTTATTCCCTTCAGACTGAACCTCTTTGGTGAGAAACTACAGTATCTGTTGCACTACTTATCTACTGAGCCTCTTCATCTTGCTGCGTTCCACTAAAAAATCGTTTAGACAGAGAGGAGGCACTGTTTTCTGCTTACCCATAACAGCTGACACATTTTCTTCAACTGCATTTCTGTTCCCTTCTCCTGATGGTACTGTTACTGGAGAAACTTTTTTTATGGCTTGTGTAAGGAAGGGTAAACTGCCTGGGAAAAAAGCAGGAAAGTTAAAGGGGGGAAGCATTGCCATGAGTGATAAAATACCAGTGGTTATAGGATTCATAAAAGACCCTTTTTAGGATAGGGAGGACAGAAAGAAACCAAGTTTTAAGAGAGGTTAGGATTGAGAAAAACCTTCAGTTTCAGAAAGAAACCGAAAGACATAATTGTAGCTTATTACATCAGCACAAGCAGCTATTGGTTAAGAATTTTCAACAATCAGCAGAAATTTCAACTCAGTCAATGTGAAATGTCAGCTATCTTTATTGCATCAAAATATTTGAGGACTGAGAAATAAAATTAATAAATTAATTCTCTGCATAAATGAATTAGAGTCCTCAAACTCAGCTTACATAATCTGCCCCTCTGAACATCATGTGACCACTAGTATAGAACTTCTAAGTGTTACAGGATTTAGGTTAGCATCTGACTTTTGTAGAGCAGAAATGGAGAAAGGAGGAGTTGCCACATTCATCAGGAACTGTCATAAATTTAAGAACATATACATTCATAAATTTTGCCTAGAACAGCATATGGAAACATGTGCAAGAGAAGTAGAATTTTGCTCAAAAATCCTTCATAATATTACGTGTATATCAAGCCCCTGCAGCTAACTTTAATCTGTTCATAAACCACCTTGACGCTGTACTGACCCATTTAAGAACCAAAAACAAAGAAATAGTGGTTGCTGGTGGCTTCAATGTAGATTTCCTTAAAACCTCTTCCAATAATAACTTATGTGAGTTAGTATCACTATCATTCAACTTCATTCCCGCTGTAAGGTTCCCCACTAGGGTAGCCAATTACTCACAAACAGCCATTGATAACATCTTTATAGAAAAGTCCAATGAACAAAATTATATTAAAAACCAATAGTCAATGGCCTCTCAGACCATGACATGCAGTTCCTTCTGCTAAATGTTAATACTGCACAGGATATAAAATCTGTTAAATCTGTGCTCAAGATGGTAATCAATAAGCCAAAAATTGATTACTTTTGGACACTCCTCAGAGACATTCACTGGAGTGATGTTTACAGTGCTCATGGCATGAGTGAAAAATATAACACTTTTGCTAATAAGGTGCTTACATTATTTGAACACTGTTTTCCCCCAAAACTAATCGAGGTTAGAGCAAAGGCTACAGATAAGCCATTCATTACTCAAGGAATAGAGATATCTTGTAAAACAAAAAGAAAACTGTATCTGTCAATCCAAAATAGTTCTGATGTTGATGCTATAGCACATTACAAGAACTACTGATAAATATTAAAGACTGTAATATGGACGTCAAAGCAAATATATTACAAGGAAAAGATAGTCATATCAGATAACAAAATAAAGGCAATATGGGATATAGTGAAGGAGGAGACTGGTAGAATCAGACATGAAGAGGGACAAATAGCATTAAGAGTAAATGATACGTTGGTGACAGATGTGTATAGTGTTGCAGAACTTTTTAACAAACATTTTATAACTATTACTGACAAGATGGGGTTGTCAGGTTCTGTAGATGCTGCTATGGAATACTTCAGACCAGACATTTCAAATAACTTACATAATATGAATTGGACCCTCACTACCCCAGCAGAAGTAATGTCCATCATAAAGTCTTTAAAATCAAAAACTTCTAGTGGGTGTGATGATATCAACAAAGTTAATCAAAGAATGTGATTTTGAGTTAAGTAACATATTAAGCTATCTGTGTGACCAGTTGTTTATCAATGGAATATTTCCTAAATGGTTGAAATATGCTGAAGCTAAGCCTCTGTTTAAGAAGGGAGCTAAAGAAATATCATCTAATTTCCATTCAATTTCACTTTTGCCAGCATTCTCAAAAATTTTAGAAAAGCTAATGTACAATTGGCTAGATAACCATCTTACCACAATTAACATACTGTCAAGATCACAATTTGGATTTCTAAAGGGATCTGATATTGAGAAGGCTATCTACCACTTACAGAGAAAATGTACTTAATTCATTAGACAAAAAATTACAGGCAAATGGTATATTTTGTGATCTGTCAGAGGCATTTGATTGTGTAAATCACAATATCCTTTCTAGTAAATCAGAATATTATGCTGTAACAGGAAATGCTGCAAATGGTTCAAATCTTATATATCTGGCAGGAAACAAAGGGTGTTATCAGCAAAGAGACATGTATTAAGATACCAGGCATCATCCAATTGGGAACTAATAACATGTGGTGTCCCACAAGGTTTCATCTTAGAGCCCTTACTTTTTCTTGTGTATATCAATGACCTTTCATCAGTAACATTACCAGATGCCAAGTTTGTTATGTTTCCTGATGATACGAACATTGCAATAAATAGCAAATCAACTGTAGCCTTAGAAAAATCAGCTAATAACATATTTGTGGACATTAATCACTGGTTCCCAGCCAATTGCTTGTTACTAAACTTTGAAAAAAACACATTACATGCAATTCAGAACTTGTAAAGGAAGTCCCACAAGTATATGCCTAACATACGATGACAAGCAGATAGAAGAAATGGACAGTGTTGAATTCTTGGGATTACAGCTTGGTAATAAATTCAAGTAGGAGGAGCACACCACAGAACTGCTGAAGCGTCTTAAGAAATCTCTAATAACAATAATAATAATAATAATAATAATAATAATAATAATAATTTTATTGTCATTCGGCCATTACAGCAATAGACAACGTCATATACATACTAAAATACAATTAATAGTTTGAAAGAAACAACAGGTTTCTTGTTAACATTATAGTATTATATTACAGTTGATAAATTCTCTTATGTCATAGAATGGGTGGAGGACTAGCCAGTCATGAATTGTTTGTTTGAATAATTGTTCAGGTAATTCTTGAACAGATTGAGGAAGTTTATTAAATAATTTGTACCCCATGATTTCGTAGCTGTTGAGTGACTTTGACAACCTGTGGTAAGGAATATAGAGGCACCTATTCCTTCTTGTATTGTGGCTGTGTACATTTTCTCTGGTTTTTGTTTCTGGTAATTTCTTCTTCGTATAAATTAGAACATAGTATATGTACAAGTTTATAACAGTCATGATTTTCTGTTCACAGAACAATGGTTTACAGTGTGCCTTATATGCAGAACCTGTAATTATCCTAATAGCTTTTTTTTGCAGTATTAATATGTCATGGACACAGCTAGAGTTCCCCCACAAAATAATTCCATATGTTATTATACTCTGAAAGAATGAAAAATAGGATGTTCTAACATATTTTTCAGGAACACAATCCATAAGTCGCCTTAACAGGTAAATAACTCTAGACAATTTACCACTAATATATTGTACATGTTGACCCCAAGATAATTTATCATCAATGTATACCCCCAAAAATTTGACATAACTTGGATCGTCTGACAGAAGCTTGTCTCTAAGACTACAGACCATCTGCTGTGTTTTGTTTTCATTCAGCAGGAATCCATTTGCCTTGAACCAATAGGATGCTTGGTCAATTGTCTTTGCCGCACAAGTTTTAAGGCTATTGAAATCCTCACTAGCATGAAGAAATGTTGTATCATCTGCATACAACACAGTGGTGGACTTGATAAATGACGGCAGATCATTTATCATTATCAGGAACAAAAAGGGGCCCAGCACAGATCCCTGCGGAACACCTACCTTGACTTGCTCTATACTTGGCATTTCTCTCCCTACACAAACAACTTGCTTACGATTCTGAAGATATGATTTTATTAATTTAAGGCTGTTATGTCTAATGCCATAGAATTCCAGTTTTTCTAAGAGTGGCTTATGCTTTACACAGTCAAAAGCTTTGCTTAGATCACAAAATGTGAGTTGAGCATAGCCCTTATCCTCAAACACTTGACGTAAGTATTTGACTACAAAGTCTATAGCATCCACAGTAGACAACTTTTTCCAAAAACCATACTGAGATTCACTAATTATTCCTAATTTTTCAAAATAGACAGATAGCTGTTGGTAAATTACACATTCCAGTATTTTAGAAAAAGCTGGGACTATGGAGATTGGTCTGTAACTGCAAGGTGCGTCCATATCTCCCTTTTTATATATTGGAATTACCCTAGCCACTTTGAGTTCTTCGGGAAAATATCCTTCAGATATGCATTTATTTATACAGAATGTTAAGGGGTACACAATATAGTCTATTACTTTCTTTAGTAAATTACAGGATATGTCGTATATATCTTCACTGTCTGAAGATTTCATCCATTTTACAATGCTTAGGACATGACTAGGTGAGACCTCGGAGAACATAAACGTACCTGTGTCTGTTGGTGTTCTGCAAACATTTTTAGAAAGTAACTCTGATGAATTGATATCAGGTTTGATTATAGTATTTCCTACATTTTCAACAGATTTAATAAAGAAATCATTGAATTTTTGGGGACTTATATTAATTTTTTTGCTTCTTACATCTTTAGCAACACCATTTATTAATTTCCATGCAGCTTTGCACTTATTTGTAGAATTATCAATGGTATTGAAATTATGTGCTTTTTTGGCTTCCACGATGGCTTTTTTATACTCATTCCTGCATTTTATATAGGCTAATCTGGCATGTTCTGTTTTCTGATTGCTACATATATTGTGCAACACCATAACTTGGTTTTTCATACTTGATAATTGTTTAGTGAACCATGAATTTTGTCTGTTTGTAGCCTTGTTTGTAAAGCCTTTGTCAGTTAATTTGCATTTCTTTATGGGGATATTGTCATTAAATTGTGTCAGAAATGTTTTAAAAAATCTCTCAAATAATAGTTTCCCTGACAAATCAGCACTAAGACTGTAACTTGTGTCACCATGACATTGGTTGAACCAGTCTCTCTCAGCAAGGGACTTACAGAGCTGAACAGTTTTGTCATCTGTGACAGGCCTGGTGATTATAACTTTTGGGACAGGCTTTGGAATATTACTATTATCAATACAGAACCTACTTGTATAGTTTAAAGATACAGAGTCATGATTTGAAAATGGAAACGCTGTAACAGCACATGATTCTCCTGTAGTTTTAAAGTTGACAAAAATATTGTCAAGACATGCTTTATCTCTTGTGGGCCTGTTATTCATTGAGTGCAAATTGCACTGTCTTAAAAGGTTTTTCAACTCAGTCACAGTACGTTTATGTGTTGTTATATCAAAATCTGCATTCAGATCTCCACCAATTACTATGTCATAATGCAACCATCTGGTCCCTCTTAGTACATCTAACAGCATGTCCAATTTTTCTAGAAATACATTGATAATACCCTTAGGTGACCTGTAAAGGGATACTATTACTAACTTAAGACTGTCCATAACTATACCAGTGGCTTCAAAGTTCTGTTCCTCACATAAATAATCTAGGTCCAACTTAACAATGGAGCAGCTGAATGACTGATTAATATATATTGCCACACCACCTCTTATATGCAGTTTTCTACAGTAACTATTTGCTACATTATAGTTATCAAGTTTGACAACTGTAAGTACACTCTCAGTAACCCAATGTTCACTCAGACAGAAAATATCAAATTTGTTATCTAGTCCAAAACTGTTTACAATAAATTCTTTATCTATTAGTCCTTGAACATTCAGATAGCAAATTTTAAGATCATAATTGTTGTTTATTTTAGATTGAACGTTTTGGTGAGGTGTTGTGAAATTTGTTACACTACTTATCTCCTGGGCTGCTTCATCCTGCTGCCTTCCACTAAAAAATCATTTAGACGGACAGGAGGTGCTGTTTTCCGTCTACACGTAACACTTGATGCTGCTTCTCCTACTGCAATTCTCATTTCTCCTTTTAGAGGCACTATAGTTACTGTTGCTGGTGAAACTTCTGCTGTTGATGCTACTGTTACTTCCTTTTCCACTGCTGCTACTGATAATTTGCACTGCGAATTGTGTCAGACATAGGAGATATAAAAATGAAAAAGCTGGCACACTATGCTTACTTTCATTCCATAACGTCATATGGGATTATTTTTGAGGTAATTCATCAAGCCAAGCTAAAGTTTTCCAGGCACAAAACCATGCAACAAGAGTTATATGTGGCTTGAACTCAAGAACATCATGCAGAAGCCTGTTTAAGGAACTAGGGCTACTAACTACTGCTTCCCAATATATTTATTCCTTAATGAAATTTGTCATTAAAAATACATCACTTTTTCAAACCAACAGCTCAATTTTAATCTACAGTTGCTTCATTTTCTAATGCTGCTACTGAGAATGCCACTGGTGACAGTGATGCATCACATGCAGGTGCTGGTGCTGATGCCATGTTGAGTGGAGGAACTGATTTCAGTCTTACAAGACATTTATTTTAATAATGTTAATAATTTAGGAAAAAGCACAATGTTATAGCAAATTTCTAATTCATTAATTAAGTTGCTTTAAATGATATCTTTCATCTCTATGGGGGGGATCTGTGATGGAACATGCTATTCATTAGAAAAACATGTTTCGCCTCTTTGCCACAACAAGATGAAAAACATTCATGTAAAAACATTGTTTAAGTATCTAGAAAATCTCCACTGTGAGCACCAAGAAACTACAAGAAGGTGACCATACAAAAACAGTCAAGGTAAAAGCTCGTGAACAACATAAAGATGACAGATCATTAGTGAAGTTGTTGATTCAGTTACAACACATACCAGAGCCTTTTAACATTACAGTGGTGCACAGGCACATTTAGAACATGGGAAAATCACAGTAGCTTTTGAGCTTCTGCTCTTACACACATACACACACACACACACACACACACACACACACACACACACACACACACACACACACACACACACACAGACAGACACACACACACACCTATCAAATTTGAAAGAGTTCATCATTTATACAAAAGGTGCGGATACTGAAGAAACTGTGGCAGTTATTGGTGGAACTTGTTCAGCTGTTGCTGGCATGAGAAGAAATCTCACAAAAAATCAATTTCTGAATCTTCTTGGCAGGATACACATTTGGAGATAATTACTGCATTCCACTGTGACTGTGACACCCACAAGTGCAATGCCCGTAAACAAGGTGATTTTTTTATATAGGAAAATGTTGACAACTGTAAAATGAAGATATTCTGTTGGTAGTTATTGCTTTATACATCAACAAAGAATATTATTGAATCATGAGAAAGGTGGAGATCAATACTCAAGAATGAGTTGAAAAGTATATAGATGATGCAGATTTGGAAGTAGGTGTTCAGTTCAGGAAGAAAGAGCAGAGGCTATCCTTCTCAAAGACCCAGATTATCAACAAAGTCCATCTTAAAGAGATGAGAGATTTAAAGTGCGTCCTGGTTAGGAAGGATTTCTCTAGGAGTCCCATAAAGATACTGGAATAATTAAACAAAACAGGGGTGAAATGAAATGAAGTCCCATGCTTCTTTACAGAGCGTAGGGGAACGATGCGGGAGACCCGCACCGCCTTACTAGGCAAGGTCCTACTGGAGGTGGTTTGCTGTTGCCTTCCTCCGACCGTAATGGGGATGAATGATGATGATGAAAACGACACAACAACATCCAGTCATCTCGAGGCAGGAAAAATCCCTGACCACGAGGGGCGGACAAAGCAGGGGTACACTGATATAATTTCTTGTCTTGAACAGTATGTATTTGAACTGATATGTTAGAGAATGGTGTTTATGGCATATTCAGTATGACAGGACTTTTAAAAAATGAATGGAATTGTGAATTCAAGAGAGGTTGGTGCCATCCATGAACACCACGTGTTCCTTAACCCTCAAGCAGTGGTGTCAGTTTTTGTTAACATCAGTGGTCACATGATTGACACTGTCACACGGTCTCTAGAGGCAAAAAACATACTGCTTGCTACTGCAAAAAATTAATGTTATTTTGATTTTTACATACATAAATTTTAATCATTTAATTTCTAACACACATCATAATCTCACATCACACTTGGCCTACATTGATTTCGCAGTGCATACTACTTCTACAACACTAATTGTACTATATTCGGGTTATTTATTAGATTTGTTGTTGTTTGTTATTATATACACAAATTTTACTCATCCTGTTCTTCCAGATCATCCACTGTGTTACATGCACACTTTTCACACACAGTGGAAGAATACTTTCTGCACACAACCATATTACACTCACAACAATGAATTATGATAACAACATTCTCTTTTCTACAACACATAATGCAGCAACTCTTTTTTTTGTTTGGAGACTCTTCCAGCTCTCAAGGTTATTCCAATTTATAAGGTGCCAAAAATATTTTGAGGTCATCTGGAAGCGTAGGAGTGTAGGCTGGTGTAACTAAATGAGCTTCCATAAGTTGTTAAGATAGCTGTTTCAAAAATATCCTCCTTGGTTCTCTTGGGTTTCCTGCATTGAACTGAACCAATATATGGACATGGGTGCCAGCAATATTTAGTGAAGCAAACCATAAAGGCATTGTCCATTTTCTAGTTACATAAGTTACAGAGTATTTACTACACATCTGGTTAACTGTGTCAGCCCATCCCTTTATAGTGTTGTAGTACATGATAATGTGTAGTTTATCGGTTCCTTCATCAATTGCACCTTCATGTGCTTGGAGCTAGGTAGAACGACATATTTATTTATTTATTTCTGGAACATCTGACACAATTGTGATATCCTTTTGGTATCCAAACAGTGAAGACCCTACACTCCTAAATTTCAGCAGTAGGAATTTCCTTTTCTCTCTCTCTCTCTCTCTCTCTCTCTCTCTCTCTCTCTCTCTCCCTCTCTCTCTCTCTCTCTCCCAGAGTTCCAACACAAGTGATGTTTTTGTACAAAAGTGAAACTGTCAGTGAATAACTAGTATATTAAATATAAAAAATAATATTCTGAATATTCCAATTGGTTCCATTCACATTTTCTACAAGTCAATGCCCAATATCATATGATTTGTTTGACACCTTGTAAGGGCCATCTGCTTGTGTTGCACAATATAACTCAACTGGTGCTGCGCAGAATGTTTTGGCATCGAAAATAGAATGTCAAGTCGTACTTCACTGGTTTGTTATACATGTATTGAACAAATGAACATCTTCCTCGAAAAGGTGTCAGCATCTCAACTACAGCTGCAAACTCTCCCAAACTATAGATTTCCTTACAACTTGTAACAAATTTATCCAAATATGACCTGATCACTGATAATTTATCTTTCTCAGATTTTTATGTTCTTATCACTTCTGAGGGGAAATAAGAACCATCTGTATAACATACAAGCTCTGAGAATTATCATTCCATTGCCATCATTATTCCAAAGTTCTTCAACATTTGTTTCATTTCAACCCTTCAAGCCAATAAAAGTAAGGGGTCCAACAAGAGCACAGATCTCTTTCTTTGAAGTCCCTTTTACACAGCTCTCTTTAGAATAGTTGATTTGTGATACCAGGTTTCTAATATGGAAGTTGGTGTATTCCACAAGTAAATCAATCATTTATGCACTAGTAATCTTGCTGAATACTGTCAGTTCCTGTGTGATATCCTTAGCCAGCCTGTTTGGAAAAGGAAGGATTTTTATTGTATTTCTTGAGGGCAATGTTGCTGTTCTGGCTATAACACTTTCCTTGGACTGTTTAGTTTTATCATCTTTACTAACAAAAGACGCACAAATAAAATCTACATTGTCATCACCAACATTGTCTTCTTCATGATGTTGCATTTTATCTTCTTCAAGATGAATGTGTTCATTTCCCTCCAAAGGATCTGCTTCTATTTCTAATTCACTTTTGTGACCACTAACTCACATTTGTTCTTCCTGCCTGATGGACCAGTCAAATTAAGAATGCTTGCGGTCATTGGAACATTCATTTAGAACCTTTTTAATTTCCTCTTCTGATAATCCTTTTTTGAATGGAGCCCTAAAAGTACAAGCAAAAATGAAACTCATTTTATATGGAAAGATTTCAACCCATAAAAATGGTGGTACAAATAATTAATACGAAAAAAATAATTACTTATATTACCAATCCTGTGATTGACTTCATAGACCAAACATAGCACAGACAAAAATAAGTAGCAATTATTGCCAATGTCTTCTTGATACATCTCTGGCAACAATACAGATGGCAAACAGAGGTCCAACAGTCCAACAACGAGTAATTCGAATTCAGAGCAAAACTAGGAACTCTGGTTGACTTCGTCAACTAATTTGACCACTTTTGTTTGTACTTCAGTTGTGACCATGTGTGCCTGTAAGCTGAATATTAATAAATTTCTATGTATCATTAGAAGTATAGTTTGCATTTGTGTTTTCAATATCCTATCACATGCTGTGGGAACATCAAGCAAATGAAAGCACTTCTGTGGTTATCCTGGTGACCCAGCACATGATTTAATCTTTGCTGTAACCATCTACAAGTCAATGGATTATCTCTGTGTTGTTGTTGCTTTTGTCGTCTGTATGTGTGATGCAATGCTGATGCATGAATATAATAATTATGAATGATTTATCCATAATATCATAAACAATAGCAAATTGTGATAGGTTGTGGGTTTAATCTCTGCAATGAACTATGTATGTCATGCTGGTAGGAATATAAAAATTGAATAAGTGTATTACCTTATGTGTCCATGTTACTTGTGTTATTTGTTATGGTTCAGGTTTCCAAAAATGTCTTCAGATGTCAGTTTGACAAAAACCATGACTCCAGTGCTAGGGAAACTAAAATAAAAAGATAATTACAATGCATGTAAGTTTGAGATGAAACTAATTCTAGTGAATGAAAAATTTTGGACCTATGTCCTGGGGCAAGTGCTGCAACACATGCCTTAATCTTCATTCTTTATTAATCATTGACCATATATACAATGTTCTTGAGTTCTCATACATAATATAAATGCACTTAATTACACACACAATTATAGACATTTAGAGATGCATTTTAAATTTTAACATATGCTCACAATCTGTAAATCAAAAAATTCCTTCACATTACAAAATTGATTTTCAGCCAACCATTTCTACAATTTCCTGTGAAATACTTTACAAGACATGGACTATGCTGAGTGTGGTACTTTGTTAAGGATTTCTGTGGACCTGGCTCTGGGCAAATAAGGTGTTTTTACCAATCTGTGTCTTGGAATATCCATTTTAATTTTTCTCCAAGTGTTGTGTTAGTCTATATCTCCTGTTATTTGAAATTATTCTACATTTAGTTTAATGTATAGTGATGAACAATATATATACATATTAACAGAATAAACAGTGATCTCTTGGTGCAGCCCTGCACATTTCACTTAGGACTTTTTTATATCTTCAGTATATCACTTGTATATAAAGAGTCCCCCCCATACCAGCAGTCCATATGAAATGTGAGAATGAAACAGTTCAAAATAGATTAATGTTAAATATTCTAAACTAAATCTCTCAGTATGCTCATTAGGTATGTTACCCTAGATATTCTCCTATTTTCTATTCTGTTAGATGATGTAAAATTAAAGGCCCTGCAGTGTTACACAGAAGTTTGGTAGAGGAGAACCATTTCCCTACAGTGTCTAATTATTCAAGGGACATATATATTTGTACCTACATCTACATGATTACTCTGCAGTTCACAATTAAATGCCTCACAGAGGATTCTTCAAGCCATCTTCAGACTATGTCCCTACCATTCCACTCTCGAACAGTGGATGGGAAAAATTAACACATAAATCTGCCTGTATGAGCTCTGATTTCTTTTATTTTACTATGATGATAATTTCTCCCTCTGAAAGTTGATTTTCCAGCAATTACTGTGTACTGTGACGTTTCTGACAAGAAATCATGAATGCAGTTACACAACTGAAGTGATAATCTGGTACTCCATACGCACACAATCTGATTAGATGTCACTTGTGAGAAATGGTGTCAAAAGCCTTCTGGATATCTAGAAATATCGAATCAGTTTGAGATCCCCTGTCAATAACATTTGTTGTAATACTGATATTTCTTGATGAGTTGCAATTATCATTGTGTCATCAGTATGGCAGCTAATAGATTAGGAAATATGATGTGGCAAAGCATTGATTGCAATTATGAAAAAGAATGGTCCTAGAACTGATCCCTATGCTAGCCCAGTCTCAACAATTTTCACCACACAATGTCTGTGTCTCACTGAGACATATTATTTTCTGTTACTTAACTATGAAGCTATTACATTTATTACATGTGGGAAACATAACAAAGGGAAACAAAGCTTGGTATGTCCTCAAAAACCTGCTTGCTGATAAAAACAAAACTAAATGGATGAATCTTTGGAATGCTTTGTTGCACACTACATTATCCAGATCTGAAGAAAGTCTTCAAGGTTATGTAATTCTTATTTTGTATATAACCAACAAAAGTTAAGAGCATAGACAAACAAATTTACAATGAACTAATTCCATTCAGTATGCTGTGAAGCTTACCAGAAGTTTATCTACATTACCAGAGGGGCAATTATAGAGTCCAGTACAATAGATGAAAATTTCATATCATAAAAGCAGCTTTACAACGAAAAACAAGAAAATAAAAAAAATAAAATGCTTTAATTGCTGGAGGTATGGTCACTTCAAGTCTGATTGTTCCCACAAACAAGAATCATCAAAGGTCAATTCCAGATGAGAAGAAAAGTCATTGTTTTTTTTACTTGATGTGTCAGAGTTAACAGGAGTGAGTGGATCATCAATTTCAGAGCATCGTCAGACACGACTTCAAGAAAGGGATGGTTTCAAAGATTTTGTACCAGAAAATTTCAAATAAAAAATTGTGAAGAGAAGTGAAATGCTAGTGCCAATTCATCAGGTATATCTTCAATCAGCAATGATATTCCAATCTGTAGCTTAGCCACTAATTTGTTGCCAGTTTCTACTTTGATTAAGAAAGGCATAAATGTTGTTTTCATGAAGGTGTATATAAGAGATTCAAAAGGTATGAGCTACTGTTCCTGGTTCAGAAACAAATCACATTTATAAATTAAAACGTGTTGAACTGGTTTCAGATAAGCATGCTCTTCTTTGTAATCTACCCCATCCTTCCTAGCTGTTGCTATTGTTCACCAATGTGCAAAGTCTTCTCTGAAGATTTGACAGGCGTAAGATCAAAATAAACTTTTTAGTTTACTTATCTTTTCTTGTAGAGTTGACTCCAGTTGGTCTTGTCTAGGGGTCTGATTCTTGAAGCTGAAATTCTCACATTTTAGGTTCTCATGGTTCAATTGATCTAAATAATTTTGAAGATTGTTGTTACAGAATTTTTGTTTTTATGTTAATGTACTTTGTCACATTTTTGTATATAACACAGCGTTTTGAATTTTCACATCAACAAAACCAATTTTACATTGTTCATCCAAAATACAAAAACAGTCTGTTCACATCAGAGGCATGCTTACTGCTACTTCACTCTGCAGTCGTAACAATATTCGAAAGGGTTTACTATTTTTCTTGACAAATTAATTTCTATTAAGTACAATTACTATTTTATAAATGAATTCAGAAACAAACATAATAAACAGCACTAGATTGCAAAATTAATAAAAAAAAATTTAAGTATGATAAATAATTCATAATTTTCAAATGTTTCTAAAAGAAAATAATTTTAACTGTACCTTCAGAGTTAGTAAATATTGATTGTAACATCAAAAGTAAAATAATTCCTTTCCACAAATTTTATTCTGAAATATAACATATTGTGTACAGAAGTATATGAAATTTTTCAGAAAAACAGCTGAGATAATATTGACACGTCCAAAATTTGAAAAATATTACTGGTGTCAACTATTACTGTTGAAGAAAAGTAATGCTAGAGGAGGATGGCCCATTACAGTCTGTTAGTAAAATTAATAACATGGAAGACTTACAGAATTCTAGACATGGCCATGCTACAGTTCATGCTAGACGTAAGTCATGTTTAGAGGGTGTAGGCACTAGGTTGGAGTGTTGTGATTTTGAACTTGTTGACAAACATAAATTAAATCATGTGTGCTTGGTAAAAAGTCTAAATTCTTATTTCCTGAGACTGGAGGGGAATGTGCATTTGAGGTGCTTGGCTTGATGCATATGGATTTATGTGGTCCCATGGAGCAAACATCACATACTAGGGCTGAGTACATACAGGTACTAGTGAGCGATTATTCCAGGACATTGTGCCAGTTTCTCAAAAGTGAAGATCAAGCATTAGATTTTAATTTTATTTTTTTTAGTTTAAAACTTTGACAGAAAATAGGATTGATGCAAACATCAAAGCTGTTAGATTTGACAATGGCAATGAGTTTGTAAACTCTACGTTGGATTAATTTCCAAGAGAGAGTTGGACTGAGCCTAAGATTAGTGTCCTCCATAGTCTAGAAGAAAATGGTACTATGGAAATAACTAACAGATCAGTTTTTGAGATGACACAGTGCACATTGTTTGATTATGATCTACCTAAGCACTATCAGCCACTGGCTTACAGCACAGCTTATAACATATCATAGCATTATAGTTTGAGTTGTGATGTTTGCGGTCTTTGTCAGTAACCACATAGTATTCCAGAAGTGATATTGTATGGATAAGTCAAAAGGTGACCATGTTGTAGTCTACTCACTGGTCAATTAAATTCATAAAATAACTGATCAGCCAATCTGCATTCCCATTCTGTTATTGTCTTTGACCAAGAAAATTCAGCTAAAAGGTATCTGCATTATGCTATACTAAAAAAACTGTCAATTACCAGAAATACTTAATATGTTGCTTATTACTTACTGCAAACCCTGACACTACAGAATTAATAATTATGCAACAAATCCCAATGAAATTATGTTTCATTCATGCCAATCCACCCAGATATGATAAGCAGACATTATGAATGACAATAACAACACTCAACACCCAATAACCATTCAAATTGTCATAAAAATTACAACAATTAAAAAGTAAAGAATTATGGGATGTTTCCAAAAGCTGCATAGCTGTATGAAGGTGCTTCATTCTTAACTACCAGTTTCCCATCACTATAGATGCATCTTCAGGTTTACCACTTGATTCACATCCTGCAATTCAGCCTTAACTTCCACACTGGATGGGTAAGCTTGGACCATCCAAACTTCATAGAAGTTCTCTTGCAACTCTTGCAAGACCAGTGCTCCTCATTTGATCCTCTTTTTTAATTGAAGCTCATTCAACCTGAGTTACTATTTATATATTTTTTCAGAAAGCTGTTCCACTATTATTACACAAAACTACATTAAAACGGGTGCATTATTACAAACTGTTATGAACGTGTGATGCTATAGAGCAGAATCAACTAGATGAATACTCTAAAACCACTGAAAATGGAACTAAATGCTCATATTATACAGACGTTTCTTTTGTCTACTCATAACCATTCCTGGAAATAATAACTAAGACCAGACCATTTGATTCAGAGGCAATGATGAATATAGTTATTGCTCATGTTACAACTTGGAGTAGTGGAACATCAGATCACATCCAACACTCTTTCAGTACCTAATTGTCTAACATTCAACAACCAAGTACTAAAAGAGTTCACTGGTATAAATATTAAACACAATAGAGAGAGAACTGATCCTTGTGCCAACGCCATGCTGGTTGTCCTCAGTTTGATAGTGCCCTTATAAGAAAATGTTATTAACCTCCTCCAGGGACAGATGGCTGCAGATGAGTAAACTTCATGGTCTCTGCAAGTTTCTTGGGGTTTGAGCAAAAACAGATAACAAGACTTCGTTGCACACATGATTTATGTTTATATAAAACACCGTTAAATATTTAGTTATGGAATGACACAACTGTATGTCCACTAACAGATGTGCCCTGCCCATGCCAAAAACCTAGTTGAAAGTTGGGTACGATTTAAAATGCTCTATGTACCATTATAAATGCTTTTTAACCAAACTTTCCAACCTGGACAATATTTCCTCCATCAATAGGTGATGTGCCCGTGTGAAGGGGTGTCCATCTATAGCATTTATGATCCACTGAATTTGTTACCAGATTGTCATTATTGTGGTTTGATGGTTTAACTTATTACAGTATTCTGCCCACTTGAATCTTTCCTTTTCTTTAAGTTTTATTTTCACTCATGCCTGGCATGCTTTAAGGGGAATGAAGTTTTCCACTGCACTGGCATTTTGTACACTTGTAACACTTCTTTGCTTTATGAAATGACTCCTTGACATTCCTCAAACCACAATGGGGCTTACCTTTCATGTACTTTGCATGTCATGTGTTATGCATGGTATCAGTGTCACTACTGCCATCCCAGTGACTTGTACCAGTTCTTTGTGGTTGCCTTCGACATCTCTGGATTCAGTGTATGACATGAGTTCTTTCTCTGCCAGCTTGTGGTATTTTTCCCAATTGCCGCTTCTTATATTTCAGATTTGTGGACTATAATGTCGACAGTAATTTCTACCATACCCATACCCTATGCATATTGGAAAGTGATCTGAATCCCCAGTATCTTGCAGAACCTTTCATGTGTTGGGTGGCGTCAACTGTGGAGATGCTAGGACCACATCTACTGCTGAATGGGCTTCACCTCTCCTTGACATACCAGTGGCAGAACAATCATTCAGGACTTCTGAGTTATTGTCATAAATTGTATCAAGCATTAACATGCCCACCTGGTCTGTTATAATGCTTCCCCATGCTTTATTATGCTCACTGAGGTCTCTCATAATAATTACTTTGTAGGAGATATTAGCCATCAAATTACGGAAGGCATGTGTGGTGTCACTAAGTTGTGGGACTCTGTATGTAGCACAATAGACATTTCAATGTTTTTTACTTGTGATCTAATAGCAGATCTCTGAAAGAGGTCATTTCCAGTGTCTATAGTAAGTTAATTAAAGTACTAATCATTTTTTATTTTTTATACCATCTCCCCCAAATCTGTCTTCTCTGTTTATGCATACCGTATTATGAGGAGTGTTCAATACATAATGCAACACTTTTTTTCTAAAAGCATGTTGTTTTATTCACAATTTCAATACATCATTTTATTCCCCAATCTTTTGACTACAAAATCCTATTTTATAATATAGTCTCTGTTCCATGTGATGGCCATAGACCACCATAATGGGAGAGGTTGTATGGCTGCATGGTACCACTCTACTGGTCACCGTCTTAGCCAATGTCTTACTGCATCAAAAACCTCCCCATCATCCACATACTGCTTCCTGCAGACTGCATCCTTCATTCAGCCAAACAGATGGAAATCAGAAAGTGTGAGATCCGGGCTGTAGGATGGATGAGGAAGAACAGTCCAATGAAATTTTGTGAACTCCTCTTGCTTTCACAGACTTCTGTTAGGCCTCACATTGTCAGAGAAGGAGAAGTCCATTTGCATTTTAATGGTGGCAAACACATTGAAGTCGTTTCTTCAGTTTCATGAGGGTAGCAAAATACACTTTTCAGTTGATTGTTGCACCTTGAGGGAGGACATCAGGACTGGGTTAACCCATGTGGAGGCCTGGGGCTAGAAAAAATGTGTGGATCCTGCTTACTTCATGTAGGCCTAATTCCTTTCTGTGAAAGTACAATAAGAAAAGTAAAAGAATACATATATTTTTATGACATCAACCATGCCATCAGGAGATGATATTATGCCTAACAGAACTTTGCAATTGCATTTTTAAAAAAATCACACAACATTACCCTATTATATAAATGCAATAAATAGAAAATGAGTATCTGAAAAATTTCTTTTCCTGAATATTTTGTCCTGGCAGAGTCCTCTATCATATCCTGGAAGTCAAGAGAACTAGACACCTCATGTTCAACTGATAACAAGGGGAGAGTGAAAATGCATTCTTGTTGCACTATAACACATAATTTGTTCTTGATAAGGGCTAATTTGGAGAATCCCCTCTCAGATACACAATTCACAATTGGTTCTCAGGGTAAATTTGGTAAGAAATCCTCACTTTTGGAAAAACATCCCCAAGATCATTTTCAACCATTAATTCATATAATTCATGTTCATCTGGGCCTTCTGCATCATATATGTCCTACAAGGACATTATATATTGTATTATGAGACCAAGATGTTTGTGTGTTTGATTACATTGTTTTATTACAACAGGCCAATTTTGGCACGATTGCCACCATCAGATTATGGTCTTGATGTCCATGTGATATCACTGTCTTGGTTGCTGTCACTGTTGTATAAGTTTGCTCCCTTGACATTGGTGGAGCTATAGTAGATGTTAAACTCTACCTGGACCAGTTATTTCTGAAATTTCCAACTATGGAAGTTTATGTCATAATGATGTTAACTGATGAAATAAAATTTCATAATTGTAAAACCTCATAAATAACTGCTCCAGTTGCAGTTTAACACCTACTATAGCTCCACCAATGTCAAAGGAGCAAAATTATACATTAGTGACCGCAAATAAGACACCAATGTCATATGGCCATCAAGACCACCTGATGTACAATAACCTGATAATGGCAGTTATGTCAAAATAGGCCTATTGTAATAAATAATATATAATTGAACACAGCAGCTTCTTGGTCTCATAGCACAATACATAATGCCATATAGTTTGACTGCTGAAATGTTTAGCAGCTTTCTTTTAGAGAACTCTTCAAATATTCACTAAAATAAAGAATTTGGCAAGAAAAACTTTCTTCATTGAGATTACCTCAGTATTTTTTCTGAAGTTTAGACTTTTCTGTTAAGAGTTCTTTAGCTTTGTGCTTTACTATGTATTTGTTGAAGGTAGGAAAAGACTGATTACTTCGCAATACATTTCTTTTCACTTTTAAGTTTTGCTTGCAGTTTCACAGCAACTGCAATAAGTGGCACATAAAATTTATCATGTCACTAAATTATTCTGATTTTTCTCCATCAGGGACTCTTTGTATTTCGAATTTCCTTTTGTTACTATATTCTTGATATAAAAGCTCACTTGACCTGCTAGCTTGGTTTCCTTGTTCATATTTCTCTTTCTGTTTGGCTTACATATGGACCACATACCAATTTCAATGCTTCCTGCTTTGTTCTTCTTTCTTCTTCCTACAGTATTCTTTCATCTCCTCACTACGTATCTTTTTCTCTTCTCAAACCGTTTTCAGCCATCTTCTTCTCCCAACTGCCTTGGAATCCTTTCATCTTAAAAATCTCTCTTTCTGTTGCATCCTTTTCACTTATGCTGTTTCTTTCCATATCTTTCCTAACTTCTTGAATCCAGCCTATCATTGACTTCTTGTCCCACATATATTTAAATATCTGTTTGGTTAACCTGTTGTTGTTCATTCTTTATAAATGCTTAAAAAATATCAATTGAATCTTCTGTAGTATTTCAGTTACATTTTCTTTGTTGTGATACACTTCTTCATTACTTCTTCATTTCCATACCTCTGAATTTCTTAGCAGACCAAGTATTTTTTGAATCATTCTTCTTTCTAGGACCTCAAGTTTGTGTAATTTGTTATTTAGTATTAAACATTCACTTGTATAAATACATTTTCGTTTCACTACTGTGTTGTAGTGTTGTATTTTCAAATTCTTAGACAAATACCTTTTTCATAAATATTCCTTGTTATACCATATGCTCTCTCTGCATTTTATGTACTCTTTCTTTTGCAGCGAATTGTTCTAAGCCATTTCATTGAATAATTTTTTCCAAGTATTTGCATTTATTAACCCTCTTTATCTGTCCAAAATCTGCTACAAAGAATTCTGGAGCAGTTTTTACATTTATCATAAATTTTATTATTTCTAGAGAAGTTCTTAAACCTACTTTGTTGGCTATTTCTTCTAACAGATTGATTGGTACTTCTGCATCTGTTAGGTTTCCAGAAACAATGGCAAAATCATCTGCAAATGATAGACAGTTAATTTTAATACCTTTGTTCTTAGTCCCCAGAGTTACTGGTGACATCTTATATTCTTTTAGTTTTTGTTTCCATTCTACAACTATTTTCTCTAAGAGGCTTAGTAATATTGTTGAAAATATCTTATAACCCATTGGCTACAGATATATACCTATGGAGTTATTCACATTATGTTTATCACCTTTCTCGTGCTTAGGATGAATAAGAGCCACATTCCAGTCTTCTGAAATCTTTTCAATTTCCCATATTTCTTCAAACATGACCTGAAGATTAGTTATAAATTTTGGTTGAGATTATTTTCTCCGTAGGCTTTGCTAGTTTTCGGAATATGTATTGTTCTTTTTATTTCTTCAGCTGTAGGTGGGGGATCCGCCTCTGTGTTTTTTTGAAGATCCAGGAATTCTAGTTTACAGTACAGTTCTTCACAGTTCAAGAGCTGTTCAAAGTGCTTTTTTAGTATTTCACAGTTCTGGGTATTGCTTAGGCCTATTTTACCATTTTCATCTCGAGCTAATACTTGAAGCTCAATAGCCCCTTAGATCATTTTTAAACATCTTATTAATCTAATTTATCACTTTTGCATTATAATGTACAGGGTTTAGGAAACAAAATACGATGCTTTTGAATCATTTATCACAGGACTATCTTCACATGTAGTATAAGTTACGGATCAGCAGTAAACAGTGGACAACAACCAATATTGCAATTTAGAAGGCTACAAACTAGATATGTTCTACAGTAGAACACATAATAAAAGTGGTGGTGTTGCCATCTACCCAAGAAATTATAAGTTTGTAACCACCACAGAAAAAGTGCTATGGGGGAACAATTTCTGTGTTGACAAAGGTTTCACAATGCTTAAACTCACATTTTGCACTGTTCTTTTCTATGTCATAGGTGTATATACATCCCTATCCAGAAATTATTGATGCTTTTTCTGAAATCAACTGATGGAGTTTTAAGTAAATCAATGTCAGGTAGTAGAACTGTACATCTTGTCATTTCGGGAGATCTGAACATCAACAATTTACGTGACGGTCAGGAAAGCAAACGTTTTACAGATTGCGTCCTGTCTTACAGGGCTAAAGATCTTCTTGGATTAGTATCCATCAGGATAGCTAACACACATAGTAGTTTAACTGATCATGCTATCACAAATTATGACCACATCATCTCAACAGATGTCATAAATGGTCACCTCCCAGATCATTTAGGCTGAATAATGGTCCTAAAATGTAACACCAAATTCAAACCAAGAAAAATGTATGAGCACAGGCAAATACTGTCTGCAAACAACATTGCTACACTAAGACATAATTTAAGCCAGAAATCATGGGAATCAGTTATTACTACCATTAGGATCAACAACAAACAGAACATGTCCACAGAAATTCTGACTGAGGACATAAACAGAGCCATGCCATTTAAAAAAGTGAATGAACAGAAAAGTCAACCTTTAAAATCAAAACCTGTGCTGTTGGATTTTAAAACAAAAGATTTGAAAGAAAAAGTGGAAAACATGTATAGCTTACACAGAGTGACTAACTCAGAGTAACATAAAGAATTCTACAAGCAGTACAAATATAAATACCACAATGAAGACTGGAGCTTAAATGCAGAAAGAATCAGCCAACAGATATGAGGTTCAGATAATGGTTCAAAGACTTGCTGGTCAGTTATACATAAAATCAGAAGCAAACTAAAATTAATAATGCACAGTTAACTATGAATAATAAATATCTCTGATCCCCCTCTAGTTAGCAATATTTTTAATAATTCCTTCATCGAAAATTGAAAATGATGTCTCTGTGAAACAGGAAATACAGGAAACATCTGAGTTCTGTAACAAACAGAACTGCAGTAAATCACCCTCAGTAAGCACATATGACATTCTGTAGCTTATTGATACAAACAAAAAATCAGCAATATTAGATGAAATTTAACCATATATATTGAAGCAATGGAAACATGAACTAATGAAACCACTAGTTCATCTACTAAACTGTGTTCTAAAGGATGGGGTGTTCCCTGACAAGTTGGAAAAGCATTTACAGAACTACATACCCATTGCCCTAATCTCAACTTTCAGCAGGCTGTTAGAGAAAATAATATTAAAAAAGTCCTGGTACATTACAACAATGCTGACATATTAGGTGATTTCTAGCATGGTTTCAGAAGAGGTCAAACTACCACATCAGCAGCAGTACTATTTTCCCATAATATACTTGAAAAAATAAATGAGAAACCTTAAGCAGCAGGAGTATTCCTGGGCCTCTTAAGAGCTTTTGATAGAGCACATAATGATGTGGTCTTATCAAAAACTGTGAAGAGTGGTGTCACTGGAAAACTCATGCAATTGCTAGAAATATATTCAAAGGGTAGACAGCAGTGCATGGAGATTATACACTCTAATGAAGAAATACTGGAGAGGAGAAGGTCAAGTATAAGCAAATATGTTTTTTACGTTCCACAGATCTCCATTTTAGGTCCAGTTCTATTAATATGCTATGTAAGTGATTTATCAAGTTCTCTTGACAATAAGCAACTGATCACCATGCATGCAGACGATACATCTGGTGTCTGCTGTGCAGACAGTGAGCCCAGCCTAGTTGAAGAGATACATTACTTTATTGAAAAGACAAGTGCTCACATTGAAAGAGACAACCTAAATGTAAAAAAGAAAAATCTAATATTATTCACTTTAAACCAAATGGTACAAACAGACAAAATACTGTGATTGATGAAATTCTACCAACAACATTGTGAATAATCAGGTTTATGCATAGATGATTGACTTTCATGGAAGCAGCGAGCTGATTACATCTGTAAAAAATAAAAGATTATCACCATATCTTAATTCTCAAACCCTAAGGACTGTGTATTTTGGATTAGTGTACCCTTTCTTGTTTTATGGACTACTACTGTGGGCTGGAAGAGGCCTAACTAATATGAAAAGGGGTTTCATACTGCAGAAGCGAGCGTTGAGGATCATCGCAAAAGTAAAACTGGGAACTTCTAGCAAATTCCTATTCATTATACACAATAGTCTCACAGTTTATGCCATTTATATACAACAACCTAGAACCTCTAATCCTAGTGAAAGAAGACACTAAGATTACAAAAAGGAACATAGATATTTCCAACTGTGAAATATGGCATAGAAAAGACTTTCGTATGGTTAACAAAAGATTTTTTGCTTTACCAGCAAAAAGCCCCTATGTCAAATATGTTTTTCGTAATTTGTAAGCAAACGAAGTTAATGTATTGACAGGGGATACTTTCAAAAAGTGAGTCAAGCAGTGGCTTATCCAAAAATTCCCTCATAACTTGAATTTATCATGAATTATAATTTAATAAGAAATAATGTATTCACAATGAAATTTTCAGAGTGTGCACCGATATAAACTTTCTGGCAGATTAAAACTGTGTGCTGGACCGAGACTCAAACTCAGAACTTTCGCCTTTTGCAGGCAAGTGCTGTACCATCTGAACTATCGAAGCACGACTCATGACCTGTCCTCATCGCTTTAATTCTATGAGTATCTCGTCTCCTATCTTCCAAACTTCACAGAAGCTTTCCTGCAGACCTTGCAGGACTAGCACTCCTGGAAGAAAGGATACTGCGAAGACATGGCTTAGCCACAGCCTGGGGGATGTTTTCAGAACGAAATTTTCCTTCTGCAGTGGAGTGTGCGCTCATATGAAACTTCCTGGCAGATTAAAACTGTGTGCTGGTCCAGTACTCGAACTTGAGATCTTTGCCTTTCGCAGGCAATGGCTCTATCGTCTGAGCAGCCCAAGCACAACTCACGACCCCCTGTGAGGATGGGTTGTGAGTTGTCCTTGGGTAACACAGATGCAGGAGAGCTTATGTAAAGTTTGGAAGGTAGGAGACGAGGTACTGGGGGAATTAAAGCTGTGAGGACTGGTTGTGAGTCATGCTTGGGTAGCTCAGATAGGCCAGCACAGTAGCTCAGCGTGTTCAGTCAGAGTGTTAGCTGCCCTCTGCAACGAAAAAAAAAGTGAACGGATCAACGATGGGTGACATACGACACCTACCCCAAACAAATGCAGTGAACAATATCAAACAAAATGAGAATTACAGGGAAAAAAATGGTAGAGCAGTTGCCCATTAAAGGCAAAGACTCTGAGTTTGAGTCTCGATCTGGGACACAGTTTTAATCTGCTAGGAAGTTTCAGAAATAATGTAAACTAAAAGAAATTGTAATTGTAAAATCTTTATACTTAGTTTAAAATGCACATGCATGTAAAACTACGGTACATGTTATGAACAATAAATTGAAATTTGCAGTTTAAGTTGATCAAGGTACTCAGTCTTCCCAGAATGTTTCCATTTCTTCCACTGTTTTATTCTTTCTGCAACTGCCTTTTTCACAGATTTCATTCCAGCAGACTTTCTTCTCATTTTTGTTGATTCAAATTCATTCTTCACTGCCCTGTTGATTTCTTTAGATAATTGTTCCAATTACTCTGATTTAGCTATTTTAATTTCTTCTTGAAAATGTTTCATTACCACATTTGTGACGTTTGTGATGTTGAGCCTGTCTGCATTATATTTAATCAATTTTTGCTGTCTCTTACCCTTTTTATTAGGGATAAATTTCAGTTTAATTTTAGTCAGGTAATGAACAGAGTAAAATTCCCTGCTTCTTGTTACATTTACGAGTTCTTTAACATTACTTTGAGAAATATCCACATGATCTAACTGGAACTTCTGTAGTACTAGACTTGGAGATATATATGTTTTTGCTTTACTTAGCAATTTTTTTAAGAAAGTTGACATTAACTTCAACAAAAATGTTTTCCAAAGATTCATTAGTCTTGCATCGTTTTTTTTTTTTTTTTTTTTTTGCTCATTCATGGGTTGGATACTCTCCTACGATTTTTAAAATAGCTTTTTGCTTTCCCTACATGTACGTTAAAATACCCCAGTAAAATCACAATATTTGATTTTGGAATTTTTTACATTTAGTCTGCCAAAAGTTGCCAGAATGCTTCTACTTAACTCAGATTTATCTTAAATGTCATCATTAAATACAGCTTGGACGTTAACAAAGATATACTGTTTATTTTTGCATTTCACTGTGAGAAGAGAGTGTTTCTGAACTGGATTTGAATTCTGTAACGTCATCTACTAAATTTTTATGAGTATAGAAGCTGATACCAAGTATTGGTATGCCTTTCATAATTTTTGCAGTTGGTTTACCCTTAAAAATTCTATGATTTTTGGTTTCTGTAGCAGTTTTGTCCAAAACTCACGTTTCTTGTACTGCTGAAACTTGTATTTCATGTTTATCTTAGGGAATTTTCAGTTCTTATTGTTTACCAGTTTTTACATTCAAGATGGCTGTAAAGATTTTCTTTTGAACTTAAGTTTGGAATGACACCGAGGTTTCTTAATCTCGTCCTTACTGCACATGTTGGGGCTTCCCAAACTCTAGGTCCCTAAGCACTGCATAAAGCAAATGGTGGATACCTCTTTTGAGTTTCCAACTGGGGTAGTGCTTACTTTTACCAGCCCTTCCATTCTGCAATTGAAATTGTATGTTGTACATGGCAGGAAATAAATTCCAAGATAAGAACGGATTGTTAGTCCAAAATGATTTCTCATGGTTTTCTCCATTAGGTTCTTCCACTCTCTCTGCTGTTGGGAATTAGGATTCCTTTCTGCCTTTGAGACTGTTGACCGGTTTCACCTGTAACCCTAGGTGGGGGCCTCAAAGGATACTACCATCCAGAGCCAGATGGATTCAAGTTTTTTTGTGGGGTATATTCCTCACCCTCTTCTTTCCTCATAACTTGCGAGATGAGGCCTCGAGAATGGGAATGGCAGTCGCAGAGTTAGCCTGGTTTTCATGTTCATTAAAATTTTCACTAACATGGCTGAAAAATGGAATCAATGATCGCGACACATGATACCCGCTAATTAAATTCAGTCCAAGCCATTGCAAATATTTGTTAGTTTTGTCCACTCAAGACAACATGGCATCGCAGAAGACAGCTAGTACTGCTTGCTGTCTTCAGATTTTTCAAAAGCGATTCTGCCTCATTTCTTGTCGCTGCATTTTCTTGTTCTCAATAATTTCTTTAAAGAACACATAAACGGCATAGAAATTCTGTCGAATAGCTGATATTGCTTCCTCACAGCATGACCATCTAGTATCACACAATATCTTAAGTCACTCATTCTTCCTCACAAGCATGTGCCAATGGTGAGTACAAACTACAAAAAAGCCATATAGTCATTGAATAACTTGGAAAAAAAACAGCTGTTTCTGACGATTTCTCAGCACTGTTTGGAACACCAGGTTTAACAGGTATCAACACATGGCACATAGAAGGCTAATTAATTCAGTTCCTTTATCTTTGCACTTAAACCTGAATATTTCCCACTCGTGTTACTGGCAACGACAATCTTCTGTCCTCATACGGTACTGTACTCCCAAAAGAGATCTAGGTAAACTTTCCTAAGACTTTCTCCTGTGTGTCTGTGTTGGGAACAAAACATAGAAATCTTCCTCATAAACTCTTCCCTCGAAACAATACCGTCTACAAGGGCTAGCTGATCTTCATGTGCTGTGTCTACTGTTGAATATACAGCTAATCTTTAGAATTTTGCTGTTTGAATTTCGCCAACTATTTTACTCAATACCTTGACTCCCACAAGACCAATGAATTCTTCATAATACCGGTAGCCTTGGAAAAATATGACTGATGGCAATGACCTTTAGAGCAACGCTCATGGATGTGTTGTTTCAAAAACGGGTCAAAATGAGCAATTAATTCAAGGAAACCCAAATAGTTACCATTATTTTTGGTCCAAAAAATTTTGTTATCACTATGAAAAGCAAATCCTCTTATTTCCAAATGCTTAACTACCTCTATCACGCAGGGAAGCACTTCTTGCCAATAATTTTCCTCGGTTTAAATCGTATGCTGCAGTTCACTGTCGATACGGCACGTCTCTCATTCTTCCATGGTAGAAGCCACGTCACTGAATTTTTGGGATGAATAGCATTGTTTTCATGAGATGTCACTTTTTCTACCTCTTTCTTCCAGACATAAAGCCCACAAATTGAAAATGGAGAACACATATCATCTAAGTCAATGCTGTCACTGAATAATTTATGGAAAATACAAAACACATTTCTTGTAGATTCGGAATACTACAGCCATTTCCTTTCATTTTTCTCTCCATTTAGCAGTTTTCTAAAGAACAAGGTGTTGGGTGAGTACATTTTTTGTGATTTATAGACACGTTCGGATTTACTTAGATCATCTAAATTGTTCTTAACATAGTCTAAACCATTCGCTAAAATCAATTCCACCAATGATTTTTCACATTTTTCCATTTCGCCGAATGTTTCTACAATGTTGGGCACTTCACTAATTCACTGTAAGTTCTGTCTCCGATTTTGATTTTATGATCGCTTAGTTCAACATTCGCTTTCATTGCCACCTCAATTACAAAATACTGCCCGACTACAATTTCAGTTTCACCGGGATCTGTAAAACACTCCTTAGAAGAAATATATACCAATGTAAAAGGTACCGGTTCAGTACAGACTTCACTGACGTTACCAGTGGGGCAATTTTTTTTCGTAAGACTATGCAGTCACTTGTGGCAGTTTCTTCATAAATGTAGCTCCTTCTTTCTGGGCTTTTCTTTTGCTCGAATTAACAATTCAACTCTCCAACAATAGACGAGGAATATAAGCAACGAACAGAAGAAGGAAAGGGCGATACGTGAATGGTGAGTGCATCACACAAAACACAAAAGTGTTTGAAGTAACTTGCCTATTGTTAAGGTCAAAAATTCTGCTCGAATACACGCATACGGAGTTTATAAATAGATGGAACTTGTTGACATGAAAGGAATGTTGCGCAACTGCGCAGTAACTTAATTTTTCACTGGATTTGGACTGGTTATTCTGTGACTACATGAGACTGCAAAACATTTCTGTTCAACGAGAAAATATGAATCATAATTATCATGTACTATATTCGACGTTTTGTTTTAAACTGATTTATGATAGTTTTTTAAGATGGTGGTTGTAACAAACAAAGAAATTTGTTTTATATTTTAGGGTCTTATTTTATCCCATGGTGATGGTTGTATCTTGAATGATTCTTATTAGAGAGCCAGATGAGGAAGATCAGAGTGGAGGCCCCCCGTCCACATGGAGTCCTGGGTCTAGAGCCCCCCTTTTCCCTTCCCTTAATCTGGCACTGGAGGGCATAAATTAGAATAACTCATTCAGCACAGAAGACTGTAACCATGACTTTACCAGTTGAAAGTTAGACTTTGAAATTTTTCTACGGAGCAGAGGTGGTGTAGCACCACTCAACGGGTCACCATTTCGTTTCCAGTTAAAATTGATGAGCCCATGTTTCATCGCTTGCAATGATGTTCGAGAAAAACTGGCATGGCCAGCCTCATAACGTGCAAGTGACTTCACACAGATCGTCCTTCATTGCTCTTTATGGTCTTCTGCTAGGTAGCAAATAATCCACAGAGCACACACTTTTATGTACCCCAACTGGAGGACGAGAGTACTAGGCTACCAACAGAGCCATCCAGTTGTGCAGAGAGTTTTACTGTTATCCATTGATCACCTCAAATGAGAGTGTCTGCACATTCCAACATTGCAGGAGTTGCAGCCGGCTGGCACGCAGGGGATTGGGCATGTTTGCACAACCTTGTTATGATAACAGACTCAACACCCAATGACTCACTGTTCTTTTGTTCCAGGTCCCCATAGATATTCTGCATGCGACCATGAATATCTGCAGTGCTCTGGTTTTCCACAAAAAGAAATCAGTGACAGCTCTCTGCTTGGAATGCACATGCATTACAGACACTATTTCGAAGGCTATGTATAGTGCCGCCACCATTCACAAATTCATGAAACTATAGGAGCTGAAGTGGAAATATTCGACGAAGTTGCACAACAAATTCCGCATTTTTTAACCGAACGCACCTTCATCTCCGTTATATAAAGTGCCAAAGAAACTGATATAAGTATACATATTCAAATACAGAGATATGTAAATAGGCAGAATACGTCATTGCGGTCGGCAGCGCCTATCCAAGAGAACAAGTGTCTGGCTAAGTTGTTAGATCGATTACTGCTGCTACAATGGGAGGTTATCAAGAGTTAATCGAGTTTGAATGTCGTGCTACAGTTGGCGGACGAGCGATGGGAAACACCATCTTCAAGGCAGCGATGAAGTGGGAATTTTCCCGTATGACCATTTCACGAGAGTACCATGAATATCAGGAATCCGGAAAACATCAAATCTCCAACTGCAAAAAGGTCCTGCAAGAATAGGATCAATGACTGAAGAGAATCATTCGAAGTGATAGAAGTGCAACCCTTCCGCAAACTGCTGCAGATTTCAGTGTTGGGCCATCAACAAGTGTCAGCGTGTGAACAATTCAATGAAACATCATCGATATGGGCTTTTGGAGCCAAAGGCACACTCATACACCCTTAATGACCGCATGACACAAAGCTTTATGCCTTGTCTTGGCCTGTCAACACTGACATTGGACTGTTGATGATTGTAAACATGTTGCCTGGTCGGACGAGTGTCGTTTGAAATTGTATCGAGAGGATGGACGTGTACAGGTATGGAGACAACCTCATGAATTAATGGACCCAGCCTGTCAGCAGAGGCTGGTGGAGACCCTGTAACGGTGTGGGGAGTGTGCAGTTTGAGTTATATGTACCCTGATATGTCTAGATATGACTCAGATAGGTGACTCATACGTAAGCATCCTGTCTGATCACCTGCATCAACCCATGTCCATTGTGCATTCCGACGCACTTCGGCGATTTCAGCAGGACGATGTGACACCCCACACTTCCAGAATCGCTACAGAGCTGCTCTCCTTAGTTTAAACACTTCCGCTGGCCGCCAAACTCCCCAGACACGAACATTATTGAGGAAATCTGGGATGCCTTATAACATGCTGTTCAGAAGATATCTCCAAGGCCTGCAGGATTCATGGTGTCAGTTCTTTCCAGCACTACTTCAGACATTAGTCAAGTTCATGCCACATCGTGTTATGGCACTACTGTGGCGTGCTCTCGGGGGCCCTACACGATATTAGGCAGGTGTATCAGTTTCTTTGCCTCTTCAGTGTAGAAGTTATGTACTGTTCTTATCCTAGTTTCTGCCAATCCCATAATATGAATTTTATATTCCATTTGGAAATAAACCAGATTTTCCTATTAGAGCAGGCCAAATGAATGTTCCATAACATAACTCTGTCCAAATGATTACTGTCCATTATTTTGTAGGAGATTAACGGAATGTGCCTCACTCACTCTCGCAACATGATGTTTCGAATCCTTTTGAACTGCACCCAACTGCACCATGCTAATGATAGACATACACTTGTGATATAAATTATCTATGATGTTTGCGCTAACAGATGACATGGGTCAGAATGGTTTATGTACAGTCAGGGATATAGGGACAGGCACATTGTAGTACAAACCTCTGAGCACTGACCGCTGATTGAGTTCTCTGGTTCTGACTTGTTGTTGAGTGGGACAAACTGTGGGGCTGGCTGAGTCTATGGTGCCTGCATTGCAGGTGCAAATGTAGCATCTGGTACGCAAGCCAGACACGGTCATATGGGACAGTGTTTGTAGAAGTGGACTTGGATTAAGGCTGCAGTCGTAGCGGCTCCGATATCGCTGGATTCTGCCGACGATCGACATCGTCTGGAGATGGCCGTACTTTCCAAATCAGTACGTACGCCACTATGTGCACGATCAAACTAAAACTGATCCCTTCTCCTGAATGTACACATTTCGAATGGCAATCGGTGAAATTCAAATCAGTTTGTTTCCTTTGGTCAAATCGGCCGATATCCTCGCACACGAGCTATGGAGCATGAGAAACTGCCAAGAGAGAATGACTTTGTGGCATCCTGAGGATGAAAATATCATAATCGGCACATAGTTCGGAATCTATGGACTAAAATCGCAGGTTTATTCGAATCCTCATATGCAAAATCGGTATTGGAAATTTTAGGAATAGATTATAACCTCAAAAATTTATTTTTTGACGTGAAGAGGGTGGCGTATCTTTTATGCTCATAGCTACTGTACTGGATCTTTCTTGTGGTAGGATGTCATTAGTTGTCTACAAATTATTATTACTGCTTACTGGCGTTTCATGCCAGTAGGTTAGTGATGCTGTTAATATGAAGTGGTTTGAAAATGCAGTGTACGGTAAGTATTTCCACTTTTAAGTGCTTCACTTTTTCAGAGTACCTTATGCTACACCTTTTACTTGTCTTTCACTCGTGTGTAAAACGACAATCACTAATTGATGTACGTCAGCACAACTTCAAATAAATACAGCGACACAGTGTGTTTATAATTAGCTTTTCAAGGTCACCACGAATTATCTCGAGTATAGAACAACGTTTCTCCCGTCATCTCATATATTCGTAAAACTTGTCTGGTTATTCCAATAACTGAGGACAGAAAGCATAGTACTTGCCACGTTCTTTACGATTCACAAAAGCTCATTCCCATGCATTCGGTGTCTCTTTAATAGCATAAGCTGCTACGCAGCACTTGTATCCACAACACAGAGGCGTCGTTGTATCCACCCCACCTTAAGAGATTAAAATCTAACCCACATCATACATAGAATAGATTCTAACCTAACCTTCTTGACCTTGACAAAAAAAGACGGAAGAGATAAGACGCACTATGACCACACTGTCGGCCGATGTTATTGGGTAACATCTGGCGACCGTTGTCTGTGTCACTGTGACGCAGACTACGGCTGCTTTCACACTGGCGACTTCGTTGTGGCGTTTCAGCCACGCGGTTCAATCGCAGCAATGGGCGACTACCGCACTTTTGAGCAGCGTGGTCGAATTGCCAGACACGCAACTGTACCACGCAGCAGAAGCTCTGTGGCAAGAGCTGTCTGTATGCGTCTGCTACTTAGCGACGAAACGGACTCTGATGAGAAAGTGTTGCTTTTCGTTTTGTTATTGAAAAGAAAACACAGGCGTCAGCGACATCATCCAAAGTACCGGATTCATCCTATGTTAACTACTGGAGAAAAACATGGACTTTTTTTTATAATTTACAAGAAATTGAAAGAAAACTCTAAAAAATGCTTTAACTGCTTCAGAATGTCTGTGACGTCTTTTGATCAGTTATGTGCTGTGCTGAGGGCTAACAAAATAAAAGAAAGTACGTAAATGAGAAATAGTATATCATCAGATGAAAGACGAATGATTACTTCAAGGTAAATAAAATGCCTTTTTTACATATAAATTTATGTTTAAAGTAAATTCGACAATAATTTTTTTCGATGAAATACTTTAAAACAGCTTCCTAAAATCTACGCTACCCAGAGAATAAATCAGTGGTCACTGATGAATCAGGTGATATAGGTGAAAGTGATTTGATGTACTTGGACATGGATTGGAAGCATGAACAGTTATGGTGTATTTGAATATATAGGTACTGGTATGTGTTAAGTGATCTGAAACTTACAGTTTTCTGGTAACTGTAAGACCTGCTGTATTACCACAAAACTGATATTATTTCAAAATTGTCCTTCATCTTTAAACGCTTTGCCACAGATTTCAAATCATCTAATTATGACAGTAGAAAATGATTAGCAGGGTAATCTCCTTCACGGTTTGATGAATTTTCTATTTCTTGATGTTTGCTGCAAGTACCTGAAACAGTTTCTCCCCTTCTGTCATCCCTTGTCCCTTACGGGAACTGGAGGCAACTCCACCCTCTACATGAGAATCATTTGCCACGTCAGTACGAACAATACCTTCTTCCACCTCTGCTGGTTTGTTGGCAGTTACAGGTAATAAGAAAGTTATTGTTGTTGTTGTGGTCTTCACTCCAGAGACTGGTTTGACGCAGCTCTCCATGCTACTCGATCCTGTACAAGCTTCATCATCTCCGAGTAACTACTGCAATCTACATCCTTCTGAATCTGCTTAATATATTCTCCTCTTGGTCTCCTACAATTTTTACCTTCCACGGTTCCCTCCAATATTAAACTGGTGATCTCTTGATGCTTCAGAATTTGTCCTACCAACTGATCCCTTCTTCTAGTCAAGTTGTCCCATAAATTTCTCTTTTCCCCAGTTCTATTCAGTAGTATCTCCTCATTAGTTACGTGATCTACCCATCTAATCTTCAGTATTCTTCTGTAGAACTACATTTCGAAAGCTTCTATTCTCTTCTTGTCTAAACTATTTGTCCTCCATGTTTCACTACCATACTAGGCTACACTCCATACAAATATTTTCGGAAAAGACTTCCTGACAGTTAAATCTATACCCGATGTTAACAAATTTCTCTTATTCAGAAACGCTTTCCTTGCCATAGCCAGTCTACATTTGTATCCTCTGTACCTTGACCGTCATCAATAATTACACTCCCCATGTTGCAAAACTCATCTACACTCATGCTTATAAATTAAGGATAATGCTGATACGTGGTGAAACAACGCTCTGGTGGGCGGTTTGCGGGTTTAAATCACCACGGGGTATGACAATACGGTGCATTTGACCTGCGGTCGTCGCACGATGGCGCTGGCAGCAATCCACATACGCAGAGTTGTGTTGGTGCATGTCAGATTACGGTGCAGCGAATAAGTGCGCAGACGTTTTCAGACGTGCTAATGGTGACTGTGTGTTGAAAATAGCTCAAATAACAGATATTGATGATGTTATGAGGGGTAGAACACAAGGGCGACTGGAGGCTGATCAAACACAGCAGGTCGTAGCATGGGCCCTCCGTGTGCCACGAAGTGTGATATCAAGATTATGGCAACAATTCAAGCAGACAGGAAACGTGTCCAGGCGCTACAGTACGGGACGTCCACAGTATACGACACTACCACAAGGAGACCGATATCCCACCATCAGTGCCAGCAGATGGCCAAGGATTACTGCAGGTAGCCATGCTCGGGACCCTACTGCAGCCACTGGAACAGTTGTCTCCAGACACACAGTCTACAGACGACTGAACAGACATGGTTTAGTCGCCCAGAGACCTGCAAGGTGCATTCCACTGACCCCTGGTCACAGGAGAGCCCGTAAAACTTGGTTTCAAGAACACAGTACGTGGTCATTGGAACAGTGGTCCCAGGTTATGTTCATAGACGAGTCCAGGTACAGTGATTCTCGCCGGGTTTTCATCTGGCGTGAACTAGGGACCAGATACCAACCCCTTAACGTCCTTGAAAGGGACCTGTATGGAGATCGTCGTTTGATGGTGTGGGGTGGGATTATGATTGGTGCACGTACACCTCTGCATGTCTTTGAAACCCACATTCCTCGTGATGGATGATAACGCACGGACCCACAGAGCTGCCATCGTGGAGGAGTGCCTTGAAACAGAAGATATCAGGCGAATGGAGTGGCGTGGCTGTTCTCCAGGCCTAAACCCCATCGAGCACGTCTGGGATGCTCTTAGTCGACGTATCGCTGCATGTCTTCAAACACCTACGACACTTCGGGAACTCCGACAGGCACTGGTGCAAGAATGGGAGACTATACCCCAGCAGATCTGTGTCGTGTGTGTCCCCTATGTGCCTATGCTATTAGCGTCAGTTTTGTGTAGTACCACGTTGTGTGACGCAAGATTCTGCAATTATCCTTAATTTATGAGCTTGAGTGTACTACTTTAAGCATCTCTTTTCCCAATCTGATACCTTCAGCATCACTCGATTTAATTCGACTATATTCCATTATTCTCGTTTTGCTTTTGTTTATGTCCATCTTGTATCTTCCATTGATTTATGGCTTGCCATAACTGTAACACTGTTAGTCAACTGCGCCGAACTGTGATTTCTACCTTTCTCAGATACTGTATTTACGCGAATCTAATGCACACCTTTTTGTTTACCATATGCATTAATCAAAACTGGGTTGTGCATAAGAATCGTCGGTGCATTACATTCGAGTACCAACCTGAATCCGTCGTTCAGGGACAAGATCATTGAAATTTACGTATGGTTCCTTACATCTCAATGCATTGTTGTAATTTTCAACTTACGTTTTTGTTGGGCTATTACTGCGTAGTGTGTTCGCATTAGGTAGTCACGAAATGGAAGGCAAGCACGGAAGAATATCGTATGATACTATTACAGAGCGTAAAGTAATTCCTTATGCTTAAAAATACGGTAACAGGAGGGCGGGACGAGAATTCGATGTAGCTGAGAGTAACGTTTGCTTTTGGAAGAATTAGAAATTGGCATTATTTGCAACTACCAGTACTGGAAAGAAATTCACTGGTCCTCACAGTGGAAGACATCCTGACGTTGAACCAATATTTTTGGAATTCGTCCGTGGAAGGAGGAAAAATGGACAATCTGTAAACTAATTACGCCATAAGAAACAAAGCAAAAGGAGGTGGCTGCAGTTCCTAATATACCGAGGTGAGAGTTTCAGGCTAGTCGTGGATGGGTTGATCGCTTTATGAAAGGGGCGGGCTTATCTCTGCGATGCCGTACAACGAAAGCTTCCACAAGATTTTGAGGAAAAAAAATCAAGAATTTCAGCTCTATGTCACCACACTTCGGCAACGAAGGAATGTTTCGATGAGCCAAACAGGCGACTTTGTTGATACGCCAATTTGGTTTAATATGCCACATGATTACACACGACTGATGAAAGGGGACAAAAGACGTTACCATCTAGGCATCGTGGTGTGAAAAAAAGCACGTAACTATAACGCTGGCAGTCACAGCAGATAGGCGAAAACTTCCTCCTCTCTTAATCTACAAGCGGAAAACAAGTCCCAAGGCTTCTAAAAATGAAAAGTTGTTCCCTGTTGACGTCATTGTTCGAAATAAAGAGAAGGGACACGTGACAAATTCTAACGCTTGACTAGCTGCGAAGCTTATGAGAGCTACAAACTACAATTAATGCTATGTCTATACGCATTTCGTGGTCATCTTGCTGATGACGTGAAAAAGAAGATGCACAGTCTAGGCAGTGATCTGTTATTATTCCTGGAGGAATGACTTTTGTGTTAAAACCATTGAACGATAGTGTAAGTAAAGCTTTCTGAGGTTACTTTCAGGAAGAGTGCAAGACATAGTTTTGCAAACCAAACTGTAAACTGACTCCGATACGGAAAATTAAGATTGCTGCACCCCACATTATTGCATGCTTGATTTCGGCCTCATGGAGAAAAATCAAAGCACCAATGATAGTAAACTCATTCGAGAAATGCTGCATTTTATATACTCTGGACGGTCATGAAAATGATGTGCTCTGGAACGAGGACGACGGGGGAAAGAGTAAATGAAACTGCTTCTGATGTAGACTCCTCCGAAATGATGATATTAGTGGATAATGATGAGTAACGACCGCGATTTATGATCTATTTGTTTGTATGTCATGTAGGTAATCAATTTAGGACATATTTTTTAATAATGACTGTGTCACTTAAGAATGGGTGGTGGCTTAAAATTGTTGTTTTGATGCTTCATGTATACATCCACTGACGTGTAAATAAACGGAGCCTACTAGTGATAAGCCAACAAACTCTTTGTTTACAACTTTAACTTGGGGGGTGCATTACATTCCACGGTGCATTAGACTGGCGTAAATACAGTATACTGATAATGGCGTCCTGTATTCCGGGCATAGTCTCTCGGACTAGTTTGCCTACTGACATGGGGTGCAGTCGGGTTACGCTCGGAGTTACTCGGAGCTTGAGAGTTCTCTTGAGTGAATACATATTAGTGGGTGTCGTGTCGATTCCCAATTTCGTTCTTTTTGTGTATTCTTGCGGTATGTTGCTTCTACAAGTTATCAAAACTCCTAGGATTGGTCCATTGACTTTTTCCTTAACCCCCAAACTGCCTCGATGTTCTTGATCGTCAATGTTGACAGTTGTTTTTACACTGACAAAAAGGTTGGTTTCTCGTACACGTGCTACAACAGAGTTAGTGCTCTCAATGTTGGTTACTTTAAGCTGCGACTTATTGTTGACCCTGACGCCATTTCCTTAGCTAACAGTTTTCTTACCACGGTATATGTAAGCACCTGTTTCGGGTCCACTGCTAGCCCACCTCGTTTCTTCGGTATTACACACAAGTGTGCAAATGTTCACCGTCTTCATCCACATCTGTTCCCGCACTGACATCTTTCAGTCCTGTATTGTCCTAGTGAACATAACACTCATTTATATCGTTCGAAATAATGTTGCCCATCGCTGATAACACATTGTCTTCTGTAACTATGTTTAGCACTAGTCTTCCAATGTCAGTTTCCATGACGCAGTAGTCGTAAGACCTAAAACCCCCTCACAGTTACAGATGGCTTCCTTAGTGTATCGGAATACCAGTATTTACACTGACGAAGAGTATTCTGCTCCTCTAGTGACAAGCCAGGAAATACCACAAACGCAAACACTGAACAGTATGCCGGAGCACTTTCATGCTCCGACGTCGTCACAATAGATTGTAGGCACAGACGTGAAAATACACTACTGGCCATTAAAATTTCTACACCACGAAGATGATTTGCTACAGACGCGAAATTTAACCGACACGAAGAGTGTGGTGTCACCGCCAGACACCACACTTGCTAGGTGGTAGCCTTTAAATCGGCCGCGGTCCGTTAGTATACGTCGGACCTGCGTGTCGCCACTATCAGTGATTGCAAACCGAGCGTCGCCACACGGCAGGTCTAGTCTAGAGAGACTCCCTAGCACTCGACCCAGTTGTACAGCCGACTTTGCTAGCGATGGTTCACTGACTACAGACGCTCTCATTTGCAGAGACGACAGTTTAGCATAGCCTTCAGCTACGTCACTTGCTACGACCTAGCAAGCCGCCAGATTCAGTTACTATGTCTTCTGAACAGATAATATTGTGACTCATGAACTGTCAAAAGCGACGTTCATCATTAATGGATTAAAGTTAAGTATCAAACTAATTACGTCCGCTTTCTGAATTCTAATTCCTTGTCATGTTCCAGACCTCACGTCAGTATAATCCTTCTCTCCTCACGCCAGCCTGCGTGAGCTAAAACGCGTGCATTTCGGCCTCTACTAGTAACACGGTGTTGGCTCTTCTGCCAACACAACAAAGAGGATGCTGTGATATGCAAATTATTAGCTTTTCAGAGCATTCACACAAGGTTGGCGCCGGTGGTGACACCTACATCGTGCTGTCATGAGGAAAGTTTCCAACCGATTTCTCATACACAAACAGCAGCTGACCGGCGTTGCCTGGTGAAACGTTGTTGTGATGCCTCGTGTAAGGAGGAGAAATGCGTACCATCACGTTTACGACTTTGATAAAGGTCGGATTGTAGCCTATCGCGATTGCGGTTTATCGTATCACGACATTGCTGCTCGCGTCGGTCAAGATCCAATGGCTGTTAGCGGAATACGGAATCGGTGGGTTCAGGAGGGTAATACGGAACGCCGTGCTGGATCCCAACGGCCTCGTATCACAAGCAGTCGAGATGATAGGCATCTTATCCGCATGGCTGTAACGGATCGTGCAGCGACGTCTCGGTCCCTGAGTCAATAGATGGGGACATTTGCAAGACAACAACAATCTGCACGAACAGTCCGACGACGTTTGCAGTACCATGGACTAGCAGCTCGCAGACCATGGCTGCGGTTACCCTTGATGCTGCATCACAGACAGGAGCACCTGCGATGGTGCAGTCAACGACGAACCTGGGTGCACGAATGGCAAAACGTCATTTTTTCGGATGAATCCAGGTTCTGTTTACAGAATTATGGTGGTCGCATCCGTGTTCGGCGACATCGCGGTGAACGCTCATTGGAAGCCTGTATTCGTCATTGCTATACTGGCGTATCTCCCGGCGTGATGGTATGGGGTGCCATTGGTTACACGTCTCGGTCACCTCTTGTTCGCATTTACGGCACTTTGAATAGTGGACATTACATTTCAGATGTGTTACGACCCGTGGCTCTACCCTTCATTCGACCCCTGCGAAACCCTACATTTCAGCAGGATAATGCACGACTGCATGTTGCAGCTCCTGTACGGGCGTTTCTGGATACAGAAAATGTTCGATTGCTGCCCTGGCCAGCACATTCTCCAGATCTCTCACCAACTGAAAACGTCTGGTTAATGGTGGCCGAGCAACTGGCTCGTCACAATACGCCAGTCACTACTCTTGATGTTCTGTGGTATCGTGTTGAAGCTGCATGGCCAGCTGTACCTGTACACGCGATCCAATCTCTGTGACTCAATGCCCAGGAGTATCAAGGCCGTTATTATGGCCAGAGGTGGTTGTTCTGGGTACTGATTTCTCAAGATCTATGCACCAAAATTGGTAAAAATGTACTCACATGTAAGTTCTAGTATAATATATTTGTCCAATGAATACCCGTTTATCATCTGCACTTCTTCTTGGTGTAGCAATTTTAATGGTCAGTAGTGTAAGATTATTAGGTACTTATTAGCGGATAAGTTCAAAGTTATCATCATTACGCGCAACGAACATAATTCTAAGTTACCAGGTCTTGTGCAGGTGATGAAATCGAGGAACTAAAAACAGAAGCAACAGAGATTTGAGTAACAGTTAATTTGATTAACAGGGGCAGAGAGCCACACTCCATATCATTTCTTAGAGTAATATTCCCTCCGAGAGCATGAAATCATTACTAAAATCTACTCAGTACGTGAGCTTTCGTATGACCTAATCAAGCTCTTCCATTTCTATCCACATTCTCCCTGCATATCTGCAATGCCACTCGCCTTCCCAATATTCATCCCACATTCTTCATAACACTCCCTTGCCGTGCACCTGCGTCTCAGTCCCTCACCAAGGACAGATTTTGTTTTTATAAATGCTTTTCTTTACTTTCAATCGTTTTAATCAAAGAATTAAGAGTCGGAACTTCAATACTACTAACCCCTTCCTCTCCCTCCCTCCTCCGCCACCCTCAGGGGAAATACAAGTATCAGATAAAGGGCCAGTGTGTACTTGGTGGTATTATCTTCCGTCGTGTACTCACTACATAATTATTTTTTGGCCGGTGATTTAACGCAATTGAAGTGATCGGCAATTAAAAGTGACGTAGGTCTCTCCTAACACGTTAAGAATTCCATTTTTGTACAGTAGTTTTCGTTTCTTGAATGTTAGATTGCCAGCAGGTGGAAGGGCGATGACAATTTTCGTATCTCCTTTTGTACGCTCTATATCATTATCAGAACGTATTTTAGTTGAATGCTTTCTTCTGCCTTAACTGCAGTGGCTTTGTTTGGAAATTGTTACCACAGTTCTGTATCTTCTCATAGAGAAGTGCGTCCTCATCTAGATCTCGCGACGAAATCTCGTACTGTAACAGACAACGAGGTGGGTGTAGTTGTAATACACTGTAATGGCATTCGGGGGGAAGGCGGCTTTACCATTCACACAAGCACATTTAGATTTATGAGGATTACGTTTAAAACTTTTAATGCAAATTCTGGGATGGTTGCTCTAGAAAGACGTCAGCCAGTTTCCACCCTCAACTTTCCTCAGCTGGAGCACGTTCTTAATCTCTAATGGCTCTCTCATCAACAGGACGTTAAACACTGAGCCGGCCTGTGTGCCCGTGCGGTTCTAGGAGCTTCAGTCTGGAACCGCGTGACCGCTACGGTCGCAGGTTCGAATCCTGCCTCCGGCGTGGATGTGTGTGATGTCCTTAGGTTAGTTAGGTTTAAGTAGTTCTAAGTTCTAGGGGACTGATGACCACAGATGTTAAGTCCCATAGTGCTCAGAGCCATTTGAACCATTTAAACACTGATGTTACTTCCTGTGGTAGCGCTGTACTTACAGCTGTCACGCTTAAGTGTTGTTGTAAACATTTCTTTCGTGTTTTTGTGCATCTCACACACGTTTAAAACTAACATGCGGACCAGTGCTACATCAGTAGTTTCAGTGGCTAAGTAACAGTCATGAAATGCGGATGTCAGGAGTTTAACCCTAGATCAGTACTAGGAATTTTTTTCTGCGACTTGCCGTTCTTTCATCTCTGGCAATTATTTCCTAATGTGAAAAATGACAAGGTGCACTGCCGTTCGAAGTTCTCGTTGTAGGTACATCCCCTCTCATCCCTCCTCAAACACCAGCGCCAAGGACAACAACAACAGCAATCTCCGATAATCATTTAAAAGTCGAGCCAGTTAAAACTCAGAGGGAGACAATGGCGTGCTGCTGTATCCATCGTGTCAGACGATGGCAATGGAATACGGCTAGCACGCTCAGCAGAGCAGCGCTGAATGCTGTGTGCAACGGTGAGAGAGGAACGAACGCTGCAAGCCGCTCCACGCCTCTCTCGGTGACCAACCACCAGCGACCAGCCGCCTGTATCTGCGCTGCCTCAGCCTTTGGCAGGCGGTTTAGTCGCGCCTGTCCGCCTTCAGTTTCGCCTGCCTTCAACCTCCAGTCTTGAATGTAGCTACACAGTGATTATATGGTTCTCTTTTGGATTGCAGTTTCGACTTGTTTTCCCAGCCATTGACGTCTGTTCTCTATTTTGAATTCTCGACCGTACATTGTCATTTCGTGCACTACCCTGGCGGCACTAGCCGAGTACTTAGTTGTATTGCATCTACTGCGTTCAATGAATTCGGCGTGCACCGATATGGTACATACCATCTCTGACAGATCCATGAGCCTAGGAAAGTACCGTGTTGAGTGTACTGCCGACTTTCTTATCTTCCAAGACGACAACAGCTGTGTTCATAGGGCTGAATGTGTACGGTACTGCCCTGTTTTGATGAACTCTCAGACACCCCACAACTCCTCAACTGGTCCGCTAAATAACGCGATATCAGCACCATTGAAATCTCTGGGACTATTTGGATCAACAGATTAAGCGTACTAATCAACATTCCTGCATTTTGGTACCTGTACGGAATCTGATCAATGAGAGTTTTCAGCCAGACATGACATAACTGCGGACGCTTGTTGATCCTCTTCCACGCTGTTTTGAGGGCATTTCTAAGAGTAGAGGCGGAGTCACACGGTTTTAGCGTGACGTTTCCTGCAGTGACTAGTTATCTACCTGATGTTCTCAAGCTCTGCTGAGCTGCACAGAGCACAAGTGCGTGGCCGTCAGCAGGACGTCACGAAAGGCCTGTGCCAATGCATGGCTTCGTAGGAAGGAACGTAGCAAGTAATTTCCATTCTGACAATCACTTCAGATATCTTCACCATTTATCACTCGTTATATCATTACTATATCAAAATGATTCCAATAAAAATTTTTCGATTCATTACTGATTTCAGAGTTTAATGCCCTATATGAAGCTGCTACTGTCACATCGCTGACAGTTCCGCCCACGTCACGATTTTTACAGAGTGAGTGATTTCCTGTAAGTTTTTTCGATACTCCTCCTAATAAGTATTTACAAATATGCAGTTCTGGAATATGTTCAACTTAATTCTATAGGTTTTCTCGTCCTTAATCTTGACTCTCTAAAATGACCATTCATGAATTTCCTAGGCTCAGCACCTCATAAAGGCTGCACTAAAGGCTAACTTCGCTCTCGTGTCTCCTCTATCAATTGATACGACCAGTGCATCGACTTTTGTTCCTGTGATAATTTTACTTGCTGGGGTTCTACATTCTCCAGCAGCTCCGTTGCGACGCACATGGGTAGTAAATACAACTATCAGACAACCACGCCCGCGAAATGCATCTTTCAATAAATGCGTATTCTATTTATACAAAAGTTTAGGTGTATTTTTTCTGTAGGTCTGGAATGATTGTAGTACTCTTCCTGCGTAGTATTTCATGTAATATTATTTCCTCTTCAAGTTTACTGAAAAGCGTATATTAGGAGTTTCATTCACTTCAGCACATTATATGGCATTACCTCCAGTCAATTCTGTAGTGTCAGGTGTAGGGGTAGGTTAATCTTCTGATCGCTCAACGAATAAAGAAGCGATTCGTATTGATAGTCTATCCTCACTTTTCAGATATCCACGTTACTTCATACTCTTATGTAATATAACAGAGTGGTCTAATGGAATACCTATTCGTGATCTACTGAATGTGAGTGACCTGACGCAAGAAAATAGTCAAAAGCTTGGAAAAGCCAAACCACGTTACAGAACAAATGTAGATATAGACTGTGTTATATTTAATGTCATAATGAGATCTATTAACTATATCTATAGTACACTTCCATCGTCCACGAGGCATGATTACAGAAATACGAAATAGCTGAACGGGGATACCCAAACGCAGGTGGGAAACATGCGGTTCACGGATACAAATGTCGTGTCTTATCTCTCCAGCATACCTTACAGTGATGGGAGGAAACTGCGTACAATCATCTATTTGAGTCAGAGAACGCGAGCGAGCCTGCTAATTTTTGCAACATAGCACTCCTGAGTCTGCGTCCTCATCTGGACCTGACATGACTTCTTGCAAGAGAAGGTGAGAGACTTCGCACGTGTCTGAACAATTTGAGTGCGTCAGAATGAAAATCCGAAACTGTATTAGTGACGCGTGTATAATTTATCATTTTAATAATTTTCTTTTGAACAGTTTCACAGGCTGTCATCCTTTATTTATGACGCTGCAGAAAAGCTAGTAGTGAAAAGGTCGCAACCATTTTGGGTCAGTTTCCGTTATGTTCTTTTGTGCATTCATCAATATAGCCATTTCGTGCTCGAATGGACTACCTAACGAATACCACATCCTATTGCATTTATTCATAGCTACTGATTCACAATGTGGTATTAATACGGTACGTAGCGGAGAGATAAGCTTATTATTCAGTGTCAACAATAGCTTCTTTCGAAGAGGTGCAACCGAGGAAACGTCATAGTTGGCACAGAATCGCCGAAATGGAGATTGCCAGCGCTGTCGCGATTGCTCTTTTCGTGATGTATAACGTGATTGGGTGGTAAGTTGCATCAGCGCTATGCTTGAGACGCCAGTAGTTCAGTTCTTAAACTTAACTTGACAATTTCGGCATCAGCGACTGATGAACAATAGAAGTAGGCTCCACAAAGCATCTTCCACATTTTGGAGTAGATTTCTTAACGACGGTTGCTGCTATGGATACGTTCCTGGTTTTCTAGACACGTGAAATTAGTAATAAATCGAATATGTAAGAAGCTTCAAAGATGATTTGTGTAGTAATAAGTCGGGTGTGTAAGAAACTTCAAAGATGATTTGTGTATGTGCGTCGAAATTAACAAGGATTCGAAACGATTAGAAGTGAAGTCTCGCAGTTTTCTAGCCACACGTTTCCATATTTAATGCTATTCCTTCTACAATCCGTGTAACGTATTTTCCGCATCTGGTTAGAATGTATGTTGCGTAACAGCTTCACAATGCATCATGCGAAGAGTATATCTGCAGTACTATATTTTCTTCGATGTTTACATTCCAGTTTCCTGCACATCGAGTTTTAAAGATGATTTAGTCGCAGGTAGCTATAGAGTTTTAATGGTCGTTTCGAAAAAATAAAAGTAGGTAATTAATTTATTCTGCGAAAGTAGAGGAGAGTGGAGTGTCTGGATGACAGAGCATCTAGGAAAACATATTGTTTCCTGGTCGGCGTTTGAGTTTACCGAGTGATTTTAGAATCGCATGAAGGAATACGCAATAGAAAGCGCCGTAAGCAACTTCCGCCATTCCATTTTCTGCAGTTTTTGTTGTTAAAGAGACATGAGATTTTGTGTTGTGCGGCGTTAGTATTATGAGTTCAGAATATTTAAACGCCGTGTAACACTTTGAATCAATATGCAGCATATTGTTAATTATTTAGTTACAGAATTTTATTGCAAGTAAAATTCAGTATATTTTTTATACTAGTTGCATAACACGTGGACGATTGAGCCACATTTCGTTGGTCTTGAAATGGCAGGAAGTTTTCTCCCATGGCACAAGTGTTATTTTTAATTGTGCCTATTTAATGTCTTAACAATTTCCCTGTCTTCAGAACGGAAATTTGCTTTTATTTCCAGTAGGTTCTGCTTCAAAATGTTTTTCACTTGTAAGTAGTTTTTGAAATAACTTCTCATATCACTTACTGATTCTTGGTATGTAGAAGAGCAACAATCGAACACACAGACTATTACACACGGTACTGACAGGATTTTCTCGAGTGCAAGACTTTTAAATTTGTCTATAATGTTTGTTCCTAGGTAGATGACCGTGTTTTATCATGGAACAGTTTTTCGCATTTGGTTTTTCAAGTTTGGAAAACCGTTACTTTCCCTGAGTAGTTTTTGTAGCTTCAGAAACAGACTGCAGCAAGCATAAGGTGAATGCGAACGTTTCAAAATGAGTACGAAAATACATTAAACTCCTGTTACAGGGCTGGCTCCAGGTGATAGAAAAGTGTTCCGGGGTAGAACAGTGTCCCCTGTACGTCTGCAGGTCTGGTTGACACTGATAGCCACGCGCCACAGTACCGTGTCACGCCGCTACGTGAGCGAAATCAACATCTACATCTGTACTCTGCAAACCACCGTGAGGTGGATGGCAGAGGGTACGTCCCACTGTAACTCGTAATTAAGAGTTGTTCCTGTTTCTTTCACGTATGGAGCGCAGAAAGAATGGCTGTTTGAATGCCTCTCAGTATGCAGTAATTACTCTAATCTTATCCTCACCACCAATATGCATACGCAAGGAGTTGTAGTATATACCCAGAGAAATCATTTAAAGCCGGGTCTTGAAACTTTGTTAATAGACTTTCTCGGGATAGTTTGCGTCTGTCTTCAAGAATCTTCCAGGTCTACGACATGCTTTACCCATGACTGAACCTATGTGATAATTCTAGTTCATATCCCTTCCAAGTGTTACACTCAGGTATTTGTATGAGTTGGACGATTCCAACGGTGACTCATTGATATTATAGTCATAGGGCAATACGTTTTTTCGTTTTGTGAAGTGCAAACTTTTCCATTTCTGAACATTTAGGGCAACTAGTTAATCTGTGTACAACGTTGAAATCTTATCTTACATTTCCGAACATTTAGAGCAAGATGCCAATTAAAGTTGCGCAGCCTACTGATAAAAGTGGAAATGGGCGCCATTTTCTTTTGGTTATCCTAGTTAAGTGCTACGGTACTGCAGTTTCTACCAGGATGGCAGACAAGTCGTTGTAAATAATCAAAAAGCTGAGTACGTAACTTTATTTGTTCTAAATGAACTTTTAATTTCATGACTAAACTTTGAATTCAGTGTTGCAGAACTCTTTGTTGTTCCGACTGAAATAGTGCTTATTTTGTCATATAGTATTGAATGTCATCAAAACTTTTGACTTCCTTAAAACTTGCACCATTGCGCTAAAAAAATTCCAAGAAAAACATGTTATCACCACAAGTACAGTTTTGAAGTTGAAGTAAAAACACGTTGCAATAAACAGATCTTGATAGTTTACAGTTGTTTTGGTGAGGAAAATTAACATCAAAACTTTCTCTACTGCTGTTACGCAGGGGGTGCACAAAAATATGGAAACACCAAAAACACAACATTGCCATGGCAGATATGGCGTAGAAAACCGTTGGCATTCAAAACAAATTCGAATAGTCTCGGATTGGACAAATACAGGTCCTGCGTGGTTTGCAAGGAAATGTTATACCATACTTTCTGGAAAATTGTGCCAATTTCAGGTAATGACGATGGAGGTGGCTAGCGTTCACGCACTGTTCTCTCCAAAACAGACTACAAAGACCCAATAATACTGAGACCTGATGTCTGTTGTGGCCAGAGGAGATACGAAAATTCATCCTCGTGCTCACAAAACTAGTCGTGGACGATGCGGGCTGTGTGAACAGATCCCTGTCCTCTTGAAACGCAACATCACCTCTGGGGTACAAACATCGTACTACTGGATGGACCTGATCAGCCACAGTAGTCACACAATCCCTGGCAGTAATACGATCTTGCAGAGTACCAATTGGGCCCTTGGAATACCACGATATGTCTGTCCAAACCACCACCGAGCCTCGGGCATGAACTGCCGTTGTGATGTTAACTCGACAAGAAGTTGGAAACAGTGTGAAACAAGGCTCAACCGACCAAACGACACACTTCACTTGCTCTATACACCAGGTATTATGCCTTTAGCACCACATTTACTTGTTACTGACATTTGCATCACTGATGAGTGGTTTTGGAATTATATCTCCCCCTGCAATTCCGAACTTTTAGAGTTCCCTTCGTGATGTTTTGTTGCTAACAGCGTTCGCGAATACGACATTCAGCTCTTTAGTGACTTTGGCGTCTGTCGTCCTCTTAATTTTCGTTGAAATCACCTTCAATGACCCTCCTTCACTATCACTCAACACACACACATACTTTTGTCCTCGTTATGGCTTGGCGGCTGATGTTTTCCCCTTTCCCTTTATGCGGTATAAATTTTCGATACGGTGCCTCTTGAAACACCAAAAATCTCGGTTACGAATGACCGAACCATTCAAGCACCAACAATTTGCCCATGTTCGAATTCACTTAGCCCTCACGTAACGTACTCACAACTACAGCGAACACTGTTCTGACCACGTCTGACATATTGACGAAATATGTTGAGGAAATTGCGCTGGCGCCGTTCGTGGTCAAATACAACATGGCAAATCTCCAGGCTTTACTAGCATCTGCGTTTACTTTCAAACAGTTATTTCTCGATCTCTTCAGATATTTTTGTCCAACCCCTGTATATTACACACATCGCACAACAACACAGGCCTGTCAGGTTGTACGACGTACATCCATAGAAGACATGGACGATGGTAAGACTTAGTCGTATGACATGCTCAGGGATCAGACATAATACATGCTGAGCATGAGAATGAATACTGATGTAACAGTCTCACGCAGCAATCTCTCACAATTGGACTGCACTGAAATGTTACCAAGGACTTGATTCATCAAAAACTATATCTCACACTCGTGGCAATGGTTTTCACCGTCTGTCGAAGAGACGACAGAACGTCGTCTGCTTTTCCATTTTTCACTCATACCATTACGCTGATCTGTAGCATAAGACATGATGATGTAAATATCTTCGATTTACTAATGCGATACATCCGTGAAAAAAACATTAACCGAAATGACAGAGTCGCCTCGTCGAACAATCAAGATAGATAATTCCAAAACAAGACCCTGAAGTGAAGAATTTATGAAATAAATATTAATTCCAGACTATTTTCGTTGCCATCAAAGTAAATATTTGTCCTAACAAATGTGACGTCCTTGGGTATTAGAAAACGGAAGGGAGAACGTGGAGGAATAATGATAAAACGGTTCGGTAGGCTGTATCCGCTCAGTATTTCCAGCTGTCGTCCTCTAGGTACAAAAAAACTTTTACTTAATAACGTTTTCCACACTCATTTCACACCGCGTCAGTGTAAAACACGCTACGGTCGCAGGTTCGAATCCTGCCTCGGGCATGGATGTGTGTGATGTTCTTAGGTTGGTTAGGTTTACGTAGTTCTAAGTTCTAGGGGACTGATGACCTCAGTAGTTAAGTCCCATAGTGCTCAGAGCCATTTTTTGAGTGTAAAATACCACAAGCACAAGACATGGAATTTTTTCGCATCATATCTCAGACGGAACATGGGCAGTCTCTCGATAGATTTCGAAGTGTGAGAAGCATCTATTCTAACACCTGTATCGTACCGCCAAACGATTTGCTAACGCTGCTGAATTCGGAACAGTCGGAGTGGACATTTGGATCGGCACCGCTGAACGGTAGTAGCTCGTTCGTTGCCCAGACAATTCAGAACTTTCTGCAGGGAAAATCAGCATTAGAAGTGCATGGGGGACAACAGTAATAACAGAAAAATGTACATAACATGTGTAAGATCTTTACATTTTATGTGTTTTTTTTTCTAGCCAGTTCGCCTTAACTTTTGAAAATAAACTCAGACCAACGTACTCGCTTCTAACGATTTCGGGAATCAAATCTTTAATAGTCGAAAAGGAACTAAATATAAAACATCGTGGTCACTGAACATTATGTTAGAATCTACTGCTGAGGCACTGTCACAAAGAGGTCAGTGTGAGAGTACACTCGAGTATAATATGACACAGCTGTCACCGAAAGTGTCATCTGTAGGCAGCAAGAAAAACTGTGTTAATCGTTATTTCGAAATTCGATAAAAATTGTAGCAGAAATCATTTCATGGCAATGGTCTTAACACCATACTCTTTTTCAGGCTTTATAAAACAATAAATAACAGAAAGCTCTCATTTATGTTCTCCGAATATCGCTGTATAGTTATGGACGACTGCACGATCTTCTCGTTTGTCTCCGGTCTCTCGGGCATTACCCATAAAACGTAACTCAAACTGAGTAGAGGAAAAACCTTGGCTTCGAATGCCACAGGGCTTTCATTCTCCAGTGAGAAGAGTGTAGGTGTTAATTTTAATTTTATGTCATCTTGTTAATTTACTTACATTGGTACTTGGGAGACACCATTCTCAGCTTTAAAGTATCATTGCGACTGCTCAGACTCTGATCTGACGAGAAATCTAGTTAGTTATCACTCCAAAAACCATGAAAACGAAAACGTTGAAGGTTCCAAATATTTAGTAGTGCCTCCGTTACAGGACAACGGGTAAGACAGGTCTTCCCTCTTTTCGTTTTACAAAGCCTTTCCTCGGTTCCGGTTGGACCTCCGGTACGTGATCTATCGACCGGCAATATTTTATCTAACAGTGTTATAAACACCCCGCTATGAGACATTAGGCGCCTGTAAAACAAGCCAGGCACTGCATTAGCTGCCGAAGCTTGTGAGCCGTCACTCTACAACATACGAGAGATCCTGAGGGTGCAATCAATACTTACTATAAAAACAGATGCACGTATATGTGTACGAACGTATATTCAATATACTCTTCCTATACCACTTGTCGGATTAAAACGAAACTTGTTACACATATCACTTTCTCTCTGGAAAAATTTTCTGTGGAGGTAAGTACCTCCTACGTATAAAAGGGGTGGGGGTGCAAAACCAGAGGAACCCATCTCATCTCAATACCAGTTACTTTTGTCATCCAGAATTTGAGAATGAGAACACTTACAGACTTGCAACAAACTTTATTTATAATTTCATATCTTTACGAAATATTTTCTTGCTGACGATGAAGTGAAAAACGTTTGTCTCTTACTACATTTTCGCTGTTCGTGGAATAAGACTGCTGCATGAAGGACTACATTTTAATTTATCATATCTTTATTACTAACTGTATCCACATGTACCACAGGTCGTACCATCAAAATTGTGTCATTATACAGCACATAGTTCAGGAGATGTGACGTCGAATACTGAGACGCACGAAAAACTGGCGCGTCATGCGCGACGTTTTATTTTTTTTATTTTTTGCTTCTAACTACATTCAAACTATTCCGATAGTGAAGGGAGACGAAAATTTAATAGTCTTGGGGGACTGAAATTCGATAGTAGGAAAAGGAAGAGAAGGAAAAGTAGTAGGTGAATATGGAATGGGGGTAAGGAATGAAAGAGGAAGCCGCCTGTAGAATTTTCCAGAGAACATAACCTAATCATAGCTAACACTTCTTTCAAGTGTCATGAAAGAAGGTTCTATACGTGCAAGAGGCCTAGAGACACAAAAAGGTTTCAAATAGATTATATAATGGTAAGACAGAGATTTAGGAAACAGATTTTAAATTGCGAGACATTTGCAGGTGCACACGTGGATTCTGACCACAATTTATTGGTTATGAACTGTAGATTGAAACTGAAGAAACTGCAAAAAGGTAGGAGTTCAAGAAGATGAGAGCTGGATAAACTGAAAGAATCAGAGGTTGGAGAGAGTTTCAGAGATAGCGTTAGGGAACGATTGACAAGAACATTAGGTAAAAGGACGAGAGCTACTCGAATTCCTTGGGTAACAGAAGAGATACTGAATTTAATTGATGAAAAGAGAAAATAGAAAAATGCAGTAAATGAAGCAGGCGAAAAGAAGTACAAACGTCTCAAAACTGAAATATACAGGAAGTGCAAAATGGCTAAACAGGGATGGCTAGAGGACAAATGTAAAATGTAGAGGCATATATCACTAGGGGTAAGATAGATACTGGCTGCAGGAAAATTAAAAGGACCTTTCAAAAAAAAAAAGAGAACCACCTGTATTAATATCAAGAGTTCAGATGTAAAACCAGTTCTAAGCAAAGAAGGGAAATCAGAAAGGTGGAAGGAGTATACAAAGGGTCTATACAAGGGCGATGTACTTGAGGACAGTATTATGAAAATGGAAGAGGACGTAGATGAAGATGAAATGGGAGATATGGTATTGCGTGATGAGTTTGACACAGCACTGAAACAGCTAAGTCGAAACAAGAACCCGCGATTAGACAACATTCCATTAGAACTACTGATAGCCTTGGGAGAACCAGCACTGACAAAACTCTACCATCTGGTGAGCAAGATGTATGAAACAGGCGAAATATCCTCAGACTTCAAGTCACGACTACAAAATACTAACACAAATTCTTTACAGACGAATGGAAGAACTGGTAGAAGCCGACGTCGGGGAAGATCAGTTTGGATTCCGTAGAAACGTTGGAATATTTGAGGCAATACTGACCCTACGACTTATCTTACAAGATAGATTAAGGAAAGACAAACCTACGTTTCTAGCATTTGTAGACTTAGAGAAAGCTTTTGACGATGTTGACTGGAATTCCCTCTTTCAAATTCTGAAGGTGGGAGGAGTCAAACATGGGGAGCGAAAGGCTACTTACAATTTGTACAGAAACCAGATGGCAGTTGTAACAGTCAAGGGGCATGAAAGAGAAGCAGTGGTTGGGAACGGAATGAGACAGGGTTATAGCCTATCCCCAATGCTATTCAATCTGTATAGTGAGCAAGTAGTAAAGGAAACAAAAGAAAAATTCGGAGTAGGAATTAAAATCCATGAAGAAGAAATAAAAACCTTGAGGTTTCCCGATGACATTGTAATTCTGTCAGAGACAACAAAGGACCTGGAAGAGTAGTTGAACGGAACGCACTGTGTCTAACATCAACAAAAGCGAAACGAGGATAATGGAATGTAGTTGAATTAAATCGGGTGCTGCTGAGGAAATTACATTAGGAAATGAGACACTTAAAGTAGTAAAGGAGTATTGCTACTTGGGGATCAGAATAAGTTATGATGGTCGAAGTAGACAGGATATGAAATGTAGACTGGCAATGACAAGGAAACTGTTTCTGAAGAAGAGAAATTTGTTAACATCGAGCATAGATCTAAGTGTCAGTATTCGTTTCTGAAAGTCTTTCTGTGGACTGTAGCCATGTATGGAAGTGAAACGTGGACAATAAATAGTTTATATAAGACGAGAATAGAAGCTTTCGAAATGTGATGCTACAGAAGAATGCTGAAGATTAGATGGGTAGATCACGTAACTAATGAGGAGATACTGAATAGAATTGGGAAGAAGCGAAATTTGGGGCACAACTTGACTACAAGAAGGGATCGGTTGGTAGGACACGTTCCTAGGCATCAACGGATCACCAATTTAGTATTAGAGGGAAGCGTGGAGGGTAAAAATCGTAGAGGGAGACCGAGAGATGAATACATGAAGTAGATTCACAAGGATGTAGGTTGCAGTAGGTACTTGGAGATGAAGCCCGCAGAGGATAGAGTAGCGTGGAGACTGCATCAAACCAGTCTGTAGACTGAAGACCACAAAAACAGCTCTGTTCACATTACATTTCACAGACTGTAGCCACATACACCGCTGAATGTACCTGCAATATTTTATTACTGTACAGGACCTAGTTCAGGGGATACGACATCGTGAGTATTGAACTGAGTGAAAATGAAACTGCAGAGCGAAATTAGCTAGAGGTATGTGTGTTTGTGTGTGTGTGTGTGTGTGTGTGTGTGTGTGTGTGTGTGTGTGTGTGTGTGTGTGTGTGTGTAGCGGGGGGGGGGGGGGGGGGTGAGATTTATGACGTGAAGAGAGAATGGAGCAGGAGAAGATGGACAGACAGCATGGTGCAAAGAGATGATGGAAACAGATATGGAGGAGGAGGAGATGGACAGAGATTGGGGGAGGGGGGCGGGGTGGACAAAGAGAGGGGTGGAGGTGATGGTCAGAGGGAGGGGAAAGGAGGGGATGGACTAAAGGAAGAGAGGGAAAAAAATACATACCCAGGACACGCTGGGTACTCAGCTTATAATATAAATTCCTTCAGTCATTAGTATTTAATCTTGTTTCCAAACATCATCTTGACATGTCTTCATGGATTATGGAGTGGCAATGAGACATTTTGGGATCCAGCATCACTGGAAACAAGTATCAGTTATTTCTGAGAACCCAGACAGTGCAGTCAGGAATACCTGTGAGGGTAATGTGGTACTGCAGTGTTTCACTACGTTACATGCTACCATCTCACACCCTTAAAAGAGCTTCTATATGCCAAGGCGTGAATGAGTGCTTGGGGATAGAAATAAAAGAGTTACGTCAGGTAAAGCTTTATTACGAGGAAATGGTGGATACCATTCCAATCACTCTGAGGGAAAGGAATGGAACTAACAAGACTGTGAATAAGGCCTGCTGCATAACGCATGGTCGTCTTCGTTATGGATAGGATTCACTGGTTTGATTGATTCCGTTGTGTATCCAGAAGAAGAGCACAAATTTGTCTCGATAGTATGCTACCCTCTGTTCTGGGAAGCAATGAACTTAATGTGCAAAACCTGTTAAATTTTTATGTGTGTCCTGTCCTCCCACCTAAACTGATAAGAAGAACTAGAATTCTGTAACGTTCTTCGGAGTAGCTGATTAATAGGTACACCTCCTTAGCGAACGAACCATATTTCTTAGCTTTTTTGTACACTTCCGATTCTTTTTTACGTTTCTTTTGCAACCCTTTCAATCCCTACCTTCATGTCTACATACCTGTTTGTCAAGATAGCCACCCTAGTGACTAACATATTCCTTCCAACGAGAGACCATGTTGTTAACAGTGTCAGCAAAGCGGGAAAGTTGACACGTAATACCTCAATGGATACTGAGAAATAATAAAATATTCGGAGGCATTACTTTTCAACACGCCGTCGTTTTTAGCATCTGCATGTCAGATTGTACGTACGCGTCTCCTATCGTATCATGTTATTAAACCATAAGTGTCCGACAGCATCGAACACGGTGGCGTAGTTATTAACGGACTGGATTCGCACCCAGAAGAACGACAGCTCAAATACACGTCCCGCCATCCAGGTTTAGGTTTTTCGTGATGTTTCTAAATCTCTACAATCGCTACAGACAAATTCCGGGGCTGTTCCTTTGCAAACGGTACGGCCGATTTCCTTTTCGCACCTAAGCGTGTGCTCCTTTCCCAGCGACCTCATTGTTAGCGGGACGTTAAATTCTAACATTCCTTCCTTTTCTTATGACACCAAAAACATCCATCATCCATGTAACAGATGGTTTCAAGAAACAACACACGGACTAATTAAAAGAACACTGCAAAAATTCTCGAAGACAGAAAACCGTAGATGCTGCTAAAGTTTGCAGACTTACCTTGAGTATAATGTAGTCGGCAAGTACCATACTTACTCTATGGGCTGTCGGTCCACTTTCTGACGGAGCCTTGCGCTATCTGGTGACAGAAACGCCCTTGCACTTTTTTTTTTTTTAAGAATTCTGAAAGCGAAAGTTGTTTCGTTGTGTTTATATATGTTGTAGATGGCTTGTGCATTCTTGGATGCAGTTAGAAACATAAAAGAAAGAAGTGGATATGGCCCACTTCAAAATTCTTCTTCCACTTTCTAGAGTACATAAATTAAAAACAAGCTATACATAACTAACATTAGTTTGGTTATCAACCAGCAAGAAATTTCAGCTTTACTTGTTACTGAATTTGTATGACGTCCTATTCAATGATGTGGTGTAATAGTTACGGATTTGTACAGTCGATTTGAGGTAATTCAAATGACAGGTCTTGTTACACACTAAGGCAGTTAGACAGTAATGGCGATAATTTATACACCGAAGAAGCAATGACAGTAGTAAGAGAAAGTTTCAAGAGTGGGATTAAAATTCAGGTTGAGAGAATATCAGTGGCGAGATTCGCTTATGGCGTTGTTATACTCAGTGAAAGCGACAAAGAATTAAGGGATCTGTTTAATTTTAGACACAGTCAATTGATTACAGAATGCAGATTGAGTGTGAAACGAAGAAAGACGAACGTAATGTGGAGTGGGAGAAATGAGTTTAGTGACTAATCTAACATCAAAATTGAGACCACGTAGTAAACTAAGTTAAGGATTTCTTCTACCTTGGAAGCAAAACCACACGTAATGGACGAAGCAAAGAAAGCATGGAAAGCAGGCCAGCACAGGCGAAGAGGGTAATCCTGTCCAAGAGAAGCCTGTTCGTATCAAACATCAGCGTTATTGTGGGGAAGGCATTTCTGAGACTGTACGAATGATAACTAGGAATTCGGCTGGGAAGATATGGGATCGGATCACCGTAATGGAAGGATGGGGACCCCATATAACTGCTTCAGCGTTCATCATCTTTAATACATAACTTTCTTTTATTAAAGTCAAACATGTTTAAAAACACAATCAACAACAAAATTGACTGAGGAGGCTTTAGAAAAATGCCACCAATTACGAGCCACCAGTCATTAACTATACGCCAAAAGTACAGAATTTTAAAACAACTAACTACAAAAAAATGGCTCTGAGCGCTATGCGACTTCACTTCTACGGCCATCAGTCGCCTAGAACTTAGAACTGATTAAACCTAACTAACCTAAGGACATCAGACACATCCATGTCCGAGGCAGGATTCGAACCTGCGACCCTAGCGGTCGCCCGGTTCCAGACTGTAGCGCCCAGAACCGCACGGACACTCCGGCTGGCAAAACTAACTACAGTTATCAAAATCCACTCAGCAGTTTTTTTAAGTACAGCAGCAAATATGTACCCCCTGTCGCTCAGTAGACAGCAAGGATACAGAATTTTATAAACAATTAACAGTCAATGAATAGTTACATAGAGTTAACTATAATTTTCTTATCAGATTTTAAGCAAATGTTTTTTAATCAGCTGTTATTAATTATGAATCCACTGTCATTCAGCAAACAGCAAATGCAGAATTTTAAAAATAGTTAACAGTCACTGGATAAACAGCTACAGTTGGCCAAAATTCACTGATCAGATCTTAAACAAATGACTTATAAACAGCTGTTATTAATTATAACCCACTGTCTTTCTGAACACACACAAGGAACAGGATTTTAAACCAGTTAACAATCACTGAATAGGCAGCTACTGTTAACGAAAATTCACTGATCATATTTTAAGTAAATGATTATTAAACAACTACTATAAATTATGAACTCACTGTCGTTTAATAGACAACAAAACACAGAATTTAAAAAAAATTAACGGACGCTCAGTAGGCATCTACGATAGGCCAAAATTCACTGAGCAGTTTTGGACCAAATGGCTTTTATACAGCTGTTATTAATTATGAGTGGCGGTAGCATAATATCCACAGGACAGGGAAAGTGGGGTGGGGGGGGGGGGGCGGGAGGGGAAGAGTCAGAGGTAAAGACAAATATGGAAGTTACTTATCTTGAACGGGATGGTTGCCGTCCTTCCACCCCTTTAGCGTCCAAGACACCGGACCGCCTTCACTAGCGTCGAACCGCTCAGAAACCGCTTCGCAGGGCAGTTGATAAACGACAGTCAAAATAAGACTCGGTGCTTTCACAGGAGCCGATACGTTCTCTCGTGCTCCATCCAGAACTCCAAACCTCTCGCGATCCCGGACAACTCGCTCCACACACCACACATACACACTGCCCAAAACCTTCCTGCTTCGCAGCTTCTATCCCCACCGATGGCGCAAGCCGCGTATCTCCAAAGTTATCCAGACAAAGATAATCGACGAGGGGCTAATCGACTGAAGATCGTGCCCATACGGCTCATTATAGAACGGTGTTGAAAATTAAATGAACTGACTAGATACGTAATGAACTGATTTTCTCCAGAATCAGTGAAGAAAACAACACATGGAAAACACTGACACCATCAAGGGACCAAATGACAGGACATGTGTTGAGGCATCAGGGAATAACTTCCCTGTTACCAGGGAACACTCGTTCGACCTATACTTGAGTATTGCTCATCAGTGTGGGATCCGTACCAGATCGGTCTGACGGAGGAGATGGAGAAGATCCAAAGAAGAGCGGCGCGTTTCGTCACAGGGTTATTTGGTAACCGTGATAGCGTTACGGAGATGTTTAATAAACTCAAGTGGCAGACTCTGCAAGAGAGGCGCTCTGCATCGCGGTGTAGCTTGCTCGCCAGGTTTCGAGAGGGTGCGTTTCTGGATGAGGTATCGAATATATTGCTTCCCCCTACTTATACCTCCCGAGGAGATCACGAATGTAAAATTAGAGAGATTCGAGCGCGCACGGAGGCTTTCAGACAGTCGTTCTTCCCGCGAACCATACGCGACTGGAATAGGAAAGGGAGGTAATGACAGTGGCTCGTAAAGTGCCCTCCGCCACACACCGTTGGGTGGCTTGCGGAATATAAATGTAGATGTAGATGTAGATGAGAGGTGCAGTGGGTAAAACGTAGAGGAAGACAGAGAGTGTAATAAATCCAGCAAATAATTGAGGAGATATGGTGCAAGTGCTATTCTGAGATGAAGAGGCTGAAAGAGAAGAGGAGTTCATGGGGGGACGCCACAAGAAACCATGACTTTCGTTTGAAGAAAAAAAAAAAATAACAAAGAAAAAAATAGGAAATTGGAATAGTGTATAGCTGTGACGAAAAACAAAATTATTTGATGGTTATATTTTTTAGACTAGCTTTCAAACCGAGGTTTCAATTGTATTGATAACAGCATAACGGAAACTCCTGATTAACGAAGATCAGACAGTATCTTTCCCAGGATAGCTACTGTGGCACAGTGTGAAGTTCGTCTACATTCTCTGCAGAAACGCAAGTCATGCCTCTTCGGCAAGAGGAGTACATGGCTCTGAGGGCCTAGTCAGCCATCAGTTATATAATCTTCTAGTGCGGCTGTTTGCAGACACTCAGACAAAACCACGTCATTGTCTGTCACCTCTGTATAGGGCACTCACTATCCTCTGCGAGTGGGATCCTTTTTCGGTGTCAAGGCACCAGTATGTAGAGCATGTGATGTACGACCCTAAGTAGTCCACGCTTGGGAAGAGAGAACCCGATTTGCTCAAGAGAGAGGGTCATAATTTGACATCAGGCAAGCCATCTACATTAGCTAAGTACATAGCTTGTATCAACGTTTTCGTTCATCATCCCGTCTTGTTTCCAGTATTGGGAGGGAACACTTAGCTTCAATATTAAGCTCTTTTTTCGAAACACACATTCTTATTTTAGAAGTTGTCAAACGTTTCTAAGTGGCCACAATTTTTCATTCCCTTCTATTCCTGATTAATTTTCTACGCGTAATTTAATTTAACCATATACAGATTCAGATAAGCAACTAATGATGCCAGTTCACATACACAGTCTCAGTTTTCCATAAAATAGAGAAGAATCGATTACACTACCTGTCGTTCGTGTTTAGGGAGACGAGCATTGGAAACCGCGTCTCGCTATGCAGACTTGAGTTTCATTAACCGAAAAATCCTCGAGATTGACGAAATTTTACTGAAGCTCGGAATTTATCGCGGACTTGGAGACGATATTAATAGTTTCCACAACGAAACTCTGCTTCAAAATATGGCAAAAAATCCAAAGAGATTCTGGTCATACGTTAAGCACACCAGCTTAAAGACACAATCAATACTTCCACTTCACGATAGCGATTGTAATGTTACCGGCGACAGCGCCACTAAAGCGGAGTTACTATACATGGTTCCCCGATATTCCTTCCCCAAAGAAGGCAAAGTAAAAATTCCAGAATTTCACTCAAGACCTGCTGCCAACATGAGTAGCGAACAAGTGGCGTAGCTACTCAATTCATTTAATAAAGGCAAGCCTTCCGGTCCAGATTATATACTATTTATATTACCTCCAGGATATGCTCATACACTACTGGCCATTAAAATTGCTACACCACGAAGATGACGTACTACAGACGCGAAATTTAACCGACACGAAGAAGATGCTGTGATATGCAAATGATTAGCTTCTCAGAGCATTCACACAAGGTTTGCGCCGGTGGCGACACCTACAACGTGCTGACATGAGGAAAGTTTCAAACCGATTTCTCATACACAAACAGCAGCTGACCGGCGTTGCCTGGTGAAACGTTGCTGTGATGCCTCGTGTAAGGAGGAGAAATGAGTACCATCACGTTTCCGACTTTGATAAAGGTCGGATCGTAGCCTATCGCGATTGCGGTTTATCGTACCGCGACATTGCTGCTTGCGTTGCTCGAGATCCAATGACTGTTAGCAGAATATGGAATCGGTGGGTTCAGTAGGGTAATACGGAACGCCGTGCTGGATCCCAACGGCCTCGTATCACTAGATCACTAGCAGCCGAGATGACAGGCATCTTATACGAATGGCTGTAACGGATCGTGCAGCCACGTCTCGATCCCTGAGTCAACAGATGGGGACGTTTGCAAGACAACAACCATCTGCAACAAACAGTTCGACGACTTTTGCAGCAGCATGGACTATCAGCTCGGAGACCATGACTGCGGTTACCCTTGACGCTGCATCACAGACAGGAGCGCCTGCGATGGTGTACTCAACTACGAACCTGGGTGCACGAATGGCAAAACGTCATTTTTTCGGATGAATCTAAGTTCTGTTTACAGCCTCATGATGGTGGCATCCGCGTTTGGCGACATCGCGGTGAACGCACATTGGAAGCTTGTATTTGTCATCGCCATACTGGCGTATCACCCGGCGTGATGGTATGGGGTGCTATTGGTTACACGTCTCGGTCACCTCTTGTTCGCATTTACGGCACTTTTAACAGTGGACGTTACATTTAAGATGTGCTACGACCCTTGGCTCTACTCTTCATTCGATCCCTGAGAAACCCTACATTTCAGCAGGATAATGCACGACCGAATGTTGCAGGTCCTGTACGGGCCTTTCTGGATACAGGAAATGTTCGACTGCTGCCCTCGCCAGCACATTCTGCAGATCTCTCACCATTTGAAAACGGCTGGTCAATGGTGGCCGAGCAACTGGCTCGCCACAATACGCCAGTCACTACTCTTGATGAACTGTGGTATCGTGTTGAAGCTGCATGGGCAGCTGTACCTGTACACGCCATCCAAGCTCTGATTGACTCAATGCCCAGGCGTATCAAGGCCGTTATTACTGCCAGAGGTGGTTGTTCTGGGTACTGATTTCTCAGGATCTATGCACCCAAATTGCGTGAAAATGTAATCACATGTCAGTTCTAGTATAATATATGTGTCCAATGAATACCCGTTTATCATCTGCATTTCTTCTTGGTGTAGCAATTTTAATGGCCAGTAGTGTATAAAAGCTCCGTACTTCACTATCATATACATCCGCTCGCTGCACGAAAGATCCGTGCCTAAAAGATGGAAAGTTGCTCAGGTCACAGGAAAGAAGTAGGAGTAATCCGACGAACTACAGACCTGTATCACTGACGTTGATTTGAAGTAGGATTTTATAACATGTACTTCATTCGAAAATCCGCCTCGGTAGCTGAGTGGACGCCGGTATGGTAGCTCAGCATGTTCGGTCAGAGCGTTTACCTACCCTCTGTAATAAAAAAACTGAGTGAACGGATCAACGAACAAGCTGAACGAGTGTCGTCGTACGTCCGCCACGAACAAATTCAACGAACAATACAGAACAAAATAAGATAACGAAAAAAAATAGTGGCCAGTGCGGCCGAATGCTGTGCAAAGGGGCCCGGGCTCGATTCCCTGCTGGGTACGAGATTTTCTCCACTCAGGGCCTGGGTGTTGTGTTGTCTTCATCATCACATCATCCCTATCGACGCACAAGTCGCTGAAGTGGCGTCAAATCAAAATACGTGCACCAGGCGACCAGTCTTCCCGACAGGAGGCCCTAGCCACACGATATTTCACTTAATTTTCGTTCCAACATTATGAATTACCTCGAGTAAAACGATCTGTCAGAACAGATGCAGGAAACACCATTCTTGACAAGCACAACTAGATCTTTATTCTCGCGAAATAGTGAGTGCTATTGACAGGGAGCCTCAAGTTGTTTCTATATTCCTAAATTCCCAAATGGCTTTTGACACAGTTCCTCACAAGCTGTTTTTAAACAAATTGCGTGCCTGTAGAGTATCGTATCTGTTCTGTGACTGGATTCATCATTTACTGTCACAAATATCACAATTCGTAGTAATTGATGGAAAGTGATCGAGTAAAACAGAAGTGATATCTGGGATCACCCAAGGAGGTCTTACAGGCCATCTGCTGTTCCCTATCTATATAAAAGGATTAAGAGACGATCTCAGCAGCCCTCTTAGATTGTTTGCAGATTGTGCTTCATTTAACGTCAAGTAAAGTAATCAAAGGAACAAAACTATTTGCAAAGTGATTTATACAAGATATCTGTATGCTGAAAAAAGTGGCAATTGATCCTAAATAAAGAAAAGTGTGAGGTCATCCACATGACTACCAAAGTGAATCTGTTAAATTTTGGATGCACGATGTTACTGTGAATTCAACTACGGGTCTAGGAAATGCAATTATGAAAAACTTAAATTGGAATGATCATATAGACAATGTAGTGGGGATGGCAAACCAAAAACTGTGTTTTCTGGGCAGAACACTTAGAAGACGAAACAGGTCTAGTAAAGAGGCTGCATACACTGCACCTGTCCACCCCTGTACGAATATTGCTTTGCAGTATTGGATCCGTACTAGATAGCACTGATGGAGGATATTGGAAAAGTCAAAACAAGGGAACCTCATTTCGTACTATCGCAAAGTAGGGGAGAGAGTGTCATGGATATGATATTCGAGAGTAGTAGGAGAAGGGTGGCGTCAGTGCATTTGGTTAATGCGGTTTGTCTAAATCAGGGGCAAGGATGCACTCAGGGGCAAACTGATTGTTCTCCTATGACTAACAGGTCACTAACCTACTGTTCTGCTAACAGGATCATTCCTTTTGATTCACAGGCCCTTAACCTATTGTTTCCCGGCACCTCCACCGAGTCCTCCCCAAAAACCCTCAGGAAACCCCCAACCCATCCCCTCCCCCTCGGCCGGCCAGAGTGGCCGTGCAGTTCTAGGCGCTACAGTCTTGAGCCGAGCGACCGCTACGGTCGCAGGTTCGAATCCTGCCTCGGGCATGGATTGTGTGCTGTCCTTAGGTTAGTTAGGTTTAATTCGTTCTAAGTTCTAGGCGACTGATGACCTCAGAAGTTAAGTCGCATAGTGCTCAGAGCCATTTGAACCTCGCTGATGCAGGTACACTTTTAGCTCCCAGTTATTCGAATAGCCTCCTCTCATTCTTATCAATTGACTGACTACTTAATTAAATTGATCAATTAATTAACCTCTCCCCCTCTGGTAAACCCCCACATCCCTCCTTCCTCCTCTCCCTGCTCCACCCACAGCTGGAAATTGATGGCTCTGCGGCAGAGAGAAACGATCTCATAACAGGAAATTCAAGGGTATATTCTTTATTTATAAGAAATTCTGTTTGCGGGGTTGGATTTCTCTTGCTCATTGTTCTCTGCTGTTTGGGAAGATGCAGGTCTTGTAGGAAGTATTTCATCAAATGCTTTCCTCATTTTTTTTCCAATCATGCAAGGAATACTGTCATGAAACACTTACGACATGTAATTACACTGGTAAAAATTTTTCAATCGCGAAGCATGAACCATCCACTGGACCACGCAGAATGCCACCGCACGCACTGCCAGCAGTCAGGGTGCACTGGCAGCCCCTGCAAACGCGGCCATCAGCTGCCGAGCCACGTGCAGGAGTCCATTCATGATCCGTAAGCGTGAGGCTGTGGCATCCCTTTCACACTTGACACCTGAGAAATTCCTGTCGAAACAAGTGTTTTCCTAGCCACCAAAGCTGATGCATGGCTTTCATAGCTGCAGGTCCAGTACCGATCGAGATGTTTGCATAGAGGCTCACCCTCACAGATGCAGCTAACAGGTTGTCAGTGTTACACTGACGTCACACGTCTATGTAAATAACACCCAAGTCTCCCTCTGGATATACTCTAGAAATCTGATGCAATGTATTCAGAAAACTTTTACGAAAATATCCCAGAACAACACAGGTTGCATTGTTCCTAGAGATCCTTACAGGATAGCCCATTCGTCACGTGTTACGATGTACTGCCTTCAACAAATATCTCAGAAATGGTAAACATTCTCACCGCTGAAAGCCTTCATCATGTCTGTGCATGGTTGCGAAAAAATCATTTATCATAAAAGCATTCTTGTTATTTGGGAAGAGAGCACTGTCAAAGAACAGATGGGAAATTCAGATGTGGATTTAACTTAATAATTAAAAATCAAATTGGACACCATTAAAACTACATCTAATAAAAATAAGGAAAGAGTTGTTTTCTGTATCTAAAAGTGTATGCTAAAGTGAATGAAGATTTGGTACAAGAATATCTGCTTCTCTTGTTCGCTAATCTACCAAAAATCCAAAGATATCTCCTAAATACAATGATCCATGGGCATGTATTTCAGATGTGGAAAGTGGGTAGCTGATGACCTTGAAAAGTAGTTGAAACTAGGTAGCTGAAAGTATAGTGAGCCCCTTTTCGTACCTATATGAAGAATTTAGCTGTCAATGCAATATGGCGCCCTGTACAAAACAGGTTTGCCACTGAAAGTCTCGTCTGCAGAAGAGAATGGCAAACAGTGCTGCCACACCGGCAGTAATTTGGCGGTTGAATTCAGGAAGAGCTAACCAGAATGCTCCATTCATTCACAAGAATTCCTTTGTGCTGGGACACACTAGCCTCTACAGACTGGTTCAAACGAGATGGGGGCAAGGTATCTACTTAAAGTTCTGAGAGTAATGTGATGTCTTGTTTGTTCAAGTGTTCAAAGACAGGATGAAGCATACCATCCATCCCTGGCAGGATTGTGGCGTTAGGGCAACTCCACTGTAGGTCAGAGCTTCGAATTCTGTTTGTGAAATTGTTCTGAATTTCCCATCTTTGCTTAGACAGTGCTCTCTTCCCAAACAACAAGAATGCGTTTATAATAAACGGAGTTTTCGCAACTACGCACAGCCATAATGAAGGCTTTTAGTGATGAGAACGTTTACCTTGTCTGAGACGTATTTTGAAGGCAGGGCAGCGTAACACATGATGAACAGGCTGTCCCACTAGGATCGGTAGAAAGAATGCAACTTGTGTTATTCTGGGATATTTTCATAAACAGAGGGAGACTTGGCTGTTATTTACATAGACATGTGACGTCAGTATAACACTGTCAGCCTTTTAGCTGCACCTGCAAGGGTGAGCCGCACCTATGAGAGCTATGCGTCAGCCATGGTGGGTAGGAAAGCAATTGCTTCGACAGGGATTTCTCATGTGTCAAGTATAAAAGGGCTGCCACCGTCTCATGCTTGTGGGACCTAAACAGACACCTGCACATGGCCCGGCAGCTGATAGCCACATCGTTGCTTTGTGGGGCTGCCAGTACACCCTGACTCCTGGCAGTGTGTGTGGTGGCGTTGTGTGCAGTCCAGTAGACAGCACATGGTTCGTGTTTGAAAGATTTTTACCAGTATAATTACGTGTCATAAGTGTTTGATGATGACATTCCTCGCACAATCGGAATAAAAAAAGTAAATCAATCAATGTGATTACTCCAGAATGAGATTTTCACTTTGCAGTGGAGTGTGCGCTGATACGAAACTTCCTGGTAGATTAAAACTGTGTGCCGGACCGAGACTCGAACTCGGGAGTTCGAGTCTCGGTCCGGCACACAGTTTTAATCTGCCAGGAAGTTTCAATGTGATTACTTCTTGCACGGCCTGCATCTTTCCTAACAGCAGAGAACAACGAACGAGAGAAATCCAACCGCACAAACTGATTTTTTTATAAATAAACAATATACCCTTGAATTTCCTGTTATGAGGTCCTTCCTCTCCATCGCAGAGCCACCAATTTTCCGGTAGGGGAAGGGTGGGGAGGGGGGGGGGGGGCTGGAGGGATGGGGATGTTTACCAGAGAGGTAGGACTAATTGATCAGTTTAACTAAGTAGTCAATGATATTGAGAAGAATGAGAGGGGACTATTCAAATAACTCAGAGCTGCAAGTGTACCTGTCTCAGTGAGGGGAGGGGGTGGGTTGGAGGTTTCCTGAGGGCTCAGAGGGGAGGAGAAGGAGAGGGAGAGGTGGGGAACAATCTGTTAAGGAACTGTCAATCAAAAGGAAGGATCATGTTAGTAAAACACTAGGCTAATGACCTGTCAGTACAACAGGTTGATCCTGAGTGCCTACTAGCCTCTGATGCAGGCAATCCACATTAACAAAATGCACAGACACGGCTCTTGGCCTGCTATTTTTGAGTTGGGGTGACAACCAGTAAAACAATAGCATTTTTCATTGCAGTGAAAATTTCCCATGACATTTCAATATACTGTGTTCTGCTACAAGTGCGAGAATATTTTGTGAACACCCACATTCATAGGGAGAAATGGTCATTGTAATAAAATAAGGACGTCAGAGCTTGCACAGAAAGATTGAAATGTTCGTTTTTACCATGTGCTCTTAGTGAGTGGAACGGTAGAGAAATAGTGTGAAGGAGGTTCGATGAACCATCTGTCAAGCACTTCAGTGTGAATTGGAGAGCAGTTATATAGATATATATGTCGGATGTCATTTAAGGTGAATAGAGGGTTAAGGTTCTAGCAAACAATGATAGTTTACTTCTTCTTTTCTGTTTAGTGAAGAAAGTGTTCCGACTCTAAATATCGTTCAGTCGACCAAACTTCAGTCTATAGTCTTCCTTCCTTGAAGCAACAATGGAAGGATCGTTGATATTGCGCATCCCTGAAAGTGCTGTCCAAATAATCAATCTCCCTTATTTATTTCCACGCATCGGAAAAAGAGATACTGACTGGGATTCATTTCACATGTGGCGAAGTATCAGATGCTAAGGGGAACTGTTCCTACAAAAACTGTTGAATAAAGAAATAAAGACACTTAACCTAAGTCCCACTGACTGCTGTGGCTTGAATTGTTACCTTGAATAAAATAAATATCTGTCTCCAAGATCAAATCTTTTACCAAACTGGTTCCTACGACGTTACTGACAAAAATTTATTTAACATAACGTTTGTCTGGGAGAGATGAACAAGTCACATAAGACACAACCCTGGGGAAACGAGATCTACATAAATGTTAATTATTTTGCCATAGGTATCTTAGGATGTAGGTAGGTGCTTAAATATACAAATATACAGTATGCTGAACTGTTTTAGATTTTTCTCATGCGTAGTATTAACGTGTCTCACATATAGGCCAACTTCTACAGCTTTTACAATTAAATTTTACTTTCATTTTCAAATCTTCTGTTAATTACTAAAAGCCCTTAAAATACGTAAACGTTTATAAATCGGAAGGGACGATGGTTAAGGTACAGCTGGAAGAGTGGTTTGAGTTTTGTACTTGACAAAACAGTTGGAGGTGTGGAAGTCCTTCCCAGTGTATGAACAGGCGCTGACAAGAGAGGTGGCAGCCTCTTTGCTGCAGGAGCTCCTCATAACACAGACGGCAGACAGCAGAAGCAGATAGCAGGGCCGTACCAGAACGAGGCTGGCCACACAGCCTGCTCATACAGACAGTGACACGGAAACACTTGTCGCACGCACTGTAACACACTCTGACTGTCTTGCGTTTACTGCAGTATACAGTCTAATATTTAAACTTCTCATGTTTCAGGTTCCTCTGGTGGACCTGTATCGTCCTGGATCGGTAAGACCCATTTTAGCTTTTTACTTTTACTTTACATTATCCATAGATATTTCTAAGTACTTTGCCTGGTCACAGGTAAAGTACATTCCTTTTGATTACATTTCTTTCATCATCAAAATTAAACGAGTATGTGGACTTACTCTGGGGCCCCAAATCCCTGACTGTACCAGATGTCAAAGAAATGATGATATGTCCCAGGATGATGTAGGCTTCAGGACTCCAGAATGTGGTTTAGGCCACTACTGGGAAGGGATATCTTCTTCACATACATTTGCAGCAATCCTTGTGTATATACAAGTGCTGTATCATATGAATTTGTCTAGTGCAGAGGGTTGTAATGAAGCTGTGTAGAGTGTAGAGGTGACTTTGTGTCCTTGATGGTGAAAGAGGAAGTGACAGCAGATATCACAGCTAACTCCTTCTTCTCCAGTATCAAACCAGAGGGCAATAAACATGATGTCACAATATGACCAACGAACCACAACTGACACTTTTGTACCCAGTAATTCAACATGTCTCTGCAGAATGCCTGGGCATTGAAACCAGGGCGCAGACATATAGTCTGGTGACCAGAGAGTATGCAAGACTATGTCTGAACATCAGTCTGATGGAAACCTATGGAAACATCTCGTATCATTAGGAATTATACGGAAAAGTCATAGACTGAACGCCTACACATCCTGTTCATAGCTACAGCCGCAGAGGCTGGTTCCAAAGGCGTGTCCAAATTCTCTGAATCTTCATGTATGTAACGTCTATATAGGCAACATTTATAAAATTATTAACAACTTTTTGTCTTTTTGGCCCCGGTTTATTTTCCAGAGAAACACAAATACGTCATACAGTTTTATTTGGAATGAAAAGCTCCTACGTGGAAATGAGCTATACAGATCTCTACCTGCCCTGTGGTCCTCCCGCCCACTGCTGGATGGAGTGTCATTGTATCTTTAAAAACAATGCTTCGTCTAACAGAGAGAAGATTCTGCGAAGTCGAACTGCTACCACAACTGGAGTAGATCAGCTGGAGTTATCTCCAAGACATAGACATCTCGCTCGATGCTCTCCCAGGTGTACTTAATAGGACCAGTGTCATATGACATGAAAACTTACACAAGTGGCCTCATGTGTGGGGAGTGTTCCTCAAAGCATTCACACTTAACTGACAAAAGTAATGAATTGGACTCCTGAAACTACAAGTCAACACTGGGCGCTAAAGGTGGTGAAACAGATTTACGCACTTATAATCAAACAGTAGGTTAAGGTACTGATGGCCGGGAGAAGATGATAGTAGTGCATCAAACACCTCTTTTCATCCTGCGTACTGAACATGTGGCTTGAACGAATTTGATCACTGCCATTGGCGTGCACCAACTTATATCGTGACACATTACTCCTGATGTGTATTTTCCAAGCTTATAGGGCAAATATTCTTCCGATCTCCAACACTTCGACCACTGTCGGCAATTCAGAGTACACTTCACACCTCTTGGTAAGATAGTTGGGACTGAGCGAGGTGGTGCTGTGGTCAGACACTGGACTTGCGTTTGACAATACAGAAGTTCCAGCTCCATCCCTCACAAACCTGTCTTGGGGTTTCTGTGATGTCCCTAAATAGCTTACGGTAAATTTCTAGATGATTCCCTCAGAAAGAAAGCAACCAGTTTCCTTACCTGTCCATCCCCATCCTTTCCCAATCCAGCCTTGTGCCCAACCTGCAGCACTCTTAGCATCAAGGGGACATAGAACCATAACATTTTTCTTGTGCCCACAGCAATTTCGGTGCTTGTTTTGTGCAGCAAGTGTAGGTACACATGTGGAGCGATGAATTGTCTGCCACAGGGATATGGCGATATGGCTGTTGGCAGGATGCTGTCGTCCAGCATTAAAATGGCTAATAGTCGCTGCATTATTATCCATCAATCCACAGTCACAAGCCACGACAGTTGACAATAACAAATTACAGTATAAATACAGTGTTCACATGTCGACGAAAGGCTGTAGAGGTAGTGATTTTTCTTGAATCGGTGCTGTGTCCTCACAACATTGGCTAAATGGTGACATATGTACTGATATCACAGATCCTATGCCATGTATGCTCTTCTGTTCAGTGTATCCCAACCATGGGTGCCAAGACGAGTGGTATGATTTATTTTGCTGTGTCCAGAGAGTAAGTTTGAATGGAGTGTCATTCTGTGGACCCAAGATGGCAGACAGCCCAGATATGTGACTGCTGTGAGTGCCACCGTGGTCGAGCTAGTATCGAGCATGTATGGTGGTATAATGAGTCAGCTGCAACTAGAGGAACCAGCAATGTCTTCCAGCACAATCACCAATTTTTATGAGGCGAATAAGCCTACAGCGAAGAACCGGCGGCCAAAATGTCATGGTGGCCAATGTGTCCATACCGTGGGGTGGACCTGAAGATGTTGGAGTTACTGAGCAGCTACATGGAGACGAATGTGCAGGTTCTGGGCAGAATTGTTCCTGAGGAACTCAAGAATTTGATGCACTACACTTCTGTCACCTGAATGTCACTACAGTCTGTGAGGGGCATGGCCGCTGTGTGGACACAACAACTTGGTGGAGTGGTTGGTGCCTGTTCACAGCCAGATGGACAGTGATCCCAGTTGAGGCAGAGAACCTGGCTTCGGCATATCAAGAGGAGCACTAACTGAGAACTTTTGCAGCTGACAGTTGCATGCTGGTGACTTTATGGTTGGTACAGTGTATCGTGTGGTATACTAGCTGTACATTGGGTACATCTGATAGCAAAAGCGTTCCACTTGCAAGTCTGTGGTTGTTGTGTGACAAGGTGTGGTTGGTTATTGATTGCACATAGAAGTGTGTGTGTGTGTGTGCAGTGAGTGAGAGCACTTTAGTTTGTTAACTACATGATGTGAGTGTGATTAATTGTTTTGATCCTAAAATGTCAGCTTAAATTATGCTGTGAACATAACTCTCTTGTTGAAAGAGCTGCTGTGCAAATGAACTTTTACAGAGCATAATGTGTAGTTCGTTGTGGTATTATATGGTGACAGTGTTGGCAGTAAACAAATACGCAGTTTTGTGTTATGATCCTAGTTAGGTAATAGTGTGTTTTTATATTCTGTCTTTTGCTACTGAAGTTGTCTCACATATAATTACTCGTTATGTGCCAAGCATTGTAAATTTTTGTCATTGTTAGCTGTGTACGATTGTCCTAAGGTAAGGTTATTTGATGGAAGATACTTTTTATTGGTTGTTTGGAGCCCAGTGTTGGGATCTTTATAGGCTACAGAAATATCTTACTTAAGGAAACTGTATTTCTAGTCTGTTGATGTTAAACAAAATAAATTGAGTCCCACACGTACACAGCTCTCAGTCCAAACGCCACTTCATCTAAATCCTAGGCCGCACGTGTGACTCACTTTTTTCTTCAATAGCATGTGTCAACACAAGTAATCTGGAAGGCAAGCGTTAAAAATTCCAACCACTGTTAAGGAATTGTTCGTCAAGATATAACGCTAGCGAACAGTCCTAGAACTAGAGTGGAAGAACCTTAGGGAAACTAGTCTGAGAACAAGCTAGGCCAAAGACATTCTTCAAAATTAGGCAGAGCACTAAGAGCTTTCGTTAGCTGTGCTAATCTAATGAGCATGACTCTCTTTTTTATTACCAGGGTGTCCATAGTAGTGGAAGTTGTAGAAACGTTAGTCAATGTGCAGTCTGGTCATATACTGAAGCATGTTTCTCGTCCTTGCAGCAAGTCTGATGAACGGGTAGCGAAGAACGAAGATTGGTCTGGGCCACCTGCTGCACCACCACCACCACCACCACCGCCACCAGCAGCAGCAGCAGCAGCAGCAGAGGAGGGTGTTGCAAGAGAGATGTCCGTGGACACCCTGAGCCTTGTCGCTGGTAAGTGGGGCAACTTCTTGTATGCAATTTAGTAGGCGCCGCTACTTCCTGCACACCTGTACCACACCCTGGAAAAGTCACAAACGTTCATGTGAGGCAAGCACTGTACTGTTTAGACCCAATCCTGTGACCTAGCCTTTGCTTCAGTCTGCAGAATTTTGCCAGCGAATGCAAAAATTATGGAAACCGTTTTGAGGAACTTCAGAAGTTTCATCCGAAGTCTATGATCGTATATAGCTATAGGTCTCAGAACTCTAGTTGGCTTCATGGAGCTGTGAAGGTTAGATAGATTCTTACACTTTTCTGTGCCGAATAAGTTTAAATGTGGATGAAACATGTCATTTGACTGTAGCAAGCGCTTCTGATGAGGTTTCCTCGATACCTCTGTCTGAGTAAAGAACTTATTCGGCAGATGATAAAATTGTCGCAGGTTCTTTTTTTGTGCTCCGGTTTTGACCTAAGCACATAGTGAATTAAATCAGAAACGAGCTTTGGTTAATGCGATAGCAAAAGTATAGTCAACCGCCCCACATTAAGTAGCATATGATTTTTGTGCCAATCTTAATGAAGTTCTGCCACTTCAATCATTAGCAAAATGGTATTCACCATTTTCGCAAAACTACTGTTTTAAGTTCACTTTTTTTTCTCCAGGGAGTAGTGATTGATCCATGGCTAACCTACAGAAATTCATCTTTGCTGAGAGACCTGTGAACTGACTTTGAGCTTTTTAAATGCACTTTTGAAGTTTCTCCTTAGGGCATTTCGCTTCTACATTCGCAACATTGAACACCCATTTCGAAACTGGTTCTTAAGATAAAAATTCATTTCCTGCGAGATGTCTACCTTTTTTTCTTTCTTTATTTATTTATTCCTTTATTGTATTTTGATTCCCCCCCTCCCCCCAGAAGGGGGGCAGGCTGGCAGCAGCATAATACGCCGCTCTGCAGCCTACAGATAAATTTAAAAAACATAATTAGATGATATAACAGTATAAAGATGTGATAAAATGGTGACTGTTTAAAACTTGTACATGGCAAAAAAGTTGCGAAGAAAAATAAAAAGCAAAGAGGTCAGTGAGGCTGATTAAAAACGCTTAGGAAACAGACAGGCACAATTAAAAAAAAACATGGTGACAGTCTGGTTTCTGTTCACAACACTTTAAAAAGGGGACGTACAACACTGAACACTCACGGAAAATACTGCACTATAGAGTACAATGGCATATGGGTATGGAGTGGTGGGGGTCGGGGGGGGGGGGGGCAAATAAGGGGGAGGGGGAAGCCAATAGAGGAAGAGGGCACAGAAAAAGGGGGGGGGGGGGCGGAGCAGGGCGGGCGCGACAAAGGAGTTGGGAAGACAGTGATATCTACCATTCCATCAAACTGTAGAATCTTAATGCAGTACTCTTCCACTGCGATATCAACAGTTAGGTCGACAGATAGTTGACAAAGCACATATTTAACAAAATCACTTCCAAACTGACTACAAATTATATTGCCTGAAAATAAATAAATTAATTAATGAAGCACCCAGAAGACTTGGCTGGATGTCAAGTGTGACTTTGTATACCTGTACACCATCGATGGTAAGTAAACGATTAGAGTGGCAGTTCTCTGTGACTGGTAGAATGGCCCACCAGAGTGCCCTAGTGTTAGAAATCTTACAGACATAGCTACATACAGGCATTGTATTAAATCCAATGGCGACATGTGAAAATTTGTGTTGGACCAGAACTTGAATCCGGATGCTCCACTTCTCTATAGCAGTTCCTTTAATCACTTAAGGCACCTGAGCACAGCTCCTGCCCTGCCCAAATTCCTACATGCCACACACTACAGATGTAGTGTCCTCTGTCCATTATCACCCATCACATGAGTCGCACAAGTATTCAGACAAGTAAGTGCATCCCCACAGAAGATATTATTTTGAGGTGTCTGTTCTTTTGGATATGTTAGAAAGAACAGACACCGTACATACATACTTGCATTACTGTTGTTCATACTTAGTGTTGTTACTAGGCCTGGTAAAATTATAAGAGGCAAAACAGTGTCAACATTAAGTGATGACTGTGAAGGGCACAGAGACTCTGTGAACTGATGTGAAACGGAGTTATAGCGCCTGACAGAGATTCAAAGAGTCCTCATGGCAGATGTAAGTTTTTGAAACATTCAGATGTGACAGTGGCCCGGTGGTGGACTGCAAGGGAATATGAATGTGAATAAAATGTGTGTGAAATCTTATGGGACTTAACTGCTAAGGTCATCTGTCCCTAAGCTTACACACTACTTAACCTAACTTATCCTAAGGAGAAACACACACACCCATGCCCGAGGGAGGACTCCCACCTCCACCAGGACCAGCCACACAGTCCATGACTGCAGCGCCTTAGACCGCTCGGCTAATCCTGCATGGCAGGGAATATGAGGGCAGGCATACTCATCATCATGATTCCAATGAAACACTTATGATTACACCACAAGGGAGATTCTCCTTATTGTGCACGAAACATATTGTAACCCTTAGATATCCTTGTCTGCCATCTGAGAACAGTTAATGGACTCCCTCTACATTCTGTGTCATCCTGCAACATTGGTCAGAGACAACCAGCAGCCAGACTAGGGGATTACTATGCCATATGTGGGCTGGCATTAACACTACAACACAAAAGGCTGCATTTGGAGTATTACTGTATGATTCTTCCAGTGTAGGGAAAAATCGGGTATCACTTCCGGTCATGGCTGGTATTGACCAAGGGAACTCTGACAGCACAATAGTATGTCACTTACATCCTGCATTTTCATATGGTGCCTTCTATGAGACAGTATCATGGCGCCATTTTTAAAGAGGACAACGATCGTCCACATGCAACATGCGTCCCCATCAGCTCTCTGTGTTATGTTTAGTTATTAGCTCTGTACCCACTAGAATATATGAGACATCAGCTCGTACGCCATCTCAATCCCAGTGAAACTATCCAGGATATCAAGGACCAGTTACATCAGCTGTGGACTAGCTAGCTTGTGTCAGGACTGGGTCAACAGTTTTATGACACAATTCTGTACTGAACCAATACATGCACCCAGTCCAGTAATCTGGCAACCCCTTAAAATTAACCCACAAGAGGTGCACTCCTTTGTCTAGAGTTGAGATATTTACGGCGAAGTCTTAGGATGCTCTTGCTCGCACTGTTTCATGGTTTACTCTCATCGCAGGCAGCTGGGGTACACTGATTCCATCCCGGAGGGGGGAGAGGGGGTTATGGGGTGGTGGCAGGAAAGTAATCCGGCCATCCCATAAAATTAACCATGACAGTTCTGTACTAAACACTGCCAACCCTGTGCATGATGCAGAACAAAGGCAGTCTCAAAAGAAGAAGAAGTAATTAATGAATAAAAGTGAAAAATTCATATTCATGAAAAGTCAGTTGTCAAAATGAAAAGATGTAAGGATAGAAACGTCTTCTGAAATGTTACTTTCACTGTCAATTGATGCTGAAAGAAGCCAATTGCATTTACACATGCAAATACTTTCATTTCCAAATAAGTTCTTGTTAGTTCCCTTTCTATAAATATTCATCACAGAGGAACTAACACCATTGATAAAATTTACTGTTTTAGATACACTTCCTCCAATGGCCCGAAACAATATTTTTGTCCCTTTTTGCAGGTAGGATAAATAGTCATCCTAATTGGACTAACATGGTTGAGAGGTTAGCGAAATAAGAGATTATCAGGAGCAGTCAAGAGTACGATGAGATCCAGAACATGTCATCTGTAATCGAAATAAAATGAAACATTAAGACACAAACGGATAACATCTTCCTCTATCAGAGGACATCGCTGTAGTGGAGTCCAAGTTGCACTGTTTGACTAAAATAGAGAAATGCCCAGAAAAGGCGGAGGAGACAAAATGAAATTTCATGAGTTGAGAGGATACATGATGCTATTTCAGTGATTAACACACTGAGTCAAAATTACTTCATTTATCAGCAAGATGCTGAAATCCCTCCTGCCTGGATGCATGATCTAAATTGGTTAGAAAGGGTTTCTCCTGAGGTATCCCAACCCACAACAATTGTAATCGAACTTGATATTCTGGATACAGAAATGACGACGTCGTTGATGTTCGAACTGGTCTAAATCATGCACCATCAGAGATAGATCTAGGGATCTTGCAGGCCATAGGGGTATCTCAGTTACGCAGACAGGATATATGTCCATGAGTAGATAGGCATTGTGCTGTTAAAAAAATGCAACATGATACTGTCACATGAGAGATAATGCATGATAGTGCAGCATGTCCATGTCAAACCAGTGTACCATCACAGTTCAGTTAATCTCTACCAGCCATGTCCTGAAATGATATCTGATAGCTCCTCTCAATATGAGACCAGGTGCAAACAAATTGTGTCTATCCAAACCAGTGGATGAATGGGACCACTCCCCATGCCGCCACCACACTCGTTGACCATAGTCGTCAGGGTAACGTAGAACAACGATTTATTGCTGAACTCAGTGCAAAGCCATTCGTGAGCAGTCTGTACTTCCCAGTCATGGCATCACTCCAGATGGATCCATTTGTGTTGTAGTGTAAACAGTAGCCTACGCATGTGTGTGTGTGTGTGTGTGTGTGTGTGTGTGTGTGTGTTCAATTTTAAACCAATGTGACATCTTGACACTGCATTATTTGACCATCCAACCCAATGGACGCCCATTGTGAGGCTACCTTCAGTCCAGTCAGGAGCTGGTAATGCTGTCTCTCATGTGTACGCAGCATATCAATGTCATTTACAGTGACCACTCAACATTTGAAGCTGTTCACGTTCCTTATATATCCTACCAGTTCTGGTACAACACCAAACATGAACACCACTAACACAGTTTGGTGGCCATTCTGTCTTAGAGAATTGCTACACAAATTTTTTAGAAATACGTGGATTCCGAATGAGATTTTCACTCTGCAGAGGAGTGTGCGCTAATATGAAACTTCAAGACTTCGAGTCTTCGTCCGGCACACAGTTTTAATCTGTCAGGAAGTTTTAAATGCATGGATTGTGTGAACATAGACGCAGTTACATTGTTATCTGACCATGGTTTCTGGGAGTTTCACTCTTTTTTTATAAGGCAGTGGATATACGACAACTCCACATGTATACTAGGTGAACTATAGTGCAAGGTGCTTATGAAGAGTTGGCACTTCTAAAATTCAAGCAATAACAATTTAAACCACATGTTTACATAACTAGGAGAGTGGGCTCACTATATCGCAATACAGAGTGTGAGATGACGTTAACCACATCGTATTTGCCTACCAGTGACGGAAATACGGAACATGCATACTACTTCATCAGATTCTGTATGTGGGATACAAGAGACCTTCCACCATCTCACCGCTTCTGCCTGATACCGATGTCATTGCCTTGAACCTATTATCGAGCATCCTCATTGCAGACAATATGGAAATAAGACAGTTACTCCTCAAAAAAAAAAAAACCCACTGTGATGACCTATGCAGTCAGCAACTCTGAAATTAATGTGTGTTTGTGTGTGTGTGTGTGTGTGTGTGTGTGTGTGTGTGTGTGTGTGTGAGATAGTGTAGTCGAGGGATGAAAATTTTCTGAACTTATGCTGCAAAGATAGAACTGCTTGTATGGTGTGTTGGATGGCTGTATGACTGTCTTAACCAGCATAAAATAAAATAAAATTTACAGCAATGGATAAAATGCTTACTATCCACTCTCCAAAACACTACAAAATTGCTCCACCACAGCTCAGCATGTAACACAAGAACTAAGCTATTTGCTGTAGATACTCACGCGACATTTGTGTTTTGATCATAATAACATTTTACCTGATGTTTTCTACACTGTAAACTTCCAGCTCTCTTAGTGTAAACAGTTGAGATTAAATTTACTGCACAGCTAACTAATCAGTTTTGTAAATTTTATTGTGTTCTCACACCAGTTTATATTTCTTACCTTTGTAAACAAGGGTGCATTTTCATGAAAGTTATTCTTTTTCTTTACAGTGCACTCAGGCATGTCAGATATACAGGAATTTGTTTTGCCCGAAGTGGAGCCAGCATTCTGCTCGCTGGAGGTTGAGCATGAGAAGTAGACTGGTTAGTATACAATCAACACTGCTGTGATATTGCGTTCATAAACTTGTTTATATTGTTTTAGCTCTGTCAATTTGGGTACATTTTGATAAATTTTATCCCTTTTGTTCGCAGTCTTCTCATGCATGTTAGCCGGGAGTGTGCCAATTTTGGCCCCAAAGAACACCTGTTCTGCACACTCCACAATACGGCCCGCAGGGCCAGCACAACTCAGACCTGTAGGCCGGGAAGAAGCTGGATTTAGGCCAGAGCAGCAAGTATTCCGCTCACCACGCGAAACGCCATTCAGGCTAGAGCACAATAAGTAGGATGGTGAGTATATGATCCAGTCTGCTTGATATTTTGTACACACACTTGTTTATATTTTTTACCCCTATCGATATGGGTACATCTTGATAACATGTAACCTTTTTGTTCACAGTCTACGCATTCCTGCTGGACAGAAGAGTGACTATACTGGCCCAGAGCAGCAAGTGTTGTGCTGTCTAAACAAAACACCCTTCAGGACCAAGCACTGGTCTGGGCTGTTGGCCTGAAAGGATCTGACTATAGCGTGGAGCAGCAAGTCTTCTCAAGCATATTAGCCGGGAGTGTGCCAATTTTGGCCCCATGGAACACCTGTTCTGCACACTCCACAATACGGCCCACAGGGCCAGCACTACTCAGACCTGTAGGCCAGGAAGAAGCTGGATTTAGTCCAGAGCAGCAAGCATTCCGCTCACCACATGAAACGACATTCAGACTAGAGCACATTAAGTAGGATGGTGAGTATATGATCCAGTCTGCTTGATATTTTGTACACACACTTGTTTATATTTTTTACCCCTATCGACACAGGTACATCTTGATAACATGTAACCTTTTTGTTCACAGTCTACCCATTCCTGCTGGACAGAAGAGTGACTATACTGGCCCAGAGCAGCAAGTGTTGTGCTGTCTAAACAAAACACCCTTCAGGACCAAGCACTGGTCTGGGCTGTTGGCCTGAAAGGATCTGACTATAGCGTGGAGCAGCAAGTCTTCTCAAGCATATTAGCCGGGAGTGTGCCAATTTTGGCCCCAAGGAACACCTGTTCTGCACACTCCACAATACGGCCCGCAGGGCCAGCACTACTCAAACCTGTAGGCTGGGAAGGAGCTGGATTTAGTCCAGAGCAGCAAGCATTCCGCTCACCACACGAAACGCCATTCAGACTAGAGCACATTAAGTAGGATGGTGAGTATATGATCCAGTCTGCTTGATATTTTGTACACACACTTGTTTATATTTTTTACCCCTATCGACACAGGTACACCTTGATAACATGTAACCTTTTTGTTCACAGTCTACCCATTCCTGCTGGACAGAAGAGTGACTATACTGGCCCAGAGCAGCAAGTGTTGTGCTGTCTAAACAAAACACCCTTCAGGACCAAGCACTGGTCTGGGCTGTTGGCCTGAAAGGATCTGACTATAGCGTGGAGCAGCAAGTCTTCTCAAGCATGTTAGCCGGGAGTGTGCCAATTTTGGCCCCAAGGAACACCTGTTCTGCACACTCCACAATACGGCCCACAGGGCCAGCACTACTCAGACCTGTAGGCCGGGAAGAAGCTGGATTTAGTCCAGAGCAGCAAGCATTCCGCTCACCACACGAAACGACATTCAGACTAGAGCACAATAAGTAGGATGGTGAGTATATGATCCAGTCTGCTTGATATTTTGTACACACAGTTGTTTATATTTTTTACCCTTATCGATATGGGTACATCTTGATAACATGTAACCTTTTTGTTCACAGTCTACGCATTCCTGCTGGACAGAAGAGTGACTATACCGGCCCAGAGCAGCAAGTGTTGTGCTGTGTAAACAAAACACCCTTCAGGACCAAGCACTGGTCTGGGCTGTTGGCCTGAAAGGATCTGACTATAGCGTGGAGCAGCAAGTCTTCTCAAGCATGTTAGCCGGGAGTGTGCCAATTTTGGCCCCAAGGAACACCTGTTCTGCACACTCCACAGTACGGCCCGCACGGCCAGCACTACTCAGACCTGTAGGCCGGGAAGAAGCTGGATTTAGTCCAGAGCAGCAAGCATTCCGCTCACCACACGAAACGCCATTCAGACTAGAGCACAATAAGTAGGATGGTGAGTATATGATCCAGGTTGCTTGATATTTTGTACACACACTTGTTTATACTTTTTACCCCTATCGATACGGGTACATCTTGATGACATGTAACCTTTTTGTTCACAGTCTACGCATTCCTGCTGGACAGAAGAGTGACTATACTGGCCCAGAGCAGCAAGTGTTGTGCTGTGTAAACAAAACACCCTTCAGGACCAAGCACTGGTCTGGGCTGTTGGCCTGAAAGGATCTGACTATAGCGTGGAGCAGCAAGTCTTCTCAAGCATGTTGGCCGGGAGTGTGCCAATTTTGGTCCCAAGGAACACCTGTTCTGCACATGCCACAATACGGCCCGCAGGGCCAGCACTACTCAGACCTGTAGGCCGGGAAGAAGCTGGATTTAGTCCAGAGCAGCAAGCATTCCGCTCACCACACGAAACGCCATTCAGACTAGAGCACAATAAGTAGGATGGTGAGTATATGATCCAGTCTGCTTGATATTTTGTACACACACTTGTTTATATTTTTTATCCCTATCGATACGGGTACATCTTGATAACATGTAACCTTTTTGTTCACAGTCTACGCATTCCTGCTGGACAGAAGAGTGACTATACTGGCCCAGAGCAGCAAGTGTTGTGCTGTCTAAACAAAACACCCTTCAGGACCAAGCACTGGTCTGGGCTGTTGGCCTGAAAGGATCTGACTATAGCGTGGAGCAGCAAGTCTTCTCAAGCATGTTAGCCGGGAGTGTGCCAATTTTGGCCCCAAGGAACACCTGTTCTGCACATGCCACAATACGGCCCGCAGGGCCAGCACTACTCAGACCTGTAGGCCGGGAAGAAGCTGGATTTAGTCCAGAGCAGCAAGCATTCCGCTCACCACACGAAACGTCATTCAGACTAGAGCAAAATAAGTAGGATGGTGAGTATATGATCCAGGTTGCTTGATATTTTGTACACACACTTGTTTATACTTTTTACCCCTATCGATACGGGTACATCTTGATGACATGTAACCTTTTTGTTCACAGTCTACGCATTCCTGCTGGACAGAAGAGTGACTATACTGGCCCAGAGCAGCAAGTGTTGTGCTGTGTAAACAAAACACCCTTCAGGACCAAGCACTGGTCTGGGCTGTTGGCCTGAAAGGATCTGACTATAGCGTGGAGCAGCAAGTCTTCTCAAGCATGTTGGCCGGGAGTGTGCCAATTTTGGTCCCAAGGAACACCTGTTCTGCACATGCCACAATACGGCCCGCAGGGCCAGCACTACTCAGACCTGTAGGCCGGGAAGAAGCTGGATTTAGTCCAGAGCAGCAAGCATTCCGCTCACCACACGAAACGCCATTCAGACTAGAGCACAATAAGTAGGATGGTGAGTATATGATCCAGTCTGCTTGATATTTTGTACACACACTTGTTTATATTTTTTATCCCTATCGATACGGGTACATCTTGATAACATGTAACCTTTTTGTTCACAGTCTACGCATTCCTGCTGGACAGAAGAGTGACTATACTGGCCCAGAGCAGCAAGTGTTGTGCTGTCTAAACAAAACACCCTTCAGGACCAAGCACTGGTCTGGGCTGTTGGCCTGAAAGGATCTGACTATAGCGTGGAGCAGCAAGTCTTCTCAAGCATGTTGGCCGGGAGTGTGCCAATTTTGGCCCCAAGGAACACCTGTTCTGCACATGCCACAATACGGCCCGCAGGGCCAGCACTACTCAGACCTGTAGGCCGGGAAGAAGCTGGATTTAGTCCAGAGCAGCAAGCATTCCGCTCACCACACGAAACGTCATTCAGACTAGAGCAAAATAAGTAGGATGGTGAGTATATGATCCAGGTTGCTTGATATTTTGTACACACACTTGTTTATACTTTTTACCCCTATCGATACGGGTACATCTTGATGACATGTAACCTTTTTGTTCACAGTCTACGCATTCCTGCTGGACAGAAGAGTGACTATACTGGCCCAGAGCAGCAAGTGTTGTGCTGTGTAAACAAAACACCCTTCAGGACCAAGCACTGGTCTGGGCTGTTGGCCTGAAAGGATCTGACTATAGCGTGGAGCAGCAAGTCTTCTCAAGCATGTTGGCCGGGAGTGTGCCAATTTTGGTCCCAAGGAACACCTGTTCTGCACATGCCACAATACGGCCCGCAGGGCCAGCACTACTCAGACCTGTAGGCCGGGAAGAAGCTGGATTTAGTCCAGAGCAGCAAGCATTCCGCTCACCACACGAAACGCCATTCAGACTAGAGCACAATAAGTAGGATGGTGAGTATATGATCCAGTCTGCTTGATATTTTGTACACACACTTGTTTATATTTTTTATCCCTATCGATACGGGTACATCTTGATAACATGTAACCTTTTTGTTCACAGTCTACGCATTCCTGCTGGACAGAAGAGTGACTATACTGGCCCAGAGCAGCAAGTGTTGTGCTGTGTAAACAAAACACCCTTCAGGACCAAGCACTGGTCTGGGCTGTTGGCCTGAAAGGATCTGACTATAGCGTGGAGCAGCAAGTCTTCTCAAGCATGTTAGCCGGGAGTGTGCCAATTTTGGTCCCAAGGAACACCTGTTCTGCACATGCCACAATACGGCCCGCAGGGCCAGCACTACTCAGACCTGTAGGCCGGGAAGAAGCTGGATTTAGTCCAGAGCAGCAAGCATTCCGCTCACCACACGAAACGTCATTCAGACTAGAGCAAAATAAGTAGGATGGTGAGTATATGATCCAGGTTGCTTGATATTTTGTACACACACTTGTTTATACTTTTTACCCCTATCGATACGGGTACATCTTGATGACATGTAACCTTTTTGTTCACAGTCTACGCATTCCTGCTGGACAGAAGAGTGACTATACTGGCCCAGAGCAGCAAGTGTTGTGCTGTGTAAACAAAACACCCTTCAGGACCAAGCACTGGTCTGGGCTGTTGGCCTGAAAGGATCTGACTATAGCGTGGAGCAGCAAGTCTTCTCATGCATGTTAGCCGGGAGTGTGCCAATTTTGGCCCCAAGGAACACCTGTTCTGCACACGCCACAATACGGCCCGCAGGGCCAGCACTACTCAGACCTGTAGGCCGGGAAGAAGCTGGATTTAGTCCAGAGCAGCAAGCATTCCGGTCACCACACGATACGCCATTCAGACTAGAGCACAATAAGTAGGATGGTGAGTATATGATCCAGTCTGCTTGATATTTTGTACACACACTTGTTTATACTTTTTACCCCTATCGATACGGGTACATCTTGATGACATGTAACCTTTTTGTTCACAGTCTACGCATTCCTGCTGGACAGAAGAGTGACTATACTGGCCCAGAGCAGCAAGTGTTGTGCTGTGTAAACAAAACACCCTTCAGGACCAAGCACTGGTCTGGGCTGTTGGCCTGAAAGGATCTGACTATAGCGTGGAGCAGCAAGTCTTCTCAAGCATGTTAGCCGGGAGTGTGCCAATTTTGGCCCCAAGGAACACCTGTTCTGCACACGCCACAATACGGCCCGCAGGGCCAGCGCTACTCAGACCTGTAGGCCGGGAAGAAGCTGGATTTAGTCCAGAGCAGCAAACATTCCGGTCACCACACGATACGCCATTCAGACTAGAGCACAATAAGTAGGATGGTGAGTATATGATCCAGTCTGCTTGATATTTTGTACACACACTTGTTTATATTTTTTAACCCTATCGATACGGGTACATCTTGATAACATGTAACCTTTTTGTTCACAGTCTACGCATTCCTGCTGGACAGAAGAGTGACTATACTGGCCCAGAGCAGCAAGTGTTGTGCTGTCTAAACAAAACACCCTTCAGGACCAGGCACTGGTCTGGGCTGTTGGCCTGAAAGGATCTGACTATAGCGTGGAGCAGCAAGTCTTCTCAAGCATGTTGGCCGGGAGTGTGCCAATTTTGGCCCCAAGGAACACCTGTTCTGCACACTCCACAACACGGCCCACAGGGCCAGCACTACTCAGACCTGTAGGCCGGCAAGAAGCTGAATTTAGTCCAGAGCAGCAAGCATTCCGCTCACCACACGAAACGCCATTCAGACTAGAGCACATTAAGTAGGATGGTGAGTATATGATCCAGTCTGCTTGATATTTTGTACACACACTTGTTTATATTTTTTACCCTTATCGATATGGGTACATCTTGATAACATGTAACCTTTTTGTTCACAGTCTACGCATTCCTGCTGGACAGAAGAGTGACTATACTGGCCCAGAGCAGCAAGTGTTGTGCTGTGTAAACAAAACACCCTTCAGGACCAAGCACTGGTCTGGGCTGTTGGCCTGAAAGGATCTGACTATAGCGTGGAGCAGCAAGTCTTCTCAAGCATGTTAGCCGGGAGTGTGCCAATTTTGGCCCCAAGGAACACCTGTTCTGCACACTCCACAATACGGCCCGCAGGGCCAGCTCTACTCAGACCTGTAGGCCGGGAAGAAGCTGGCTTTAGTCCAGAGCAGCAAGCATTCCGCTCACCACACGAAACGCCATTCAGACTAGAGCACAATAAGTAGGATGGTGAGTATATGATCCAGTCTGCTTGATATTTTGTACACACACTTATTTATATTTTTTACCCCTATCGATACGGGTACATCTTGATAACATGTAACCTTTTTGTTCACAGTCTACGCATTCCTGCTGGACAGAAGAGTGACTATACTGGCCCAGAGCAGCAAGTGTTGTGCTGTCTAAACAAAACACCCTTCAGGACCAAGCACTGGTCTGGGCTGTTGGCCTGAAAGGATCTGACTATAGCGTGGAGCAGCAAGTCTTCTCAAGCATGTTGGCCGGGAGTGTGCCAATTTTGGCCCCAAGGAACACCTGTTCTGCACACTCCACAATACGGCCCACAGGGCCAGCACTACTAAGACCTGTAGGCCGGCAAGAAGCTGAATTTAGTCCAGAGCAGCAAGCATTCCGCTCGCCACACGAAACGCCATTTAGACTAGAGCACATTAAGTAGGATGGTGAGTATATGATCCAGTCTGCTTGATATTTTGTACACACAGTTGTTTATATTTTTTACCCTTATCGATATGGGTACATCTTGATAACATGTAACCTTTTTGTTCACAGTCTACGCATTCCTGCTGGACAGAAGAGTGACTATACTGGCCCAGAGCAGCAAGTGTTGTGCTGTCTAAACAAAACACCCTTCAGGACCAAGCACTGGTCTGGGCTGTTGGCCTGAAAGGATCTGACTATAGCGTGGAGCATCAAGTCTTCTCAAGCATGTTAGCCGGGAGTGTGCCAATTTTGGCCCCAAGGAACACCTGTTCTGCACACTCCACAATACGGCCCGCAGGGCCAGCACTACTCAGACCTGTAGGCCGGCAAGAAGCTGAATTTAGTCCAGAGCAGCAAGCATTCCGCTCACCACATGAAACGCCATTCAGACTAGAGCACATTAAGTAGGATGGTGAGTATATGATCCAGTCTGCTTGATATTTTGTACACACAGTTGTTTATATTTTTTACCCTTATCGATATGGGTACATCTTGATAACATGTAACCTTTTTGTTCACAGTCTACGCATTCCTGCTGGACAGAAGAGTGACTATACTGACCCAGAGCAGCAAGTGTTGTGCTGTCTAAACAAAACACCCTTCAGGACCAAGCACTGGTCTGGGCTGTTGGCCTGAAAGGATCTGACTATAGCGTGGAGCATCAAGTCTTCTCAAGCATGTTAGCCGGGAGTGTGCCAATTTTGGCCCCAAGGAACACCTGTTCTGCACACTCCACAATACGGCCCGCAGGGCCAGCACTACTCAGACCTGTAGGCCGGGAAGAAGCTGGATTTAGTCCAGAGCAGCAAGCATTCCGCTCACCACACGAAACGCCATTCAGACTAGAGCACAATAAGTAGGATGGTGAGTATATGATCCAGTCTGCTTGATATTTTGTACACACACTTGTTTATATTTTTTACCCTTATCGATATGGGTACATCTTGATAACATGTAACCTTTTTGCTCACAGTCTACGCATTCCTGCTGGACAGAAGAGTGACTATACTGGCCCAGAGCAGCAAGTGTTGTGCTGTCTAAACAAAACACCCTTCAGGACCAAGAACTGGTCTGGGCTGTTGGCCTGAAAGGATCTGACTACAGCGTGGAGCAGCAAGTCTTCTCAAGCATGTTAGCCGGGAGTGTGCCAATTTTGGCCCCAAGGAACACCTGTTCTGCACACTCCACAATACGGCCCGCAGGGCCAGCACTACTCAGACCTATAGGCCGGGAAGAAGCTGGATTTAGTCCAGAGCAGCAAGGATTCCGCTCACCACACGAAACGCCATTTAGACTGGAGCACAATAAGTAGGATGGTGAGTATATGATCCAGTCTGCTTGATATTTTGTACACACACTTGTTTATATTTTTTACCCTTATCGATATGGGTACATCTTGATAACATGTAACCTTTTTGTTCACAGTCTACGCATTCCTGCTGGACAGAAGAGTGACTATACTGACCCAGAGCAGCAAGTGTTGTGCTGTCTAAACAAAACACCCTTCAGGACCAAGCACTGGTCTGGGCTGTTGGCCTGAAAGGATCTGACTATAGCGTGGAGCATCAAGTCTTCTCAAGCATGTTAGCCGGGAGTGTGCCAATTTTGGCCCCAAGGAACACCTGTTCTGCACACTCCACAATACGGCCCGCAGGGCCAGCACTACTCAGACCTATAGGCCGGGAAGAAGCTGGATTTAGTCCAGAGCAGCAAGCATTCCGCTCACCACACGAAACGCCATTCAGACTAGAGCACAATAAGTAGGATGGTGAGTATATGATCCAGTCTGCTTGATATTTTGTACACACACTTGTTTATATTTTTTACCCCTATCGATATGGGTACATCTTGATAACATGTAACCTTTTTGTTCACAGTCTACGCATTCCTGCTGGACAGAAGAGTGACTATACTGACCCAGAGCAGCAAGTGTTGTGCTGTCTAAACAAAACACCCTTCAGGACCAAGCACTGGTCTGGGCTGTTGGCCTGAAAGGATCTGACTATAGCGTGGAGCATCAAGTCTTCTCAAGCATGTTAGCCGGGAGTGTGCCAATTTTGGCCCCAAGGAACACCTGTTCTGCACACTCCACAATACGGCCCGCAGGGCCAGCACTACTCAGACCTATAGGCCGGGAAGAAGCTGGATTTAGTCCAGAGCAGCAAGCATTCCGCTCACCACACGAAACGCCATTCGGACTGGAGCACAATAAGTAGGATGGTGAGTATATGATCCAGTCTGCTTGATATTTTGTACACACACTTGTTTATATTTTTTACCCCTATCAATATGGGTACATCTTGATAACATGTAACCTTTTTGTTCACAGTCTACGCATTCCTGCTGGACAGAAGAGTGACTATACTGGCCCAGAGCAGCAAGTGTTGTGCTGTCTAAACAAAACACCCTTCAGGACCAAGCACTGGTCTGGGCTGTTGGCCTGAAAGGACCTGACTATAGCGTGGAGCAGCAATAATTCTGCTCGCCATGCAAAACGGCCTTCGAAATTGACCAAAGGAGCTAAAATGGTGAGTATACAATCCAGTGTCCTGTGATTATGTGTTCTTACACTGGTTTATATTTTTCACATTGATCAACTGGGGTTTATTTTATTGAAACATAGTTTTGTTGTTCACAGTTACTCAGGCCTGTTTGCTGGCAGTGTGCTGATTTTGGCCCAAAGCAGAAACTGTTCTGAACACTTGACAAAACGGCATTCAGAGCCAACCACTACTCAGATCTATTGTCCGTGAAGAAGCTGATTTCAGCCCACAGCAGGAAGCATTCTGGTCACCAGGCAAGATTGTGTTCAGACTCGACAACAGGAAGTAGGATGGTGAGTACATGATCCAGTCTGCTTGATATTTTGTTCACACACTTGTTTATATTTTTTACCTCTAACTACGTGGGTACATTTTGATAAAAAGTAACCGTTTTTGTTCACAGTCTACTCAAGTCTGCTGGCTGGAGGGCGACTATATTGGTCCAGGGCAGCAGGTATTGTGCTCGCTAACAAAACAGCCTTGATGGCCAAGTACTACTCAGGCCTGGTGACTAGAAAGGAGCTGAATTTGGCGCAGAGTAGCAACCATTCTGCTCACTAGATAAAACAGTCTTCAAACTCGAGCGCAAGAGATGGGACTGTGAGTACATGTTTCAGTCCGTTGTGATACTGTGATCTTATATTCTTCTGCAATTTTACCATGATCTATAAATATACACTTTTATGAAGTGTAACCAGTTTCTTCACTGTCTAATCAGGCCTACTTGGCGGCGAGGAGCATTTTGGTCCAGAACAGCAACTACCCTTCTAGCTAGACAAATTGGCCTTCGGTGTCTACTACTACTCAGAAATGTTGGCCGGGAAGGAGCTAATTTTACCTTGCAGAAATCAGCATTCCGCACACCATGCAGAACGGCCTTCAGCCTCGAGAACAAGGAGAATGGTGAGTATATGTTCCAATCTACTACGATTTTGCGATCTTACACTTGGTGATTTATTTACCTTCTTCGACAACAGTGCAGTTTGATGAAACTTAATGCTTTCATTCACAGTGTACTTAGACGTGTTGGGTGGGAAAGACTTTTTGTTGACTCCAGAGCACACACAGATTAGTGTCAACGTCTTCCCAACTACGTTGGACTATTCTTATTTCCTCCCATATCACCATTCTACATTTCTAACACTAACATGCGATCACACATCTTAGTAAGCACCTGTAGACCATTCCGTTTTTTGTTTCTCATTGCTTAACTTTTCAGTTCGGGCTAAACCTACAGAGTTGCTCATTCACAAATTTGGTCCGTTTTTCACCACAGTTAGCGATGTTACAGATAGAAATATTTCATTACAACCTTTTCTCTCTCAGATTGTCACTTTGTGAAAGCCACACTAATAGACACAAACGGTTATTTACCGGTAACTTCCGACTGTTGTTTGTGTTAGCTACCTGTGTTCTACTGATCAACAACATTCATTGAAATTTCAACTTAAACTGTAACAAAGTTGACATTCTCTCGGTTATTTTGTGAACATAGTTTATCAATTTGATGTTAATACAAATAAATACATTGGACTGCACTGAGAGAAAGAACCAAGGCAATACACAGCATGGTAACGTATTTCGGAACAACTTGCATGTGACGGTAACCGACGATCTAACAGGAGTGCAGGATTTCATTGTCGTAGAACTACGTTGAGTGACTGCGAGCCTTAAGTTGGGAGAGAAACTTATGTGGATACAAAACAATCCCATTGTGTCATATTTATTTACTCGTAGATAACCTTAAAATCCCTTTGATGTTGTGCCATGTAGCTCTTAGGAAAGTTTTGGACTCTGCCTTCACACGATTTCTTCAGAACAAATATCACACCAACAACCTAGACTCAACCACACGGCCATCTTCGACATCTTGTTACAACAATGAGCCAGTATACCAATGAAGCCCTCAACCCACTGACCGACAGTTGGTTGAGTCATGATGTATGACCTCCCATATGCTTTGTTCACTTAAACTACCTCCATCTAAGTCTGTAGATATTGCCACCAGGAAAAATAAATATTGAAACGGCAACTAAAAAGATTGCCTATGTGATTGAATCTATTTAGTCTTATTTAATATGAAATGGGCAAATAGAAAGCATATGATGTAACCATGGCGGATTATAGTCCGAAGTAGGTCCGACATCAGCCAGGTCCCAAGGCGTTTTCTTCCATTCAATGGCCTGTCTGTCTTACTTAGTACTTTTGAGGCTGCTGTGACATCAGGCAAGCCACTTTATCAATTATTTGTCTATCAAAACTGCAGTGTCCCATATTGGTTTCTCCAGTGGATACTCTTTAGCAGCACTCTCTGAAAAATTTTCACTTCATTTTTATTGTCTTAAAATGCGTTTTTCGGAAGTAGTAATTTTTTTCCTTTGTCGTCCATTCCTTGGACTCGTCCGTTCGCTGATTTCCAAGGGATATCTGCCCTCAAAAATTCAGTCTTACGAATTGTTTGTGCCTTAGCGAAACCTTGTGTCAGCTCTCCGAAACTTTCTGCAACTATGCTCTCCTGCCTGCCCTAATGACATGGTGCCCTTGTCCCCCCTTCCCCCTCCCTTTCCTCCCTGTGCAACAATGGTACCTTCTTCCTTTCAGGTGGTCCTACAAATTCTAATTTCAGTGCTTAGTTGAAACTGATATATCTTGAGATCTAACACTCAAATCACAAAGCATGTTTTCACAAGGCCCTCTCTAATCAAATTGTATGTACATCATCCTGTGATTGCATATACTAATCACTCTCCTTCATTATTTTAATTTATCTACAGATTAGCTATGAGTGTGCTGAGCATGCAAGAATCTACCTCTGCCATGTCTCAACCTTCTCATATTGTTTTTGAAACATTCATGAGCACTGAATATCGGTACATGATAAACTTCACTTTCCTTTATTTCTACGACATGTAGGTATATATCATTTTCTCACATTTTCTCCTGCCCCCAACTGGTCACAGCATTCAATTCTGGCCTTTTCATGTCCTTTGCAAGTCTTACCAGTTTTTAGAACTCCCCCTCACCCCCACCCCCAACTTTTAACACTATATATTTTAAAGAAAACATGCACTGATAGTTACATCATTTTATTTGTCATGAGGATACATATATAAAATTTTTAAGTTAATTCTAATACAACAAATTTCAGTAAGAGTATCTCTTTATGCTATGTATGTAGTGTTATCACAGTTACTTTGTCGTACCACTTAACACTTCACATCTAACTTCACCACACAGTTTCACATGCTAGTGCTGGTGTGTTAACCTATAAGATATGAGGTAAGTGATTATGATCCTCCACCTTGAAATCTAACCTTAGGCATGGGACAAAAGAGAGTGTTGCTGTCCACCATGTCTCCCATGACACCTTCTTCCTCATCAACACCATGGTCCACTCCAATCCCTACTCCAGAGCCATCTTTCTCTAATGTGAGATAGGTTCATAAATCTCAGAATATAAGCCTCACAATGACACCTGAAGGCCACCATTTTCCACACCATGTAACAAAGTTTGTAATCTAACTACACACAGATTAATTTGTTACACTACTTTTTCCAAATATTTTCAGAATAATTTTAGTCATGACTTCAGTGATGGAAGCTTACCATTATTACTCATTATGATTTACTCTGTCCAAGGAATACTACTCATGACTCCGTAGACTTTTCCCTGTCCATTATTGTACTTTTTTGGTTTTCGTACACTGAAAATCATACTTTCTTGATTGCATTTGCTACATTTACTAAATCATTGTACCTTTTTATATTTATACTTCTAAGTCCACCTTTTCTGGTGCTCCACACTGCCCAGTCTCTTATTTCCTTAGCCAATTACATAAAAAATACAGATCACACACCTGTTTGTGACACAAATCACTAATCTTCTTAACATCAGATTCTTGCCCTCGTGTATATTACACATTCCGCACTGTTACCTTAGTTCCAAGTTACAGTTCTATTATATTTATTCCTCTTGTAACCTATTTAACTTAAAACATAAAGACACTTTTCATACTTGTATATCACAGAGCGTTACTTCCAATATCATGGTTTACCCAGAATTTTGTCTTGTTTTCACTTCATGTCCCCCTTGTTATTTTCTCTGTATTTCAAAACTCTATTCACACTGTTCTACTTTCAGGATTTTACGTTTATCATGATATCTTCATGACATCCTGTATCCAACCATTGACTTACTTCACATATTCTCTTGCATTTCAGTAACTTCCTCACTTCTCAGTTATCTATATGTACATACTGAAGACTACCAGCAATAGATTAAACAAAAGGGGAAGAGAATAGAACAAGGAAAGAATGCATTGTTCTACCCAGCTCAAGTACGCACAGTCGCCTCGCTGTGAAGTTTCCCATAGAGCAGCAACCCTCATACCCTTTTTAATGTGCCTCATCTACCATCCCTTCGTCAACTTTCCACGCATCTGTTTCTGGTCCTCCTTCCAGAGGATAACTCTTACATCCTTTTTCTGCTTCCCTTTGAACTCTAAAACGATATAAACTTATATTTCATACTTCTTTTTCGTTAGAACCTTTGGTCTTACTTGGAAGTTCAAAATTTCCCAGAAATGGCTCCTTTTGCTACAAAAATTGTGTTACTACTGCCTTTTCCTAACTAGACTCTGCGTGAACAGGCACCATGAAGTTCTAGCGGTACCGACTGGGCGCCATGTCATCCTCAGCCCACAGGCGTCACTGAATGCGGATGTGGAGGGGCATGTGGTCAGCACATCACACCACTGACCGTTAGTCAGTTTACATGACTGGAGCTGCCACTTCTCCATCAAGTAGCTCCTCAGTTTACCTCACAAGGGCTGAGTACACCCCACTTACCAACAGTGCTCGGCAGACCGAATGGTCACCCATTCAAGTCATAGCCCTGTCTGACAGCGTTTAACTTCGCTGATCTGATGACTGCCTTTTACTGGATGCTGAGGTTTTGTTAGAAAACGAATATTTGCATACTTGGAAATACACATGGTTTATTAGGTACTGGTTCAACACAAAGCACATACAACAACAACAACAACAACAACATACAGAGAAACCACACACAGGTGCGTATTACCAACCACTGAACATGAAATACTGACTTTAGTTATTTAGCTATTAAAGAACACCAAAGATGTGAAACACATTAACGCTCTTCCTTATTTAATAACTTGCGAAGTCTACTCTTATTACATAAATACTGATATCTAATGTAAAACAGTTCCTTTTTTAGTATATCAGCAAGTTGTTATACAGTGTCTACTTTTGCAACTGTGATTTCATAAGCGTCGACTAGTTCACGGACAAAGAAATGCCTTATATGAATATGCTTCATTCTTCAGTGAAACTCAGGATTCTGGGCAAGCCAGATAGCAGTTTTGTTGTCAGCCTGCAGAACTGGTGTTGCCTCCAATTGGTCCATTTCTGTCAGAAGCTTCTTGATCCAGACAATTACCCAACCAGCTTCACTGGCAGTCACAACCTCAGCTTCAGTTGTGGCTATGGCAACAGAAGATTGCCTTTGACTAATCCAGGAAATAGGTGCCCCAAAGTACAGACAAAGGACACCATATGTTGAGAGCCCAGAGCGATCACCTCCAATGTGGTCAACATCACTAGAACACTCTAAAACCTGCTTCTTAGAATTGTTTTTATATAAAAGTCCATAATTTGTTGTGTCTCTCAAGTATCGTAAGATTCGTTTAGCTTTCACTACATCACAATCTGTTGATTTCATGATACAACACTGGCAGCATATGCAATGTCAGGACGTCTCCCACACATCAGAAACATCAGTGCTCCAACAGCTTGGCTGTATGGAAATTCAGAGTTACGAGGACTTTCTTCTGTATCATTGTCAATTATAATGGGTGTAGTTACAGCCTTGCAGTTCTTCATGTTGAAACGCTCTGGTATTTTCCTGTGTAATGAGTCTGACTTACACATACAGTTCCACATTCTTGTTGGTCAATTTCCAGACCTAAGAAAAATGATGCAGGCACTGAAGTAATTTTAAACTCTTCTCTTAAATCACTGACAATGTCTTCAAGTTCCTGTTCACTGTGAGGTGCAATCAGACCGTCATCAACATAAAGCACAAGGAATATTTTCTTACAGCCTTACTGTCTCACGAAAAGACAAGGATCAGCTTCACTCCTCAGAAAGCCCAATTTAGTGAGATGATTACTGAACTTCTCATTCCAGCAATGCGGAGCCTGTTTCAGTCCATATAGACTTTTCTTCAAGTGACATGCTCTCCCAGACCCATCATCACATCCTTGAGGTTGTTGCATATAAATGGTTTCTTTTAAATCATCATAAAGAAAAGCAGTTGAAACATCAATTTGTAAAAGTTTCATGCTCTCACTTGCAGCAACACTTAGTAGTGCTCGAATGGTAGACACTCTAGCCACAGGACTGAAAGTCTGGCCATAGTCAACTCCTTTCTGCTGCGAATTACCCTTAATCACCAATCTTGCCTTGAATTTATTGACTGAGCCATCAGCATTTGTTTTGACTTTATACACCCATCTATTAGGAATGGACCTCTTTGCATATGGTAGGTCAACCACAACCCACGTTCTATTTTCTTGAAGAGCTTTTATTTCAGAATCCATAGCTTCCTTCTAGAAATCGTGATGAACAGACTTCATGGCATCGCTGTCTGTTTCTGGTTCTTGGAAAGATAGTGAGAGGTACATTACATAATCATTAAATTTTTGTGGAGGTCTGAGGGTTAACCAATCACGCAGACATGGTAAAGCTTCTCCACTTGTGGCTTCCTGATCTTCCTCCTGAGGGTCTTCATCTACATCCGAGGAACTGCCATCCTCTTCACTTTCACTATCAATACCATTGGTCTTCAGTCTGAGGTGCTGGATCCTGATGATTGAAAACATTCACTGGAAGAGTTGAACTTTTCTCATTCTTCAGTGGCCTCTCCTCAAAGATGACATCTCATGACCTAATGAGTTTGCACACCTCTCCACAATAAATTATGTAACCCTCATTGTGATCATATCCAATGAAGACACCTTTCAGTGCTTTTCGGTCCATGTTCCTCCTCTGTTGTTTTGGAATATGAGCATAGCAAGTGGAGCCTATCACCTGCGGATGTTTCAGTCTTGGCTTCTTTCCATACCACAATTCATATGGAGCTGTTCCTGGAATACTGGAAGGCCCTGTTCAGATAGAATGTAGGTTGTGGTGTTCACCATCTCTGCCCAAAGTTCCTGTGGAATGTTTGAATGTGCATGCATTATGGCTCTGGCAGTTTCCACAACTGTGCAGTTCTCTCTTTCACTGCACCCATTTTGTTCTGGAGTGTAAGGCATTGTGAGGCATTGAATTACACCCTCTTTGTGAAGAATCTCTTTTGCTTGTTTGTTGTCAAATTCTTTCCCATGACCACTCAGAAGTTCCTTGGTGGTATGCCCAGGAGCTTTTGCTTCAGCTATGAACTGCCTTAACTTTTCTGCAACTCCAGACTTTTCTTGTATGAAATGTGTTGCCCTAAACTTTGTATAATCATCTTCGAAAAGAATAAAATACCGGTGCCCTGACACAGAAGGTACTTGAAACGGAACACATACATCAGCGTGAATAAGCTCATCTGGTTCTGCTGTCCTCTTTCTGTTGCCAAATGGTAAACGATGAGCCTTGCCATAAATACAGCCTTCACAAAGTTCACTGTCCATTTCCACCTCAATATTTAATTCGCTACAAAGTACAGACTTCACATCGCGCTTGTATAGTTTCCGAATCTTTCGTGATAAAGCTGCAGCGTATTGTCTCTGCTAGTGGTGTTAACTTCGCTGAGGGAGCTAGGTTTCACATTTCTTACAGCAAGTTTAAAAAGGCCTACAAAGCGATCACTGTCACCTACCAATCTAGTGACATTATCAATCTTAAGATGACAAATTTCTGCGCTTGATGTGAATATACTTTCTGGACGTTTATCCTGTGCTGCAAGAACAGAGAATAAATTCTTGTGAATCTGAGGTACGTACCATACATCTGTTAAGGTAATTCTGTTCCAGTTTCCTCCAACTGCTGCTTCATTGTCTATTGAACCTTTTCCAATAGCTTCAATAATGTCACCATTAGCTATAGTAACTGAGAGTTTTGTTAGAAAAGGCTGAAATGTTTTGAAACAATTCCTATCATATGTAATATGACTTGTTGCACCATTGTCTATATACCAGTCCTCATTTCTACATTCAGAGTTCATCACAGAAGATGTCACAGAAAGAAGTAGCATATTTGTATCTGTGGTAGCTGGTTTTGGAGATTTGCCATCCACTGCCAGCTTTCAGCACACTTTAATTATATGGTTGGGCTTGTTGCAGTAATTACATATTAATTTCTTTTTCTCCATTGGATTTACTTGCTGAAATGACAGACTTAATGAGTCTGTAGTGAGGGCTTCTTGTTTACTAAAATCATCTTCCTTTGTCCTCAGAGCTTTCTCATATGCACACAATTGATTTGTTAAATTATCAATTGTTATGTCATCTCTAGACGTTCCGGTTAGCGTCCAACTAGATTTAAACGATAAATAGTCTCCTGGTAGAGTACCTAATATTTTACAAATAAAAAACAAATCAGGCATTTTTGAATTATTTACGATATCTTTAGTAATTTCCTGTTTCATTTCACTTCACAAATTTTTCAGTTTGGAAGTATGTGTCGGCAATATCGTCTTCAGAAGCCTTTTTGTAACTAAAGAACTGCAGACAAAGGTTGTAAACTTTGTCTTCAGAGACACCATCAAATATTTTGTGTAATTCTGTCCACACTTCACTCGCAGTATTTAGGCGCATTATTTTCTGCAAAGTTTTTTCCGACATATTTGCAGTCAAAACAGGAATTCCTCGTAGACAAATACTTATTATGTATTTGCAAGTGTTGCAGTTTGTTTTGCCTTCCGCAACTCCGATGTTGATAATTCTTGTTGAATCCTTCGATGGTTGCGTGGAATTAACAACTTCAAAAACGTCTTCTTGTAGATAACTTTAAAAACATTTTGCACAGAGCTACGTCATTATTTTCGTACAAGTGTCCTTTTAACACGCACCTGGGCCCATAACCCGCTGGGATTTTGTTAGAAAACGAATATTTGCGTATTTGGAAATACAGACGGTTTATTAGGTACCGGTTCAACACAAAGCACGTACAACATAAACAACAACTATACATATACAGAAAAACCACACGCAGGTGCGTATTACTACTGCTACTGAACATAAAATACCGTCTTTTGTTATTTAGTTGTTAAAGAGCGCCAAATACGTTAACACTGTACGTACATTATTATAAAACACCACTCGACAATTGCATCACAACAACTCATATTAAAAAAATCGATACTTGTGATCATGTTAACACTGAGTTTCTGAATTCTCTAACTTGTGTAATTCTGTGACCACAACTTTGAAATGCAAGAGTAGTTTGATTTCATGTTGGACTGTTTTTGGACACCATTCCTGTAGCAACAAAAATTTGACGTTGCAGATCAGCAGTAGTACTGTGTCCATTTTGCTGGGTGAAGACACTGAAATGTGTGAACAGCAGTCAACCAATACCTCACTTTCTAAGCCACCTACTGCTCCTTTTGCAATCGGATTGACATCAGCTGAAACGGGCATCAGCTCTCTTCCACAAAACAACTCCTTTATTTTGGCTTTTTTTTTTACCAAACTCGGTCACAGGCATCCAATTTCTGTTTTTGCTCTTCCTATGCACCAATCAGCCTGGGAGTCTAAAACACACTGCATGAGTGCTGTCCAACCTTGATGGCAGTTCATATTTGGAATCTCCATCAAATACGAATTTATAAATCATATTAGTTTCGTCCAGAGGCACTCTTGCGTTTTATAATGAACAAGCTTGTTTGAATTCTCTCGCTTGCAGTCCAGAAGTGCTTGCTTCTTTGCAGTCTTCTATATACTGTTCTGGAGCAAGAAGTCCCCACACTTCCTACATCAACGAATTTTTATTTCTTATTGTTCCTGTTCCAGTCAGTTGCTTTTTATCAAACTGTCACACTATCCCAATAGTACCAGCAGCGTTTAATTTGTCAGATATGTCATAATAATAACTGTTGTTGCGTCAGGTGACTCTTCACACACACTCAGTGGTGCAGGAATGTCTCCCCCACTCATTAGTGTCTCCATTCTTACAAAGTTCAATAGAACTTCCCATCAGCTGCCCAACCAAGCTATTCAGCAATATTGTTCCCCCACTGAGTGCACCTCCTCGCCACCAAGGTCACCTGTGGCAGCTGCTATGCACACTTTATTTATGTTCCTCACTATTACTTGCCAGTTTTCTACTTAAAACTGGTCATCAGAATGATTGCTATTCTGTTGCCTGTTGTGCACATCATCATAAGTGGCACCAGTCTTCCACCTTCCCGCAGCTGCTGTGTTATATTTTGCACTATAATGTAACGGCCATGAGAATATTAGACTCTTTCGAGAGAACGTTCATAATTCTCGTAATTGTCGTGGAGTGGTGCTACAAGTTCTCACCAAACACAGAATGGTAACAAAAGTCTTATACCCACAGCAACAACTGCACAGCCACCTCCCCATCAGTACTTACAGAATGCCTCCATTGTTCCCTGACCAGATTGGTACTAGTCTTCGGTCCAGAAATCTATGAGCAGTTCTTGCTGAATTGCTGTAGACCAATATTCTTTCAAAAATTGGACCTTGAGAACTTGTAAATGATTACAGTACTTAGTTACATCATTCACCTGTCTAAAGACATCATCTTTGAATTGCTCTGCTGTAAAAGAAACAGACAGCAAATGAGTTGTAGAAAAGGTAGTAAGAGCAACTTGACTTTCCGCGAGTTGTATCCAAGGCTATATCCTCAAAGTCCTATGTGGATGGGCTTAACAGCAGCTGGTTCCATGGCTAAATAAAAATGAGGACAGCAACCAGGCAACAGTCGGTTACTGCTTCACAGTGGGCTAATAGCAACTTGTCCAGAAACACATGGAAGTATGACTTCTTGACGTGGCTGGAAGTACGAGAAGATTGTACTGAAAGATGTTGGGTGATTAGCCAGTTTCATCCATAGCTAGTTTCACATCCTTGGATGTCATGGTGCAACTTAATGGTATAAACAGTAACAAACTTTATGAGCACATTGAAACAAACAAAAATTAACAAAATATAGGCACTAGTAACTTCACTAGGCAAAAATTTGTCAAAGTATCATTGACCACAAAGCCACATGACAAGATTAAAATGTGAGGATGTCCCTAATATAACTATAAAACCTAGAAACTGTAGCTTATACGTTTGAAATCCGTGGTAACAGCTAAAGAGGCGAAACTTCTGAAATATAATAATTGTTTCCAGTTTAATATTTGTTTCAAGCTTGGAAACTGACTCCTTTTGATGAACTGTTCCTTGTGATATGCACTTCCCTCTACTCTTTATGTGTAAGGTCTATGTGTTTTGGCATACAACTTGAAATTTGACATTTCTCTCGTGTGGCATAGACACCAGCACTTAAATCAGCGTCATTGTTGTCCACAGGTGTGCTCGGTTGTCTTGGACAGGCCTAATGTCCCCTGTGACAGGTCAGCCAGCAGCGACAAAGTCATTATTATCGGGGTGCACACCCACCTTCCAGGCAATGGGGACAGCTCAACACCGACGATGTTTTCTTTTTCTATTGTGGTGGGCATCTGACTACTGTAAGCGAAGCCAACACACTAGCAGCACCATGTGCCGTCGTCATGGACGCTGACAAGACACCACCTATTGGCTGGAGACGCTGTGGTACTGCTGCTATCACAACAGAAGTGTTATGACATTGTGAGGCTAACATCAGTACAGTCAGAAATGTTTGCCTGGCGTTTAAAACTGATTTTTGTTTACAATAAACAAATTATTTGAGCAACATGAGAATACTCATTGAGTGTAACTATTGTTACCTTTATACTAGAGCGTTAGTTACACAACGGTACATGCATTGGCCTATTCACTTTCATTCAGCATCTTGTTCCATCAGAAATGTAACAGCATTGTTGAATGCATTCACTGTCAACCACTTAGCCTATCTGTAGCAATTGTATGTTATGCATCACCAACCTTGCAATTTCTTCATGGCACAACTCTCAATACAGATCACGTTTCCAGAGCTTCATGTTTCCAAAGCCATCTTCAGAGTATAAGAGACCCAGATCAAGAGATAATGCCTGAGAAAAGAAACTTATAATAGAGAAGGGTTTATCTGTGGTTGTCACAGACACAGCTACACACTAATAATCCTGACTTTTTTCCCATGGAAATCTTAACTCTTAAACATCCCTCATGACATACTCTGCCTGAGAAATGGGCACGCCAATTTAGTTACTGCACTGTATTCATTCGTTTCGTCACATATATTTCACGTGGTAAGTCATAATAAAAAGGAAATAATTTCATGCTTGGCAGAGCGAGTGCACCAGCATACATCATTGGTTCAGTAAATGACGTGTTGCAGTCACCTGAGTGGACATTGGTCCCTATCAGCCGACTTCCATGATTGGTGGCCGGAGTCTGGTGTGACAAACTAAACTCTAGAGCACAGTGTTTTGAGCTGGACCACAGCCAACAGCTCTTTCACACAACATTTTTGGATCTTTTTCTATTACTGAAAGTCAGAAAGTGAAATACATTATTTTTACTCTTCCATTGCAGCAAACTGATACTTTTAGCTTACAGGGGAATGTAAATACATGTCAAGTATTGCGCATCACATAGTAAATATCGACTCCTGTACCAAAACACTATTTCTGGGAAGCTGGATCTTCCCCCATGTGGCGAGAGGTAGCCTAGTAATTGTTAATACATTCAGGAACACTGTCGAACATGATTGTTTTCGTGGTGTAGGTGTTAATGGTAGGCAAAGGCATAATGTTACTTGATCGAACTGACCTCCGCACCCACCTGTCATCGTTATTGCGACACTGTACTTGTTTCCCTCGTTTGTCTTTCCGGAGGTGCATTCGGCACTGGCTTCAGTTTCATTTGTATGTATTATTTCACAACTCAACATCCCTCTTCAAGACATTCTAATCGCACAGAGATGAACGAGGCATCGTTAGAAAATGTTTAATTGTTTCTCATACTGCATACCGAGTTTGCGCTAAGACTTACTGTTTGTCGAAGATTTTGAACTATCATAGGCAAAAGGTCATCATGGATGCCCGGCATCATACCTGTATTTTGTGAAGCTAACCTCTTACTCACGAACAAGAGACTCACTTTTCATATTATCTTATTACAAATAACTCCTTATTAACTAGATAATTTGTATACAGCAGTGTCACTGATAATAACGGTGACCACTGCAGTAGTCATTATCTCTGCCCGTCGTACAGGTTGACTTTTCTCAACGAATATACGTTTCGAAACGACAAAGAGTAAATATCATGGAGGTAGAATAAACCTGCGTCTAGGGGACGCCAGGGAATCGGGTCTGCTGATTGGTTGAGGCTCATGACGTCATCAGGGTGACAGAACGTGTGACGTGTGTAGCAGTGCCACCTGGTGACGAGAACTGTAATGAGCTCTATTGACATTAGCGACGTCGCCCACCTGTAGTTTAAAATGCCATTACATGTAGATCTGCACACAGCTGTCATTTTGGAACGCCAAATAAGTCCAGATTATTCAATGGAGCTTAATTTATTGGAGTTAAATGTAAAACCCTGGTTCGAATGCAAATAAACGCGAATGCGGTGACAGACTAACCCGGTTACAGCTCTAGCAAATGCGGAAAAGCGGACCTAACATATGTAAAAGTTACATACATATTCCTTGCATTTTCTACAGTTTATGTACGTTATTGTTCATAATATGTATCAAAATATTCTTTGAATGCTTATTCATTAACTATATTTTCTGATTTTTGCCTTTTTCTTTTAGGTTTTATTGCGAGAAGTGCGATAAATACGGTACCTTCAAATATAAAGCAAACGTAAATATTAGGCAATGCCATGTCCGTTTGTCAACACAATTATTCCGCATTCAGGCTTTACAAGTTCCACAACTAACGAAATTATCACCCTTCAACTAATCTAGGCCTCATTATGCTTCAATTTTGGTAGTTGTTGTGTAAACAAAGAACTATATATCAGTGTTATGCACGAACTGCATCTTCCTATACCTTATCTAGTTTTTGAGAATCCGGGTTATGTTCATATGGCATTGTGATAAACAAAGCTGAATGGGGAATTATTAATAGGTCTAGACAATACAAACATCTCCAAATCATGAGACTGTTATAGATGTGTGTCACTGGTAATCACAGTTTATCAGTTATAGTGAAATGTGTAACAAAACATTTGAAATAAATCACAAAGCGTTAGAGTGATACCGTATGTTTTAATGTATTAGACACTCACTCATAGTTCTTTTCCGTATTCTGTATTACATAGGGCCTAATTTGCTAGCTACAATACGGTATGTGGTGATTGTTACCTTGTAAGACATTTCTCTAAATTTTCTCAATAGTGTTCTATGTAAAGAACATGTTTGTCCAGGGTATTCTCACTTGAGTTCATGAAGCATCTCCATAATACTTGCATGTTGATTGAGCCTACCAGTAAGAAATCTAGAAGCCCACTTCTGGGTTTCTTCCTTAAACTGACCTGGTGGGGATCCCAAAAATTCAAGTGGTACTCCAAAATGAATTCCATCAGTGTTCAATACAGGTGGATTTCTCTCAACTTGTGGTCTGAGTGACACTCCCCTCCTTCGCAATCTTCCCAGAGGAAGGAACTACAAGTACAGAAAGCTAGAAATAGTTTTTTTACTCAACTGTTGTTTCCTCTAATAGTTCATACAAACCATTTTATAATTTTTAGAGAGCACCATAAGATGTTCATATAACTGTAAAGTTAAATATCTGTTTAATATGAACATTACTGTTATCCAGTACATGCATCCTTGAGTCCAAACATGATTAATTATAGGAGAGGAGGCTAATGAGATACTCTTTTACTTTATATTTATTTTGGATAATTTACTTTAAATCATTCTCGATCACAATTTGAAATTATTTGTGGTGACTGGCTTCGATCACTTATGTGGTCATCTTCAGACCGATTGGCAGTGGCTGTCTGTGGAGCAGAACTCCATATGAAGGAGGAGATTAGTGTTTAACGTCCCGTTGACAACGAGGTCATTAGAGATGGAGCGCAAGCTTGGGTTAGGGAAGGACGGGGAAGGAATTCGGCCATGCCCTTTCAAAGGAACCATCCCAGCATTTGCCTGAAAGGATTTAGGGAAATCACAGAAAACCTAAATCAGGATGGCCGGAGACGGGATTGAATCGTCGTCCTCCCGAATGCGAGTCCAGTGTGCTAACCACTGCGCCACCTCACTCGGTAGAACTCCATATGGCAGTAAATCACTGTTTGAAAAGTAATTACATTTATTTAATATCTGGAGTTTCCAGTTTTCTGTCTGATGCCTGCCAGCAACCTGTTAGACTACAGGGTGTAGAATAAAGGAACAGTCATGGAGATCAGCACCATCCATCACGGATAAAATTCTGATTTTGCCCCAGAATGTAAATTTCTATTTTGAATCCCAGGCAGAGAAACAGTCTATGCAAGTATTATGGCATTTAATTTCACAAGTAATCCTAAATTCACACTTCTTATTAACAGCAAATAAAATTAGGGGGTTAATATATTGACACGAGAGTGTGAACTCAAAAACAATGAGGAGGCTTCTGTAAGATGTCAAACTATCACTTTTACACAATAATCTTACTCACATAGATAAAAAGCTCTCTCATAAGATTCCACATCAAATCTGAATAGAATCCCATGCTTTTGATTACTGCCTCCATCACCATTGTCAGGTGCCAGGTCTGACTGTCATAAAATTAATGAGGTGCACACTTACGCCCAGCGGACACAATGCAATTGGCTAAATTACATCATGGAGAAAGCATATGCTAAAGCAAAACTCTCTGCATCCATAGGTCACCTTTTTTGCATGCTGTCCAGCATAGCTTGCAGTGCCATCACTTGTAGTAGGTGGTGAACTATGTGAAGTTTTTCTCTGTAATTTTTCTTTCCGAAGTGCATGCTTCCATCCATTGCTTAATTATACTAATTAATTTTAAATTGTGTGAAAATATTGTGTTACATTCCTATATACTGCCTCATGTAGTCTGTTCTTTTATTAGAAAATAGCAAATAAATAAACATAAATACTTAGCCAGCATGTGTATTATTGCAATCATACAGTCTAATTTCAGCTGCTTCCGTAATTACAGAGACCCAACAGTTAGAAATATGGGCCAGATTCTCATCTGCTTCAAGGCTATCTTGTAGTTACTCACTAAACAGTTCTCGGAAACTGCTGACTTTCATTTTTTCATGCTTGAGATGATGATGATCATCAACACAGCAATTAGCAGTAGTTTGTATAGGCTGTCCCATATAACTGATACCATACTCACAAGGAATATAGTAAATCCCTTGTACACTGAGCCTGAGAGTATGTGTGTTAGGCCACAACCTTTCTTTAATTTTCCTTGGTGGCAAAAAGACTCCTCTGATTCCTTGCCTGTTTACACTCTAACTTACCTATTGCACCACAGAATGGAAGCCATGCTGCGTCTTCCTCATCATGACTTGGCTGATGATTTCTTCAACAGATTTGACCTAATTTCAGATACAGAATGTTTGTTTGGAGGGTGGGGGGGGGGTTGGATTGTGCAAGAGCAATGAGAAGGTGAGGAGGTATGGTCAAGGATATAAGTAAGATAAATAGTGACTAAATGGTCGTGGCAAGGGGGTGGGAGGTGGTTTGGAGTCATAATAAATACAAAATCAGAAGAGATTATGTCATAGCATTATGACAAGACCACAGACTACATGTCGTAAGGCATGAACCAAATTTATACAGCAGTGTTCTATCTGAATTAATAGCAAACTGACTTCCAACCGGGAATTTGCATAGATAGCCAATACATATATTACATACCTAATACTGCAAAGAATGCAAACATTATAAACAATATCATGCTTTGCTGAATATGCAAACACACACAACAATTCAATAATAATCATAAGGATAAAAAACATTGTTTCTACAATATATCACAACAAGTGTAGAAGGAAAAATGCCTTCAGCTGATTCCAAAATCATGTTGTTGTTGTTGTCTTCAATCCTGAGACTGGTTTGATGCAGCTCTCCATCCTACTCTATTCTGTGCAAGCTTCTTCATCTCCCAGTACTTACTGCAACCTACATCTTTCTGAATCTGCTTAGTGTATTCATCTCTTGGTCTCCCTCTACTATTTTTACCCTCCACGCTGCCCTCCAATGCTAAATTTGTGATCCCTTGATGCCTCAGAACATGTCCTACCAACTGACCCCTTCTTCTTGTCAAGTTGTGCCACAAACTCCTCTTCTCCCCAATTATATTCAATACCTCCTCATTAGTTATGTGATCTACCCATCTAATCTTCAGCATTCTTCTGTAGCACCACATTTCGAAAGCTTCTATTCTCTTCTTGTCCAAGCTAGTTACCGTCCATGTTTCACTTCCATACATGGCTACACTCCATACAAATACTTTCAGAAACGAATTCCTGACACTTAAATCTATACTCGGTGTTAACAAATTTCTCTTCTTCAGAAACGCTTTCCTTGCCATTGCCAGTCTACATTTTATATCCTATCTACTTCGACCATCATCAGTTATTTTGCTCACCAAATAGCAAAACTCCTTTACTACTTTAAGTGTCTCATTTTCTAATCTAATTCCCTCAGCATCACCCGACTTAATTCAACTACATTCCATTATCATCGTTTTGCTTTTGTTGATGTTCATCTTATATCCTCCTTTCAAGACACTGTCCATTCCGTTCAACTGCTCTTCCAAGTCCTTTGTTGTCTCTGACAGAATTACAATGTCATCGGCGAACCTCAAAGTTTTTCTTTCTTCTCCATGGACTTTAATACCTACTTCAAATTTTTCTTTTGTTTCCTTTATTGCTTGCTCAATATACAGATTGAATGACATCGGGGAGAGGCTACAACCCTGTCTCACTCCCTTCCCAACCGCTGCTTCCCTTTCATGCCCCTCGACTCTTATAACTGCCATCTGGTTTCTGTACAAATTGTAAATAGCATTTCGCTCCCTGTATTTTATCCCTGCCACCTTCAGAATTTGAAAGAGAGTATTCCAGTCAACATTGTCAAAAGCTTTCTCTAAGTCTACAAATGGAAGAAATGTACGTTTGCCTTTTCTTAATCTATTTTCTAAGATAAGTCATAAGGTCAGTATTGCCTCATGTGTTCCAATATTTCTGCGGAATCCAAACTGATCTTTGCCGAGGTCAGCTTCTATAAGTTTTTCCATTCGCCTGTAAAGAATTCGCGTTAGTATTTTGCAGCTGTGACTTATTAAACTGATAGTTCGGTAATTTTCACAACTGTCAACACCTGCTTTCTTTGGGATTGGAATTATTATATTCTTCTTGAAGTCTGAGGGTATTTGGCCTGTCTCATACATCTTGCTCACCAGATGGTAGAGTTTTGTCAGGACTGGCCCTCCCAAGGCCGTCAGTAGTTCCAATGGAATGTTGTCTACTCCCGGGGCCTTGTTTCGACTCAGATCTTTCAGTGCTCTTTCAAACTCTTCACGCAGTATCGTATCTCCCATTTCATCTTCATCTACATCCTCTTCAATTTCCATAATATTGTCCTCAAGTACATCGCCCTTATATAGACCCTCTATATACTCCTTCCACCTTTCTGCTTTCTCTTCTTTGCTTAGAACTGGGTTTCCATCAACGCTCTTGATATTCATACAACTGGCTCTCTTTTCTCCAAAGGTCTCTTTAATTTTTCTGTAGGCAGTATCTATCTTGTCCCTAGTGAGATAAGCCTCTACATCCTTACATTTGTCCTCTAGCCATCCCTGCTTAGCCATTTTGTACTTCCTGACGATCTCATTTTTGAGATGTTTGTATTCCTTTTTGCCTGCTTCATTTACTGCGTTTTTATATTTTCTCCTTTCATCAGTTAAATTCAATATTTCTTCTGTTACCCAAGGATTTCTACTAGCCCTCGTCTTTTTACCTACTTGATCCTCTGCTGCCTTCACGACTTCATCCCTCAGAGCTACCCATTCCTCTTCTACTGTGTTTCTTTCTCCCATTCCTGTCAATTGTTCCCTTATGCTCTCCCTGAAACTCTGTACAACCTCTGGTTCTTTCAGTTTATTCAGGTCCCAACTCCTTAAATTCCCACCTTTTTGCAGTTTCTTCAGTTTTAATCTACAGTTCATAACCAATAGATTGTGGTCAGAGTCCACATCTGCCCCTGGAAATGTCTTACAATTTAAAATCTGGTTCTTAAATCTCTGTCTTACCATTATATAATCTATCTGATACCTTCTAGTATCTCCAGGATTCTTCCATGTATACAGCCTTCTTTTATGATTCTTGAACCAAGTGTTAGCTATGATTAAGTTATGCTCTGTGCAAAATTCAACCATACGGCTTCCTCTTTCATTTCTCTCCCCAAATCCATATTCACCCACTGTTTCCTTCTCTCCCTTTTCCTACTCTCGAATTCCAGTCACCCATGACTATTAAATTTTCGTCTCCCTTCACTACCTGAATAATTTCTTTTATCTCATCATACATTTCATTAATTTCTTCATCATCTGCAGAGCTAGTTGCCATATAAACTTGTACTACTGTAGTAGGCATGGGCTTCGTGTCTATCTTGGCCACAATAATGCATTCACTATGCTGTTGGTAGTGGCTTACCCACACTCCTATTTTTTTTATTCATTATTAAACCTACTCCTGCCTCACCCCTATTTGATTTTGTATTTATAACCCTGTATTCACCTGACCAAAAGTCTTGTTCCTCCTGCCACCGAACTTCACTAATTCCCACTATATCTAACTTCAACCTATCCTTTTCCCTTTTTAAATTTTCTAACCTACCTGCCCGATTAAGGGATCTGACATTCCACGCTCCGATCCGTAGAAACGCCAGTTTTCTTTCTCCTGATAATGACCTCCTCTTGAGTAGTCGCCGAGATCCGAATGGGGTACTATTTTACCTCCGGAATATTTTACCCAAGAGGACGCCATCATCATTTAACCATACAGTAAAGCTGCATGCCCTCGGGAAAAATTATGCCTGTAGTTTCCCCTTGCTTTCAGCTGTTTGCAGTACCAGCACAGCAAGGCCGTTTTGGTTAGTATTGGAAGGCCAGATCAGTCAATCATCCAGACTGTTGCCCCTGCAACTACTGAAAAGGCTGCTGCCCCTCTTCAGGAACCACACGTTTGTCTGGCCTCTCAACAGATACCCCTCCGTTGTGGTTGCACCTACGGTACGGCCATCTGTATCGCTGAGCACGCAAGCCTCCCCACCAATGGCAAGGTCCATGGTTCATGGGGGCAGGTCCAAAATCATAGGGCAGACTTTAGTATCACAAAGACCATCATACTACACCTAATGACTGCCAATACCAATCACTATAAGGTGATATCCAAATTTACCTATTAGTGTTGACATACAGAGGGTATTTTCTGGAGTGTAGTTACACAATCAAACAAAGATATCCCTCTCTTCTGCTCTTATTTTTTACGCCTCCATGCCCCAACCCTTTAATCCGTGTTCTGCTTGCATCTTTCCTTGATCATGAATGCTCACTTTGCCATGTGCTATCCGACCCCCACCCCGCTCCCAATGATCTGTCTCAACGCTGACCCTTTGCATCTGGCGATGCAAATGTATTATCGACCGCCACTCACCCTAAGGTCAGGGCAGACCCACCACATCAGATACACTAGAAAGTGCCTCAGCAGCAGAGCCTGCGGTGAAACAAATGATACCTGAGCGGTTCCAAGTAATGCAGCAGTTTCTCCACCACCACTACACCTGAAAGCAGCAGCCTGAAGACTGCTGACCATAGTTAAAAGCACCTTCAGCTGATCGTGAACTGTAGCCAGCTCCTTTTGTGTCCAACACATACACTGTCTGTCCTACCATTTCTAACTTAAGGATTAAACTATGAAAACAAACCAAAAAAAGCGTAATATGTGACTTACTACTGTTTGACAGAAGCTAATGGCTTCTCCCCACTAAAATAGCATTATATTGAATATATTGTGTGTTCTTACCTAAGTGCGGGAATAATTTAATAACCTGTTTACGCAGTTTAAAGAAATTTCACCTTCAACTTATTAAGTGTATATGCAATACCTACTAGAATTACAGTAAGCCTCTATTCCCTATTTTAAGTTTATTAATACCAGAGATTGCTGGTTCTCATGTACTTAAGCTGAGATTAATTTGGAACCCTCTCACCACATCCCCCTTGTCCCTTCCCTTCATCTCTTGCATGCCTGTATTAATACTGTACTTTTGTTCTAATGTGATCTTTGCACTCTCAATTGTGATTATTACTTTTCCTAAAGGAATTAAAAATCATTTAGCATGATGTGCTGTCTTTATGGTTTTTCAGTTGATTTTTGTTAATTATCTGTCAAAATATTGTATTGTATTGTATTTTTATTGATCCAGGCAATCACAGTATTGTACAGCTGTACATATGGTACTGGACAGGTCAAGAGAGCTATTTACAAGTAATTTTTACAAATTGATTTTTACATTATTTTGTAGCAACGAAATTATCTATCTTAAACAAAACAGTTAATACAAATCATAGAATTGTACATATGATGTTGGACAGGTCAAGAGAACATGTTTGTAAGTAATTTTAATAAATTGATTTAACATTATTTTGTAATGAGGAAGTTAGCTATCTTTAACAAAACAGTAAATACAACTGTTGCATAGTAAAATACAAACAGCCAATACAAATGTAATAGTAAAACAGTCCAGTATATGTCATCGACATGCACAGTATATAATAAATCCAGTATACTTCATAGACATGCACGGTATATAATTTTCAGAGCTGATTGAACATTTATCATAAAGTTGTGTACAATTTTAACCCCTTTCAAAAAAATGATCAGCTGCATAAAAGCATTGGTACAAGAGATATTTTTTAACTTATGTGTGAAGGCTCTTGGGTTCTTTGTTGCTTTGATTTCATTTGGTAAATTATTATACATTTTTATCCCAACATTTAAAACACTTTTTTGGTAGCAGGTAGTTCTGGACTGAATCATATGTAGGTCAGATTGCTGCCTTGTTGCATAGTTATGAATATCTCCATTGAATTTTAATGTACAGTCATTGTTTAACAGGTATGACTTGACAAATGAGATGATATTACAAATGTAAGCAGAGGGCAGTGTCATAATGCCATTTGTTTTGAAATGTTGTCTGCATCATTTGTCATGTCCTAGGTTACATATTATGCGTATTGCCTTTTTTTTGCATTTTGAAAATATATCCACCTCCAGTTGAGTTCCCCCAAAATATGATTCATTACTGTAACGTAGAGTGGAAGTAAGCATAATACACATGTATGAGAACAGATTTTGTAACTGATTTTTTGAGTATCCTTAAAATGTAACACACAATTGATAGCTTTTTTGAGATATAATTTGTGTGAGTCTCCCACTCAAGATTTTCTTCAAGCCATATGAAAAAAAAAAACTTGACAGAGTCCACACACATAAGCTCTTGGTTATTTAGAATCACATTGGGCATTTCTTGTTTTTGGGATGAGAGTCTGAAGTTTATGTACGTTGTTTTCTGTATATTTATAATCAGTTTATTCTTGTTGAACCATTTGCTGAGTGACGACATAAGCGTTTTAATTTTTTGGTTGTGGTCCTCTGTATCAGTACCTGTTATTAGTATACTCGTGTCATCAGCAAATAGTGTGGTATGTCTTGTAGAAAGCTTCATGCTTATGTCATCGATGTACAGCATAAACAGTATGGGTCCCAGGATTGAGCCTTATGGCACACCATATCTAATAGGCATTGTGTCAGAGGAGTGGACAGTAGATTGATGGGTGGTTGTATATAGCTTTTTTTTGCCTCTGTATGTGTCTGCTTGTGTCTGTATATGTGTGGATGGATGCGTGTGTGTGTGTGATGGGTGGTTGTATATAGCTTTTTTTTGCCTCTGTATGTGTCTGCTTGTGTCTGTATATGTGTGGATGGATGCGTGTGTGTGTGTGCGTGTATACCCGTCCTTTTTTTCCCCCTAAGGTAAGTCTTTCCGCTCCCGGGATTGGAATGACTCCTTACCTTCTCCCTTAAAACCCAAATCCTTTCGTCTTTCTCTCTCCTTCCCTCTTTCCCGTTGAGGCAACTGCTGGTTGCGAAAGCTAGAATTGTGTGTGTATGTTTGTGTGTCTATCGACGTGCCAGCGCTTTCGTTTGGTAAGTCACATCATCTTTGTTTTTAGATATATTTCTTCCCACGTGGAATGTTTCCTTCTAAAATATATATATATATATTCAAAATTAATTTCAACTTTTTGAAATCTCTTTGACAGGTAAGATTCTTACCATTTGTTTGCGATTCCTCTAATACCTTTATTTGCTAACTTCTTAAGGCATGTGGTCTGGTCAATTACATCAAAGGCTTTGGATAAATATAAAAAGGTACCAGATGTGATTTCCTTATTATCCAGTGCTTTTAAGGTTTTGTTAAGATACTCATAAATAGCTGTGGTAGTTGTCTTTTGCTTTCTGAAACTATGCTGGTGTTTTGTTAATAAGGATAGTTTATTAGTAAAATCTTCCAATCTGGTGTAAAATAATTTTTCAAATATTTTTGAGAATGAGCTGAATTGTGCTATGGGCCTGTAATTGGCTACATCATTTTTAGGGCCATTTTTGTGAAGTGGGGTAATTTTAGAAGTCTTTAGTAGGCCAGGGAAAACTTCATTTGTACAGGATGCATTTATTATGTGGATTAGGGGTTCTACAATGGATTCTCCACATTTCTTTACAATTACATCAGGACTGTTGTCACTGCCACTGGAGTACTTATTCTTTAGTCCTTTTATAGCTGTAAGTACTTCAGTATTGGAGACTTTGTGAAGAAACATTGATGCCTGTACTGGTATGGTTTCTATTAGTGTTTGGTGTTTATTTGGTCTGTGGCAGTTTTTCTTTATCAGGTTTTCAGCTATTTTGCTAAGATAGTCGTTAAAACCATCTATTTTTTGGGGATCTGATGTGATTTCATCATTTAGGTTTAGTTTTAATGTTTTGTTTATAACATGCTGCTTACTGTTTGTTTCATTTTTTACAACTGTCCACAAGCCTTTCATTTTATTGTTAGATTCCTTTATAAATTTATCATTGTATAATTTTTTTGCTTGTTGGATTACTTTTCTGTAGATTGCAAAATAGGTCTTGTAATATGACCTAAACTGATCATCGACTTCATGGTGTTTCATGTGATTTTTAAGTCAGCTTTTTTTTTTTTTTTGCTGGAAATACTTATCCCTTTTGTTACCCGTGAGTTTGTGTGTGTTTCCGATTATCCTGGATTTCAGTGGAAATGCAATATTGAAGTGGTGGAGAAATGTTTCATGGAAGGAATTAAATATGTAGTTTGTATCATTTTCTTTATAGACCTCTGCCCAATTTTCAGCCTTTAACAGACAGTTAAAAAGCCTTATATTATCATCATTAAATTGCCTTTGCATTTTAGTTATTGTGGGATATGACAAATTAACTCAGCACTTCTACAACCAAGTCAGTCAGTGGTATGTTGTAATAGCAAATTATGTGATGGCAGAATGCTGTGAGTCGAGAGCTCCAATGTTATGATAGATAACACTTGGCATGATACTCTGAAGTAAAGTTTTTTTCTCTGGTATGTTAACTTATTTGCCTATGAATCTAAGTACACTTAATGTGTCATATATATTTTGTGATGTTTCTGGACAGATATTCTGATGATAGGCAATGTCTGAAACATTACTAATTACTGGTCAGAAGTGGCTAAAACATATACTGTTTGCTTAACATTTCCTGGTGATTTACCCATAATTTAATCCTTGCCCACTATTTCCTTTTGCATTTATTTTAAAAAATAAAAGTAACTTCCTATACATATATAATGGTACACTGTACTTGGAAATTCAATCTTTATTTTTTGCTGTTTTGAGTGTTCACTTAAATTATGAATTATTTAAAAATACATAAAACATGAATCACATAACCCGCTGGAATACTAAGAAACACTTACAGAATTTCTGTAGAATGAGTTAACACCATTATTCCAATCACTTTACAGAAAACTATCAGAACAATTATTTTAACTCTTTCACTTTACAATTTATTACTATATTTGGTGGGATGAATTTGTGTAAGATACACTACTTCTTGAAAAGCTGCTGGCAACCAAAACATTTTTATTGAAAATGTATGTACAATATTGTGCAAGTGTTTATTTAGGCAAATAGTAATAATTAAATAAACTGAAAGTAAGTTGTTTCTGTACACTGCATGATTTTGAAATATATTCCAATTAATTCACAAAATTTACTTCCTTTATGCAATTTTCAAGTGCATCTTTACTTCAATGGTACTTACTCTTTACTTTCACTTGCCTCTTTTTTTCCATCACCTCAGTTAATTTCCTTCATTTCATTCTTTTACAAATGTCTGCCATGTCATCAGGCGTAGCCTATCTAACCCATAACCAGTTTAGTTGGGTCATACGGATGCCAAGGAATTTGGTTTATGTTTAGACTGAATACTTGTAAAATTGTAGTGCTGTAGGTCTACATACTTTGCAGACTTTCCACTCTGAACTGTAAAACCAAGTGGTTGTTTTTAGAGCTGGTAAGGTTGGGGCCAGACTGACCCCACCATACTGTTTGTGGGATTTCTCTAACGAATTATTTCCTGTTCCTATAGATTGAAACAATGTTATATTCTCATAAAGAAATGAAAGTGATCAACTTGATGAATGGCTACAGTCTATCCTTGACTAAGTACAGCTACACACACTGATTAACCAGACATTTTTGCATGAAATCAATGAAGCCTTGATAGGTCGCTGGAGGGAGTTGGCACCAGATCTGCACACAGAGGTCACCCAATTCTTGTAAATACTGAGGAGTGAGCTCTGATGCCACGGTCAAGTTCAATCACATGCCAGTCTGTGTGATGGGCAAAATCAAGTATGTCTGTGTGATCACCCTGTGTGAGTTCTTAAATGCAAAATTTAGGACTTCTGCCTTCCTTTTGCCCTCTTCTACAGAAAGTAACCAGCTACAACTCCAAGTCAGGCCTTTATCCGGATTATATAGCAGCCATGACAGTAATGAAAACGATGTAGAAAATGAAGAGGTGTTGGAAGAGGTCATATTTTGATCTAGCACTTATCAGGCATTGGTCCTGCATAGGTCTCCAAAATTCTTGTTCTGAATGCAGCATCTGGTCATTCCATGTAATGGGTAATATTTTCAGAGAAATTCTTAGTGAAATGAATGATTTTTTTCTTTTTTTGTGAATCCATCAGAGATGGGATAAAGGACTTCAGATGGCTTCAAATTCTTGTGAAAAACCTTGTACCAAACAGCTGTTTTTCTATTTATAAATCCTTTACTATATGCAACTAGTTTCGGCATCCCATTAATCTTAAGGCTATATGTAAAACACCGGATAAATACATCACATAGTTGGTCTGCATTGTGCAGGTGCCACCAGTTTTTTTTTTTTACTAGATGCCATGGACTTATTCAGACCAACGTGGACACCTCAGTCATAAGACAACTAGTTATATTTATACAATTATATGCATGGTATCCATTATTTCAGACATCCGAAAGAACAGTCACCATGCATACAATTGTATCTAAACATAGCCTAGCTTGGCATTGGGGAACTTTCTTCAGTTCAGATGCACTCATATACTCAGAGCCATTTGCAGGAATAAGGGTACTACTGCAGTAGTGACATATGGAATTTTGGGCTGGATGGGAGACTTGCTGAGGTAATCCACATAGTCGGGAAGGGCACTGTGTCTGGGTAGTGAAGTAGTCAGTGTAACTGCCTTGAGAGCAGGAAACAGGTTCAAATCCCAATCCAGTAAAAAATTTCTTGTGTCACCATTGATCTAGGTCAACAACACAGCAAGGAAGCATTTAACAAAATTATCATAATATGTTTATGTCAGAGGTATCCACATGGAACTGAAGGAGACATTCACAGAATCTAATAACGAAACTGCCGGGACCTGCACAATGCAGACCAACAATGTAGATATGTTTATCTGGTGGTTTGCATACAGCCTTAAGATGGCTGCCATTGGGTCACCGAAACTACATGCATGCATGTAATAATGGATTGATCGTAGAAAAACAGCTGTTTGATCCAAGGTTCTTCACAAGAACAAATGAAAAAAATCTGAAAAACCAGACTATTTCTCCAACAGAAAATACCTGATTGGTGATATATGTCATACAATTTAAGGAACTCTTGAGATTATTATCCTATTCAGCTTTCTTAAAGTAAAAATGTTTTTACAATGATGTCTACACAAGTTTATCTTGTCCGTCTTTTCTATAACTTTTGCAAGCTTTATAATAAAATTTATACGAAAAGTTTTCTGTACATGTTTACTTATCCTGTAACTACAGCTAATTGATGCATAACATAGTGCTATTGTGATGGGGTTTACTCATATGTTAATCCAACCGACAGGTTTGGTTCTTAAGGTTTCAAGAAAATAGTCTGGTTTTTCAGAATTTTTTTTACTTGTCCTTGTGAAGAACCTTGTATCAAACAACTGTTTTTCTACGATCAGTCCATATATTATGCACATGTCAGAACCATTTCAATGTAAACATTTAAATTATGGTGAGGAGTATGATTTTTAACATGCTTCACAAGTTTGATTTTAATTGCTTTAACCAAAGAAAACTAGGTTGAACCTCTTGCACAGCCCACTTTTGTATATTATCCCTTAACTGTCACAAAGTTGCCAGCAGCCATGGCAGATGGCTCTGCTGTGGCTGGTGTTGGCCTCACAGCACTTACCATGTTAAGTAATTAGCAGAATTAACTGAATTATTGGGCAAAAACATGACATTAAATGGAAATTCCTCAGACATACATTAGAATGTTGGATGCACTTTTTAAATAAGACTTCTAGATGCATATACTTCATGCTCAAGGCCACAGAAAGCTGTTAACACATCAACTGCAGTTTTGTCACTGGAAGCCACACACCTGATGCCATATACCTGGTGACAAAACATCCATCACCAAGCATGTCATAACTGACATGTTAAATATAGAAAATTAGACCAAGAAATTCAGCAAAATAAATTCTCGGGGACTGTTTTAATACAAAAAATAATAACGAACTGAATAAACAATTTTCAGATTGTCCACACAAATTTTGCTTTTTGACTTCATTCAGTTGTCAAGTGGAAAACATTTGTACTGGAGGATTTTGGTGAATACTCATACTTTACCTGTGAAAAATAGCAAAACCATTTGAAATGGCTATGTCCATAGTCCAATTAATGTTATAGTATAGTAGATATTTCAGTTACATTTTGTTAACTATATGCAATAGGATAGATGAGTCAAAAGAAACACACAAACAGTGACATTTTCTTTATTAAGAACACTCGGATTTCCACATCACCCTGAGGTACCGAGTATGATGCGTTACTCATTGTTTTACATGGCGAGTTTCCCCAGTAGGCCTATAAACCATGATACACAAACATGCACACACAACTGTAAAAATTTAATTTTTAGAGTATGTGTGATCAAAACCAACATGCACACTCAACACTTCCCTGTCGGGTTGCACCAAAGCACTTGCAACATTCGACTTTTCAGCCAGGGTTGGTTTACCAAACAAACTTTTTGGACTGAAGTTCTGGTTATTAGATGTGCGTTGCACTTGCAACTTCTCATTGCTGGCACAGTGTGGAACTTCTTTCTTGGAGCGAGAGTTAACAAGTGACAGCAAATGGTCAACTGCTTTTTCCACTGTCTCTTCCGTTTCAGTATCTAATGAATCTACATGGTTTAGCAGGACTTTTAATTTGGCTTTCAACTGTGTTCCCCGTGAAGCAGTTGCCTCATCATTTTGCTTTTTCATTGAGGACAAAATAGCAGATGCCTGTTCTATCGAAGTGGTTTCTTTATCTTTGACTGTTTTACTGAAATGTAAGTCATATGTCATTGATATAGCATGAATGTGTTTACAAATGTTCAGATTTATTAAATTGTCTGGACAACAGCAAGAGAAACTATGAATGCAAATATTACAAGTGCAACACAAAAGTCTGCAACTGAGGTTGCATTCTAGTGCTTTTAAAGTAACAGTGTATGTGATGCCACTTGTTGATTGAGATTTCACATAAAATCGTTTGCCATCACTATTGGCCGTGATTTGGCCTCTGTCAATTTTTTTGGATTCTCTATGCCGTTCTTGAATTTTCTCTATTCGATGAGTATGTCCACCCTTGTAGAGCTTAATAATTCTTTCAAAAGATTTGTCTCTTACTAATTTCATTAGTACCAGCAGCAACTTGTCCAGTCTATTATTGGTCTTGCCATCAAGGTAGCAGTACTTTAATACTCTATGCATGGCTTCCAGATGCATGTTTGTGTTTATGTTTAAATTACGGCGATAACAATACGCCCAATGTTGGGGCCTGAATCCGTAATGATTTGTGAAATACATTCCAAATTCTCTCGTGTCTTCGTCCTCTTGTAGCTCCCTCTCAAACAACTCTAGCAACTCACTGAACTTTTCTATATCTGCTTCTTCTAACAGCATACGCAAAGCTTTGTAAACCTGCGTTTGCTTGTTTGGGCCACCATGCACTTTCCTCAAGTTGCTTCTCCAGCTGCGGTCAATATGCCACGTACATAGCAAATTGTGTTCTGCCAGACCCATTACACCTGCCCAAGCACATCGAAAAACATTTGTGTCGTCTGACATAAACACAGTTGATTTGATAACTCCTGCTTTCTCCCTGACACAAGTAAAGAACTGTGTCATTATGGCTGTATTCTCTTTATTAGAAATGCAAAATGCCACTGGAATACCACTCCCAAATTCATCTAACTAGCAATGTTGTCACTAATAATTTGTACAAGTTTGTGCAATGTGTCGAGTCTACACAAACAATATTGGAACCGAATTTTCTAAGCAATTCGCTTTGGAATGGTGTCATTAACACTATCATTGTGTCTTCACTCGATAAATTTCCCATGTTTTGACCAGCTTGTTTGTGCATCAGAACACAGTCTTTCATTCTTTCTAAAAAAATACTCACACTAATTTCATCACTAGAATGGTACTGGTGAGGATCAATTAGAAATTCCCTTTTGATATTGTGAAGATCCTTCCGAGTAAGGAGGTGCAGTCTCTCAACCTCCTCACAATGTATGGAATCTCACACATCATCCAAAATCCTCTGGAACGTCACACCCTCAGCAATTTTCCCTGCAACATTTCTACTATGAATAAAGCTACAACCATAACATTAAACAAATACTGGTTGCCAGTAAATAAACAGTTAACACAATGCATTGTCATTGCTGCAAGTTATGATGTTAGGGTCACAAAAACAGTCATTACAACTCAAGTATATAGAAATTACACCCTTCACAGATCTAAACTGTATCTTTACTTCTAATTATATTGGTAAGGTATCCAGACAGCATGTATTCAATTGCGTATAATGTAACAGGTGAAGAATACATCAGGTGGCGGGCAAACCTTCTAAGGTCACAGTAGCACCTAATTACTACAGGGTGGATGAACTAAAAATGTCCTGCAACAAGTGTTTAGTGAAAAGTGATTACAAGACAAACAATAGAAATCTCCTACATACTATGAAATGCACATCCATTCACTAGCAACAAATTACTTCCTCAAACATCAGCCAACAGTTCATTACCAACATTTTATTATACACAGGCTGGCACATTGAGTCATGGCACAGTGTTAAAATTGCCAGTCAGCGGTACTTTCAAAACCAACTGTTCATAAAACTACCACAAGGGACATTTTCACTTCTGTCACCTCAAATCAAATATTTATTACATTCTGAATTAGCACAATATATTAGGTTACCATGCAATGTATATGAAAGTATTAACTATATCAAAGACAGAAAAAGAAAATATCAAAGAATTAAAAAAATGGGAACTGATCACTAAATATAATGTTCCAGTTGTAATGTCATGATTTACCCAGGAATATGCGATCATTCGAGTGTACGCACCCAGAAAGGCAAAGACTAGTAGAAAGATACTTCCTGGACATCTCTCCAAGAAGTCGGAGAAAAAAAATTTGAGGAAGGAATTTGTTATTATAGGAAACATGGGTGCAAGAGGAGGAACCAGGTAGCCTGTTCTCGTATAGCAGTGGAGGAAACTAAAGTACTGGTAATAATTACAATAGCAAAAATCTGATGGAAATTTATGAATAATTCATGATCAAAAAATTAACAATACTTTAAGAGAAAGATATTAACAACTTCACACATTCAATGTATTTCATTCTGACTCCACACCTGAATTGTGACATTACTCAGAAATTTGTTTAGCATTTGGTTAGCAAATGGATTTGCAGAGCAGTATCATTGTGACATTACATAATTTTGCTGTGTAATGGCATGTGCAGCACCTATTCTTTCTAGTCTGTTGATGAAGTATTGTCACTGTTTTGTCATCTATAAAGAAAGATATATAAGTGTTTTGGTAAACATTTTGTTCACATAACTGTTGCAAATACTATCAGTTAAAAGGCAAGGAGCTTAAAATGACTAAGATCATCTGAGCATCTGTTGATTAATGAGTCTCTTTACCCAACCTACCTATAACTCTGACTGCACTACAAGTTGAAGTCAACAAGCAAGAATTGAGCGTGAACCACTCACTGTAAAATTTAGTCCCACAACCTATTCAAGTAGCCTAAAAGGTTATTCAAAGTGTGCTCCCAGACTTTTCCCGTTGGTAGAAAACTGGAACTATTCATTTCCAAGAAAATAGCATTACCATCACACAATGATTTAAGATGATCACTATCTACATTCCTCATGTGAATTCCACAAGCAGGAACGCCAATCATCATGTCATATCAGATGGCAATACTTCCACCAGCAAAATGTTACGAAAATAATTCATAATTTCTTATCCAATAACGCTAACATTACATAATGAATACATACGAACCCACAGAAATCACTTTTGAATGAATAACACACCAGATTACCTTTACACAAGGTTGATTCTAGATAGGCAACTAAATTTCATTGCCTTAAAAATTATAAAAACTGCTGTAGCAAAAACATTTATTCTAATGTTGAACTCACCCGCAATATCTCCCTTTCAGATTTACTAAGGTGCAGAAAACCAATATTCAGTTCATGGCCGAAATGTGTTTTAAAATAAACACAAGTACACGTTCCATTTTTTTCTTGGCTGACCTCAATGGCAGACGTGCAGTGGCCACCCATTTTGTTACTGCCTTGAGACTTCAGTAGCCTCTTGCCCTTTGACCGAGATATGAATATCCCAGACCTGTGACATACATAAGTGATTTTGGTGGCACCCTTCACATGCTTCGCACCACCATGCATCACAAAGCTACATCTCGCTAACTTCTCCTCTTTGGACTTCCATTTTAGAAAGTCTTCAAGATGGCCGCGAGTGTAGAAGTGTGTGAATCTAACTTGAGAAATAGTTATAGTTATGCTGTTAAAAAGGGAGTTTGTAAGAATTGTAACACTGAAATAACAACGCTAAAAGAACGAATTGCTAGCTTACAATTCATAGTCAGTTCCTTAAGAAGCGATATTGACTCACTCAAGAAAGAAAATCGGGATCTGCGATCGAAGCCAACACTAAGTGAAGTGATGCAAGACAAAAGTAATATATCGTCCGAGTGGGTAAAAGTGCCGTACAAAAATAGTGTTCCAACTACAAAAAGAACAACAAAGTCTGCTAAAAGTGTCACATTTTCGGAGAAAAACAAATATCATGTTTTGCAAACAAGTGACTGTGATAACGACTCTCCAAATGATCGTGAACTTGAAAAAGACAGTGAACTGAAAATGAATAGCGTTTTTTCAAATAATGTCAACAACAAACACAGATCATCAGGGAAAAAGAGTAGTGTACTATTACTAGCAGACAGTCATGGCAGGAATCTATCCAGCATGCTCCATGAGAAAAATCGCGACATAGCAGTAACTAGTGTAGTGAAACCGGGAGCGGGATGTAAAAATGTTGTAGACATTAACTCTCAGACGAAATTAATGCAAGAAAATGACTTTATCGTTTGTATAATGGGTTCAAACGATGTGGCAAAAAATGAAGCAGAGGTTTGCGTGAAAACGCTACAGAATTTTTTACAAGCTAATAAATGCAGAAACACAGTAGTTGCCACACTTCCTCATAGGCATGATCTGATTTATAATTCGTGTGTAAACAAAGAAATTCGGAAAACAAACATTAAAATAAGGAAAATGTGTTCTCAATACACTAAGTGCGATGTACTGGATATAAGCAAGCTGCATGGAAATCTGCACACGAAGCATGGAATGCATTTGAACTATGATGGGAAAAGATTTGTTTGTGATCGTGTTAGTGAAATAATCAAAGAAAGACTTGAAAGGGATAGAACAATTTATCAGCTTCCTGAACATCCTTCCAACAGCGAGGAAAACAAAATAAACAAGAAAGAAGAACGAAAATACAACGCTGCTGACGTTCCTAATTTAAACTAGAGGTATGTGATGCTGTAAATATGATTCCCAATTACCAAATCGTGAATACGCCCGAACTAAAAATTTATCACCATAATGTGCAATCCCTGCGTAATAAGATCGATGAAATTAACGTTATATTAACACATGAACTTAATGATATCTCAGTGTTATGCATTTCTGAGCACTGGCTTAACCCAGAATTAATCCAGAATACGAAAATAAACAAATTTGTCTTGGCTGCTTACTACTGCAGGAAAAACAGCAAACAGGGTGGGGTAGCTATTTACACAAAGGAAAATGTAGATTTTATTACACTACCTGACTTAACTAGGGCAAATGTCGAAAAGGATTATGAAATTGCAGCTATAAAAATTACTCAGTTCAACCTGGTTATTGCTACAGTTTACCGATCACCGTCCGGGAATTTTGAACTTTTCTTAAACAAATTGGAGTCATTGCTAAATAAAGTAAACAAAATAGATTGTGAATTGATAATCTGTGGTGACTTCAATATTGACTTCCTCACGAATAGTGGAAATAGGGAGACCATTTTGAACCTTGCAACGTCCTACAATTTAAAGGCTGAAGTAAAAGCAGCTACCCGAGTATCAGAAACTTGTCAAACAGCTCTTGATCAGTTTCTAGTAAAGAAGAGTTTACATAACACCTCACTAAAAATTTTCAATCCAGGCTTTAGTGATCATCTTGCTCAAATATTAAGCATAAAAGTACAAGGCAGTATTATTAACAACATGTCTCTTAGAACAGCATATCGAAGCTATAATCAGCATAATGTGAACTACTTCAACAACTTATTACAGAAAGAAAAATGGCTAGGAGTGTACAAAATGAACGATGTAAATGAAAAATTCGACACTTTCATTGATACATTAACCCATTTCTTTGAACTTGCATTCCCACTGAAAACATTAACCATACAGGGAAACTCTAGAACAAACAGCTGGATCACAAAGGGAATAAGGGTTTCATGCCAGAAGAAAAGACTACTTCATGAAATATGTAACTCAAAAAATTCCTCACCTGAAGTACGCGCATACTATAAAAAATACTCCAAAATATTAAGAAAAGTAATAAAAGCAGCAAAAACAATGCATAATGATGAAATCATTTATAATTCAGCTAATAAATCAAAGGCTATGTGGAGTGTTATAAAAAAAGAATGTGGAGAATACAGACAACCTTGGAAAAATATAACACTATCACATAAAAATAAAAAAGTAACAAACCCCTTAGAAGTAGCTAACACATTTAACAACTTTTTCACAGGTGTTGCTGAAAATATGTTACAATCAAACTTTAAGAGCATCCAGGCAAATGAATATAAAATAAGTACATGCAGAGGATCAATGTACATCAGTTCTGTTTCACAAGATGAAGTAGCTAAAGCAATAAAAGGACTAAAAAATTCCAAATCGGCAGGTATTGATGGTATACCTGCAACAATGTTAAAGAAGAGCGCATCAAACCTAATTGAAGTACTCACACATTTATGCGACTGCTCACTTCAGGCCGGCACTTTCCCTGATGTGTTAAAAACATCAAAAGTTATTCCTGTATATAAAAAAGGGGATAAAGACAATGTAAATAACTACAGACCCATCACAATTTCCTCCTGCATCTCTAAAGTACTGGAAAAAGTTATGTATGAGAAACTTATGAAATTTATAAATAAAAACAGCATCCTATGTAATGAACAACATGGATTCAGAAATAAGAGGTCAACGACAACTGCTGTCTATGAGTGCATCAATTCCATCCTAAACCTGATGGACAAAAAACAGGAAACAATAGGAGTCTTTATTGACTTGTCAAAAGCTTTTGACATGGTGGACCATAAAATTCTGCTATCAAAGCTAGAAAGATATGGTATTCGAGGTCTGTCCAACAAGTGGATCAGTTCCTTCCTGACAAATCGTATGCAGGCAGTGTGCGTCAAGCACACAAATATTGAACTAAAAACTGTATCTAATCACTTATCTGACTATAAACAAATAAAATGTGGTGTACCCCAAGGATCCGTATTGGGACCCCTTCTGTTTCTTCTGTACATAAATGATCTAAGCTTAAATATTGATGCACACAAATCAATCATATTTGCAGATGACACCACGATTCTATTAAAAGGAGACGACGATGAGCAGTTACAGCAGGCAGTAAACACGGTCACGAAACAACTTAGCAGCTGGGCACAGAGTAACCAGCTTGTAATAAACAGTAAGAAAACCGTTGCTCTAAAATTCCACAATGTTCCTAACAAGGACATGTTTATCCCATCAGTCTCTATCAATGACGAACCAGTTGGTAACAGTACTGAAACCAAATTCTTAGGACTTTGGCTGCAGAGTAACATCAGATGGAATAAGCATATTGAATGTCTCAATACAGAACTGAGCAAAACATGTTATCTTCTTTGTTCATTAAAATCATGCTGTAGTGAGAAAACAGTAATGAGTGCATATCATGCGTACTTTCATTCTCGTCTTAGATATGGGGTCACCTTCTGGGGAAACTCTAAAATAGCTAATAGCACATTTAAACTACAAAAAAGGGCCATTAGAATCTTGTTTGGGTGCAAGCCTAGAGACTCTTGTAAACCCCTGTTTAAGAAATCTGGTATTCCCCCATTACCGTGTGTATACATTATGGAAACCCTTTTGTTCTTTAAATTAAATGTAATAGGCAAGGACCAGAGGCTACAAAAAAACTGTGATATACATGAGCACTTTACCAGACAAAACAGGAACTTACATATGACTCAAATCAGCACAGCACTGTGCCAAAAAGGTACTTTTCACATGGGAGTTAAGCTTTATAACAAACTTCCTGAAAACATAAAAGCTATCACTGAGGTCAATACATTTGGAAAATCTCTAAAGTCATATTTACAGCATCACTGCTTTTATTCCATTGATGAATATTTAAATTTATGAAATGTGTTATATAAATACTTGTGTGTAAAGTATATTATTGTAAGCTTAAATATGTATGCCTTGAAATTGCTTTCAGCCTGTATATTTATAACTTGACTTGTCCAATGTCTTATGCATAAGCTGCTATGTAGACAACAGGACCAATAAAATACAATCTACAATCTACAAGTCTGAAACATCAAACACGAAAAACATTGCACTATTTGCAAGCCTTGGTTGTTCACTGTAAATCGGCCATACCTTTTTGGCTGTAAAAGAGAACGGCTAAAATGGCTTGTAATTCTAAACATTCAAAAGTTTTCGTGAGTGCAAGAATGTTACTGAAAGCAAATATTTGAGCGATACGTAAAAAAAGGAAACAGTTGCTACACAATTTATGGACAGTAAAAATAGTTTATTAATTACCCATTGTGGACTACAAAGATTGCGACTTTGTCTTCTAAGACTAGGCCGTTAATACAAATGATCCTTTCATATGAACTGAAAGAAGCTTTGCACTACAACATTGCACCATATTACTGAATGCAGAAAGAAAGAAATTCTACAGTTTTACCAGAAACATTCCTACTATTGAGTAGTAAAAACTAATTATTATACGGTGTTTCTTACCGTCCATTGACTGGAATACAATCTTTTCATCCGCAGTTCGAACCATGTGCTTTTCCTCCACATGTGCTCTCAAACAAGCCAATGTATTTAAGGAATGGCTACAGTCGTCTTGTGGGCACTTAATCGTACCTTCTGTATTTGGCTCTACATCATGCATTTTCCTGATGTGCGCGTATAAAGTTTTTCGCAGCTGAAATGCTTTATCGCACACAAAACACGTGTTGGAATCTGCCATTATAAACACAGGCCTAGAACACACAACAGCGAAGTAGTATATCGAGTTCGCCACACAACGTATCGACAGACAAATCGCCTCCTTTAAAGAACAGCGCGTTTCAGAAAGTAGCAACGATCTGGATTGGCTGGTATGGGAGAAGACGTCATCGCACGACGTAGCCAATCAGCAAACCCGATTCCCTGGCGTCCCCTAGACGCAGGTTCTTCACCAGGTTTCCGTTAACGTGCCGGCAATTATACTTAATGCACGCGTATTGACCTGCATTTAATTCTGGTTTTCATTATTTGTTTATTGTTGTTTTCATTTTTGTTTATATTCCCCCACGTCATTTTGCCATGCTATCTCAGGAAAAGTCATAGGCCGTTCTCAAAAGATCCCAAAAAACCTTCATTTTATTTTATTCTTTCACCTAGGACGCTAGAAAGCCTATTGATTATTGCTTCACTGAAGTTAAGTTGGTTCCAGTACAAATAAGCCCACTCAATACAAAAATTACATAGCGCACAAGCCTCAGTAAAACGATAAATTCCTCCTCGTACTGGACTTCACAGGCAAAATAATAGACACTGCACAAAACGTAATTATCAGTGGGCCTACAAGGAGACGTTAATGAAACAGTAAATACCACAGTCAGTATGGACTACATGTGCTATTCTGATATTCATATTTCCGATTACTATCATCAGAAATCGGTTAATAATGCTTGTAACATTTTCAACAAACTGAAACAATTTCTTTACAGAAAGCAGCAACATTTCAGTGCCATTATTTAAACAATGAGTTCAAGTATTCCTTCAAAAGACACATGTAAAAATGCTGAAGACACATGTAAAATTTATTATCTTGATAAGGAGAGATATTAGGATTTTGGTTCTATCATTTTGTTTTCTGGTGGGTTGTATTTCCACCCTCATCAAATGGTTTGCTCATCATACAAAATTAATATCATCAAAAACTTTCCTCACAAGAAAAATATGAAATAAATAATTCATTCTTCCTCATTTTCAGAGCTTTGAAACACATACTGTTCCCCTCATTTTGAGTTTCTGTTTTTATTTGCATCTTCATTTTTTTGACGATCATACTTTCTTTCCATGTCAGCTGAACACTATAGTGACATAGACTGCTCCCCACAGACTCTGAAGTGAAATGAGAAGCTAACACTCAATCGAAATGTTCGAAAACTGTCAGAGTCTAGTGGAAAGGAATCTCTAGCAGCTGTAGATGTAGGAAGTATGCAGCAGACCTCAGTAGTTACTGTGCCTAGAACAGTTGCAAAGTCGAAGAGGAAGAAGAAGGTTCTGCTGTTAGGTAGTTCTCATGGCACAGGTGTAGGCCAGCAGTTGCAGGAAGTGCTGGGTAGTGAGTACCAGGTCACCAGCATTGTGAAGCCTAATGCAGGGTTGGCTCAGGTGACTGTTAACATAGGGGGGTTATGTAGGGATTTTACTAAAGAGTATCAGGTAGTGATTGTGGGTGGGGCTGGTAATAGTATTGGTAGGGATGGGGAGTGTAACATAGATGGTAACCTGGAAAAGATAGCCACTCAGACTGGCAACACGAATGTGCATTTCGTGGAACTGTTTCAGCGTCACACTCTGCCTCATCTTAATACAGCCGTCAGGCGTAATAACATGAGACTTGAGGGTGCGCTGATGACAGAAAGGATGGGTCACATTTCAGTGGTGTCGGTGGAGTCTAGCAGCAGGACGGGTTTCACTAGACATGGCCTGCACCTCAACAGGTATGGGAAGGGGAAGTTGGCAAAGCTTATAGGTGACAGCATAGTTGGGGTTGGTGGGATCACTCATGGGAAAATTCCTGCAGTAGTGGGTGTTAGAGCTGCACCTTTTTTAGATTGAAGTCAGCTGATAGGTATTCCTGCTTAAGGGAAGTCTCTCTAACAAGGGAATCACTTTTGACAAAGCTTAGGTATCCAAGTAATGAGGGAATTAGTATATTTCATCAAAATATAAAAGGTATTAGAGATAAAGTTAGTGAACTGCTTATAGATGTTGACTCTGAAATTATTGGTATATCTGAACACTTCTTAACTAAGGACATAATTCAGAGGCTTCCTTTACCAGGATACAGGTTGGCTGGCAGCTTCTCGAGGAGCTCTTTGCGTTGTGGGGGAGTAGCCATGTATGTCAAAAATGGCATCCCATTTGCGTCAATTGATGTTTGAAAGTACTGCACTGAAAAGGTGTTTGAATGTTGTGCAGGTGCGGTTAAATATAACGGAGCTAAACTTCTAACTGTTGTTATTTATAGATCCCCAGACTCCGATTTCACAACATTTTTGTTAAAGCTAGAGGAGGTTCTTGGTTCACTTTATAGGAAATACAAAAAGTTAGTTATATGTGGTGACTTCAATATTAATTGTATAAGTGATTGTGCAAGGAAGAGGATGCTGGTAGACCTCTGTAATTCATATTATCTTATGCAAACCGTGTTCTTTCCAACGAGAGTGCAAGGGAACAGTAGAACAACCATAGACAACATTTTTGTTCATTCCTCATTACTAGAAGGGCATTCTGTTAGCAAAAAGGTGAATGGCCTTTCAGATCATGATGCACAAATTTTAACTTTAAAAGATTTTTGTGCTGCAACACGTGTTAAATATAGTCATCAGCTGTTCAGGAAAGCTGATCCAGTTGTTGTAGAGACCTTTGTAAACCTTTTAAAGGAACAAGAGTGGCAAGATGTTTATAGCGCTGATACAGTAGACGATAAATATAATGCTTTTCTCAAGACTTTTCTCATGCTCTTTGAAAGTTGCTTTCCGTTAGAACGTTTAAAACAGGGTACTAGCACAAACAGGCAGCCTGGGTGACTGACTAGAGGGATAAGAATATCTTGTAGAACAAAGTGGCAGTTATATCAAAACGTTAGAAACAGTCTAAATGCAGCAGCCCATTACAAACAGTATTGTAAGGTGCTTAAAATTGTTATTAAGAAGGCAAAAAGTATGTGGTATGCAGATAGAATAGCTAAGTCTCAGGATAAAATTAAAACCATATGGTCAGTCGTAAAGGAAGTTGCTGGTCTGCAGAGGATATAGAATCAGTGCGTAGTGGGAATGTCCGTGTTACTGATAAGTCGCATATATGTACAGTATTTAATAATCGCTTTCTGAATATAGCAGGTGAACTAAATAGAAACCTAGTCCCAACAGGGAATCATATAACACTCTTAGAAAAAAGTGTTCCGAGACTGTTACCTGAAATGCTCCTCCATGATACTGACAAGAGGGAGATTGAGTTAATAATTAAATCACTAAAGACCAAGAACTCTCATGGATATGACTGGGTATCTAGCAGAATACTGAAATATTGTTCTATGTATGTTAGCCCAGTTCTCAGCCATATATGTAACTTTTCCTTTAGGAGTGGTCGGTTTCCTGACCGATTAAAGTACTCGGTAGTGAAGCCACTTTATAAAAAGGGAGACATTGATAATGTTGACAATTTTAGACCTATTTCTATGCCATCGGTGTTTGCTAAAGTTATCGAGAAGGTTGTATATACAAGGTTACTGGAGCATTTAAATTCACATAATTTGCTGTCAAATGTTCAGTTTGGTTTTAGAAATGGCTTAACAACTGAAAATGCTATATTCTCTTTTCTCTGTGAGGTTTTGGATGGATTAAATAAAAGGTTGCGAATGCTAGGTGTTTTCTTTGATTTAACGAAGGCTTTTGACTGTGTTGACCACAAAATATTACTGCAGAAGTTGGACCATTATGGAGTAAGGGGAGTAGCTTACAATTGGTTCGCCTCTTACTTTAAGAACAGAAAGCAGAGGGTAATTCTCCACACTATTGAGAGTGGTAGTGATGTTCAGTCCCAATGGGGCGCTGTTAAGTGGGGCATTCCCCAAGGGTCGGTGCTGGGGCCACTGCCGTTTCTTATTTATATAAATGATGTGCCTTCTAGTATTACAGGTGATTCAAAAATATTTCTGTTTGCTGATGACACCAGCTTGATAGTGAAGGATCTTGTGTGTAATATTGAAACAGTAACAAATGATGTAGTTCATGAAATAAGTTTGTGGCTTGTGGAAAATAATTTGATGCTAAATCACAGTAAGACTCAGTTTTTACAGTTTCTAACTCACAATTCAACAAGAACCGATATTTTGACCAGACAGAATAGGCATATTATAAGCGAGACGGAACAGTTCAAGTTCCTAGGCGTTCGGATAGATAGTAAGCTGTTGTGGAAAGCCCATGTCCAGGATCTTGTTCAGAAGCTAAATGCTGCTTTATTTACCATTAGAACAGTATCTGAAATAGGTGACACTTCAACACAAAAAGTAGTCTACTTTGCATATTTTCATATGCTTATGTCGTATGGTATTATTTTTTGGGATAATTCTTCTGATTCAAAAAGGGTATTTTTGGCTCAAAAATGGGCTGTTCGAGCTATATGTGGTGTAAGTTCGAGAACGTCTTATCGACCCCTATTCAAAAATCTGGGAATTCTGACATTGCCCTCACAGTATATATTTTCTTTAATGTCATTTGTTGTCAGCAATATTAGCCTATTCTCAAGAGTTAGCAGCTTTCACTCAGTTAATACTAGGCAGAAATCAAATCTGTATGTAGAATGCACTTCCTTGACTCTTGTGCAGAAAGGAGTGCAGTATTCTGCTGCATCCATTTTCAATAAGCTACCACAAGAACTCAAAAATCTTAGCAGTAGCCCAAACTCTTTTAAGTGTAAACTGAAGAGTTTCCTCATGGCTCACTCCTTCTATTCTGTCGAGGAGCTCCTGGAAGAGCTAAAAAATTAAGCAAATTCCAGTGTTACATTGTTGATTTTCTTCATTTAAACTTACGACTTGTCACCTGAATATGTTTTTTTTATATTTCATTTTATCTGTTTCTAATATCGTGTTATAATTTCATGTATGACTCGTTCCATGACCATGGAGACTTCTCCTTAATTTGGTCCCATGGAACAATAAATAAATAAACAAAAAAATAAATAAAAATTTATGACCCCAACAAATAAGTCCTGGGAGCACTCCTTCAAAAAATCGATAGTAATTAGGGGATACAGGGTCCATGTTGCTACTGAAATTAAAGGCTTGTCCAAACTGACCAAAATTCATTGTAATCATAAGTGCAGCCAGTAACAAAAAATATGAATTGATATTAGCACAACATAAATTCTGAACAATTAGAGATAAAAGAAGATTAAAAAATGTAACCTTTGAACAGGCTCAATTACATACAACAATTGTAGTATCAATTTGACAAAACTCAAAAAGTCTGTGTGATAACGCCTACAGATTACTGTGGTTCAGATGGTAATAAGGCCACCAGTGACGATGCCTCCAGTAGAGGCTAACGCCATTTGTCCCAACTGACATTTGAAGTTACACACAGTTTATATGTTTTCACTCAGACAGCATCTCACCATTTCTACCTTTCTTCACACCATAATACATTATTGAGGCTTGTCCGCTATCCCATTATGTTTGTCATGGAGCCAACCAGCAGGAAGAGCACCTGTACCCCCGTTGCAAGTTTGTGATGAAGGCTGTATGCACCAATATTGATAGCATGTCATCCAGTTCATTTTTTAACTTGCTTGGGCCACAGCTCAGGCTTCTCACTTCGCTTCAGTTGCTGCACTGTAAAAATCATGTTCTAATACTCGGCAGTATACTGCCTACAATCCATGAGAGGATTTTGTTTGAGAGTACTGTCTTTGGGTCAATTGTATTGCCTGTGATTGTATTTGTGCTGTCAATAAACAAGTGTTTAACTGTTTCAGTTTGTCCCCCTGTGTAGTAATCACTACACAAGTAGCGACAAAGGAATTCGGTAAGCTCCTTTTGCCGGCCGAAGTGGCCGTGCGGTTAAAGGCGCTGCAGTCTGGAACCGCAAGACCGCTACAGTCGCAGGTTCGAATCCTGCCTCAGGCATGGACGTTTGTGATGTCCTTAGGTTAGTTAGGTTTAACTAGTTCTAAGTTCTAGGGGACTAATGACCTCAGCAGTTGAGTCCCATAGTGCTCAGAGCCATTTGAACCATTTTTTTTTTCTTTTTTTAGCTCCTTTTTGAACAGTACATTTGACAGAGCCTGGAACAAATGATAAAGAGTGACATCAGCGAATGGCACTTTGAAGTTACACAGTTCTGAATCAGTGCCACGAATTTCTCAGTGGATCATGGATAACATAACTTCCGTGGAAACTGTACTTCTAAGCCTGCTGGGATGCCAGTCATGGATGGAATAAATTGAGCAAGTAAACACTGCCATTGTTGGAAGGGTATTGTCAGAACTGATTGATTGCCTTGAATGCCAGCAGCAGCCACATTTGGCCCAAGCACCATCATTCCCACCCCAAGAGGAATCAGCAAAAGACTAGGGCCCACATGCAAAGTGGCTCCAACAACATTTTGAAAGTTTTCAATTAAAGGATGCCAACACTATAAAAGCTCTCTTATATGAATGTATGGTGTCTGTTCTTTCTGACATGTTTGAAAGAACACAAGCGACACATTCATATAATCAGTTCAACCTGATGGCCAATGAATCCACAACCTTCTGTATAGGTGCACATTTACATTCGGTGACCAATGGGAATCTAAGATTAGCGTGCATGGAGGACATGGACAGGGACTTTGTGTAGGTGGTGCTAGGTGGGAATGTGAGTCAGCTGGGAAGCATACTGGGACAGTCCATGCATTTGCTATAAACACTATGTGTGGATGGCACAGTGCTTAATGCACTGCCACAGTAAGCAGGGGATCTCGGGTTTGAGTCCCTGTCTGGCACACGTTTTTACTCATTGCTACTGATTCCTCATAGAGTCCCAGTGCAGCAGATGCCATTAGTTCCTTCTCTTGCCTTGCCTTTTCCCCCTTCACCTTCATTTCACATAAAAGCTCTCATCTTGTTGTCTTGGATCAAGCCGAAAACTTATAGATTTTTATGTAAATTCATCCCAGTGACTGAACTCTCTCAGTTGCTATTTGAAGAATGTGCAATTTACTAATCACATATCACCACCGACATGTGCATGTGATTGTGTCTAGGGTAGAAATTTATCAGGATTTAAAAAATAAATAAATAAAAATAAAAAAATAAAAAATCCTAATCAGACATACAGGACATGGGCTGCATAACTGCATAGCCTAAGTGAAAAGTGTCATTTTGTCTCTTCCAAACATAATGAATCATATGCTGATATTATGGTTCAGTATGCCATTCTGCCCTGGAGTAGGAGGTTAGACAGCAAGCTTTAAAGTTTGATGACTCATAAACTGAACAAATTCTAGATCTTGCAAAAGCTTATGAAGTTTTGTGTGCAGCAGGCTAGCAATTAGAAACATGGGCAGACATTGCAGGTGTTGGCATGCTGGACAGCAGGGGCAGGGCTCGGTACAGCTGGACGATGTGGATGTAGTGGCACTGTGACCTGCCCATAAACAGGCCTCTGTCCATGAAGCTGTAACTGCAGGAAAACAGTTTAGGCAAAAAAAAAAAAAAAAAAAAAAAAAAAAAAAAAAAAAAAAAAAAAAAAAAAAAAAAAAACAAAAAAAAAAAAAAAACACCTTACTGGAAAGACTGCATCCATCACTGAGTGACTTGTTACAAGTTCAGGAAGTGAGAATGCATTGCAGTATTGTGCCAGTCTTTCACAATTCATTCTTGTCAGCTGTAACAAGAGCCTGTAGACATAAACTTGAATGTTGCCAGCTGTTTTGTACCCAGTAAATTGTTTATCACAGTGCACATCAATGATCACTGGTATGGCTACAAGTAGATACTGGCACTGGCACTTCACTTCTCAGTATGCAAATGCATTTGAACATTGGTGCACCTCTCTGTCTCCAACAACTAGGCACTTATGAAACTACAACAAGGAAAACATTCCTATCCAATGTCAATTTACTAATGATGCTAAGTACAAAAGATAACTTATCTGGTAGTCAATAGCAGCTCAGAAGAAAATCTCTCTGGTCTAGACGCATTTACATCATTTGGTTTTACTACCACAGATACTGCCAATTTAGTGTCAAAGTGCCTTTTCAAGACTTAGAGGCGTTATGCAAGGAATATTCCAACATCTTCTGGACTTAGTTGTGCAAAAGGGTTCACAGTCCACATCAAACTAAAACCTTCCACTCACCTTCGCTTTTGCCAAACACATCCTGTTCTACTAGCTCTCCACAAACTGGTTAAAGAAGAACTTGATTGACTACCACTCACTGAACCATCATCTAATAATGATAATAATAATAGTAATAATAGCTTTATTCAACATCGAATGGTACACTGCACATGTACAAAGAAACAGTAATGATTAAAGTTATATGTACAATACACAAGACACATTCTTCTGAACACGTCATTAATTTACAACAAGATTACAATAAGATGTTACTGATTTCTATTCACATAATTTCAGAAAGCATTTGTTGTTCTTCATGTAAGTATGGTACTCTTCTAATGTGTAGAAAGGATGCTTTACTAAAAATTTCTTAAGCTGATGTTTCAGTTTAATTGTAGGAAGAGCCATGACTGTACTAGGCAATGCATTAGCTAATTTTATACCTGCGTACTGAGGCCCCTTTTCTTAAAGTGCTGGTCTGTGGCTGCCAATGTAAAATCTTTCTTTATTTCTAGTATTGTACTGGTGGAAATCTGAATAAGTGTTTGGATGCAGTCTTTTCACAAGCAATATGGCTTTTAGAATGTATGTGTTTATAACAGTTAACACCTCTGTTTTTGGAAACAAGTTGCGACAAGATTCCCTATATTTTGCTCCACAGGTTATTCTCACACCCCTTTTTTTGAAGAATAAGTAGCTTATTTAGATTAGCTTTGATTGTTGCCCCCCAAATTTCAATACCGTAGTTCAAGTGAGAGGAGAAAAGAGCATGGTATGCAGTCTTTAGGACTATGGTGTCTCTACAAAACCTGCTAATAGTACTGATTGCAAATATATTTTTTGACAACTTAGTAGCTAGGGAGTCAATATGTGTGTCCCATTTCAGGTTGCTTTGGATTGTTACACCAAGGAATTTTACAATAGACTCTTTCTTTACCAATTCGTTGCCCATGTATAATTTAATTTCATTATTCAAACTACTTTTGTTAAACTCCATCAAACATGTCTAGTCAATGGACAACATCCCTCATGGTCATCAAAAAACTGTCTGGAAAATTATGTCTATGAAGTGGCTTCAAGAAAATATTTCTCAAAAACTGACTTGTGCTGCTAGGCTTCTTGTAGCTTCCTCTTGATGAAGGGTCGCATTAGCTCATGATAGTGGTTGACACACCATATGGTCTCTTTAAATACAAGCACTTAGTACCCAGGATTGTCAGTGTTCCTGCCATATTTCAAAGATTTCTTGACCAATTAATGCAAAATATCCCATGCTGTATAAATTATGTTGATGACTTATAGTAACTGGACCTTCCAGAGAGGCACATCCCAGGAATTTGTGTATGCTGTTCCACACACTCCAAGAAGCAGATTGAAAGTATAACCTCAAAAAATCTCAGTTTTTCCAGTGTTGAACATTTGGGACTTGCAATATCGCATGAAGGGATCAAACCAATGATCATTGAAATACCACCTCAGCTGAAAAACGTCAAGGAACTGTTATTTTTTGTCTAGAAGGTTTCCTACTACAGTAAGTTCATCCAGCATGCTTCAAAGATCACTCACCTATGAAAAAAGCGTACCCCATTTGCTTGGACATGATATTGTAGGACTACATTTCAAACTTTGAAATTTTCTTTCACGCAGCCCTTGTTTAGCTACCTTTCATTTCATATTCACAAAGTTGGTAGTTGCAGTTGATGCAGACTGTGGGACTGGGCCTGTGCTGGCACATTGATATTCTGATGGGACTGAGAAACTGATGGCTTATGCTTTCAGGACATTTATGGCTACCCAAAGGCATTATTCCCAAAATGAAAAAGAAGCTTTAGCCATTATATATGCACTCACGAAATTTCCATTGTTTTTGTATGGCATGAAGTTTCATCTGAAATGACCACAAGCTGCTCATTTCAATATTCAGTTCCTTGTCACAGCTCCCTTATAAAACACCTCACATGTTGCAGCACTGGGCACTTTTCTTAAGTAGATACCATTATCAAATTCATTTTCATACTACAGTTAAACATGCAAATACTGGTGGGTCCAGATCTATCTTTCAACAAAGAAGATATATTACCTCTCTACCCTAATGAGTAAGCGCAGCTCACAATCGACACATTTTCCATTCAGGGCAAATGATTTACGCAGACACAGATCCTGACCCTGTCTTACAACACCTGTACTGCAACACTTTGTGAGGGTGGATGGAAAAGTCACCACATTGGAAAGCAGATCCCCTTTACCAGTATTTTCAGCCACAGCACTGACTGGTTGTGGTTGCTAGTGCTATGCTGCTGGCCACAGAACATGCCTCACCATGTGTGGCCATAGCCTTCTCATTATTGAATGACATTCTATGGTTTCTGCATTCCAACCACTGGGGAGTATTCAGTACTAAGTCGCTGCCATCACACTATATATACTGGTAAGATGGTTCAGTCATGCAACAGATGCACCAAACAGCACACAGCTCCCAAGAAGACATTTACTCCATGATTTATGCCTGCACTCCCATGGAAATGGGTCCACTTGGACTTTATGTGCCATTTTCTAGGAACAAACTGGCTCATTGTGACTGGCAAATATTCCTATTATTACTATTGGAGGATAATCAGTAGAAAGATTGGAACTTCCTGGCAGATTAAAACTGTGTGCTGGACCGAGACTTGAACTCAGGACCTTTGCCTGTGCTCTACCAGCTGAGCTACCCAAGCATGACTCACGACCCGTCCTCACAGCTTTACCTCTGCCAATACCTTGTCTTCTACCTTCCGAACTTTACATAAGCTCTCCTGTGAACCTTGCAGAACTAGCACTCCTGAAAGAAAGGATATTGTGAAGACAGGGCTTAGCCACAGCATGGGGGATGTTTCCAGAATGAGATTTTCACTCTGCAGCGGAGTGTGCACTGATATGAAACTTCCTGGTAGATTAAAACTGTGTGCCAGACCAAGACTCAAACTCGGGACCTTTGCCTTTCGTGGGCAAGTGCTCTACCAACTGGCAGAAGTAAAGCTGTGAGGACAGGGTGTGAATCATGCTTGGGTAGCTCAGCTGATAGAGCACTTGCCTGCAAAAGGCAAAGGTCCCGAGTTTGAGTCTCGGTCTGGCACACAGTTTTAATCTGCCAGGAAGTTTCATATCAGTGCACACTCCGCTGCAGAGTGAAAATCTCATTCTGGAAACATCCCCCAGGCTGTGGCTAAGCCATGTCTCCACAATATCCTTTCTTCCAGGAGTGCTAGTTCTGCAAGGTTCGCAGGAGAGCTTCTGTGAAGTTTGTAAGGTAGGAGACAAGGTATTGGCAGAAGTAAAGCTGTGAGGATGGGGCTTGAGTCGTGCTTGGGTAGCTCAGTTGATAGAGTACTTGCCCATGAAAGGCAAAGGTCCCGAGTTCGAGTCTCAGTCCGGCACACAGTTTTAATCTGCCAGGAAGTTTCATATCAGTGCACACTCCACTGCAGAGTGTAAATCTCATTCCAGTAGAAAGATTAATTAATAACAAAATCTTGTTGTATTCCTGTTATCCTCTGCCAAGTCTCTTTATCCACGTATCTTCCTTGTTGATGCTGCGTTGTTCCATTACTCCATTTATGTGGTCTGTCCAAGAATTTCACAGTCTTCCGTGCTTACATCTGCTGGGTGGTTTCCATTCATAAACTTTCTTTGGCCACCAATGAACTGGCATTCTCATCATATGTCCATCCATTTTAATGATTTTCTTTCAATTCTATCTATCACTGTATCATTTGCCTTCATTCTAGCTCTTACTTCACCATTAGTTTTCCTTTCGATTCTTGATATTCTGGCACTCCTATGCAAATAATCCATTTCCACAGCTATTAGTCTTCTTTTGAGATCTGCAGTTAAGATCCATAGTTCTGATCCATAGCATAGCACTGATTCAACCATTATCTTACCTACTCTTTTCTTATTGCTGTTGGAAGTATTCTTATCCCACCAAAAAGAAATCATACACCATAATGCTTTTCTACTTTGCTGTATTCTATATTTTACTTCTGTGTGCCCCAGTCTATTTTTACCAATATGTGCCCCAAGATATTTAAATTTCTCTACCTGTCTCAAAATTGCTTTGTCATTGACGCGTACTACAAATTTAGCATTACTGTTCACCACCAGATACTCTGTTTTTGTTAGTCTCATTTATGGTCTCCATGTGTTGTATTCCTGATATAATCATCATATCATGAACTCAAGGTCATAATCATCTTGTGCTATAATAGCTTGATCATAAGCAAAACTTAATGAAAATATCTGTACATCGTTGCCAGTGATTCTCATTCCTCTACAGCTGTTCTTCCAATTTCGGAGAGCCACTTCCAAATATAAATTGAACAAGATGGGTGACATACTGCAACCTTGTCACAAACCTTTAGTGACATTAACAGGTTCTGATAGCTTTGAACCTCATTTAATCTATATCACATTATCTCTGTACATTTCAATAATTATTTATAAAAGGTGATAATTCATACCTATATCTTTCATAGCTTCCCACAGCTTAGATCTAGGGACTGTATCTTAAGGTTTTGCTAAATCTACAAAGGCAAAATTTCTCTATTAATTGTTGTAAAATAAATAGGTTTTCTGTACATGATCTGTTCTGTCTAAACCCACTCTGGTCTTCCCCAGTTGGTGGCCAACATTTTGTCTAATTTCTTCAAACAATATCTTGCCTAATAAGTGGCTCATTGTACAGTTGACACTAATGCCTCTATAGCAGTTTGTGTCTTTTCTATTCCCTTTCTTGAAAATAGAAACCATGTATGACACTTTTCATTCTGAGGGAATTTCAGTTCTTTTACAACAGTTGTTCACCAGACAGGTTATTCGTTTCTCCAGATATTTTCCCCCATCCTTCAATAATTCAACAGGAATATTTCCTGGACCAGGTGATTGGCCATTCTTCATTTTAATTCATGCACAATTCACTTCCTATATTGTAATGTTTATGTTTCAATCAGTTACTTCCATCTTCTCTTCATTCCCTTGCATGTAATATAGCCTACCTTCAGTTAAATGGTCTGCATAATGCTTTTTCCATTCCTTTAAGGGAATTAGGTTGTCTACTGCTTTGTTTACTTGTGTTTTCTTCATACCGGTAATTGTCCTCCACACGTCTGTTGCTTCTGATCCACCCATTAGGCTCTCAATTTCAATAAATTCTTGTTTCCACATCTTATTCTTTTCTAACTTAATTCTGTTTCTTAATTTGTAATTTGTTGTCTGGTAGTTTTGCCTGTCCTGTAGTGATTTAGTTGATAACCATTTTTTGCAGAGATTTTTCTTTTCCCTAATCAACATCTTCAAGCCTTCAGGCATCCATGGAGGATCCTGTTTACATAGACTCTTACTCTCAGTCCCTAGTACCTCTAGAGAAATTTTTGTAAGTGCTTTTTTAATATTTTCATATTCTACTTCAACACTGTCATCTTCTGGAATCGCTTTTGGTTCATTTTCTAATCTATGTTTAAATAAATCTTTGATGCTGAACTGCTTCAGGAGAAAGAGCTTATACCTTGCCTGCTCTAATTTCTCATGATTGCTGTCAGCCACTTGACCAGTTAATTGATGGTTTTCTCCTAGATGGATATGTCAACTTTGCTAAAACTAACTAGTGATCAGACCCACAGTTGGCTCCCTGCATGACTCTACAGTCTTGAACTACCATTTTTGGCTGTTGCTTGGTAATGATGTAATCAATTATTGATTTCTGCTGTAATGACAGTCTCTCCCATGTATATCTGGGGATATTTTTATGTGAATAGTGTGTGTTCAGAATTTTCAAGTCATATTGGGTAAAGAATTCTACAAGGTTCTCTCCAGAACTAGTAATGACATTTTCTCCATATCTTCCTAATACTGCATCATTTACCTGTGAGCCAACCCTCACATTAAAAACTCCTGCTATTAGTACTTCTTGGTGCTTTTTGACTTGGTTGAGTAGATGATTTAATTTCTGGTAGATGGTCTTTGGTTTGCTGTGCCACATAATCATTTGGTGCATATACCCCTATTATAACTGTTTCAATGCCATATAACTTGATGGTAATAGCGGCAATTCTTTCCCATATAAATGCATAGTCCTTGATGTGGGCACTCAGAGCTTTGTTAATTAGAATGGAAACACCTGCTTTTGTTCATTTATGTTTATCAATTCCAGACTAAAAATGGATGAAATTTTCAAATTTCTCATTCCCTTGTCCCTTCTTTTTCGTTTCTGACAGAATAATTATGTCTACCTTCAGTCGACTAATTTCATTCTCTATTTCGGTGTGTTTATTTGTCAGGCTTTGAACGTTCCATGTACCAATTCTCAATGTCCTTTTCCTTACCAATAATTGTTGTAAAGAGTTTCTATGTGATTTCCGAGGCTCTGCTTTAGATTCTTGAGCTTGTAGAAGTTTTTTTTTTATGGATAACGGGGTGCTGGCCCATTGACCCAACCCCAAAATTGGAGGAGCAGGATTTGATATCAGGGTTTACTCCTCTAGGGGGCTGGCTTCACCATGCCTATAGAGACCCCCCTTTCCTAGGTGGGACATATTTCGTCTGGCTCCTCTGTTGATGCCTGTCCAGCTTGGGTGACCCTGCCAGTAGCTACGCTACCGCCGGCATAGTCCTCAACTTCGCTGGAGCATGCAAACCCTCCTGCCCGGTACTGAAGGTACTTTTGATAAGGCACTGTCCCTTGGGAGGGACAAATATTCCTGCTTCCTATATATAGTGAGCCTCAGGTTCACAACAGGGGAAAGTACCTTTACAGCCTTATTGAAAAAAATTTCCAATGGAGGCCTTCCCCATACCTCAGAAACACAGTGGTCTCCAATTTCTTTTGCAAACCTTCCAGATTTTCTGTGCTGCAAATAGCATCCACCTTTTCACCTATAATCTAAGGTGAAGCTGAGCACTTGGCATGCACTTTTAAATCTCAAATGATCAAACACATCTGTGACAGTGTGGCAAATGGAGCTTTAACCTAATCCAAGAGTAAAAGAGCCCAGTAGAGTTTCTGCACACTCACCAGCCATGCACACTGCTTCACCTGGTGGTGTTAGCCCTGAGCCTGTTCCAAGCATTGCCAGCACCCAAGTTCCACCCAAGCATTGCAGTCTGGACATGAGCAATTGGCCATTGGAACAGATGGGTCTTGGTGCTCATCCAGCAGTAATAGGGGTGCATGGTGTTCAAGCTGTTTATGTTCAAAGTGCGTGACAGGCTAGTCACCTGCCTTACTCAACCAGCTCCCATCTGTGCATTGCTGGGCGGTTGTTGCTGTCATCTCCTTCCCATCTGCCAGCAGATGACTCATCTTTTGCTCGTTCTTACTCACCTCCAAAATCACTGAAAAGTCCTCTTTGCTTCCAGTTCTTTACAGAACTCCCACCAAAACAAAATCCTCCTCCAATATAAAAGTTTGCCAGTCATTCTCCCAATAGGACACATAGCAAACTTGTCATCTTCCCTCCAACCAAAATTATTTAAAATATAATCAGTCTATTACATTTCCAAGTTGGCAAAATCTTTACTATTTAGCAAACAGTCTCCCACTCTTGAGAAAAGTTTCTGCACTAACCCATGCAATCAGACCCACATTTGCTTATCTCAGAAAACAGCATCCATCCCCCATAAGCTATTCTTTTTAAGCATTAATCAATCATCATTCTGCCCACTACTTTGTGTAGTGCTAGAGGCAACAAACTCCATACCCTGCTAGCAGGATGTTGGCAAACCTATTCTTTACAAACTATGGCTGATATTCCATTCCCAATTACTAGTTCTGAATGCTCATGAGCCAAATAAGGTCTTATCTAGTTTTCTGGACACTCTAACATCATTCTTCGATGACTAGTGTTTTGGCCTGCAGTCAGCAAGCACCCCATGGACTGATATAGCTGAACTAGGCATCCATAATGAAATGTGCAGATCCTGTGCGATCCCACCTTTCCCTTTAGTGCTCATTTCTAAGAACCATTTGATGATGTCTGTCCACCTGCTGCCTCCTCAGTTATTCCAAAAAGCCAGTGGGCCATGCCACTATGTAGCCATATACACAATAGTACTTGCCTGCTGACCACTGGCTTACATGACCAGTTCCTCAGTTCCTCTGGGGCCTCACTCTGCACCATGTGGTGAGGGTCTTCCAGATTTCAGGATGAGCTTTCCCCTGTGCAAACCTCTCTGGCTCATGAATATCAAGTTGTCCCTATATTGATGGTTCCCAATATTCAGCCAAATTTTCCAACCAGGCACTACATGCAAACTAACTACCCAAAGCTAATCAGGTTTACATTATAGAGTTATGGCTTGATCTCTGCAGTAATCTGTATAACCCATTTTGATATCATATCTTGAATTAACTGAGCAAAAAAGGAAAAAAAAATGTGCATGTTTGATTAATAATTAATAATAGTAAGAAAGAAACTACAGTCTGGCACCAGCCTGATATGCTTCAAAATAACCACAAACCACACTCTGTTATGCAATTACTAGCTGTTGTCCCTGCCTGCGCAACAATAACATCTTAAATCATCTTATACCCTCAAATAATCTTACACACCATCCACTTTAAAAACATAATAAAATAATACCCAATAATTTCCATTCTCACTTCCATGATATCTGATTAACAGATGGTGCAGAATTCCCATAATCTCCATCCTTTTTTTCCCCTCCCACTCTCTTCTTTGGAGTTGGTGCTGATACTTATGACAAGGAATCCAGAGCACCTCAAAATAGTTGCAGGTGTTCGATGTGAACTATAGTTATTTGTGTAAGCATTGTCTTCTGTGGCCATTTTCACAGTCAATAAAATTCTTCTGGGTATGTGACTACACTGCCACTGTGTAAAATTCTCCGACATTTAGACCATTTGCAATAGTGGCCAAAACATCAGAGTATTTCACACATTGAAAATCTGGTAAGGTACCAGATAAATTTTATTGACTTGAGTTGTTTGAGTTGGCAGTTGTAGCTTCAGGGTAGGGTTTAATAGCATCACCCACTGTACTACTCTATACTCTGGCAGTTTCTTCGTATGTTTACCTATCTTTCCGTGGCACTCGAGGGCTTTGGTCTTCACCCTTTGTACACATTTCTCTATTTCCTTCAATGTCCTTTAGGACCAGCTCTCCATTCCTCCTGATTTTCTGTTTGATGATGTCGAATGGCAAAGTCATCTTCCTCCCATATACCACCTACTGTGGAGAAACACAAGTGCTGGTGTACACTTTGGAATTGTGTGCTGCATAATAGCTAAACATCCTAGCAGTAGTATGATGTATGCATTCAGTTCTGCTGTTAGCCTTAGATGCACTGGGCTAATCCATAGCTTCTGAACCCACAATAAGTGTTATGACTGCTTCATCAAATGTGATGAGTGGTCTGTGCTTATCATCTCAGGGACAAAACTTCAGTAACCAGTTATTTACCATGGCTTGTGCCATCACAGTTGCTTGTTGATTAGGAATGGCAATCATTGTAATATATTGTGAGAAATGATCAGCAATTGTCTGAACATAGTGGCTTCCCACTGATGTTTGGCTAAAAGGTCCTAAAATATTTATTCCAATAATCTCGATAGGTTTGGTTGCCTCTGGTAACCTTTGTAATAATACTTGCCAATGGCTGAAACATGCCCATTGTGCACACACTACACAATTTCTTAAATACTAGTCTCTGTGCTTTTTACTTATTTTCTATCAACAATGCTTTTCCACTCTTTAATTGATTGCCCTATGACCCCCATGCCCAGATAGTAAATGACTGCGCTCTTTCTTCAATACATCTTTTTTCAGCTCAGTAGGCACTACTATATGTGGCCCCAGCTTAGCTGACCTACGTAACAATGATGCACAATGAACTCCAGTTGTGTTGTAAACAGTTTGCAGTCTGCTTTAACAGCTTGTGCTTTCTGCCACTCTGAAAGGATGTGATCTAGTGCTCACGTAACCAAACCTTCCCGCTAAGACCACCCACATTCCTAGACTTCTTGTCAGGTTTAAGAATCACTTCAAGATCAACCAGTCTCAGTGCTTACCTTCTGAGTCTGCTTGAAGAAACACTCAGTCTCAATAGCCACTTTAATGCTGCATGATCTGTTATTACTTTGGACTTTGTGCTTCCTGCCACTCTGAAAGCCTGTGACCTAGTGCTCACACAACCAAAAACTTCCTGCTAAGACCATCCAAATTCTCGTGCTTCTTGCCTGCTTTACAAATCACTTCAAAATCAAACTCAGCCAGTCTCAATACTTACTTTCTGAGTCTGCTTGAATGATCCTTCAACCTCAAAAGTCACTTTAATGCTGCATGAGTGGTTATTACCTTGGACTTTGTTCTGTACAAATAGCACCTGAAGTATTTAAACCTCTACGTAAAGCTCAACATCTCCTCCTCTGTTTTGGATTGCTTATACTCAGCGTTGTTAAACTACCATGAGGGGTAAGCAACTGGATGTTCCTCACCAAGTATTGCTTGACTCAAAACATACCCCAATGCCTAGTTTGGAGCATCACATGACAGTACAAACTCCTTTTCATAATCCAGGAAGATCAACACTGGACCCAAAGCCCATTTCAGCTTCTCAAATGTGACTTGAGATTCAGTTACCCACTGTAATTTTATACCCATCATCAGTAACTGCTTAAACACTTCCCTTACCCACTGTAGATACTCCTTCATATCCCTTGAAAAGACAATAACATTATTGAGGAAACCAATGCCTTGCTGTGTGCTTGTACCCCTTAATTCTCCCTCCAACAACTGCTGAAACATGGATGTGCATTTTTAAAACCAAAGACAGTTGTTGATCCTGGTAAGGAGCCCAGTGGGCCAAAAAGGCAGTATTTTGTTGGTCCTCCAGCACCACCTTCAACTGATGGTACCCACTCCCTGAATCTATCATAGGGTAATACTGGCACTGTCCTAATACATCAAGTATTTCTGTAATGTTGGATACTGAGTGCATATTTGTTACTGTTTTATTACTTAAAAATCCCAACAAAATCAGTACATCTTGTGTCAACCATTAATTTTTTTTGATTCAACAATGACAGCTGCTCTCCAAGTGCTACTGCCCTCCTCTATTATGCCATCACTCAGTTGTTGGTTACTGAAGTTCTCCTTACCTGGATATAAATTATGAGGTGTGAAATACACTTTATTGTGTACTGGTGTATCATCCCCTGTCAGAATTCTCTGCCATGTTATGGGAATCGCTGGTAATGGTCCCTGAGCATTAAAGAGGTCCTTGAATTTCAGTAATAATTACTCCATTGCTACCTTTACATGTAATGTAGCTGTATTTGTGGTCTGCTAATGATTATGGCCCACAGATGATGGAATCCATATAATCCTTATGTAGAATGATTAAATTCAGTAACAACAAACCTTTGATTAACTTGACCTCATCAATGCTGAAGTTATCTAAACTGATGAATATCACTCTCTCACTGTGTGTTTCCTGTATGCGTGTGATACTCCACATATAAAACGTGATGCATCCAATACATCATTCTACTCCAGTGGCTTTACTACACATAACATGTTAACAAGCAGTCCTGATCCCACGTTCACACAAAGCAACTTCCTGGTGCTTCACTTAGTAGTTTCGTTCACAGTTTAACTGGTTTGTGCTTCATGACACAAGAACTCTGAAACAACATTTCACTGGTGACAGTTTCCCCCAGCTGGAACACTATCCACTGTGCTCCATCATGCATCAATGCAGGTCACTGTTTTGGCATGGTGAGTGAACAGAAAGTCTAGCCCTAGGACTGCAAAGACCCTCCACCTATGTGAGGCACAACTTTCACACACTCTTGAAAAAGTTCTGCCCTAACCTGGAAACTTGATATTAGTGAACCTATTGACTTCACATCGCTATCACCTACCCAGTCCAATCTATGGCATGGTGTGTTTCACTGTTTTCTAGACATGAGATTCAGACTTGCGAGTGCCACATACTCCCCTGGGCCAAACAAAAATCTATGCTTCTTACCCTTTACAACCTGTACTAAGCAACCATCCATCTTTGAATGTACGAGGTGCATTCAAGTTCTAAGGCCTCCGATTTTTTTTCTCTGGACTGGAAAGAGATAGAAACATGCGCATTGTTTTAAAATGAGGCCACGTTCATTGTCAGTACATCCCAGAGATGGCAGCACCGTATGGCAGATGGAATTTTACCGCCAGCGGCGAGAATTAGAACTGTTTTAAATACTTAAAATGGCGACGTTTTCCTTACTTGAACAGCATGCAATCATTCGTTTTCTGAATTTGCGTGGTGTGAAACCAATTGAAATTCATCGACAGTTGAAGGAGACATGTGGTGATGGAGTTACAGATGTGTCGAAAGTGCGTTCGTGGGTGCAGCAGTTTAATGAAGGCAGAACATCGTGTGACAACAAACCGAAACAACCTTGGGCTCACTCAAGCCGGTCAGACGACACGATCGAAAAAGTGGAGAGAATTGTTTTGGGGGATCGCCGAATGACTGTTGAACAGATCGCCTCCAGAGTTGGCATTTCTGTGGGTTCTGTGCACACAATCCTGCATGACAACCTGAAAATGCGAAAAGTGTCGTCCAGGTGGGTGCCACGAATGCTGACGGATGACCACATGGCTGTCCGTGTGGCATGTTGCCAAGCAATGTTGACGCGCAACGACAGCATGAATGGGACTTTCTTTTCATCGGTTGTGACAATGGATGAGACGTGGATGCCATTTTTCAATCCAGAAACAAAGCGCCAGTCAGCTCAATGGAAGCACACAGATTCACCGCCACCAAAAAAAATTTCGGGTAACCGCCAGTGCTGAAAAAATGATGGTGTCCATGTTCTTGGACAGTGAGGGCGTAATCCTTACCCATTGCGTTCAAAAGGGCACTACGGTAACAGGTGCATCCTACGAAAATGTTTTGAAGAACAAATTCCTTCCTGCACTGCAACAAAAACGTCCGGGAAGGGCTGCGCGTGTGCTGTTTCACCAAGACAACGCACCCGCACGTCGAGCTAACGTTACGCAACAGTTTCTTCGTGATAACAACTTTGAAGTGATTCCTCATGCTCCCTACTCACCTGACCTGGCTCCTAGTGACTTTTGGCTTTTTCCAACAATGAAAGACACTCTCCGTGGCCGCACATTCACCAGCCGTGCTGCTATTGCCTCAGCGATTTTCCAGTGGTCAAAACAGACTCCTAAAGAAGCCTTCGCCGCTGCCATGGAATCATGGCATCAGCATTGTGAAAAATGTGTACGTCTGCAGGGCGATTATGTCGAGAAGTAACGTCAGTTTCATCGATTTTGGGTGAGTAGTAAATTAGAAAAAAAATCGGAGGCCTTAGAACTTGAATGCACCTCGTATCTTCATTCCACTGACACTTACTAGGATTGCCACCTAATGGATTTGAAGTTCATGTTTGCATTTAACATGTGACTATTTTATTGTTTCCCATTCTGCCTCCTATGTCTACAATCCTGCTGTTGGCACCCAACCACACCACACTTCCCATATTGTGGTTGGTGACACTGCCTCCCAACATGACCCGAACTCCACATCTAAACACCATAAGCCAACAGAGAAAATTCTCTGTCTATTGCATACCCCTGTTGCTATGTCTATTTCCTCCAGCTCCATAGTTACGTCCACAGCAGCATTTAGGCATTTCAGGGTAACTGCCTATACCGTACTTGACATGTCAGGAAGGCACCCAGTGTGCTATGTTTTGTTTTCTGAAGGATAATCTTACTAACATCACTGTTCTTTGTCAGTTCATAAGTATGCACATTGATTTTCCATACCTTGTCAATGAAGCTCTCTACTGACTCATTTTGTTTTCATGATACCCCTCTCAATTGCTCACAAAGAAATCTCACACTAGGCTGCGTCTTATAGCATTGCAGGAGACTGAACTTTTGTTGTTCAAATACAAGCACATTCCTCAGACACTCATGACATCTAACAAATGCTTTTGCTTCTCCTTTCAACCATAACTTAGTCATTTGCAACAGCTGATCAGCCACCTAAACGCAAGATTCCACTGCTGCTAGCAGATCGTTCAGGAAAGACCACCCGTCCCCAGTTCACTTACTTTAAAGGGGGTAACCAAACAAGAGGCAGTTGAATCTAGCAATGGAGAGGCCAAACTGAATGATACCCTATCCTCTCTCAGAGCAGTTATTTGCCTATGCATCTCCACATTGTCTACTGACAATTGGGCTACTTGATTTAGTAATAACTTAATTGCCTCCTGTTGAGAAACACCCAATGTCTCAGACTCTGCCATTGCAGAATCCTTATCCAATTCTGCACAACACACAAAAACAAGTACAATTAAGAACAACAATACCAGGAGACCAATAAAACAATTCAGTACATAATGCATAAAAGCACTGTGAGATAAAGCGGCCATTGGATGCACTCAGTATATTGAGATGTCTTGACCCCAATTTTATTATACCATTATGCCTTAAGCATTTTTACATTAAGTCTTTATCAAAGGTTATTTAAAAAGTACAAAGACATAACAGGTATCTGTAGAAATACAAGATAAGTTAAAATTTCAACAATTAATTATGCTTGTAATATGGGAAGTACAGATATTGATGAAGGTTTCTTGGGTCTCCAGCTGGGTGGTAGTGTTGATATCTCACGACATTTTGGGAAGTGAAACATCGTGGGATATCAACGCTACCACCTGGCTGGAGACCCGAGAAAGCTTCATCAACAGTTTACACCGGGAAAGCCTACAGTCACAAGTACAGATATTGCTTACCAAATGCTTAAGGTTGTTACTATGAGTGAGTAGAAACTAGTCCAAATGGATACTTAGTATCTGGTGAACATACCTTCACAACAGATGAGTGTAAACTGATTTCTAGGATCAAAGTTCATACAAAGTGGGATAAACCACTAGGTGGCACTAAGGCCATGGTATAGTGTTAACAAGAATGAATAATGAATAAATTATGTTGTATAAATATTTACATCAGAAAGAATATGTGAAATTTAGAATACAGTTTAAAAAACTAATTTTTAAAATATGTTTTGTGCAATACACTCATTATACTGGAAAACAGATAGCACTTGCTAAGTCCATTACTAAGAGTAAAATTGCATAACAGGGATGATGATGACGATGTTGATTTGTGGGGCACTCACCACCCATACAAGTTCCAGTCTTTCCATTTCCATTGTCACCACCAGCCATATGATGATAAGATGATAGGGACAACACAAACACCCAGCCCCCTAGTAACAGGGAACAAATGGATGAGCATTGTGCAGGGAAGGAATGGCCAACCAAAACTTGTTCTCCAAGATGCAAACTTTTAAAATGCTACACTCCAGTTAACCAATGGTAAAATAACAACCATCAAGGCTACATTACAAAAACTAAGTGTAAAATTAACAACATCAGTAATGGCACAGTGATATTTTAGCAACATGTAGTAACTGATCTGCATTTCTATGCTACATATTATACAAATTCATGGAATCTGAGATAATTCTTAAAGATTAAAATTAATAAATGATGAAAAATGTGTTGGAAATTGTATGTATCAAATGATGAATTATTAAGTCGAAAAATAAAAGAAGGGCTGAATTGGTAGTGGATGATTGGGGAAGGAGGGAGGGAGAAGAAGAAACACAAGGGAAAATGTGGGAACAAGATTAAAACTGGCATACATTTAAAATAAATTTTTTTATCTATCTACAGCCCTTTGATTGCAAAGTTGTTTATTTGTGTTATAAAAACAACACTGCTCATCACAACTAAAACCTAATATCTTGAAAGCATGTAGTGCATTTAATAACAATATTAAGAGGAGCTTTCAGGTTCTGCCATACAAAGTTGATCGTTAAGTAGCAAGTTGCAAAGACTGATTAGTTGGTGGCCAATATGAGTGTATGGCACAATACATGTAATGGCATAATTAAACTATATTTATCCCATGTAGAATCCAAATTATAAGCAAAAACCACACAGAGACATATAACATTTAAGATAAAACATGAAATGGTGTGGCATTAAGAGTAAGTGAATGCTGTGTGCTGACAATGCGTAGTGATTTACCATCTACCAGTACCCAGGCTGACATTGTAAATGCATTTACAAGTACACAGTGAATAAACTAAAAAAAGAAATGGAAAATTAATTGGTTAACCACTAGTAATAATGACCATCAGATCATCTTATCTAAAACAAATGTGAAATTAATAAATAGCAATGATGGGTCAGTCACATTTGTGCACATACCATAATTTGATTACATTACCATGTCACACATTTTCAATTTTACGAGGTCCAAGCTATTTCTTAAAGATTCAATAAACATATAATGAAAAACTTGTTGGAAATATGTCTATTATATGATACATTATTAAGTAACGTAATGAAAAGATGAGGTGGGGAAGGGGGGAGGGGTTGGTGGGATAGGGGGTCGGGATGGGAGAAATGTAAGGGAACTGCAGGAAACAGGATTGAAACTGGCATATATTTAAAATAATATTTCTAAAAAGATATATGTAGCACTTTGAACACAAAACTGTTGTTTGTTTTAAAAAAACATCAATGCTTTTCACAGTTAAATCTCAAATCTTGAAAGCATTATAGAATGCATATGAAAGCAATGTTAGGAGGAGCTTTCAACTTATGCCATGTAGCATCAGGCACTAAGTAATAACTCACAAAGATTAATTAGTAAGTGATCAAGGTAGGTGTATAGCCCAATACATAATCAAAATTAAGCTGCTTCTTCTCCCTTGCCCACCCAGCCTCCACCATTGCCACCACTCTTTTATTATATCACTTAATACTTTGTCATATGACACTTATAATTTCCAATGTATTTTTCATTATACATTAATTTTAATACTTAAGAATTAGCTTGGATTACATGGATTTGAAGAAGACATAACATAGACATGCAAATCATTAATATAGGTTGCACAGATGTGTCTGCACCATTATTGTTGTTTGTTAATCTTACACTAGTTTTATAAAGGTAACCTTGATTGTTGCTATTTTACCATTGGATAACAGAAGTATGGCATTTTAAAAAATTGCATCTTGAGGAACAGTTTCTGGTTTGGCAAGTCCTTCTCTGTACAGCACGCAGTCATTTGTTTCCCGTTATGAAATTTCACTCTTGGTTACAGAAACAGCAATGCATACACACCTCCTGTTTCTCAATATAATGACTGTACTTCACGACATGTATTTTAAAAACATATTTGTAAACCATATCATAAATTTCATGTATTCTTTTCTGATGCAATGGTTTATATGATGTAACGGATTTAACAATAAGTTTATGAAAAGGATAGATTGCTATTCAACATCTCCTCTATGTCATGAGTAAGGGGTCTATCCTTTTCATAATATCATAATTATTCCATCCTGGGTTTTCCACTGTTTGTAAGTGGTTTAAGATTTATTCTTGTTTACAACAGTTGCCACCAATACCATGGCCTTAGTGCAACCTAGCAGTTTATTCCACTTTGTACCAAATTTGATCCTTGGAGTCAGTCTGCATTTGTTTATTGTGAAGTAATGTTGACTATATATTCTGTATCCATTTAGATAAGTTTTTCTGATGCACAGTAACAACTTTAGACATTTGGTATGTTTCAAACCATATTTGTACTTCCCATCTCACAGCTCCTTTAATTGTTTTTTTTTTATGTTTATATATGTTTCTGGTGCAAAAGAATCAGCTGTCAGATTATTCGAATCATATTCTGACATTGCTGAGGGTGCACCCTATTGCTTTTATCATTCTGATCGCAGATCATCACAATCATCTCAGAGGCTCCTTTCATGTATGCCCCTTAATTGGTGAAAATGTAATATCTCTTGTATGTCTACAGATGCAAGTTATGTCATTGTATTTTTTTGTACCATTTGAAAAGGACGTAATGTCAAAATGTGGAAGGCATACTGGAATAATAAAACTGTTATCAAGACATCTAAAAAAATCTTAAATTATATAATTGAAATCATCAAACACTAACTCAAACTACACACCTAATCATGAGCCAGCTTGATTTGGTATATTCCCGATTGCTACAACCCTAACAATAGCATGTGAAATGCTTCACTGGTACTGACTCAGTATGTGGTGTGCTGCAATCTAATAGGTTCCATTCGTGCACCTCCCTCTCACCAAATAGTTTTCCTTAGTATTGCCACAAAATTTTGACAAATCAGGTAGTTCCTCTGGCTTCACAAATTTTACTTTCAAGTTCATATAACAGTCCTATCTCCTCTCCCCTTCACAAGAAAGCAGAAGGAAAGAGATAAGACAGTGTGCGTACTCACAACATTGTAACTATCGATGTTGATAGTGGTACAGTGACATAACACTAGGTTCAGCTACAGACATCCGCCTTCAGTGGTGGTTGATGCCATTGTTGCTTACTTCTCCCACCAAAATGTAAAGGATCAGAGTGTATGACCTCTACAGTGGCTGGGTTGAGTTGAGGTGGTGGGTTGTTGTCTGGATGATGAGGCGATTGTTGCTGAGAGGAATATCTTTTGTAGTCACACATTTTATTTAAGAACAAACCACAATAGCCACAGCAATGCACTTCAGTGGCTATGTCCTCTGGGGTGTGTGCTGAAGGCAGTGAGGGACAAGTTGCTGATGTAGCAGACAGCCTGTGGCCCGCTCTGACATCAGCGGCTCAATGGGAACGCTGACATTTGGTGTGAGTAGCAATGTGCATGCCATCTGGGTGGAGATTTGCAGCTCAGGGCAGGATGCCCACGATGATGTAGAACTCACCATGGATCTTGTAGAGGAGGACAGTCTCCTGCAGGAGTGCCTCCCCCCTTTTGTGTGGAGGTTTACAGGGACAGTTTTATGCCTGCACATGTGGAGATAGTCAGCTGGCTGCACCACCCTCGTCTAGAACAGCAGCCATCCAGGACAGAAGGCTGGCAATGATGGGGAATAGGCCTGCAGGTGGCCCATTGACAGAAAGGTATTGAGACCACAAAATTGGGCTTGCAGCCAGCAGGAGAACCATAATTACTTGATGCCAAGTCTCATGGGGGATGGGGGCTGCTTGTGGAAACATTTTGCTTTGTGTACCAGACCAGACCTGTTGTCATAGATGGTGGCTGCCAGACTGCAATACCAATGTCTAAAAATGAGGATTTTTTATAATTGTTTGGTGCATATTTGTTTTGCTACTGCATCAGGTCTGGCCACATAGACCACAACAAGTCCATAGTTCTGGTGTGAAGTAACTGGACAACCTAGACCAGTATTCTCAGTATGTAGTGACACACTGGTGTGTGATGAATACATCAGGTGTGTCATGAGATTTTTATTATCTTCTAATCTTCCACAGATAAAATATCTAGACATAAAAAATTATCACCAAATCGTTTCTTGGAATAATGAATTTGTATCTCGTAGTCATTCCACAGTAAAGGAAAAAATATTGTATGTAATTTATGTGATTTCTTTCTTGCATCTGGGAAAAAATCACATGTAAGGTTGTTGCGAAAGTATGAAATACACTTTGGTGTGCCACGGCAGAAAAAAAAGGTTGAGATATGAGGTCTAAACTGTTGTATCTTTGCCATGTCGCCATCTCAATGTAATTTACAGTCCTGGTCCCTTCCCCTGGAGACAATTGAGGTAACCATCCTGACACTTCAGCAGCTGTGCTTGCTGCATTAGCAGGTGGCATTGTCTCAACTACTCATCTGAATTAAGTTATATTCTTCTACAATTACATCAAGCTGCCATTCATCAAACAAAATATAAATTCTGTCCAAGTGTTTCTGTATCCTCATGAAGTCACACAACAACAAAACTTTTCTGTATACTACAGAACCATCAGCAAAGCATCACAAATTGCTACCTACTCTGTCTGTCAGATCAGTTATGTACATAGTAACCAAGAGTATTCATGTTATACTTCTTTCAGTTGCTCCTGATGATTTCCTTGTCTCTGCTCAGCACTCCTCCTTCCAGAACAAACTTAATGCGCCATTGTGTCAGAACAGCATATTTTCGTAGTGTGCAAAATAAATAGGAAAACATCCATACATAGCACTTGAGCATCACAGCCATGGAATCCAGTATGGCATCTGCTCTGTTTGTTTCTATCAGGCAAAATGGCAGTTACCAGTAACTGTCACAAATAACGCATCAAAAAGTAGTGATGTAAAATAATTGTTTACCCTGTTTCTAGTGATAGTGCATTGGCTGTAACAATTAGCAGCCAGTAACACCCCCACCACTGATTCTTTATAGAATAAAACTCCCTTTTATGAAACAGCTTCAAATGTCTGACTACTCTGCAGACAAGTTAATGTTTTTAAAGTATTGGGTGATCAAAAAATCAGTATAAATTTGAAAACTGAATAAATCACGGAATAATGTAAATAGAGAGGTACAAATTGACACACATGCTTGGAATGACATGGGGTATTATTAGAACCAAAAAAATACAAAAGTTCAAAAAATGTCCGACAGATGGCACTTCATCTAATCAGAATAGCAATAATTAGCATAACAAAGTAAGACAAAGCAAAGATGATGTTCTTTACAGGAAATGCTCAATATGTCCACCATCATTCCTCAACAATAGCTGTAGTCGAGGAATAATGTTGTGAACATCACTGTAAAGCATGTCCGGAGTTATGGTGAGGCATTGGCGTCAGATGTTGTCTTTCAGCATCCCTATAGATGTCGGTTGATCATGATACACTTGCAACTTCAGGTAACTTCAAAGCCAATAATTGCACGGACTGAGGTCTGTGGACCTGGGAGGCCAAGCATGACGAAAGTGGCGGCTGAACACACGATCATCACCAAATGACACGCGCAAGAGATCTTTCATGCATCTAGCAATATGGGGTGGAGCGCCATTCTGCTTAAACAACGTATATTGGGGCAGGTGTTTATCAGCCAGGCTGGGGATGATGCGATTCTGTAACATATCAGCGTTCCTCTCACCCGTAGATGTGGTAAATGCAACCCATAACGTGACTTTCTCATTGTGCAATGGAGTTTCCACGACAGTTCTGGGATTTTCAGTAGCCCAAATTCTTCAGTTGTGGGTGTTGACAGACCCTCGGAGCGTCAAATGAGCTTTGTCGGTCCACAACACTTTACTCAACCAATCATCATCTTCCACCATCTTTTGAAATGCCCACATTGCAAATGCCCTCCGCTTCACTAAATTGCCAGGTAACAGTTCATGATGCTGATGGATTTTGTACGGATAGCATCGGAGGGTACGCCTAAGTGCCAACCAAACAGTAGTGCATGGAATGCCGGTGCGACGTGCGACTGCATGAGTGCTGACTTCCCCGTGCATATTCGAACCTGCTGCAGTCTCCATTTCTTCCTGAACTGTCTCAGCAGCATTACGCCTTGTGCTCGGTCGGCCACTATGGGGCCTATCGTCTAAACAACCTCTGCCTTCGAACTTCGAAATCACTCTCGCCACAGCTGCATTTGTCAACGGACCTTTACCCATTCGAATCCCCTTCCTATGGCAATAGGATTATAATGCTAACTAGCTCATTCCCCATTCTGATAATACAGCTTCTTTCAACCCTACCACAACAGAGGTCAGCATTTTAATAACGATTGTGGTGTTGCTCACATTGCTAAACACTGCATTTTCGGGCAACAACAGTCATATTACATGGCAGGTGTCATTAGAGCACAGTTAATAGTCATTTCATGTAATAATGAAAAAACTAGGCACTCATCTTTTTGTGTTTCCCACGCTGGTCTCGTCGTAAAATCATGGCTGAATCGTTGAAAATCTAGGTGGTTATGATTCCAAGCTCAGATGCAAAGAGGCCTAGGTTTTGTTCTGCTATATTCAAAAGTTTTGTAGATGCGCTTCTCAAACCATTCTTGGAGATTACACTTTTGCTGGACAATGGTGATGTAAAAAAATAATCAGCACTCCGAAATTAAGTTACACTTCCTTTTAATTGCTTTTATTGCAATATCACACAACACACTAAACATCACTTTACAATACAAAACATACTTGAAAACATCTTCCTCACAGTCACTGTTAAAGTTCACATTTTATAAGCTGACGACAATATTTGGCTTTCCAACATGATGTCCACGACTTGACTTTCTCAAGGTCCAGCTCTCTAACAAGTTAACAACTAACTAACTATCACTTACACACCCAAGTACAACAAAGATCATAGTGACAAAAGAAAGAATACACATAAGAATAATATAATTGCAATATAAACGTATCAATGTATCACAAATGAAATCAAATCTGAATGTTGTCTCATAAATGTTAAGTAGTTAACAGAAACACAGTAGAATATTACTGGTATCGAGACGTTCAGGTGAGGTGCCATAATGGTTACGTAATTCAAGTGCCATTACAAGCTACACTAAAAGCGCCTTTTCAGGTAACGTCAACATGCTGCGACAGCTCGTGCATCTGATTCTCTCTCTCATCACAGTTGCTCTTATACACGATTGTCATGCACAGTCACTGACGTTTTGCTGTCCAGCGCCATCTATCGGACATTTTGTGAACTTACCTTTTTTTTTTTTTTTTTTTTTTTTTTTGTGCGGGGTTCTAATAAAACCCCATGTCATTCCAAGCATCTGTGTCAATTTTTACCTCTCTATCTACATTCTTGCATGGTTTATTAAGCTTTCAAATTTGTACTGACTTTTTGATCACCCAGTATAACCATCCAAGCACCACTGTACTGATCTGCAGGACCCATGCCTTTAAAATCTGTATAAATGCCAAGTCTGCTTCAGATTCTTTCTAGATACCATTCTGAAATGGCTAAGAATGTTTACCTGTAAGAGTTACATTCACAGTGTTAAGTATTTCAGGTGAACCATGTAAAACCATATTGCTCAAGACACAAAATCTTAATTGTATTGGTTCTACTAGAAACAGATTATTCAAGAATATGCCAATGAAACAATCAAAATGAAAAAAGCATATGACATTTTACCCCCTGAACCACACACATCAAAAAAAGTTTTGCATCACCTTGGATCAGAGAGTTCCAGAACCTGTACCAAAAATTGGAATAGAGATCAACATAAACATCATGCTCACCGGTACCTCTAACACCCAGTAGCACATCCTCCTGTACTGATGCATACTGTATCCGTTGTGGCATACTATCCACGAGTTCAGCAAGGCACTGTTGGTCCAGCTTGTCCCACTACTTAACGGCAATGTGGCGTAGATCCCTCAGAGTGGTTGGTGGATAACAATGTCCATAAACAGCCCTATCTATCCCAGGAATGTTTGATGGGGTTCATGTTTGGAGAACATGCTGGCCACTTAAGTTGAGCGATGTCATTATCCTGAAGGAAGTAATTTACAAGATGTGCACAATTGGGGCGCAAATTGTCATCCATGAAGAAGAATGCCTCGCCAATATGCTGCTGATATGTTTCCACTATCAGTCGGAGGATGGCATTCATGTATCGTACAGTCGTTATGGCACCTTCCATGACCACCAGTGGTGTATGTCAGCCCCACATAATACCACCCCGAAACATCAGGGAACCTCCACTTTGCTGCAGTCACTGGACAGTGTGTCTAAGGCATTCAGCCTGACTGGGTTGCCTCCAAACACGTCTCCTATGATTGCCTGATTGAAGGCATATGCAACACTCATTGGTGAAGAGAACGTGATGCCAATCCTGAGCAGTCCATGCAGCATGTTACTGGGCCCATTTGTACCATGCTGCATGGTGTCATGGGCGTGAAGATGGACCTCACCATGGAAGTCGCAGGTTGCGAATCATGCAGCCTATTGCACACAGTTTGAGTTGTAACATGACATCCTGTGGCTGCACGAAAAGCATTATTCAACATGGTGGTATTGCTGTCAGGGTTCCTCCAAGCCATAATCTGTAGGTAGCAGTCATCCACTGCAGAAGTAGTTCCTGGGCAGCCTGAGCGAGGCATGTCATCCACAGTTCCTGTCTCTCTGTATCTCCTCCATGTCCGAACAACATCACTTTGGTTCACTCTGACAAGCCTGCACACTTCCCTTGTTGAGTGCCCTTCCTGGCACAAAGTAACAATGTGGACATGATCAAACCATGATACTGACCATCTAGCTATGATTGAACTACAGACAACATGAGCTGTGTACCTCCTCACTGGTGGAATGACTGGAACTGGTCGGTTATTGGTCCCCCTCCATCTAATAGACGCTGTTCATGCATGGTTGTTTACATCTTTTGGCAGATTTTGTGACATCTTTAAACAGTCTAAGGAACTGTGTCTGTGATACAATATCCACAGTCAACATCTGTCTTCAAGAGTTCTGGGAACTGGGGTGATGCGAAACATTTTTTGATGTATGTACATGTCATAGATATAATTTTGCTGCTACATTCAGTAGTAGGGCTTTACATGGAGACCGTGCACTGCAAAGAAGTTATAAATTGAAACACCATGGCTGATGATGAAGTTTTACTGCATGAACAGCAAAATATAGTAAGCAATAAGCTTCTTTCCTTTCATTATATCGTGGAAAGTATCTGCAAGTAAAAGATTTGAAAAGGTTTGATATTATGTGTAAAGATCTCACATGTGTGTCTGAAAGAACAGACAGTGTTGATGATCCACAGCTGTATGAAATAAGTTGAAATTAGTTCACTTTGACTTGAGCTCTATGGGATATGACCTACTACCCAGTAATGATATATGATGATTTATGCTGGACTGGCACTCAAACATGGATTTCCCACTTATAGCACACAGTTGCCTTAACCACTTTGACTATCTATGCCTACTTTGTGAATCAACTCAAACTGTCTATATCTTTATACCATAGACCACTGAATTCATCACCTTGTGCTGAAAATATGATTTCGATTCACACAACAGGGGGGATGAGACCATAAGGAATCGATGACATTGTTGTTTTCATCAAGAAACATGCCCTTAGAACACTTTCTGCTACCATTAATGAAGAGATCAATACCACACAGTTTTCTTCACATTACAACTACATATCCAAATTTAGACCAAATCAGGTGTACAAACAAACACTAATGATTTTGTCAATGCAAGGAGATATAATCTACACCACAATTAAAACAGTTTTAACACATAGTAGAAAATTGCCAAATCTCTTAAAATAACTTCTCTCCAGTTTTCGTATTCATGTTCAGAGGACAAGGAGAATGGGTTATAACTTTATTTAAATGTTTATTAGTGCACACAAACTAAAGCCATTTTGGTGCAACTGCCTTTATATTTCTAAATACCACCTATTTGACATCGAGTCAAAGATAGATTAATGACAAATTTGACTAGCATAATTAAAGACATAAAAATACCTATTCTTCTTATGTTTTCAGTTATCTGTCTATTATAAAAACTAGTTGGAATTAACCAAACAATCTTATAATTCCAAGAATAAAAGTTATTAAGACAAAATTATTGAACTGACTAGTAAATGTGCCACTACCCAAATATTGGAGAGCATCTGTTTTTGTGAATAAAGTAAGAGAAAGTGCGTAGTGAGTCAGTTGGAGAGAGAAGTCAGTGGTGGAAATTAGTAGCTTGTTATGCTTTGACACTTGGCAATGTTGCAAAACATACTGTGTTTTAATTAATTGTAATTGATATACGGCAGTAATGAGGAGATGACATGGCTCTTAAAAATAAGCAAATGGCAAACATCTTGTGTCCAGTTTGATAATTAAATGATCCACCACCCTACTTTAGAAAAGAGCTGGAGAAAGCAGTACTGATTGTCATCAGTGTCAGAATAGCTAGTCAGCAATCTAATACTTTTTATATATGGGAGGGTTCCACATGTGGCTTTGAACATGGGGCTGGATGTTTTATAAACCAATTATGAAACTGAATAACTTGATATCATGTAATTGTGGTGGATGATAATGATGTTCTATTTACAGAGAAGCAAAAAATTATTGCCTTTGGATAATTCTGATGTGTTATTGCAAAACAGGGAGTGATAACATTGCAACAGAAAGCAGCAAGTTGCACAATAAGACATGGAAGTCATACTGAATGAAATTAAAGAAAAAAACTCTACAGGATCAGCATCGTAGGAATACAGCTGTCACAGCAGCCACATGCAGTAGAATAATATAAATGGTTCAATTTTGAGGGTGAAACATTAACAAGGATAAAAATGGGTACCAATAAGTGGAGTGATGATGGTAGGGGAGCTGTAAAGGAGAGACGTCCAAGGAACAAATACTGCATGAAAGTGAATCTGCACAAGTATACAAGAAAGCACATTTGGATGAACTGATGACTTCTGTATTTGCCAAACTAGGATAACTAAAAACATTTATTTCAAGTACCAAAACTGACTTGGAATCTAAAATTTCATGTGTGTGAACCCAAATGTCAAGGGGAAAACAGAGGTATTAAACCATTTTGAGAAACAAAGTAAATCTGTTAATAAACAATCCACAGAATTCAAAATTCAGATAGTTGAGAATGTAGATGCATTTGGTAAAAGAGTTGAAGTGTGTAACAGAAAAGTAGTAATTTTTGAAAATCAACTTGTTTATGACATTTCTAATCGTAAGAAATCAACTGCAGACCTACAGAGTAGCTAGGATGTTGTATCTGCTAAAGTTGACAGTAGAGTCCCAGAAACATCTAGACAAATAACTAAACTAAAGAGTAAGATTAAAAAAAGTAGATGGTGATGTTGTAGACTTAGACAATCGAGTGGTAGAAACTCAAGAACTTTGTGCATCCAAAAGCTTATTTAATAACATTGGCATTGTGTGGTCCATCTTACCAGTAAAGAGTTTTCCCAGTGACAATTTACTGCCAGTGGATTTTATTCAGCACTGTAAGGACAATTTTGTTTTTGTTGTGACAGAAAATTTAAAAATTAGCTTGTAAAGATGTTCTTGGAAGGAGAGGCACTGTCCAGGGCAAACTTAAATGGTGTCTGTGGATACCATTTGAGGTATTTGAGGAACGCTTTCTAGAAAAATTTTGGTCTGGGTCAGAACAGACAAAAATAAAAAGTGAATTTCTGACTGGACCTGTCCATAGGAACAAAAATTTCTCAGTGACAGACTCAGCTCAATTGTGGCAGTGATGCAAAAGAAGGGACAGGTAGTAGGCAGGGATGATGTTGATAATGAAAGAGAGGAAGCTAAGGCTAATTTTTGTCGAGACTGTGAAGTTAAAGAGGGTGTAGAGGAAGGGTAGTTATATATTGACATAAATACAGAAAGTGGAAGGTGTTGTTGAGTGAATAGAGAGGGGTGAAATCAGTAAGGGAGAAGCATCAGGAACAAAGTTGTTGCTGGACAATGTTTGTCAGCCATTAGCCACTGAAAGCACAAGATCTAATAACTACAGAATTTATGATCAGTCAAATATAAGTTTCAGGTTTGAGGGAAAAGGAAAAAAGTTTCTAAGAAAGTACGGGAAGGTTATGGGAATAATAATGATAATGAAGGGTTTTTGAGATGGCTTGTTAAAATCAGTGAGACTCATTGTCCTAAACGGGGGCATGAGTTAAAAGACCAATTAAATAAGAAATGGGGTAAAACCAGTAGCATGTTAAGTGTATTTCTCTCACTAGAAAGGAATAGGAAAAATGAGGCATCTGAAATATCTGTAAACTTGATTAAAACTGGAAGATGTGGATCTTGTGATTAGGAGGATGAAAAAGGTTTACAGTTTAAAGAAATTGAAAAGAACCCATTTTTTGAAAGTACTGTAGAAATAAATGTAGAAAATGAATAGGGTTTCCTTTATGTAAATGTTAAGATAAATGGTTGGGAAGGTAAATGTCTACTAGACACAGGAAGCCCTGTCTTGGGAGTAACAGAAAAACTTACAGATAAGATCATGAGGTGAAAGTGGTGTTGAATTACTGGTAATTGGGGTAAAAGTCAAGGAGCTAAGGGTGACATAGCAAAATAAGGAAGAGTCAAATACTTTTCACTTTAGAGTGTGAGAATAAGCATTTTGAGCATGATTCCAGGATTGGCAGAAAATTTCCTTTTGGTATGGATTGGATACCTATTGTGATGAAGCAAGCTGCGATATTTTTACTTCCCCTCTTGTTTTGCCAGATGCCTCCTTAAAATTCATTTTTTCATTACTGACTAATTACCATTAACATATCTAAGTATAATCTGCATTTTCATAAGAGAGAAACGTTGGCCCTCAGTTTTAAGGAATATAATGCCAGATGTAATTTTGTGCTTAGTTTTATGTATGTAATTGCTTTTATAATTTATTTTGACTATTTCTAGTTAGTATCTTTCATTATAGGGCAAAATCTGTAATTGTTTCATAACTTAAATTCTATTGCTGACCTATAAACAAATATAAATTCTGCAATAATTATAAACATTAGGAGGAACATCTAAAAGCATTCTTAAAGGACCTATTTGGATCTATTCAAAAACATGAAATGATGATTAAATCAAGACCCTAAGCTGTCGACAGGTGTTTATATACATCAACGAGGACAGTTGAAAATGTGTGCCCTAACCAGGACTCGAACCCAGGATCTCCTGTTTACATGGCAGATGCTCTGTCCATCTGCGCCACTGAGGGCACAGAGGATAGTGCAACTGTTCTTTTGGACATGTCCAAAAGAACAGATACCATCTTCATATAGTTAAGGCTAGCTGGCGATTGACCTTCTTCTTCTGTGCAGATGCACACACATTGCCTGAACTCTTACGGGACTCGTTAAGATTGTCTGCCACGAGTAATGAGTGTAGTGGGCAGGGACACTACCAATGTAGTGTGTGGACATTAAGTTGGGAATATGGGTCTCATGGGGAGTGTGCAAGGGATAAATCACTGCAGTCCCACTGTCCTCTGTGCCCTTGGTGGCTCAGATGGATAGAGCATCTGCCATGTAAGCAGGACATCACGGGTTCAAGTCCTGGTCAAGGCATACACTTTCACCTGTCCCTGTTGATCTATAACAACGCCTCTAGAATGAAATTTTTGCTCTACAGTGGAGTGTGCACCGATATGAAACTTCCTGGCAGATTAAAACTGTGTGCCGGACTGAGACTCGAACTTGGGACCTTTGCCTTTCGCGGGCAAGTGCTCTACCAACTGAGCTACCCAAGCACAACTCACGCTCCATCCTCACAGCTTTACTTCTGCCAGTACCTCGTCTCCTACCTTCCAAACTTTACAGAAGCTCTCCTGCGAAACTTGCAGAACTAGCACTCCTGAAAGAAAGGATATTGCGGAGACATGGCTTAGCCACAGCCTGGGAGATGTTTCTAGAATGAAATTTTCACTCTACAGCGGAGTGTGCACTGATATGAAACTTCCTGGCAGATTAAAACTGTGTGCCAGACCGAGACTCAAACTCGGGACCTTTGCCTTTCGCGGGCAAGTGCTCTACCAACTGAGCTACCCAAGCATGACTCATGCTCTGTCCTCACAGCTTTACTTCTGCCAGTACCTCATCTCCTACCTTCCAAACTTTACAGAAGCTCTCCTGCGAACCTTGCAGAACTAGCATTCCTGAAAGAAAGGATATTGTGGAGACATGGCTTAGCCACAGTCTGGGAGATGTTTCTAGAATGAAAGTTTGGAAGGCAGGAGATGAGGTACTGGCAGAAGTAAAGTTGTGAGGACAGAGCGTGAGTTGTGCTTGGGTAGCTCAGTTGGTAAAGCACTTGCCCGCGAAAGGCAAAGGTCCCGAGTTCGAGTCTCGGTCCGGCACACAGTTTTAATTTGCCAGGAAGTTTTATAACAATGCCTGTCAATGGCTTAGGGTCTTGATTTAATTATCATTTCATTCTAGAGAGCTGCATGGCCACCGATGGTCTCTGTTCTTTTGGACATGTCCGAAGGAACAGATACCATCTTCATTTATTCAAAAACATGTCAGCAAAACCAGCCCTTAATTAATTCCAAAATAATTAACAATTTTGTCAAAGTATTGTTTGCATAACAATATTTGTTAATTTCATGATTTAAAGGAATAATTTGGACTAGCTCTTGTAGTACAAAAAACTTTTAAAAGGAACCAATTTTCCAATGTATTCATTTAATTTAATGAGTTAAGTTTTAATTGTAATTTCTGTAAATTAAACTTTGAACAATGTGTAGTTTTAGCGACTATTATTGTGAAGATATATGAGGGCCCAATTTTAGGTGTCAAGTCAGTCAGTCCACAGCCTAGTTTCAGACGAGAAACCGATGTTGGTTAGAACAACAACAATGCTTCAACTTCACTGTGAAATAAGTGTTACACAATTAGGCCTTGTATTAAAACAATGACAGTGTCTGCTCCATATGCACCTTTCCATTCTTTGAGAACTGCTAACTTTGTGGTTAGGTTTTTACTGCTCGTAGATGTTCAACAGGAAACTATTGTCACAGTATGTGGAGGTTTGCCTGCAAACTATTAATGAGGCTCATCAAAAGTTAAACAACAGTGCACTGGCCATATAACTGTGTAATATTGGGGGGTTGCGAACAGTGAACAGTGAAAGTAAAAGACTGTGGAACGCAACTGTGCGTCTGTCAGCTACATCATTTATGGTAGACAGTACTGCACTTCCACCCCTATTGAGGTCATAGTGAAGTAACACTGAGTGGGCAAGTACATAAATCTACTGGCCCGCCATCTTTTTGTAGTATTTTTCACACTTAACACCTAAAAATAGAGCATGTTGTTGGAATTATGTCTTGATGGAGCGTAAGGGAGTTTGCAGCCAAATACTGGACACACTGGTAGAGTGATGAAGGGAGTCCCAATTGAGCATATTTGGGAGGGAATTACCAGATCCAGCATTTGCCTTAGGGCTTTGGCCAAAACCATGGGGATAAGAACTACTTTTCTTTTAATGATGTGTCAAGTGAAGAAGATGAGAACATATTGTTATCATGCTGGCACAGACACACAACTGGCACTAGCCATGGTGCTCCTTAGGATACTGGATTGAGCTCCGACATTACACAATCCTCGCCACCATACCAGGTCCATATCTGTAGCAGGCCAGCTGGAAATTGCCATTGGGAGACAGGGGACATAAAGGTGGTGTCCACCCAGGAACAGCTAATCCTCAGGGACACCTGTAGATGACAGGAAATCAGCTTGCCAAAGTATTGTGCTATCTCCATGTCATTACCTGGCTGAATAGCTGAGAAATGTTTAAAATTTTCCTATACTGGGAAAACCTAAAATAATTCTAACATTCGCTAATGGCGGTGCTGTCTCCAGCGAAAGTGAAGAATGATTACATGATCTGTTGAATGGAATGAACAAAGTACAGAATATTGACTGAGAGTAGACTGAAGAAAGATAAAAGTAATGTGTAGTAAAAATGAGACTAGCAGTAAACCCAACATCAGCCCACCTGGTTAGCTGAGCGGTCTAACGCACTGCTTTCTGGAGTGAGAAGGAGCTCCTGGTCCCCAGCACGAATCCACACGGCTGACTTGTGTTGAGGTCCGGTGAGCCGGCCAGTCTGTGGATGGTTTTTAGGCGGTTTTCCATCTGCCTTGGCGAATGTGGGCTGGTTCCCCTTATTCCGCCTCAGCTATGCTATGTCAGCAATAGCTGCGCAAACAAGTTCTTCATGTACGTGTCCCCTACCATTACTCTACCACAAACATAGGGGTTACACTCATCTGGTGTGAGATGTTCACGGGGGCAGGGGGCATCGGGGGCCGAACCGCACAACAACAAATACCATGGGTTCAGTGTGGGGCAGCAGAGGGGTGAAGTGGACTGCGGTAGTCGTCATGGGGTTGTGGACCACTGTGGTCGCAGCAGGGACGGAGCCTCTCCGTTGTTTCTAGGTCCCAAGTTAACATACAACATACATACAAACCCGACGTCAAATCTAGTGCCCATGAAGCAGACAAAATTTGGAGTATGTTTGAGCTTGGAATCAAAATAATACATGGTGAATGGAGCAAGACGGAAATAAAGAGTAGTCTAGCATAGGCAAAAAAGGCATACATGGAGCTTTAATTTGAGGGATGACATGCGTTTGGAACACAGTTCTGAATGTTAATTAGTGATGGTCTGTGGGTCACAAGAAAAATAGAGAACCAAAGCGCTGAGATTTGTTGCTGTAGAAGGATGTTGAAAATTAGGTGGACTGATACAGAACAAAGAGATTCTCCATAAAACTGGCAAGGAAAAGAACATGTGAAAGACTGGATGACAGGACTGAAGCGCCTAGAACCACTCGGCCACAGCGGCCGGCGAAATATTAGGAAACAGAAGATTCTTTTGGTAATCCATACAGATCACTTGCTTAATCACAGGTTTTTTGGACTTCGAACGTCCGAAAGTTTAATCTTCTAAATTGCGTCTGCTTTTCTCTTACGTAGTTCATTTTAAGTCTTCAGATGTTAACTCAACTAATTAAAAGTTTGTATTTGAGTTACATCTTTCTCGTTGTTTACATGAAAATCAAGTTTATAACCATCAGCTTTAAATTTGAAACACAGATAAAGTTTGTTAATTCTGTGGTACCCCAAACTTATGATCTCGCTAGTCACAAAAATCACTCGTTGTTGTTCGTATTACACAAGGATTGGATGACTTTTCTGTCAATATAACAGGTGTAACTTTCGAATATTAAGTTCTTCTGATAAATATAATCATGAATACCATCACATGATTTGTAGCCCCTCGGTGACTATGTATGGAGACATACTTTAGATTCACTTTCTCTTTACGTTTCTTTGGTCTAATGTTATGTTTTCCTTTGGTCTCCACATGTGTTTTCCCTGTAGTAACCAAAGCTTTGTTAAGGGTAATAAGACATCTGTTGGTGATGCTGTGCAATGCCAAGAAAGATGGTTGACAAACCTGAATTTGCTGTATGTGTCCATCTCTATTACACTGAAGAGACAAAGAAACTTGTACACCTGCCTAACATCGTGTAGGGCCCCCGCAAGCACGCAGAAGTGCCGCAACACGACGTGGACTCGACTAATGTCTGAAGTAGTGCTGGAAGGAACTGACACCATGAATCCTGCAGAGTTGTCCATAAATCCTTAAGAGTACGAGGGGGTGGAGATCCCTTCTGGACAGCACGTTGCAAGGCACCCCAGATATGCTCAATAATGTTCATGTGTGGGGAGTTTGGTGGCCAGCGGAAGCGTTTAAACTCAGAACAGTGTTCCTGGAGCCACTCTACAGCGATTATGGAGGTGTGGAGCGTCGCACTGTCCTGTTGGAATTGCCCAAGTCCGTCGGAATGCACAATGGACATGAACGGATGCAAGTGAACAGACATGATGCTTACATACGTGTCACCTGTCAGAGTCGTATCTAGGCGTGTCAGGTGTCCTATATCACGCCAATTGCACATGCCCCAAACCATTGAAAAGCATCCACCAGCTTGAATAGTGCCCTACTGACATGCAGGGTCCATGGATTCATCAGGTTGTCTCCATACTGTACACGTCCATCCACTCGACACAATTAGAAAGGAGATTCGTCCGACCAGGTAACATGTTTCCAGTCATCACCTGTCCAATGACGGTGTTGATGGGACCAGGCGAGGTGTAAAGCTTTGTGTCGTGCACTCATCAAGGGTACAGGAGTGGGTCTTCGAATCAGAAAGACCTTACAGATGATGTTTCATTGAATGGTTCTTACGCTGACACTTGTTAGTGGCCTAGCATTGCAACCTGCAGCAAATTGCAGGAGTGTTGCGCTTCTGTCACGTTGAACGATTCTCTTCAGTCGTTGTTGACCCCGTTCTTGCACGATCTTTTTCCGGTCGCAGCGATGTCGGAGATTTGACGCTTCACCAGATTCCTGATATTCATGATACACTCGTGAAATGGTCGTAGGGGAAAATCCTCACTTCATCACTACCTCGGAGATGTTGTGTCCCATCGCTCGTGCGCCAACTATAACACCACATTCAGACTCACATAAATCTTGCTAAGCTGCATTGTAGCATCAGTTTCTGTTCTAAAAACTGCGTCAGACACTCGTTGTCTTATATAGACGTTGCCGATCGCAGTGCCGTATTCTGGCTATTTGCGTATCTCTGTATTTGAATAGGCATGCTTGTACCAGTTTCTTTGCCGCTCCAGTGTACTACACACCTTATAGACATAGGAAAAATTATGATATGAAGCTTCATCTGGACTTTCCTTTAGTCTTATTTGCCTCACAAGATTTACTCTGATGAGTCCAGTGAGGTGAGTGTTATGTATCATAGGAAGCCATTTGATTGAATTTCTTCATTAATCTATTCATTTCTATAAGTAGAGCATTCTTAGGACACATCAACGTGACTCATAGCCCGTAACCATTTCGAAGAATCAGAAATTCGCTCCAGTACTTTTCTTTTCTTTCTATTCTGCACAGGACTGAAATTTTCATCTTCATTTTCCAACATTTATGATGCCTTCATTTCACTTAAGAAATAACTTTTTGCACAGTCTCTGTAACAGTAACACATGCGTTTCTGCTCAACTTACTAAGAAAAACTCTTTTTCCAGCCTACTTTGGACGCACAATGGGGAGCAATTTTATGTTTCTTCCCTTTATTACTGAGCGACTGACAGACATCGGCTCAGTGTACACAAGATCTCGATGGCGCACAGGTAGAGGAGTGGCATGTGTGGGTTCAGGGCCATCACGCGATGATGGAGAACTCGAGTGATTGTGGGACGATTTCCTCTATCGGCCAAGATGGTTTAACACAAGGAAGTGAAACTGTCAGACACTGCCTTTTGGCAAGGATATCCATAGTATCAGCTGTACTTGCCAATATCGGATGCGGACCAGAGGAAGGCAACTGTAGTTCCCATTTGGCTGTGTCATAATAAACTCACTCCAGGGCTGAATGCAATAAAACAGAGGGACAGGCAACTATGTGCGACTGGAGACGCTTGCCAAGAGGAGGGATGTCAGATAGGTCGATGGTTGTAGCATCATCGACGAAATCAGCTGGGAGAACTAATGTTCAGCCACAGAGGATCTAAGTAAGTGACATCTGGAAGCCTGCGTTACAAGCTGTGTAGATTCCTAACATGACCCAGGAGAGGGCATCGATCCACTCACCAGCATGGCATGTAAGGGCCGCTTGCAGAGTTCTGAGCCAATGTTCAACAAGGTCCAGGTGCACATGCTGGAAACGGCCTCTTGGGATATCAAATTTGCCTAGAGTGGGCTGGGTAAGTCTATTGACGTTGCTGCAGTGACACAGCACACAGACGTGATATCACACATGGCAGTCCTTTTTCACACATGGCTACACAAAATAATTTGTGTCGAGACACATAGTAGCCTTAGCTCCAGGGTACGGAAGATTATCCAAAGCAGCTGAAACCTGGCGACATAAAGCAGCTGCGACAATACGCTGAACAATGCTCATGGATGTACCGTAACATAACAGCCTGAATGAGCCCAGCAGGTTGCAAGAAACTATCTGTAGGGAAGTGGAAGAGGCCTGACGTAGGTTCTGAAATTTGATATCATTGTCCAGAAAGTGGACCAGTTCGTTGAAATTACCAGGACATGAAATAGCATTGACATGTGAGAGATAATTAGCTACCAAGTTTTATGAGCCACAGATATGACAGATGTCTAATGTGTACTGACAAATGGGACCTATCTGCTGCAACCTGCACAGAGGAGGCTCATTGGCGGGGTGAATAGTGTCTGAGAGGGGACGACGGTCTGTGAAAATTGCTTTGTTCCTTCCTTCGGTGTCTTTGCAGAAATATTGATGGCATCGTACACTGCAAGAAGTTCCCCGTCGAAAGCTGACAGCTTACATTGAGCCATAGAATATGTTTTGGAAAGAATACGGAGTGGCTGAGTCGTCTCACCAACGCGCTGTTGAAGAACTGCACCTATTCTGAAATCACTTGCATCTGCCAGAAGAGAGATGCTTGCATCTGGTAAGGGGTTGGCGAGAGTGGCAGCACATTCTGAAGCTTGTTTGATACTCTCGAAAGCTTTCATCTTTTTGCCAGACCACTGTACCTGGCAACTGCCAGAAGTTTGTTTGACGGCTAATGCGCCGGCAAGAGAGTTTTGAATAGCTGCCGCCATTGGCAGATTGCGTTTGTAAAAATTGGTGGTCCCTAAAAACAGGCGCAATTCTCGAAAATTTACTGGAAGTGGTAGATCGCGAATGCAGCCGACCTGATCTTGTGGAAGATGTATACCCTCACAGGAGACGATGTACCCAAGAAAGATAACAGAGGTGCTTGAAAGTTGTAATTTATCATGGTTAATCTCGACTACGTTACAAGCCAGCAAGTCCAAAGTACTGCACCATGGCCAGGTGTAGCTCATGTTCTTCGTCAGAGGAGGACAAAATGAGAATGTTGTCTAGGTCTGTGTAGCAGTAAGAGCAGTTACAGAGATATGAGTTTTGAAACACTGTCAAGTTTGAGCCACATTTTTGAGGCCGTAAGGCATGTAACAAAATTCATAAACGCCAAAGAGGTGGATAAAGGCTAGTTTTGGAATGCCACTCTTTTCCAAAGGTATTTGTAAATGTGCCTAAATACTGAAAATGCGTGCTCTGCTAAGTAGCTAGGTGAAGTCTTGAATGTGTGGGGTAGGATAACTGTCTATTATAGTATGCGCATTGATACAACAATAGTCACCACAGAGGCGCAATGTGCCAACCGTCTTGGGGACTAAGTGTAGGCAGGAAACCAATTACTAACTGTTGGGCGAACAATGCCTGCCCACATAAGTTCATCCACTGCAGTCTTAGCAAGGTGTAGTTTGTGTGGAGGGAGACAGTATGCTTTAAGACACACGGGAGGCATCTGTCATGACAATTTTATGTGTCGTTCATTTTGTAATAACGTTCATTTGAACTGACGAAGTGGGTGTCTCGAGCAGGAGTTGGTAGTACACAAGAGTCGCTAACCTGAGATGCTGTCGGTGCAGGTAAAGGTGCGAGCACCAGAGTCATAAAGGTTTGTCCTGGTGTCAAGATATGGTGATGCAGACAGGCAGTGTATGACGTGTCATGCATCAGTAAGCAGGTGCATAACCACTGAGATGGTATGGTTCAGTCGTACATTGCAAGCTCGAAGGTCGTCGACTGCATAGCGCTCGTATTGGAGCCAAGCGATGGAAGCAGTGAGCAGTTCACAAGAGAAGAGCACTCAATTAGAGCTTCATCAGTATCATCGGGGGGCTGAGAGTGAGGGGCAGCTGAGGGAGAGACTGAACATGCAGTATGTGTACCTAAAGAATGGTGGTATAAACCAGATGACGGGAGTTCAGGCGACAGGCGAAAGGCGAAAGTCCGTCAGGGAATTCATTTCAAGCACTGGGTCTTCGGTGATGTGGAAGGACCACATGAACAGTTTGCTGGAGATGAGTTAATAACTAACATGACCATGTCGTATACGCAAAGTGACGATTTTTTTTTTTTGCCAGTCGAAGGAAAAAGTTTGGTTGGTATCACGTTTGGTACAGTGAATTAGAGTGGAGCAACACTAATGTCAGCTCCAGTGTTGACAAGGAAATGACGACATGAGCATAAATCCAAGGCATACAGATGGCTTCATTGAGTAGAAGATCCAGCAGAATGCAACATCTGTAGGCACCCATTGTCATCCTAATGAGCCATGGCGCCTCATGTGAAGTGTTCAGGAACGTGCAAGGCGGTCGGCAGTTGAAGGCGGTATCCCCAGAAGTTGTGTGGAAACAGGATAGAGGATATATTGGGCAGCATGCTGCACGTGGGTCAGCTGGGACTGCAATGCCTGCTGCGGCAATGGGAGAAGGGAGTGGAGGGAGGTCACGTGCTAGCTCGACTGTAGTCGGGAAGTTCAGCGAGAAGGGATGGTGTTCCTGTTGCTAGCTGCTGGGCAACTGCGGTTTGCCGGATTGCCCAAGGTGAGCCTGCACCTGACCTCTACCAGCCGATGGAGAAAGAATAGGTGCTGGTGTACCAACCTCAGTAGGTATGAGGAAATAATTTTAATTGTAGTTCCTGCAGCAATTTAAGTAACCACATTATTCAGAGTGATAAATCTGGGATGACTACTATTACAACCTGTTCACGTATGTGTCGCCACAGCTGGGAAGGAGTTGTGGTACCTAAACTCTCGCCATAAATGATTCCATGGATTGCATCTGCTGGCGTACATGTAAGATGCTGGATGAGCAGTCCAGGAGCAGAAGCGTATTTGTTAAGCTTAGGTGGGCTTAGCAACAAGTCGCTATTAAGATCTGGGAGCTCACGCAGGTAGTTCGCCAAAGAAACAAAATGAGTGTCATAATCTACAATATCACATATATCCAGAAAGATGCCCACAAGGTAAATCACATCACAAGGTTGTACGTTTGTATTGGTGGAAGCTTCGAAAAACGACCTGGAGGTAGAGCTTGTGGGAGAATTGGTAGGGCATGGGCCATGCAAGGGTTTGGAGGAGTAGCTTTCACTGGCATTCATTGTGCAACAGTGACAGGAGCGATATTTTGATGAAAGTCCAACTGTTGTGTTGGCGCATTATGATGACAAGCACTCACAGTTTAAGTGAAGAAAGGGCCTGTATGGCCACATGATGAATATAGCATGGCTGGTGTAAAAGAACTGAGATGCGAGACAGATGAAAGCATCCTAGTACTATTACTGATTTATCACAGATATTGGTGTAGGCTTATTTACTTCGAAAACTTCAAAATGAAATTCGAAAGTAAAACCAAGCATGTTAGTCCTGAAAAACTGACAGTGTATTCCAGGCAAGAAATATTCTGGGAAATTAAGCAAATAGGCTACTGGTCAAAAGATACATTAGTTTAGTCTGAAAACCAAGTGTGACACTACATGCTATCAGTAAAAATCTTTATCAAAGTATATGTGAAACATCTGCTTAAGAAGCATGTACATATTATTGAGGTTAGGTTATCATCACAAAAAAAGAAGTGTGTTACATACTTTCTGAAACAAAGTAACTATGTTATGGCTATTGAGACCCTTTCTTTATTAACACTTTGGTCTTTTACACTAACTAATACAGGAAGTATTATTTGCTCCATAATATCATCAAAATTACATAGTGGTGACATATTGAATTGCAAATTGCTGGAAAATGCTTTCAAAATTAAATGTATCGTTTTTTGCTATTTGTGACCACACACTGAATGATACTTCTTAGACAAGATTTCTAAGTGAAGTACTGTGTAAATTACAATGGCATTGATTCACTGACAGTCTAATAAAACAAAAACTCAGTTCCTACAGTCTTTCACTTTGTCGACATGCACAACTCATGATAGTAGGGCCTATATCTTACTTACTTATTTCTTCATTTCGCACATTTATGGGCTAATAAGGAAAACGTAGGTAAGTTTTTCGCAAAAGTGAACATTAAACATGATGTGCATATGATTTGAAAGTTGAAAATGTAATCCGCAGCTCGTGGTCGTGCGGTAGCGTGGTCGTACGGGTTCGATTCCCGGCGGGGTCAGGGATTTTCTCTGCCTCGTGATGACTGGGTGTTGTGTGGTGTCCTTAGGTTAGTTAGGTTTAAGTAGTTCTAAGTTCTAGGGGACTGATGACCATAGATGTTAAGTCCCACAGTGCTCAGAGCAATTTGAATTTTTTTGAAAATGTAACGAGTAAGAATCAATACCAGTAGGCAAACAAGCACTGTTATCAGAGTTCTAGCTTTATCAGCTATCGACACAAATACAGTAACAAAGAATTTAAATGGATAACGAAAGCATGCTTTTCACGCCACATAATTCCCTTCTTGGTTATCTGAAATGAATAATCAAAAGAAATGTAGTGATACTGTGCTACTAGCGTAAGCGCCGTAAAATTTACTATTTAAAAGAACTAGCGCTAGCACACGACAGAAGTTATAAATGAAAAGCAATTGCAACCAATCTTCATTTAAATAATAATCTGCTAATGTACTGGGGCAAGGCGGCGCTGGCTTCGAAACAACGTACAAGCTAAGTCTGTGGCACCAGCTTCCCTTATTTTTACCTCCATGAGTTTACTTCGATTTTAATAATGTCAGACTCAGATTTCCATCTTGTATAAACTCACAACTAGCAAAAAAAAAAAAAATTCCATACTGAAGTCGAAATGTCCACACAACGCAGCAGGTAAACAGCCTTAAAATCTTTATCCACACATTAATGATTCTCTTTATACTTCTTGATTGAGTAGGCCGAGGAATAAATTCCACTTCGTAACACTTTTAGTGGCGACGTATAAGAATGTTATGTGGCAGATGGCTCTAAGCAGTATGGGACTTAACATCTGAGGTCACCAGTCCCCTAGACTTAGAACTACTTACACCTAACTAACCTAAGGACATCACACACATCCATGCCCGAGGCAGGATTCGAACTTGCGACCGTAGCAGCCGCGTGTTTCCAGACTGAAGCGCCTAGAACCGCTCGGCCACAGCGGCCGGCCTTATGTGACAGATACTGAGTGAAAGACATCAGAATGCCGACTGTTTCACAATATCATTACATTTACATTTGGAATTACATTTAATCATTTTTTCATTTGAATAAAGTTATTGTATCGATTTTATTACGAGATTCAGACTGGAACAGCAGTTGGCAGCAATGTCTTCCTCTCGCCTCTGGCTTTCGCCGCAATTGCATTAGTAGTCAACACAGCACGTCTGACGGCAACGACGAATTTGTTGTAGAACCACAGTCTGGTAGAACACAATCAAAATAAAATTATAAAAATACAAACGCACGTTAAATTCATCAATATATCAGGCACTAAGCTTAGTATAATGCTTTCTCGCTTGTACACGCTGGACGGCAAGAATATCGGTGGGGCGGGTGCTAACTTTTTTGTTACACCACAGGTCCCATGAGATGTAGCGTTATATGTCCTCTCAAGTTGTTGCCTGCAGGTCCGTTTCATCTTCGCCCAAATAAGGAAAACTATCCAGAACACATCTAATTTTAGCGTCTGTGAGCAGCCAGTACTTTATTTTCAACTTCAGAAAGGTCACGACTGCGATAGCGATTCACTACAGTTACCAGTCGAACGGTTACTTACAACCGACGCCCAAGAACTGTTACACGCAACGTTGTATGAAGTTCATCAGTGGTGAATAACAAAAGTGGCAAATAAACCAGATAAAACGCGTTTATGTGATAAGCGGTCAATTTTTCATTTGGATATGGGAATTGCTACGGTATTTAAAATAGCCTATACTTGTGATTTTATGACTTTTATTGTTTTAGAGGAGGTTTAGTTTACCTTAATTGGTTTGCTTTCCAACTACATTTCTTTAAGATAATCACGCATTTACCACTGGTTCCCGATGGCTGTTCATAGGGAAGCAGTGGTAAATGAGTAATTATCTTAAAAAATATACACTACTGGCCATGAAAATTGCTACACCACGAGGATGACGTGCTACAGACGCGAAATTTAACCGACAGGAAGAAGATGCTGCGATATGCAAATGATTAGCTTTTCAGAGGATTCACACAACTTTGGCGCCGGTGGTGACACCTACAACGTGCTGACATGAGGAAAGTTTCCATCTGATTTCGCATACACAAACAGCAGTTGACCAGCGTTGCCTGGTGAAACGTTGTTGTGATGCCTCGTGTAAGGAGGAGAAATGCGTACCATCACGTTTCCGACTTTGATAATGGTCGGATTGTAGCCTTTCGCGATTGCGGTTTATCGTATCGTGACATTCCTGCTCGCGTTGGTCGAGATCCAATGACTGTTAGCAGAATATGGAATCGGTGGGTTCAGGAGGGTAATACGAACGCCGTGCTGGATCCCAACGGCCTCGTATCACTAGCAGCCGAGATGACAGGCATCTTATCCGCATGGCTGTAACGGATCGTGCAGCCACGTCTCGATCCCTGAGTCAACAGATGGGGACGTTTGCAAGACAACAACCATCTGCGTGAACAGTTCGACGACGTTTGCAGCAGCATGGACTATCAGCTCGGACTCCATGGCTGCGGTTACCCTTGACGCTGCATCACAGACAGTAGCGCCTGCGATGGTGTACTCAACGACGAACCTGCGTGCACGAATGGCAAAACGTCATTTTTTCGGATGAATCCAGGTTCTGTTTAGAACATCATGATGGTCGCATCCGTGTTTGGTGACATCTCGGTGAACGCACATTGGAAGCGTGTGTTCGTCATCGCCATACTGGCGTATCACCTGGCATGATGGTATGGGGTGCCATCGGTTACACGTCTCGGTCACCTATTGTGCGCATTGACGGAATTTTGAATAGTTGACGTTACATTTCAGATGTGTTACGACCGTGGCTCTACCCTTAATGCGATCCCTGCGAAACCCTCCATTTCAGCAGAATAATGCACGACCGCATGTTGCAGGTCCTGTACGGGCCTTTCTGGATACTGGAAATGTTAGACTGCTGCCCTGGCCAACACATTCTCCAGATCTATCACTAACTGAAAACGTCTGGTCAATGGTGGCCGAACAACTGGCTCGTTACAATACGCCAGTCACTACTCTTGATGAACTGTGGTATCGTGTTGAAGCTGCATGGGCAGCTGTACCTGTACACGCCATCCAGGCTCTGTTTGACTCAATGCCCAGGCGCATCAAGGCCGTTATTACGGCCAGAGGTGGCTGTTCTGGGTACTGATTTCTCAGGATCGATGCACTCAAATTGCCTGAAAATGTAATCACATGTCAGTTCTAGTATAATATATTTGTCCAATGAATACCCGTTAATCATCTGCATTTCTTCTTGGTGTAATAATTTTGATAGCCAGTAGTGTAGTTGCAGAGCAAACCAAAAAACCTCCTGTAAAACAATTAATAGTCACAACATCACAGGAATACTCTATTTTAAACACTGAAGCAATTCGCATATCAGAATAAAAAATTGACTCCGCCGGGCGTTCTAGCTTTATATATAGTGTCACAGGAATGCACAGTTACTATTTATTATAGTCTGAACAGTAGTAGTGTCTCAAAAAATACACTATATCTTCAGTGTATTACAACACCAAAACTAATTAAGATTTTCTCACCATGTTTGCCTTATGTAACAGGCAGACTCACAAAGTTTTGTGTGTATTCCAGGTTGTTGTGAGTGAAGCACACTGACAACGGTTCAAGAAAATGCTGGGTATGTGGAATGGTTGATTCACACCAAATCGGAGTAGAAGGTTCAAAGGAAGCTCCAAACACGGAATAGGAACCACCCATCCTCCTGGACGCGTGCACGCCGGTGGTACAGGAACTTTTATGCAGACAGGATGCGTTGATGAGAAGCATCGTACTTGACTACCTGAAACAAGTGAAACCGACACTGAACGGATACGCTTTGCTTTTCAACCTACGCCACAGACGTCTGCTCGGAAGACTTCGCAGGAGAAGCAAACCTTTCGTAAACGGTTGCAGATGTATACATACCGATTGCAAAGTTGCACGCATAGAAACCAGACGACAATCCACAACGTATGCAGTTGTTTGTGGACGTTCTTCACCGTTCAGACGGGGAAGGAAATTATCTAAAACAACGTAGCATTATCTGGCGAAACAACATTCCACGTATGTCGTAAGGTAAACAAACACCATGTTCGCACGCACACCCAATCCGTATACTATGACGGAAGAGGTACATGACAGCCTGAAAACGAATGTGCGATGTACAAGAGTAATCCCAAAAGTAAGGTCTCCTATTTTTTTATAAGTACATAGACGTGTTTATTTCTACAGTGGTTTACATCTGTTTACAGCTTGAACATTTAACTATTTTTCGACGTAATCCCCATTTCTGTCGATGCATTTTTGTAGACGCTGCTGCAGTTTTTGTATGACCATGTCATGCTAGATCGCCGCCATGCCGTTCAGAAAGTTATGAACCTCTTTTTCATCTAGTAGTCGGAGCTGAATCGCTTTCCGGCCAAATGTTCTTTTAACCCAGGGAACAGGTGACAGTCACTGGGCGCCAAGTCAGGACTGTAGAGGTGGTGGGTGATTATGTTCCTTTGAAACTGTTGCAGGAGAGCAACGGTTTGCCGAGCGATGTGTGGGCGAGCGTTGTCATGGAGAACGTGTACGCCCTTGCTCAACATCCCTCTTCTCCGGTTCTGAATTGCCCGCTTGAGTTTTTTCAGAGTCTCACAGTACCTGTCAGCGTTAATTTTGTGGTCCCAACGATTCAGCTCCGACGACGAGGTGAAAGAAGAGCTTCATAACTTTCTGAACAGCATGGCGGGGAGCTGGTATGACATGGGCATACAAAAACTGCCACAGCGTTTACAATAATGTATCGACAGAAATGTTGATTATGTTGAAAAATAGCTTAATATTCAAGCTGTTAACTGATGTAAACCATTGTACAAGTAAACAGGTCTATGTACTTATAAAAAAATAGGAGACCTTACCTTTGGGATTACCCCCGTAGTCTGGTGGTTGATCGCATGATGGGGCCATTTATTTCTTAGGAAAAACTGTTAATTCTAACAGTTATTTTGTTATACTGTTTGCTTTACCATAACTAGTTGACCGTCAAGACACCGTAGCTTTCCAACGAGCTGGTGCACTGACACATTCGTCTAAGACTGTGCGAGATGTTCCAGAACAAGTGTTGCCAGGTCACAGGACTGGCAGTTGTGGTCCAGTTCCCTGGCCCCGTAGGTCTCTTAATATTACACCGATGGACTTCTTTCTATGGGGGGTACATCAAGTAAAGCGTCTATCAAACGCCTGTCAACTACACCAATGATTTAAAGAACCGAATCGTTGCTGCCATTGCCACAGTTGATGCGAATATGTTGCGCCGTATGTGGATAGAGCATGAATACAGATTGGATGTTGTGTGTGCGCACTTGTTGAAATTGGTTCAACAGTATAAAAACTTTGTGAGATAGTGTGCCATACAAGGTACGAATATCTTAATTAGTTTGGATGTTATAACACATTAAAATTGTACCGGATCTTTTGAGACGCCCTGTACTAAATTTAATATTACTTCTCAAGGTCACATAAATTTGTTATAGAAGCGAGTAACCGCAAACGTTCATAATAAAACCCTACTACCGTTTAATAGGGAAAGAGCTGCACATCTCAAGTGTTGAAACTAACACAGCACATCGAAGATGGTTTTGAAAGGGAAGAGATCACAGGAGCAGTATTTACAGATCTAACAGCAGCTTACGACACACTTAACCATAGAAGACTTCTTATGAAGCTGTACAATGCCACTAGAGACTACCAGCTAACCTGTTTCATAAAGAATCTCCCTGAAAATAGAAGGTTTTTTGTTGAATTCTAGGGCAAGGGAGGCAGATGGAGATCACAGAAAAACGGATTACCCCAGGGAAGTGTGCTTGCTCTAGCTTTTTTTAACATCTACACAAATGATCAACCACTACCTGAAGGAACACAGAGCTTCATCTATGCAGATGATTGTGCTATCACCGCCCAAGCCCGCTGCTTTGAAACTATTGAAGAGAATCTGTCCAAAGCATTGAGAGAACTGTCAGCTTACTACAGGGAAAACCAGTTGAGACCAAATCCTGGAAAAAACACAGACTTGCGCTTTCCATCTTTAAAACCGGCAGGCAGCTAGAGCCCTCAAAATCACCTGGGAAGAAACATCACTAGAACACTGTACGTATCCCAAATACCTAGGGGTCACCCTTGACCGTGCATTAACATATCAGAGGCACTGCCTAAATACCAAGCAAAATGTGGCAGCCAGGAACGACATCATCAGAAAGCTAACAGGCACAACATGAGGAGCACACGCCAACACTCTGAGAACCTCTTCCCTTGCAATGTGTTACTCTGCCGGAGAATACACAAGTCCAGTGTAGTTTAATTCTCGTTATGCCAAAACAGTAGATGTCGCTCTTAATGATACTTGTCGTATCATCACCGGGTGCCTGAAGCCCACTCCTCTGGATAAACTGTACAGCCTCGGGGGAATCGCACCCCCCGATATCCGCAGAAAGGTAGCAGCAAAAAGTGAGGAGAAAAAATCAGAAACTTCTGAAGCTCACCCCCTATATGGCTATCAGCCAGCAAACACACGACTAAAATGCACAAAGAGCTTCCTCAGATCTACCGAGGTCTACTTGCGCCACCACACCAGTGCCGAATCGAACAATGGCGCGCAAGGCTTACCAGTACTGTGGAACGGATTACACCAAGCGAAAGACCACCACCCGGCTACACAGAGAATTGGAGTACATGGAAATCCCTCAACAGACTACGCTCGGGTGTCACGAAATGTAAGAGCGATGGGGTTTCCTAGAGGAGCCGCCACCCTGTGAGTGTGGTGCAACGCAGACCTTCCATCTGCTCCAGTGTACCCAATGTCCAGCAACATGCACAACAGAAGACCTGCTATATGCACCGCCAAATGCAATAGAGGTCGCATACTTCTGGGTGGCAAAAGTGTAAATAGTTGTCTAGTAAATACACTACTGGCCATTAAAATTGCTACACCACGAAGATGACGTGCTATAGACGCGATATTTAACCGACAGGAAGAAGATGCTGTGATACGCAAATGATTAGCTTTTCAAAGCATTCACACAAGTTTGGCGCCGGTGGCGACCCCTACAACGAGCTGACATGAGGAAAGTTTCCAAACGATATCTCATACACAAACAGCAGTTGACCGGTGTTGCCTGGTGAAACGTTATTGTGATGCCTCGTGTAAGGAGGAGAAATGCGTACCATCACGTTTCCGACTCTGATAAAGGTCGGATTGTAGCCTATCGCGATTGCGGTTTATCCTATCGCGACATTCCTGCACGCGTTGGTCGAGATCCAATGACTGATAGCAGAATATGGAATCAGTGGCTTCAAGAGGGTAATACGGAACGCCGTGCTGTATCCCAGCGGCCTCGTATCACTACATCTTATCCGCATGGCTGTAACGGATCGTGCAGCCTCGTCTCGATCCCTAAGTCAACAGATGGGGACGTTTGCAAGACAACAACCATCTGCACGAACAGTTCGACGACGTTTGCAGCAGCATGGACTATCAGCTCGGAGACAATGGCTGCGGTTACCCTTGACGCTGCATCACAGACAGGAGCGCCTGTGATGGTGTACTCAACGACGAACCTGGGTGCACGAATGGCAAAGCGTCATTTTTTCGGATGAATCCAGGTTCTATTCACAGCATCATGATGGTCGCATCCGTGTTTGGCGACATCGCGGTGAATGCACATTGGAAGCGTGTATTCGTCCTTCCCATACTGGCATATCACCCGGCGCGATGGTACGGGTTACCATTGGTTACACGTCTCGGTCACCTCTTGTTCGCATTGACGACACTTTGAACAGTAGACGTTACATTTCAGATGTGTTACGACCCGTGGCTCTACCCTTCGTTCGAGCCCGGCTAAACCGTAAATTTCAGCAGGATAATGCACGACCGCATGTTGCAGATCGTGTACGGGCCTTTCTGGATACAGAAAATGTTCGACTGCTGCACTGGCCAGCACATTCTCCAGATCTCTCACGAATTCAAAACGTCTGGTCAATGGTGGCCGAAGAACTGGCTCGCCACAATAGGCCAGTTGATGAACTGTGGTATCGTGTTGAAGCTGCATGGGCAGCTGTACCTGTACACGCCATCCAAGCTCTGTTTGACTCAATACCCAGGTGTATCAAGGCCGTTATTACGGCCAGAGGTGGTTGTTCTGGGTACTGATTTCTCAGGATCTATGCACCCAAATTGCGTGAAAATGTAACAACATGTCAGTTCTAGTATAATATATTTGTCCAATGAATACCCGTTAATCATCTGCATTTCTTCTTGGTGTAGCAATTTTAATGGCCAGTAGTGTATATACACACACGACATGTAAATACTGTACATTATTTTATAAATCGTAAATGCTTCTCACACGAATAAATAAATAACCATTCAGTTGTTGAAATGTCATTCAGTAGTAATGGCAAATCTTCCTGTCATATTATACCATATCATACTTTATTTCATTGCATGATATTGTGCTACCTCCAAGCTCCGCTGTAGTGCAGCAAAAGGTCTTTGTACACCAGCTGTAACATGGCTCTGGTATACCACATAGAAGCACCAGTAACGCAGAAGACGCGACGTGGAGAACTGGGTTACTGAGTCGCGACCTGGTGGTGCGACACGACGTCCTCCACCTGAACTGCCCGCTGTGTCGGGAATCTAGATAGCGGGTAATTTATGACAGAAGGAATGTCAGTCGCAAGTGGTCGCAGAAAGGCTCCGCGTTCTCGTCTCCGCCACCACGACAAAAGAGGGCACGCCGCGCTGTCATTCTCGTAACCTTGACCGTTTCCCACGTCTGGGATTCTCACGAACAGCGACGCAACATTCACGTTACGCAACAGCAGAGAAAGCTGTGGAAAAGCATAGAATCACGAGCACTTCGGCTGAAGATATATACGTCTCTTTTTACAGAATGACTTGCTGTCAGTAAACAATCGCACTGTAAGCTAGAGGTCATGGCAAGCGTTTGGTCTTCGTGTAATAAGGGCGAGTGAAATATCTGGAGAGTAAGCTGGCCTCAGGGTTACATCAGTGCATCGTAAAAAAAGAGGTTTTTAATATGCCGTTACTGTGTAAGTGCTGTGCAAGCATCAGTACATGCGGAGGAAACGAGTTCTAGGAAAAGGCAAGAAATGAGTCGTTTGGTAATTACTGAGAAAAACCAAACGTTGCTTTTTTTGTTAAGATGGATAGTTGAATGCAAGGAGGTCATATAGACAGCTGAGGAATACGATGGGCATACTTGCACAACAGACCACATGTTTTTCACCATGGACAGTTTGAAGAAGAGGGAGTGTGCGCATACATGAGAAGGGACCACTTGGCAGTTTGGAAATTCTGAGACATTCCTTTCGACAGATGTTTTAAGCGTTCGCATTTTCTGTATTTAATACGCCAGAGGATATCATTATGTGCAGTGCCTTTCCTTAGTTGCCTGTCCATAGCCTCCTACATCTACATCTTCAACTACATGACTATTCTGCAATCCACAATTGAATAGGGCGACCAACTCTCCCGTATTTCTCGGGAGCTACCGAATTAAAAACAATTGTTCTTCAATCGTTCCGGCTCCCTTTCTTTACCACCTCTTTCTACCTTATATTTGGTTAGTGATCACTGTTATCAGTGTTAATCCTACGAAGTACTATCTATAGTTTAAAATCCCTGACAGACAAATCTCGAAATATTTTCCTTTAATAATCGATACGACTGTCGACAAAAAATACAGCTCTTTTTTCTGTTCGTGCGCCTACGGAAAGGAGACGCTTCAATTCAAGGTAATTCGAGGAGCAGAGAAAGAATGAGACAGCCTACGCGTCTAGAGAGGCCGCGAAAGGGGGGATGTTCACTTGCTTCTCGTTACTGGCAACGAACGGATCCGCTCGCTTCTTGCCAATCAGCAGCTATGGTGGAAAGTAACAAGCGAAAGCGGATTATAGAGACATTCATGTTTAAACACACTCGTTACGTTATTTACTTCTCAACTGAGTCACACAAGCTGTGTAAGCGTGGCTTAGCATCGCTTCATTGTGGCAATCCCGCTTGCAGCCAACATTCTTGTACAGTTGATAGTCGAAACGAAAAGATGTAAAGGCGTCCTTAAATTTACTGGAATATTTTGGTAATGGCGGTAAGGATATAAATAATATTGCAGGTAAACTAGCAATAGTACAACGCCGTTGTGCAAACAGTATTTTCGCTGAGATCGGCCCAAAGAAATCGACTGCTGCCAGGCACTGTGGAATCAGTCTTACAATGCCAGTTAACAACAAGCTGACTTGCATGGAGTCTTAGAAATATGTAAAAGGGAAAAACGACTAACTGAAAAACGTGAAATCTTCCGAAAAAATTGTATACGAACTACTTCTGACACAGCAAGTTCCATTTAATTGTGTTCTGAATATAAAAAAAATGATTATATTCAATAAATTTTTACACCCCTGTCTCATAGTGTCCCGACAAGGTCCCAGTTAGATGTGGCAATCCTAGTTACACATGACTTACATGCAATGTTTGTTCGAAATACTGTAAGAATTCGAATGCTACAATAGAAAAGATGAAATAATGTTTCGAAGTTAAGATTTTTTTTTCAAGTCCAGTCGAAAACCTGTAGGGTTTCGTTTTAAAGACGGGATTTCAACAATGGAAATACGTAGAAGAAAGGAGCGGTTTGAGGGCTGGCAGGTGTTGCACGGGCTTTGCTTTAAAAAAAAAAAACTTGATATAAATGCAGCACCTAAGGAATATGGAAAACCCTTATTTTTGTAGCCTGAGGGAGGCATATTACACCGAACCGAGGACAGGAATGATGGAGATAATGAATCTGTATGGAAAAAGAAAACACACTTAAAATTCTTTAGGAAGTTTCGACATTTATACTACTTACGCTGAACGGGAGGTAAATGTTATGTCTGAGGAGTTTGCAATATCCAAACATCTACCGCAGTGAAAGTGCCTCTCTCTCTCTCTCTCTCTCTCTCTCTCTCTCTCTCTCTCTCTCCCTCTCTCTCTCTCCCCCCCTCTCTCTCTCTCTCTCTCTCTCTCCCCATACAGTTATATTTAAGACATATGTTTCACTCGTTCTTAGTAACTAAATAAGATAATTCCATTCAGTCCCCTAAACTTAGAACTACTTAAACCTAACTAACCTAAGAACATCACACACATCCCTGCCAGAGGCAGAATTCGAACCTGCGACCGTAGCAGCAGCGCGGTTTCGGACTGAAGCGCCTAGAACCGCTCGGCCACAGCGGCCAGCACCGCTATTCTATTTGTATGATTCTTCGTAGAAATGTGGTTCCTCACATCTGCTTTACCTCCGTGAGATATTGTGATGAAACAGCTACAAATCTCACACAACTCTCCCTGACCCGTACGTCCTTTCTTGACAAAAGACCACTCTTTTGTGTGATCATCAGAAAAATGACACTTTCTTTTTGTATCCTTAGGCATTATCGTAAGATATGATAAGTTTATTGGATGGTAAAAAGTCGACAATAACAGTTTAGTCATCGACGCACATGTCACCATACACTTCAAGCCATATATATCCACAGTAAAGACTTAAAACATTACTAAATTGCACTCTTTGTTCCAATTACATTTAGACTGAACCGTCTTATCACATCGCTGCCCAATTCTTCTGTGAGGCGTTACTTCTGTACCTCAGCCAAGCTCTTAAGTACTTTGCAAAATCGGGACAAAATTGGGTCTCGTCGGGATGTCGGGACAAGAATGTCCATAATTGTGACTATTCGATGTATCGGGACGGATGGCAGCTCTATGTGTAAGCCGTGTCCTGTAAATCTATCTGCAAAAGGATAATAGACAAACATTTTAAAGGATTAGCAAGCTGTTTTTCCCTGTCCTTTAGCACTAATTCATACTATCTTTAACAAGTTTTATAATATATGGACAAATAACAACATTGCTTTCACTTTTCAGAATTTGAGTCTTCATTTCTAGAAACGAGCGGATTTGCATCCTCAGTTCTGGACTCAGTAGTAGAGGACGCAGGAATATTTTCTTGAGGTTCAAGATAAGGAAGTTATTTGTCATGAGATACAGAGCGAATCATTTCAACGCGTCCGCGATGTAACTACACTACTGGCCATTAAAATTGGTACACCAAGAAGAAATGTAGATGATAAACGGGTATTCATTGGACAAATGTATTATACTAGAACTGACATGTGATTAGATTTTCACGCAATTTGGGTGCATAGATTCTGAGATATCAGTACCCAGAACAACCACCTCTGGCCGTAATAACGGCCTTGATACGCCTGGGCATTGAATCAAACAGAGCTTGGATGGTGTGTACAGGTACAGCTGCCCATGCAGATTCAATACGATACCACCGTTCGTCAAGAGTAGTGACTGGCGTATTGTGACGAGTCAGTTGCTCGGTCACCATTGACCAGACTTTTTCAATTGGTGAGAGATCTGGAGAATGTGCTGGCCAGGGCAGCAGTCGAACATTTTCTGTATCAAGAAAGACCCGTGCAGGACCTGCAACAAGCTGTCGTGCGTTATCCTGCTGAAATGTAGGGTTTCGCAGGAATCGAATTAAGGGTAGAGCCACGGGTCGTAACACATCTGAAATGTGACGTCCACTGTTCAAAGTGCCGTCAATGCGAACAAGAGGTGACTGAGACGTGTAACGAATGGCACCCCATACCATCACGCCGGGTGATACGCCAGTATGGCGATGACGAATACACGCTTCCAATGTGCGTTCACCGCGATGTCGCCAAACACGGATGCGACCATCATGATGCTCTAAACTGAACCTGGATTCATCCGAAAAAATGACGTTTTGCCATCCGTGCACGCAGGTTCGTCGTTGAGTACACAGGCGCTCCTATCTGTGATGCAGCGTCAAGGGTAACCGCAGCCATGGAGTCCGAGCTGATAGTCCATGCTGCTGCAAACGTCGTCGAACTGTTCACAAAGATGGTTGTTGTCTTGCAAACGTCCCCATGTGTTGACTCAGGGATCGAGACGTGGCTGCACGATCCGTTACAGCCATGCGGATAAGATGCCTTTCATCTCGACTGCTAGTGATACGAGGCCGTTGGGATCCAGCACGGCGTTCGTATTACCCTCCTGAACCCACCGATACAATATTCTGCTAACAGTCATTGGATCTCGACCAACGCGAACAGCAATGTCGCGGTACGATAAACCGCAATCGCGATAGGCTACAATCCTACCTTTATCAAAGTCGGAAACGTGATGGTACGCATTTCTCCTCCTTACACGAGGCATCACAACAACTTTTCACCAGGCAACGCCGGTCAACTGCTGTTTGTGTATGAGAAATCGGTAGGAAACTTTCCTCACGTCAGCACGTTGTAGGTGCCGCCACCGGCGCCAACCTTGTGTGAATGCTCTGAAAAGCTAATCATTTGCATATCACAGCCTCTTCTTCGTGTCGGTTAAATTTCGCGTCTGTAGCACGTAATCTTCGTGGTGCAGCAATTTTAATGGCCTGTAGTGTAATATGTCTGACAAGGCCACCCACAATTCTGCAGTTTGGTGGGGCCTTGGTGCTCGGTTCCTATTTGAACTAGGAACGTGGGGTGATAAGTTTAGGTTTAGCCGTGCCAGCGACCTTTTGTATAGCTGTTCGAAGATCTGTCTTACTCCAGCTACGTTGCAGTATATTAATCAAAGTCTGGACGGCCTGGAGCTGACGCCTAGACAATTTGTGCGAATCAGTTTATTCCTTTTGCAAAAGATTTTAATAGGGTTGAAATTAATGTTCAGCAAATGGAATCATTTGTACGTACACCGTTCAGATTTTGCGTGCAAAAATATCCAATGAACCTGTTTTTCTGGGAGGTTTTTTAAGCGCGCCACTTCCATACTATAGACATGTACGAACTGGTTCAGATTTCGCACGTTGGTAGATAAATGTATAAATGTAAAACGATTTTTTTATACAATAATCTGTAGCAGTTATCGAGTGCGAAGAGTTAAATTCGACCTAATACGGCACAAAAAATTCGTTTGTATATGAACTGAGTTGATCACATAAATAAAAAAAATGCATTCTTGCGATAAAATTTTAAAACTGGCTTTTAAAAAATCTAGGTTCATTTTGTTATTACGTGTAAAAAACAGGCTTTTGTTAGTTTTCTTACGCGCGCCATTTCTATGTTTCGAACATGTAATTAATGGTCATCCTGTTGTTTTGTGAAACTTTTATCCGTCGCCACGATATAAGCAACTTGGTTCGAAAGACAATAAAAAAACCTATACCAGATCGGTCGTCCCCCTGAGTCAACAAAAATCTAAATTGGTTGCTATACTATAGCGGTCTTATATCAAAATTATGATGTAGCCTAAGTTGGAAACCAGAATGAAAAATACTCTTGCATGGTATTGGAACACCTGCATCTTGCTATTTTGCCTAAAGTCCCTGATCCTTTGCCTAAACTCCGGAGTATTCGCTAGCTATGGTAAACATAAATAATATCATAGGGCTGAAGAGCATACATGCACTAGCTAGAAAGGTTTTTCTGGGGGGATAAAATTACTGGGGGTGGACTTGTTCCTGGGGGAACGCTGAAACAATTTTTTGATTTCTGGATTGGGGTGAGAGCGGGGTGATTTTTCCCCTAGGAGACCATTTCTTCCCCAAATCCACCAGCTGTTACATGTATGGTGAGAAGTGTAAGAATAAACTGACACAAATGTATGTGCTTCTAGAACGTGGGTTGCATTTGCTATAGGAAGTACCAGAAACTGGGGATGCATCTATAATAGGAGGTATCCCAGAGTGAGGATGCATGCATCGTAAACTTTAACCACATGTTGTGTCGTACTGCACGACGTAACATCATGTATCATGCTACTTTCCCTGACACGATGGTTTACATTACATGACATTGGTACTAATACTAGCATGTAAAAATGCACGAATATGTCAAGATGTTTTGATTTAAATGTCTTTGAAGCTGCCAGATCAGTAGAAAAGCTAGTTCCCTTCCTGTACATCCCTAACTCTGCCCAGAACATATTCGCTTTTTTGTGATATGATAGGAGCATTTTTCATTCTGGTATTAGCAGATACAACTCTTGGCTTTCCTTTACAGAGACTCCATTTCTATTTGGGTGAAACTGAATAAAATAAAACGTGTCACATTTGGGTAACTTTTGGAAAAAAGTAAAACAATCTGTAATGAAACATTTTCGTGTAAAAGCTGTAACGTATTTAAAGGACAAAGTATATACTGTAGCGCACAGACACTATAAAGAAGCAGTTAGACTAAGCTCCTAGAATTTCCTCTGGTATGACTTACTTCTGCTGTTATTATTGCAAAGAGAGGAGGTACGTTTATGAGATCTCTGTATTTTGTAATATTTAGTTAATAATAATTCAGACATTGTTAAAAACGTGTCTGCAAATCATTTGTAGAATCTTCTAATGCTCACATTAATTTTTATTTCAGTTTCTTTATGTTTCAGAATAATAGGTGTCAGGATTGTGCACTCATTGATTAAGAATAGGACAACCGAATGCTATATCGCGTCGTGTTGTCTAAATATTGTTTACATACAAAGGCAAACCTGCAAGTCCTTTCTTGGAGTCCGGATCAATACTTGTAACCACATTTATTACGTGGAAATTAACACAGTATTACCACGGCCATGAAAGCTTTAAATAATGAAGATATGGAGTAGCCGCTATGGTCTGATAAATTCCACGGTGGCATTGTGTTGGTAAGAAGAAAAAATAGACAATGATGTATGTATGTTATTTTGGTAACTACATCGTGCCATCGCACTTGTGACGTACTTTCCCCGAGGCAAACCATTCTTAAATGCATCGCATACGCTATTGTTATATCTAAATATTTTTTTCCAAACTTTATTCTGCCGGTAAGGAAAAGTTACGTTACAGAACAAAAAGAGGCACCTTGCCATGATTCCCGCTGCTCGCAACGACCGAGGTTCGAGCCCTCCCTCGGGCATGGGTGTTCGTGTTGTCCTTAGCGTAAGTCAGTTTAAGTAGTGTGTAAGCCTAGGGAACGATGACCTCAGCAGTTTGGACCCATAGGATCTTACCACAAATTTCGAGATTTCCGTATAAAAATAACGATGGTTAGCGTAATTAATGGACTCCCTCCAAATCGTCGACAAACCAAACAGCTTACGAAATCCTTTTCCATTGATCTGCGCGTTTCGTTAGATGAACGTGTTGTACAACATGTCGTGGCGAAATTTTTTGCCCTTATAGCTTATATTCAAAATACAAGAAAACCAAGTAAGGTGGCGCAGTGGTTAGCACATTGGACTCGCATTCGGGAGGACGACGGTTCAAACTCGCGTCCGGCCATCATGATTTAGGTTATTTTCCTAAATCGCTTCAGACAAATGCCTGGATGGTTCCTCTGAAAGGGCACGGCCGTTTTCCTTCCCCTTCCTTGCCTAGTCCGATGGGACCGATGATTTCCCCCCGAATCAACCAGCCAACCAACAAGAAACATGCATTTTTATGAAAGGTGTCATTAAACGACTCTTCGAAGTATATGTCACTTGACTGCAAATATAGCTGAAGTTGTTGGTATTATTAATACATTTATGAGGCGTATTTGCCTGTTAATAGCAGATTATGAAAAACTCCTGGGGAATATCAAAATAAGACCGCTTTTATCAGAATTATTAAGAACTGAAAACTTGTGTCTGCCAAAAACGCTATTGATTCTGTGAAGAATGCATACAGAGCATGTACCCGAAGTCGTGGCGATGCATTCCGTAAGTGTTAAAACATGGTCTGGCGGTGCTGCTCACTTCTTACTCATGGAATGTGATACTTAGTAAAAAATGCGTAATTGTAAATAATCTAGAGTGAATATGTGAATTTTAAAGTCAGCTGCAGTTCAGTAGTACCAGATTTAAAACTTTAGCTCATCTGATTTCCATTTTGTGTGTTGAATTGCTCATATAAGTAAAAAACGACGCCGTATTATATATCAGGTGCTTGCCACATATAGGGCAGCTGGGCTTTAAATAAGGAGGCCGCTGATAAATGCGTTGTGGCCACCGAATTCTGATAGCTTGTTTATTGGGAAGGATCCGGTTTTCTCCTCCGAGGTCATTTGAAGGCCACACTCACGAATCACACGTGTTCGACGTCGGACACGTGTGAAGTGGGCAGACACCGACGTTTAGGTCACTGTGGCACACAGCTGATGAACAGCTCACAAGGCATTTCCCCAACCGAGAAAACTGTGGCCTCAGCCAGAGTGGTAGCATCGTTATGTCAACATCAAAGGAGGTACGCTTCAATAATGTTAGAGCTGAAATGGTGTTACGTCTGGGGACTTTCCTGTATTATTGATAAGATTCCTATATTATTGATAAGAATACTTAACGATACTTTTGATTATTCTGAAACCTTCTAGTATTGTAAGAAATATCAGAGCACCTGAATCGGAAGCATCGATGGTTACTGGCAGACATGAACCGTCTCTGCTAATTTTCACTTTAAAGAAAGTGAAAAGGTATGCAGTGACTATGCAGAATACAGGAGAGACAAAAAAATGGCTCTGAGCACTATGGGACTCAACTGCTGAGGTCATTAGTCCCCTAGAACTTAGAACTAGTTAAACCTAACTAACCTAAGGACATCACAAATATCCATGCCCGAGGCAGGATTCGAACCTGCGACCGTAGCGGTCTTGCGGTTCCAGACTGCAGCGCCTTTAACCGCACGGCCACTTCGGCCGGCACAGGAGAGACAAGTATCTTAGTAAAAATTGATTACCATGCGCAGTCTATAATAAACAGATCAGGTTTCAGCAACATATATCGGTAGTACGCTATTTGATCCAAAGTATCCGGACACCTCCCGGTATTTATTAATGTGGTTTGAACTCTGCTGGGGACTCTTTCAATACCGTGTCTGAATGTCTGTGGAGGAATGGCAAGCTACTCTTCCTCAGCAGCAGAAACCAGATAATGTAATGATGTTGGACACTGGGATCTGGAGCGAAGCCGGCATTTTAACTCATACCAAAGGTGTTCCACTGGATTCTGGTTGGACTCTGGACAGACCAGTCCGTTTGCGGAATATTATTATTCACTGACGATTATTACTCTGATGCTGTTTCATGACAGGGGGCACTCTCAAGCCGATGCAAACAGTCATCGTCTCCGAACTGTTTCCCTACTTTACGCAATATTGTGTACTGTAGAATGTGCTCTTATCCCTCAGTATTTAGCTTTTTCTTAAGCGAAGTAAAGGGACCATATCTTAACCACGAAAAACACTCACATAATATAACACCGCTTCTTCCGTGCTTCACCGCTAGCCACAAAGCGGTGTGTGGCGGAGAGCACTATTGGCGCCAAAGTCATATCCCCCCGCCCCGACCATCTGTTCCACTCGCGGATCGCGCGAGGGAAAAACGACTGTCTGAACGCCTCAGTACAAGCTCTAATTCCCCTTATCTTTGAATGGTGATCATTGCGCGATTTGAAACTTGATGACAATAATATATTCTCTACATCCTCTGTGAAGATCGGACTGTGAAATTTAGTGAGCAGCCACTTCCGTTTAGCGCGTCGTCTAACTGCAAGTGTGTCCCACTTCCTACTTTCTATGAGATTTGTAACGCTCTCACGATGGCTAAATGTACCAATCACGAATCTTTCCGCTCTTCTTTGGACTTTCTCAAACTCTTGAATCAGACCCAACTGGTAAGGGTCCCATACAGACGAACAATACTCTAAGACTGGACGAACTAAAGTATTGTAAGCAATTTCCTTTGTTGAAAGACTGCATCGCTTCAGGATTCTACCGATAAATCACAATCTAGAGTTCGCGTTACCCGTTACTTGTATAATCTGATCGTTCCATTTGAGATCATTTTGAACAGTCACACCCAGATACTTGACGGATGTTACCGCTTCCAAAAACTGGGCATTTATTTTGTACTCTTATATTAATGGGGATTTTCGCTTTGTTATACGCAGTAGGTTACATTTACTATTATTGACAGATAACTGCCAGTTATTACACCAAGCATTTATTTTCTGCAAATACTCATTGGTTTGTTCACAATTTTCGTGTGATACTACTTTCCTGTAGACTACAGCATAATTGGCAAACAGTCAAATTCCGCTGTCAATAGCATCAACCAGATTGCTTATGTAAATCGTAAAGAGCAGCATACCTATTACGCTTCCCTGGGGCACACCTGAAGTTACGCTTGTTTCTGTTGAAGTCGCCCCATTCAGGACGACATGCTGCTCTCTGTCTGTTAGAAAACTTTGTATCCAACATCATATGCCATTGGATAGACCGTAAGCGCGCACTTTTTGGAGCAAGCGACAGTGCGGAACTCAGTCGAATGCCTTTCGAAAGTCGAGGAATATGGCATCAACCTGGGAGCCTTTATCTAGAGCCAGCTGTGTCTCGCATGACCGCTGTTTCTTAAGACCGTGCTGGTTTCTGCAGATGAGCTTCTCATAGTCTAGAAATGTCATTATGTCTGAACACAAAATTGGCCGGTAATTATGTGCATCCGATTCTCTACCGTTTTTAGAGATTGCTATGACCTGGGCCTTCTTCCAGTCCCGCTGTTCCAGTGGTCTCTGATAGATGATGGATAAGAATGGTGCTATATTTGTAGCATAGTCAACATAAACTCTTACGGGGATACCGTCTGGGCCAGATGCCTTCCTGGAGTCTTAGGATCTTAACTGTTTTACAATCCCAGATACACTAAACACTATGTCAGCCATCCTTTCGTTTGTTCGATAGTTGAAAGGGAGAATGGTGCTGCAGTCCTCTATCGTAAACGAGTTTTTGAAAGCCACGTTTAGAATTTCGGTCTTCTGATTCTCATCCGTTACATTGCCAGTACTGTCAGCAAGAGAAGGTATTGAATTATTTGTAGCGTTCATAGATTGCACGTACGACCAAACTTTTTTGGGGTTAATTATAGAATCTTTAAATAAAATATTGCTACTTTCATTTCGCAGAATTCCTGTTTGTCTGCGGGGTAGTGACTACGTTTAAAACGACTGTGCAAAATTCTCTGCTTTCTCAGGAACTTCCTAATATGTTTGTTGGACCAAGGTGGATCCTTTCTCTCCCCTATATTTTTGCCAGGCACCTATTTCTCTAACACGCGGAGAACAATACCTTTAAATTCCGACCAAAGATGCTCAATATCTTTGTGTCCCGCGGTGAATGCTTGGAGCTGACTACGAAGATGTTAATTAATGACACTTTTATTTGCTTTCCCAAACAAGAAAACTCTACGCTGTTTCTTTGGTTTTTTTTTGCAACTTCCACTGACATAGAAGCCACAACGACATTATGGTCGCTAATACGTTCCTCTAGATTAACTTCCTCAAAAAGATATGGTCAGTTTGTCGCCAAGATATCTAATATGTTCCCATCTCGAGTTGGTTTTCTAAGCAATTGCTCCTAGAATAACTTCACACGAATCTTTGCTTCTGCCCCCTGTGATAAACGTGTAATTTTCCCAGTCAATGGGCGCCAGGTTAAAGTCTCCACCTATAACTAATGGATAATTTGGATATTTATTTCCTATGTACTCAAGACTTTCCCTGAAACGTTCTGCAACGTTTGTTGCAGATGCTGGTGGTCTATAAAAACATCCAAATACAATGGTCAATCCTTGTCTGATTGACAGTTTTATCCAGACTATTTCACTGTCCGACCCAGTATCGATCTCAACTGCGTTTAAACAGCTTTTAAATGCAATGAACGCACCACCTCCTATAGCATCAATCCTTCCTAAACTTTGTCCAGTCCTAGTTCAAAATTTCATTGCTATTTATGTCTGGTTTCAACCAGCTTTCGGTACCTAATACAATATTGGCATTACTACTGTTTATTTCGGAGAGTAACTCGGGGATCTTGCTAGAGACACTTCGACAGTTTACAAACATGAGCTTTAGCCTATTTAAATCGTTTGGAATGACCTGTTTAGGAGAACTAAAAAATTTTACAGTTGCCATACCCACATCAATGTCATGAACTGGTAATTTTTCAGGCTAATGGTTTGTTTCCCATTGGGAGGATCCTAATCTAAAAAAACCCCATGTGCACGCCACAAGTACTGTGCTACCCAGGTAGCTGCTTCTTGAGTGTAGTGCACCCCTGATCTATCGAGGGGCGTCCTACAACCTTCCACCCCATAGCATAGGTCGAGGAATCTACAACCATTTTCGTCACAGAGTCTACGTAGCCCCTGGTTTACATTCTGCACTCGACTCCAAACCACGTTGGATGCTACCTGAGTAACAAATCCCTCGTTGGCGTTTCAGTCCTTCTAGAACACGTAATGCAAGAACATTTCTCCAAGTATTCGCCAAACACAAACTTTGCCATCAAACTGTCGCAGCGTTTAGCTTTATTCATCCAGTCATCCATTGTCCGTTGCCGTCGCTCTTTACAGCACTTCGAACACTACAGGAATGTGTGGCCAATGGGGGGCTGCTCGATACATGTACCCCATTTTTAACTCCCTGTTCACAGTCATTTTGCTGTCTGCATTGTTGGTGGTACTTTCAAACTCTAGAGTGATTCCATCCGCTGATTTCATGCGATTTCTTACAATCAGCCTCCGCAATGACCGGCGGTCCCAGCTCGTCAGTACAAGTCCTACCTAGTCTTAGTTTAGCAGAGGCTGTTCCTTCGCATTTCCGCTTCACAGTGTCATCACCAACAGTCGACTTGAGCAGTTTTAGAAGGCTTGAAACGCCAATGATGGTGAAACGCCCGCTAAACCCTCTGGGCACAACAGGTAATTAGGATTGTAGATAGGACCAAATAAAGTTGGGGTCAATTTCACGTTCTAAATGTAATTTATTGTAATTTAATAACACATTTACAACCAAAGCGGCACATAGCTGAACCATTACTAAATGCAACTATTTCACGGCTGAAGGCCTCCAAACAGGAAATTTAAAAAGATCAACAACATAAAAATCCAATTAAAAAAGCAGTAAAATAATTGAAAAAACATCTATGACAGCTAGGTGGAAAGCCACAAGGCAAAGCAGATAGAACAAACATATCCAAGGTGCAATACCAATGGCTGAAGGCCACAATTAAGTTTCAAAATTTTAAAATATATTACCTTAATCTTCTGAAGTTGACAGGGGTAAAATACAGGGAGCGAAAGGCTATTTACAATTTGTACAGAAACCAGATGGCAGTTATAAGAGTCGAGGGGCATGAAAGGGAAGCAGTGGTTGGGAAAGGAGTGAGACAGGGATGTAGTCTCTCCCCGATGTTATTCAATCTGTATATTGAGCAAGCAGTAAAGGAAACAAAAGAAAAATTCGGAGTAGGTATTAAAATTCATGGAGAAGAAGTAAAAACTTTGAGGTTCGCCGATGACATTGTAATTCTGTCAGAGACAGCAAAGGACTTGGAAGAGCAGTTGAACGGAATGGACAGTGTCTTGAAAGGAGGATATAAGATGAACATCAACAAAAGCAAAACGAGGATAATGGAATGTAGTCAAATTAAATCGGGTGATGCTGAGGGGATTAGATTAGGAAATGAGACACTTAAAGTAGTAAAGGAGTTTTGCTATTTAGGGAGTAAAATAACTGATGATGGTCGAAGTAGAGAGGATACAAAATGTAGACTGGCAATGGCAAGGAAATCGTTTCTGAAGAAGAGAAATTTGTTAACATCGAGTATAGATTTAAGTGTCAGGAAGGCGTTTCTGAAAGTATTTGTATGGAGTGTAGCCATGTATGGAAGTGAAACATGGACGATAACCAGTTTGGACAAGAAGAGAATAGAAGCTTTCGAAATGTGGTGCTACAGAAGAATGCTGAAGATAAGGTGGGTAGATCTCGTAAGTATTGTAACAAGGCCAGTCCCAGTCCAAAATACCGTTATCCATGATGGCGGCCGTGACGTCAGAGTCATTATGAACTGTTTTCATAACACCGTCACCATTCCAAAGCATCGTTAGTCGACAACAACAAGGTCGCACGCAGTGTATCCGGCACGTGTTGACTCTCTAGTCTTTATTACCGTAGCGGGTTGTGACATAGAGAGAGTTAGCGCCATCTCCCTCTATGTCGCAACCCCGCGCATACATACACGCGCTAGGCAGGACCTATATAAATCAATGCACGACCTACCTCACTCTCACACTGCTCGTATACTTCATTCATCCAATACTTGTCACGTCTTCGTAATTAAACGTGTAAAAATGAAACGATCACGAACCGCCAGTGACAGCAGCAAACGTGCTCATGTGGACGAAGTTCCATTCCCTGGTAAGTACATTTTAAGTATTCTGATATCTACACCCTTTAACTCTCTGTATGATATGCTACATATCTTTTATAATGCTCTCTATAAAGATCGCTCCTCCACTTGTTCTGTGTGTGTTCCGGCTTACGTTTTTTACCCTTTTGAATCTCTCTCTCTATAAAAATTGCTTATCCACGCCTTTTTTTTTTACCTCTAACTTGGGTGTCTGAATCTTTTATTTTAAGTGTTACATTTGTTTTGTACTGCTCTCTATAAATATTGTTCATCCACGTGTTGTATGTTACGTGTTATACCCGTTTTCGATCTCTCTCTGTAAAGTTTACTAAGTCTTTTAACGGATTCTATGTTTGTGTACGTGTTAAGTCTTATATCCGTTTTGGACATCTCTATGTAAAGAATGACTTTCCACATGTTGTATGTGTTATAATTAATTTACCGTATCCGCTATAAAGATAGAGCTTCCACGTGTTGTGTATCTGTTATATTCGTTGTGCAGCGCTCTTTGTAAATATTTTATTTATTTCCTTTTTTTTTTAAAAAATTTGGTGGTCCGCTTATTTCTCTATCACTTAACTGAAAGCACACTTCCCTTTCCATATGCGATATTATATTCAGTCTTCTCCATCTTTCTAGATTTCTTCCAGCAAATCACGGCTGAGCTAGACAATCAGATCGAGATGGAAAGGGCTCAAGCGTACTTACATTTATAATACAATCATACTTCTTAAACTTAAATAATTTCATCTAATATATACCCGTTTCCTGATTGTATACATTTAGTCCTCATAAGCCGGTCTTTTCTTTGTAGATGCGCCTAATTCAGCATTCGGTTCTACCACCCAAAACGTTCAAGGAAGCGACGGTAGCGTTCAAACGCCGCCCGCCACACAGGACACTCAGTCTTTAGAGGAGGAGGAGACCAACCTGCCTGACCCGTTTGAGGAGGAGATCAACCTACCTGAGTGGTTTGAGGATCTACTTGATTTTGGCAATGAGTTGCTCAAACCATGGAGTCAGAGCGGAGAAGGTGAATAATTTTGAACATTAACATTCCTTCACATAACCACCATTGTCTACTCTTATTGTTATTATTTATCGCTCTTTTAAATATAAATCACTAAATTAATTTTTTTCCTTATTTATCTTACAGGTATATCACACGGCGTAGGCCGTGTTCCTAGAGCGGTGGTTGCGGGGGCGGGACTCGGGCGCACCGAACCGCAAAGACACGCCGCGCCTTGCGTAGCCCCTATAAGGGCTTCGCGGGAGACGGACGCAGAACACGCGCCAGCTCCTCCCCCAGCGCTGTCGCAACCGTTTGGCTGCGCAGCCCGTCCGCCATCGCCACAGCCTGGCCCTTCAAACCGGCTGTCACCCCCTCCTCCTCTAGAAGCAGCAGCTCGCCGCCGCCGCCCACGCAAGGTATGCGTTCCGAGACGTATACCTCTCCCCGCAAATGATGATGATTACGATCACCCATCACCAGCCCATTCATCTATCGGGTGGACTCCTAGTTGTAGCAACAGTAATAATAGTAATTTCCTTATGGATAGCGGTAGTTCTCTCCCCCGTCCTATCGATAACGAATTCGATCAGAATAACGGCGTAATGACTCCCTTAGAATACTCAGCAGTTGCTAGAGCGTTTGAGGGGCGAATCTCTTTCACCAGAATTGAGAATCCAGGCGGGAGGTATCGCGATCCTGTAAGGTTTTTGGAGGCGTGCCTCCCCGTCTTGGAGACCGAGCTCCTCAAACTCTTAGAAGATCCGGAATTTAACGCCTTTAAATGCAGTGCTGTGTTATGCTGTGAACTGAGTCACCCCCCTAAACATCAAGGTGACGCGGAGACGGCTACTCTGCATTATATATGGGGTGACAATGGCGTTATTTCTCGGAGCACATCGATTGCTGAGTGGTATCGAGAATCCACCTTGAGCGCTATTATGGCCCGATTTTCCGAGATGGATGTACGTGGATCCGCTAAAGCGCTCAGCAGTATACCACACCTCGACATCCATATACATGTCTATGATCCAATGAATGGAGGGTCCAGTTATATTAAACTCCCTATAGATATTGAGAAAAAGCAAGCATGCATTAATGTTCAAAATAAGTATGATAATGCGTGTTTTGCATGGTCAGTCCTGGCTTGCGAGAGAAATTACGATTACAAACATCATCCCGAGCGTCCCAGCAGTTACAAAGTCAAAGATATTAAGAGACAGTATAACTTTGACGGAATAGAGTTCCCTTTAAGAATCCAGGACATACCTAAGTTTGAGGCTCAGAATACCGCAATATCGGTCCACGTTTATGGCCTGGAGAAGAAAAGCAAGTCAGATGAGCAGAACAAGCATACAGTAGTAGGTTCCCTCCATTTCTCAAAATTTGCAGGTGAGCGAGAGTTGCATGTCAACATGCTGCTCTTCTCCGAACGTGATAATTATCACTACGTCTGGATCAAAGACATGTCCCGACTCATTTCCTCCCAGTTAAGTAAAAATGATCGTAAACAACATATTTGTATAAGGTGTTTGAATTATTTTTCATCTCAAGAGTTATTAGCAACACATCTATTAGATTGTGCATGCAAGGACCCGGTACGTGTTGTTATGCCCACTGAGGAAAATAACTTCATTAAATTTAAAAATGCTCACCACCAGCAGCGTTGTCCTTTTGTTGTGTACGCCGATTTTGAATGCTTGCTGGCTCCTATTACTCGTTGTGAAGGGAACCCCTTGGCCTCAGACACAACCTTCACACAAAAACACGTACCTTATGCGGCTGCGTTCCAAGTTGTATGCGCATATGATTGTAAACTTAATAGCTATCAGTCTTATGTAGGGAACGACCCGGCGGTTTGGCTTCTCACAGAGCTTGCAAAACTTTCTTGGCAAGTTCACAAGCTCTACAGCATCAATATTCCCATGACCAAATCAAAGGAAAATGATGACGTGTATGAAAAGGCTGTTAATTGTCATATTTGCGGGCTGGTCTTAGATAGAAAAGCGGAGACTCCTCGTAGAGACCATTGTCATCTTACGGGTAAGTTCCGCGGTGCAGCCCACAATGCATGCAACTTGAAGTATCAATTACCTACATACATACCCGTCTTTTTTCATAATCTGAGCGGGTACGACGCTCATTTTCTCGTTGAGCACTTGGCTAAGTTCGGTATGAAGAATGATCAGGTCAATATCCTGCCTGAAAGTGTTGAAAAGTACATTTCTTTTTCAAAACGAATGACGCCGAAAATTACGCTCCGCTTCCTTGACTCTCTACGATTTATGCAAACTTCGCTTCAGAAACTGGTTTAGACTTTACCTCGGAATGATATGCATATCACTCGATCTGCATTTACCGATGAGGAAAAGTTTCAACTTGCGACGAGGAAAGGAGTTTTCCCGTACGAGTATCTTGATAGTATGGCAAAACTCAATGAAACCAGGCTTCCCGACATAACTTCTTTTACCAGTACTCTCACTGGCGATACCATAACTATCACAGATTATGAGCATGACGTTAATGTCTGGCAGGAATTCAACATCCCCAATTTGGGAGAATATGCAAGGTTATACATGGACACGGACGCTCGTTTGCTTGCAGATGTTTTCGAAAAGTTCCGGAGTGTATGTATGACCGCGTACTCTCTGGACCCTGCCTTTTATTACACGGCACCTGGGTTGTCCTGGGACGCTATGCTCAAAAAAACGGATTGCAACATTGAGCTTTTGACTGATGCTTCAATGCTTCTATTTTTTGAGCGAGGGATCCGCGGTGGACTTTGTCAATGTGTTCACAGACACGCCAGGGCAAATAATCCGCGGATGGGTGTCGAGTACAACGCATCCCTTGATTCTAGTTACATTTTTTACTTAGATGTTAACAATTTATATGGGCATGCTATGAAGCAACCGCTGCCGGTTGCCGGGTTCCAATGGGTGCCTGAAGACGAATTGAAGGGATTAGGTGGACAGATAATGGGTCTTGCGGCCGATTCTGATGTAGGGTATGTGCTTGAGGCAGACATCGCGTACCCTAATAATTTGCATGGAGAGACAATCGACTTGCCGTTATGTCCAGAGCAACAAATTCCACGAGGAAGCACCATCCCTAAACTGATGGCCACTGTTGGGGATAAGCAGAGATATATTATTCATTATCGTAACCTCCAGCAGTGTCTCAGATTAGGAATGGAGCTCATTAAAATCACCCGGGCAACCTCCTTCAAGCAATCCCCCTGGTTGAAGGAGTATATTGAACTAAATACCGAAAAGAGGGCGGTCGCGAGTAATGATTTTGAAAAGACTTTTATAAATTAATGAATAATTCCATTTTCGGGAAAACTATGCAAAATGTAAGAAATGAACGCGATATTGTTATTAGAACCGCATGGGAAGGGCGTTACGGCGTGAGAAAATTTATAGCCAGGCCAAATTTTAAGCGTGCCACCATCTTCAATGAAAACTTTGTTGCTGTGGAGATGTCGAAGACTGCAGTAGAGTTTATGAAACCCATCTATTTGGGGATGAGTATACTCGATATCTCCAAATTCTACATGTACCGATTCCACTATAAGTTTGCGAAACCTCATTTCGTAGATCCAAAATTACTTTATATGGATACAGACAGCTTTATCTACTGGATCAAGAACTGTGATCCATATGAAGTAATTAGGTGCAATGGTAAAGAATTCGACACCTCTTCTTATGAGGTCAATAATCCTTATGGTATTGTTCCACAGAACAAGAAGGTTATCGGTCTCATGAAAGACGAGTCGAATGGTTTACCAATTGTAGAGTTTGTGGGACTCAGATCGAAAATGTATGCATATCGCACGGTAGACGGGAGCACTCTGAGGCGGGCAAAGGGTGTTAGACGGATCGCGTCTCGTGCGCTTACGGTCGAGGACTACTTGCAGTGCCTGTACGGTCGTAGCGTTGAAGGCGCTCATCCACACATGGTTCAACAAACTAGCATTCGATCACGAGCTCACGAGGTGTACACTGTGCTGCAGTCTAAAGTCGGACTGTCTCCTCATGACGATAAAAGAGTCATTTGTGAGGATGGGGTGGGAACCCTCCCATACTCACACTATTTACTTGAAACGAAAGTAGGGGTGGGGTACTCTGGTTGAGTGATAGAGAGGGAATGAGCGTGTGAATGTTACGAATGTGGGCTATGCGTGGAAATACACTCCTGGAAATGGAAAAAAGAACACATTGACACCGGTGTGTCAGACCCACCATACTTGCTCCGGACACTGCGAGAGGGCTGTACAAGCAATGATCACACGCACGGCACAGCGGACACACCAGGAACCGCGGTGTTGGCCGTCGAATGGCGCTAGCTGCGCAGCATTTGTGCACCGCCGCCGTCAGTGTCAGCCAGTTTGCCGTGGCATACGGAGCTCCATCGCAGTCTTTAACACTGGTAGCATGCCGCGACAGCGTGGACGTGAACCGTATGTGCAGTTGACGGACTTTGAGCGAGGGCGTATAGTGGGCATGCGGGAGGCTGGGTGGACATACCGCCGAATTGCTCAACACGTGGGGCGTGAGGTCTCCACAGTACATCGATGTTGTCGCCAGTGGTCGGCGGAAGGTGCACGTGCCCGTCGACCTGGGACCGGACCGCAGCGACGCACGGATGCACGCCAAGACCGTAGGATCCTACGCAGTGCCGTAGGGGACCGCACCGCCACTTCCCAGCAAATTAGGGACACTGTTGCTCCTGGGGTATCGGCGAGGACCATTCGCAACCGTCTCCATGAAGCTGGGCTACGGTCCCGCACACCGTTAGGCCGTCTTCCGCTCACGCCCCAACATCGTGCAGCCCGCCTCCAGTGGTGTCGCGACAGGCGTGAATGGAGGGACGAATGGAGACGTGTCGTCTTCAGCGATGAGAGTCGCTTCTGCCTTGGTGCCAATGATGGTCGTATGCGTGTTTGGCGCCGTGCAGGTGAGCGCCACAATCAGGACTGCATACGACCGAGGCACACAGGGCCAACACCCGGCATCATGGTGTGGGGAGCGATCTCCTACACTGGCCGTACACCACTGGTGATCGTCGAGGGGACACTGAATAGTGCACGGTACATCCAAACCGTCATCGAACCCATCGTTCTACCATTCCTAGACCGGCGAGGGAACTTGCTGTTCCAACAGGACAATGCACGTCCGCATGTATCCCGTGCCACCCAACGTGCTCTAGAAGGTGTAAGTCAACTACCCTGGCCAGCAAGATCTCCGGATCTGTCCCCCATTGAGCATGTTTGGGACTGGATGAAGCGTCGTCTCACGCGGTCTGCACGTCCAGCACGAACGCTGGTCCAACTGAGGCGCCAGGTGGAAATGGCATGGCAAGCCGTTCCACAGGACTACATCCAGCATCTCTACGATCGTCTCCATGGGAGAATAGCAGCCTGTATTGCTGCGAAAGGTGGATATACACTGTACTAGTACCGACATTGTGCATGCTCTGTTGCCTGTGTCTATGTGCCTGTGGTTCTGTCAGTGTGATCATGTGATGTATCTGACCCCAGGAATGTGTCAATAAAGTTTCCCCTTCCTGGGACAATGAATTCACGGTGTTCTTATTTCAATTTCCAGGAGTGTAGTATGGCTCTTTTATCATAGTGTAAATAGTTGATGAGAGTGTTTTGTTGCGATTATCAGTTTGCGTGCTTCCATGCATGTCTGAGTGTGCGAATGAGCGCGAACTTGTGTTAAGTGTGTGTGTATGTAAATATAATTATTATTTTTTCAAAGAAAATCATAATAAATAAAATTAAAAAAAAACTTATTTAAAATGTCTTTATATCTACATATTGCTGACCATTATTAATATATATATATATATATATATATATATATATATATGAAAAGGCTATAAATTTAGCCAATTAACTTCTGTATGAACAAAAAATAATAATAAAATTTTCTCACGTAATATATGCATTACTTCTAGTCATTATAGAGCTTAGATTTTAGTTTGTAAGTTTCACCTACCGCTAGCCACCCAGTCAGAACTAGTTTTTAAGTGTATGAGTTCCACTAATTAAATTCTTTCTATATGTTCAATTGCTTGTTCTAGCGGAAAATGTTTCTAGACGTCCACTTTAAAGAAAAATATATATGTTCACCTTGTTCTTGTAGCTGAAAATCTTTAAATCGACTTACTTGGAAAAAAATATATATTCAATTTGTTGTTGTTCTTTTCGAAAATGTTTAGAGCCATTGACTTGAAACAAATAGGTTTGGTATTAATTAAAAGTGCTTTGTTTTTCTGGTGGAACTTCATTAGCGATATTAGTTACTTTGTAAGATAGGGTAGTACCTCTGCATTAGCTTTAAAATTATATATATAATTTATCTGAAGAGAATGCTTATATAGATTTCTTAATTATCTAAAATTGTTAAAAAAATTATCTAAAAAGATGTGGAATTTCAGATTTTTGGTTAAAAACCAATCTTATATCTGTAAACTCATATTTATATATAATGTGAAAAATGTTAAATTCTGAATTCAATAATAAACTCAGTTATTTCCTTCTAAAAAAATGTTATTATTTGATACCCCAATAATGATTATTCTTTTTATTAAAAATATTATAAATTTATTTATGTGTGTATGCAGAATACGTACATACAGCCACATCGCACTGCATAAAGTTATAAGGTTTCCTGCTTTTAATCACAAGTGCCGAACTTCTGCTAGTTGTCACGAACACACACAGCCCACTGCAGCGCTATCTCTTACAGTCCTACGTCAACAGATACTTTAGAGATCGTAATCTGACGCATCGCTTTCCACAGCGGCCGCGAGGCCGGCAACTGGTGCAACCCCCTACCAAGCGTCAGCGGCTGCGCGTGTCTGTCGATTTCGACGGAGGCCGCGAGATCGGCATTTGACACATCCGCGCCTAACTAAGACAGTAGGCTCATTCCACGTCAAAGGCCGGGGTATGTGTCTCTCTCGGACAGTTCCCTTCATATACAATATAAAAAGAATAAACTTACAATACTAGGGACGTTGGATGTCATAGAAAGAAAAAACACTCAATCTTATAAATTATTATTTATTTCTAATAAAAGTGAAAAGTAATTTTACATTCTCATATGCAGATACAAAAGCACTTTTTTGGTAATCGTTCTTCAGTCGATGGATGGATGGACATCCGTACCATTCAAGGTCTTGAATAGATGCAAATTTAAATATTTGACGCATCCAGGAGGTTTTGTCCTTTCCCTTCACGTAAACGATGGTGTCCTTGTGATCGAATAATTTAAGTGCGATCACCACATCTTTATAGGGTATGCCGGGATCATCCCAGTGAATTCCATGATAAAAATTAGTTAACCACAATGCACTGGTCCGTGTTTTACAAGATTTCACTTGCGTGAACGGTCTTGGTGATCGAATATTTGCGGAGAAGGTTTCAATTATTCCTGCGTCTTGTGTGTAGGCCACAAAAGCAACTTGTTTAAATACGAACTGTCTTCGCTCTCCATCATGGAATCCTTGAACATCTGCAATTATCTTCACAGGCTGAGTTGCCATCGTCAAATGATCAATGCACAGGACAGCATATTTTCATTTATACAGCTCGTTGCACAACATCTGTGAGCGGAAAGTAATTGATTATTCTGTCGTGTAGGACTAATGCATATGCAGCGGTGTGTTCTGGGAAATTTGTCGATGATTCAAATTCAATTCGAACGTCTATAGGTCCAGACTTAATTATCTCATTCTGTTTAGAGCAGTCTATTACAATGATCGGTGAAAGCTCTTTGAACTTACGAGGACTCAGTAGACACCCCCCTCCCTCTCCTTCAGCAATTTCATAGTAAGAAGGACGAAACCTTGCATACATGCCATACGCGAGGCTGTATACATTTTCATTCCATTGCAGATGTAGATTGTCATATGGGTAGAATTCTGAATTGAGGTAGACTTTGGCGTTAGTTAACTTGCAGTTATCGAACACGGTGGAATCGTTGGTGTATTTGCTCTTCTATCAGTCTGAAACGCAAGTATAATGAATCTGGGTGTCTCGATATGACTGGAGGTCTTAATAGCCCATGTTTGTCTGCTCGCGGTCGGTAACACTGGATACTCAAAGATCTCTCATGAGTGGAAGGTCAGTGACAGAAATGTACCTGAATTCAACACTTTCAAAAGCTTCAATCGTTCCTCGTCGGATACACTGACGTGAGGCATTTTCCATATTAATTTGTTGATTGTGATCCTATTCTCTTCTTGAGCTCCTTGAATGTACGAGTTATTGTCTGTCGCACTCCGCACGAGAATAAGTTCCTGTTTAGCGTTCATAATAATCTGTCTCATATCTTCAAAATATCCCATAAGTATTTTTAGAGGTATGCATGCAGTAAATCGCTTGTACTCCTGGGGTGTTCTACCCTCCGCATCGTCTATGAACCATCCAGCATTTTCTAAACTGTGCAGATCTGCTGGTGATGCCGAGACGTATGTTTTAAGGGTCGAGGTTAGACCAACATTGCGTGTACGATCAATCTCAGAACCATTCAGTTCATAGCGAATCTCTTGGAAGAGGAATGCCAATGCGTTGCGTGTGAGCTTGGACCCCACTGTATCGGTGCCATCAGTTTTCTTGAATGACCCTTCGAGATATATGAAACTCTTGCACGGAAGAGTGAGTGTGTCCTGGTGCTGTATGACAATCCTGATTTCATCATTCTTGTTAAACGTGGTTGAAGCGTAAGATTTATGAGAGAAGTATTCTTGACGTATAATTCTGTCATCATACTCTACTGGATTGGTTATATTGAGTGATGACGTCATTGCATGGTTTGAGACCAACTGATTCAAGAAATTCGTAGTTCACAGGTGTTATCAGTTTGCTGTTCAGTAGCGAAGTGGGGCGCTGTGTATTGCGTGCACTTGTTTTATACCGCAAGCCCATCTTGTTTTAGATGTAATCGTATAATGATTTCCTCACCGCGAAAGTCGACAAGATTATTATTCTGATCCACAATACGCAGCTCCAAATAGCCCAATGTCTGAGCAGTCACTGGAAGGTATATTGCATTGGCAGGTGTCTCAACAATCTTATACCCCGCTGCAACTGAGGGGAAGAATCCGTAAATAGTGTGAATGAGAGTATCGCTGAGATAGGAATTCGTAGCAATGTTACACTCGACACGTATTGTGCTGACTGGGAGTATATCCACAGACTGATTGGACTTGTAAAATTTAGTTGGATCTTTCTTCAAAATCTGCCCTTTTGTGAATCCAAGCAGGGGTCCTATTGAATGTTTCTGGCTAAAGTCAATCGTTGCATTTAGAGTCCTTATTTCAGATTTAAGTGTATTGATGTTTGCACGTAGTTCAATACCTTTTCCAGACTGTTTTAAGAGTTCGTTTAAATCGTCAATATCGTATGCACCAGATTCTATTTCAAGAATATCTTTTTCACCATTAATATCGAGATGCAGTTTATTGTTAGTGTTGGTGATATTCGGGATGCTGTTGTACGTCTCCAGTCCAATCAATGCAACACTCCATTGACCTGCACTCAAATCAATTGGTGGGAAGTAATTTGCACGCAATACAGATGACCGTCCTTTCAACGTCAAAGTGTACGACATTGCATCTGAACGTCAACTGATGAATGAAGGTTTAAACATTCTGCTTATATACGTTAGTTCTTATTCTTATTCTTCTTCTTTGTGAACGTCAAGAGAAAGATGATGCAAAGATGCCCGCAGAGGTATGTATTAAAGTCCTGATACCGTTGATAATTGTATAGCACATGTCTTCTGTGAGTGAAGTATTGCTGTAATTCTTCGGGTGGTCGAAGGTCACCAAAGGAGTCGAAATAGTAGACTACCCCAGCGTCTTTCATAACGTACGCCACCCAGTGGGTGCCAGGACCTCCGACAACATCTATATTCACAATACCGCATTCACCAGTTTTCCACATAGTCTTAGGTAATGTATCCCTCATAAACACACCACGGAATCTTTGTATCTTGAATTTATGTCTAACAAACTTAAGAAGGTCTGTATTTGTGAGTGGTTGATCTGGTAGGACCGCTATTGGGCTTTTTTTAAATTTATGAATAGACCAAGACCCTTCTTGTACGGTTTCAAGTATAGGCCTTTTCCAATGACTGCTGCTTCCATCATGCGGTTATGTCTTCTCGCCTCTTCTAACTGGGTTTGCGAGTTTTGCGCATTCTTGACTGTTCGAGCGATAGCTGCAGCCCCACCGGCGAGCGAACCTACCGCTGAGAGCGCGGAGAGGGCTGGGATGAGAAAAGGAATAAAACCGCCGGATGTCTTGGGTATTGGTAGAATGCGAGGTGTTTTAACGGATCTTCTCGTCGGTGATTCTTTGTCCTTCATTGCGTTTTTAGCTGCATACATCGCTGTCAGGATACATTTCTTCAAACAACCCTTCTTGTTCTTCATGTTTAGTGCGCGACTTGCAGCGTTCATAACGCGCTTGAAATTCATCACTCCTAATCCTAACTTGATTTTTCCGCGCATGGTTTTATCAACTGCGAATGCCGCGATGCGTTGACCTATACCAATATCTTTTCTTTTCCGTATCGCCTTAGCTTTATCAGCTAAAATCCTATCTGCAATGTGATGACTTGGTAGATCTTTATTTGCTTCGTATGCAATGTCGTGTTCCATGCACACTTCGTCAAGCAGATTCACTCCCTTATCACCTCGCGCCAAGCGTTTCTGAAGCTTTGTCCCAGGTCCGCAGTAGTTATACCCCGGGATGTGTAATTCCAAAGGTAGTTTGTCCAGAACACCACCGCCTCCTCTAATGTGCCCTCGATCGCGCATGTCAGGCTACTGTGGTGGTTGTGGACGATGAATGTTCATTATATAGCAAATCCCTGGCATCAATCCAACTGTTTTGTGTAGCAGGAAAACCAAGCCATTTGACTAGGGCTTTATTTCCAAGTCGTCTTATGACTCTCTCCACGAGAAAAAGATCTGGTTTTGAGCTCTTCTGCATCTCCTCAGTGTAGAAGGAGCCTGCAATTTCTTCACCTTTACTGTCTTTCAGTAAATAAGTTCTAGGATTCGTTCGCTGCACGTTTGAAACTGTAAATATCTCAGTTGACCAGTTCGGTAGGTATGATTTCTCAAATGCGGTCTTGTGTTTTGAGATACGCACCAAATCACCTACATTAAATTTCTGTTTGCGTGGATCCAGTATCTTAATGTGAAAGTATACCGTATTCATGAGTGTGTTATCACGAACATCAATTGGTCGCATTTTTATTGTGCTATGTTTGGTTCTATTATACTGAGCAATTATTTCTGGGAGGATATCTGTCCATTTGTATGAGCCACGAAGGTTAAACCGCATCCACATTCTGCCTTTTATTGTTCTGTTCAAGCGCTCTACGATACTTGCCTTCAGGTGAGTGAATGTCGAGTAGTGATGCATTCCATACCGCTGCATCACTGTCTTGAAGTACCTATTGTAGAACTCACCACCATGATCGGTTTGGAGATTGTCCGGGCATCGATTGGTTCCTATCTGTAGCAAGCGTTCAAAAGCATCAGCGACATTTGGTCCGGTTTTTGTCTTGACTGGTACTGCCGATGCAAATTTGGAGTATGTATCAATAACAATTAAAATGTATTTGAAGCCATTATTCTCATGTGAATATTGTCGCATATCTACAAGATCAGCTTGCCACAAGTCATCCATCCCTTTAATCATGACATGCCTGCGCGGGTATGTTTTGCGTGCTGGTTTGTGTAGTTCTCGGCCTCCATACTTATTCGATGATACCTCTCTCTCGAAGCTCAGAGATTATGGAGATAACTTCATTCGAAAGAGCTGTATTACCTGCAGCAGCTGATGCCATGAGCAGACGTAGTCGATCTATTAGTTCGTTGGGGTCGACATAATATATATACTGAGGGACTCGATTGTTCGCTGTCTTAAGACCAATGTCAATACCATCTCCGCTGCTGGCACCGTTGTTGTTGTTTTGGTCTTAAAGTATTGGTTTTATAATGGTTTTATACTTCCTGTTGGTTAGGCTTTTGGTGATCTTGTGTACACCAGTCATGTGTAGTATTTGACGGTACGTGTCCTTATCACTAACTGAATAATTTATAGGTTTTTTAGTTGGTCTTAGGAAAATAAGATTCATTAAGCCTGGTGTTCGGTCAAACTGTCTATCAGCTATTTGTATTTTGTCTTCTGTCACAGTTATGGGATGCGTGCCCAACATGTATGGTCTTCCCGGGCTAACGCCGAATGTTCTATCTATCTGGCCTGGTGCGTGACTAATAATGAATTCATCAATGGCTTGACTGTCGTTTTGGGTCGTTTTTGTTTTTGGTGAGAGCTGTTGGAGAGACTCAGTAACGGGCTTAAAGGTCTCTCTTAGTGTTTGCTGACGATCAATATACCCTAACCTAAGCAACCGTAATTTCTCTCGGACTGCTTTACGGGCTTGAATGACTTTCTGTTTGGTCGTCGACATCTCAACGTATACTAATCAGACGTCTCTGCGACATGAGGCTTTATATATTCATTCATTTTCTTCAGCTTCTTAGTATGATCACGATCGCCCTTATCGACAACAATCAGGTCTACATCTATTTTTCCCTGAATATGACCGACCTTTTCAGTTAAGTCGGTTACTTTCTTACTGACTTGATTAACTAGCTCATTTAACTCATTCACCATTCTCAGAAGGGTTTGGTAATAGGTCTCTAGTTCCCTGCGCATACTTGCAACTTTAAGAGCCATAGCTTCAATTTTCGCATCCATGTACAAGCGAATGTTCTGTCTGTGTACACCAATCATCTCAGGTTGAGAGGTGGACATACGCGCGAATTTGTCCATGGTATGACGTAGACTGATGTGCTAACGTCTATTACCTTGTTATATATGCAAAAATTCTTGAAAGTTTCGTCTGTATCTACCATCATACAGTTTTCTTGTTTTATCAATAACGAGAAACCCATACTGTGAATGGTTCCAACAGTCTGCACATATCTTTAAGAAATCATTGAACGACATATCCGTCCCCACAACTGCTTGGTAAATGTGTCTTAAATTAAGATTGTCTTGCTTGAAGGCTATAATGAGATTTGCGTTATCCCTAACAAGTTGTTTGGGGATTCTGGAATATGTTTGACTTAGATAAAATACGTCAGCACCCATATGGCGACCGAAAGAGAAATATTTGCGAATTTGGTCTTGGTTTTCTACTGCAACATCGTCAAATATGAATACTGTGTTTGGTTTTGTTTCTTCAGGTGGGGGGATATCAGAGCTTTCACTGAATGTTGTGTATGTAATGCCATCTACACCTCGAAATATCTCATGCAATAGCTGATACTTGGGTTGAAAGAGTGTTTTTGAGAATAGACAGACATGTTCAAATCGGACACCTTGCACATGAGTTAGCAGTCATGAGGACATTAGTATGCCGCAGTTGGATGGGCCTACAATAATTGCTCTTATATTATCGGGAAGGAGAATTCCGTTTTTCTTGTTCTTCTTCTTCTTCTGCTCTTCACTTGAATCTTCACATGACCAGTCACCGACAACAAAGTCCTTGTGGTGAGGGTGCTTCACCCAGCCAGCCATGATAGTAAATGAGCCATGTACAAACAAGTACTTGACATATATAGAAAATATAACTGAGAGGATAATGATAATATTTGTGTGTAGCCAGTATAGTTGGATCAATTAACCGATTGAGCTATACTGCCTACACGAGGAACACATGTATGAGGAGTAAGATAGTCATAATTTGAGTTGAATTAAAAAATTATTGGATCAATTTGATTATAATAGGAGTGGTGGTCTGAAATAAAAGAGAAACAGGAGATAAGATTAAATATAAATTATTTATTTAAAAATCATACATTGGATGTACTATTTCTGAGGTGTTATCATAATCTGCACGTTTCTTTTTAGAACCTGTACAATATATACCAAATAATTCTCTTTGGTTGGCAATAAATTCTGCACGTATCTTACGCAATCCGATAGGTGACTCTGAGTACTCTGGTTTTTGACACACGCATTTCAATTGGATGTCTGTAGTTTTAATGGCCATATGCGAACGAAGATGCTGCTCAAAATCGTCAATATGTATATTATTAACACGTAGAGAGTTTTTACCATCACTATATGCTGCCTCTATGCTAGGAACCCAACGATTCAGTCTCTCGAGAGCAAACCGTATAGAGGAGTCTAGGTTGAATAATTTGATAACTGACGGATGCCTTAGATAGACGCTGTCGACACCTGATTTAATGCATAAGGCGCAGTCATCATATACAGTAGTAATGGAAAGTGTGACATCGGCAAGACGAATTTCTGGTGGGGGATGAGTTGGATCATATTCGGTGGTCATTTCTTGATTGATGTAGCGCCCTGCATGACAGATCCCGGCCCAGTCGAACTCGGAAATCGGGACTTTAACACTTTTGGAAATATTTTCAATCTCCATTATAGCTTGGATCCCCCAGACATGATGGACGTCTATAGCAATGTTCACACGTTTGGAACCACTGGAGGTTAAATTATATGTCGTGGTGAATAGCGTAGCCGCACTAGACGTATTCTTTTTATTTACAGTATCTAAACTCGGTGGTTGCACTATCACGGGAGTGTTCGATTGTGATGAGTTATATGTAGGCATCCAGTACTGACCACCATTTAGTTGATCTTTAACACCACCAGTGGTTGAAATCGTTGTGTGGTGAGCAGATCGAGCGTCTCCATCACACAAGTTGCTGAGTGGGACGGAGAGCAGCAACTCCTTGTCCTGCTCCAACATGTGAGCTAGGTGGGCTACAGGATCCCACGTGGTCGCTACTGGATCAAATGAGTCGGCTGTCGCTGGTGTAGGTCCGGATGAGATGGTTAACGAAGCTAATGATGATGATGCAGGTTCGGACGCGTCTGCGGAGCTAAGCATGGTTGCGTTTGACTCTGTTGAAAAAAGAAGATGAATGATTAGATATTAGCGAATTAGTGAAAACATTGAATAATAAGGATAATGAACGAGATAGAATAATGTGAAATATGATACTTACTTTTCCGTTTGATTCTGTTCTGAGTGACTGCACTGGAGGTCGACTGGTGCTTCATGATTGTTCTTCTTAGTCTCCCGCTGACTGTGTGACCAAGACTGAGGTCCCGGAACTTAACCTATATATGTCCTACAATGAGGTCATAGGATAGTTGAATCCTATTGGTAGAAGTCGAACATGTGACTCAATTAAGGGATCGTATTGGATACAGCCATTTCCACCACCCCACAAAACCATCAGCTGACTTGACAGATTACTCTGGTGGCGGTAATAAAGACTAGAGAGGCAACACGTGCCGGATACACTGCGTGCGACCTTGTTGTTGTCGACTAACGATGCTTTGGAATGGTGACGGTGTTATGAAAACAGTTCATAATGACTCTGACGTCATGGCCGCCATCATGGATAACGGTATTTTGGAATGGGACCAGCCTTGTTACAATACTCACGTAACTAATGAGAAGGTATTGAATAGGATTGGGGAGAAGTTTGTGGCACAACTTGACTAGAAGAAGGGATCGGTTGGTAGGACATGTTTTGAGTCATCAAGGGATCACAAATTTAGCATTGGAGGGCAGCGTGGAGGGAGACCAAGAGATGAATACCCTAAGCAGATTCAGAAGGATGTAGGTTGCAGTAGGTACTGGGAGATGAAGAAGCTTGCACAGGATAGAGTAGCATGGAGAGCTGCATCAAACCAGTCTCAGGACTGAAGACCACAACAACAATCTTTTAAAGGCAGAAGGCTGCAGTGTTTAGGCTTGAAAGATAATTTTTACACTAAGGTTGCAAGACTGAAAGCCCACAATTAATTTTGCAAAATTTTTAAGAAAAAAAGAAAAAATAACCATAAGCCTTAAATTTTAAGTACCTGAAAACAGATAATTGAACACCAGTGAGAAACTCAGAAGCATCCAGGGATGTCTGTCTGCCCTTGTTCACTTAGGTGAGACAGATGTTGAGCCCAACTACACTCGATCCGTCGGAACCCAACCAGGGAACAGCCACGGACCGACCGACTGCCTGCTGGTCCGTCCACGACTGGTGCTTCGTCGCGACTGCACTGCTGGTGCGTCTCCCACTCACTTCCAGACATACGACGGCGGAAATACTGGCTCGGACCTAACCATGCCGAGGACACACGCCCACTGGCTAAATGTCATCCCTGCACCGGGAAAGGACCGGTGCAAGTTCCGCAAGATGGTAATTGAAGGGGCCAGAACCAGTTACACGTCGCCGGTGAGATGGAACACTGCCCTGAGAATGCCGACAACATCTAAACTAGTCATCAGTGGAAATAACGCCAACCACACACACAACCTGACAAACACTTGCACGAAGACCTGAATGATACCCAACAGTAACTAAGCATGCACGAAGACAAATCGAGAGTTGATACACACACACACACACACACACACACACACACACACACAGCCTAATCATGAACGATCGGCGAGCCAAAACGCGTCGTCCGGTGGGACGACCGACCGACGATCCACCAAGACCGTGGCCCGGATCAAGTGATGCGTGACGGCAATCGTCGGGTGAGCCATGTCAATGCACTCTAGATCCGAACTCTCCAACGACAAACAACGACCGGGAAGTAATAGCAGTCGAGCAAACATACTACGAGAGGGGATATATCGATACGCGCTGCTAGCTCCGCTCACGGTCAGGCAAAGCAGCAACTCAGTGACACCAGTAATTTAAATTAACGCAGTAAGATGGAAGTAAGTTAAAAAGAGGGTGTAAAATACCTGATGGCGGGAACACGGGCCACTCACTGCTCAGATCGATTTGTTCCTCAGGTGGCATCCAGCCTTTATTCCATGTTCTAAGTCACTGAGTCCTCCTGCCCGAACCGTTCTGCTTCTCTACTGACGACACAGTACTCCCCGCCTCCTTTTATACTGGCCGTCCACTTGTCGTGAGATCTAGAGCTGGATTCAGCATTACATACGCATGTCCAGGTAATTTAGATGAGATAAGGTATGTAACAACCACTATGAAAAAGTGAATCGAGTCGCTTCACTCAAACATTTTGTAGTTAGAAAAATCTTATTTTAAGCGAGTGCTTTTGTACCAATGCTAAATTTGTATCAATGTGGTGTAAAATTGTCACTTATACTTTATATGAAATACACTGATGGAAAAAATCCCAACACTAAGAAGGAGTTGGAGACATAAACGAAAGTTGGTAGGCGTGTCTCTACATCTGAAAGATGGTGTCTATTCAGATTTCGCACCAGTCGCGTAAGATTGGCACTAGTAGCGCCACTATGAGGATTCAAATCAGGTTTGCTTTGAATACACGCTGTAACGATCCTGAGCGGTAGTTACCTTTCGCAAAAAAAATGGCTCTGAGCACTATGGGACTTAACATCTGTGGTCATCAATCCCCTAGAACTTAGAACTACTTAAACCTAACTAACCTAAGGACATCACAAACATCCACGCCCGAGGCAGGATTCGAACCTGCGACCGCAGCAGTCGCGCGGTTCCGGACTGAGCGCCTAGAACCGCTAGACCACCGCGACCGGCTACCTTTCACATTGGACGTGCTAAGTTGATGTTAGTCAAGAATGCCTTTAATACGACAAAGACGTCATTATTAACACCTCACTGAGTTTGAACGAGGTCGTTAAATGCCCCTACGAGAAGCTGAATGTCCCTTCTGCGATACTGTAGAAAGACCTGTCAGGAATGTAGAACTGTACATGGATGCTGGCAGCGGCGGTCACGAGAATGCACGGTCGCGAGAAGACCGGGCTCTGGAGGGCCACATGGCACTACGGCACACATGGTACAGATGGCACGAAACTGTCGTGTTCGGCGTATGGCTCTGACGTATCGTACTGTGCAGCAATCTGACCAGCAGTTGGCACCGCAGTGAACAACGAACTGTTACAAATCTAAATGATAATTAATTGAAACCCTCAGCTGCCGACAGGTGTTCTTGATATTCCTCGATGGGGACAGCTGAAAATGTGTGCCCGACCGGGATCTCTTGCTTACATGGCAGGCGCTCGATTCATCTGAGCCACCGAGGACACAGATGAACAGCTTGATTGCATGGATTTATCCCTTGCACGTTTCCCGTGAGACCCACATTCCCAACTGTCCGCACTCTACGCAGATAATGTTCCTAACAGATATTTGCCCATCCACTCATTACTCGCGCCAACTAAGGTGACGCTTCCCGTAAGAGTTCGGGCAAACTGTGCACATTCGCAGAAATGTGGGTCTCACGGGAAGCGTGCAAGGGAGCAGTCGAGCTATTCATATGTGTCCTCGGTGGCTCGGATAGAGTGTTTGCCATGTGAGCAGGAGCTCCCGGCTTCGGGTCCCGGTCGGGGCACACATTTTCAGCTGTCCGCATCGAGGTACATCAACAACACCTGTCAGCAGCTGAGGGTTTCAAGAAGCTGCACAGTCATCAATGGTGTCTGTTCTTTCGAGGACAGTTACTATCTTCATATAGTGTTACAAATCTGTTACCAGAAGGACAGCTCCGAGTGAGACGCCCTGTGACGTGCATGCCACTGACCCCAAACCGCCGCCATTTGTTACTTCAGTGGTGTCAAGCGAGAGCTCATTGGAGGGCATAGTGGAGGTGTGTGGTGTTTTTTGATGATAGCTGGTTCTGACTCGGTGCCAGTGACGGCCGTGTGTTGATTAGGAGAGGTCGGTTGAAGGATTGCAATCATTTCGTCTGCTTGTTAGACACACTGCACCTACATCTGAACTTATGGTCTGGGGTACGATTTTTTTTATGGCAGCAGCAGCAGTCTTGTGGTTAACCCATGCCCACTGATTGTAAATTTGTACGTCAATCTGGTGATTCGAACTGTGGTGCTGCCAGTCATTGCAGGGGGATGCTTTACAACAGGATAACGCTGTTGTGAACCAGTATGCGCTATGGAGTGTCGACATGTTGCCTTGGCCTGCTCGAGCACCAGATCCGTCTCCAATCGAGAACATAAGGGACATCATCCGACGAGAACACCAGCGTTATCCACAAACAACATTAACCGTCCCTCTGTTGAGAGACCAAGTGCAACAGGCATAGAAATACATCCCATAAACTGACTTCCTCCACCTGTACAACAAATTACGTGCATGTTTGCAGGCTTGCATTTATCATTCTGGGGGTTACACCGGTCATTAATGTACCAGCATTTTACATTTGCAATGGCTTATCTCGAGCTTACGTTAACCTGTGAACTTGAAATGTTAATCACTTAAATATGTTATCTAGACAAATTTATTCCCACAGTTTCATTACTCTACATTAATTATATTTTGGTGTTACGATTTTTATCCGTCATCATTGAAAATTTATTCCACTACCTACATTTTAATTGCATCAGCTGTAAGTGTCCTTTACTCCATGTGTTTTATTGTTTTAAAATTTTATGCTCACATTGTTTCTTAAATATACAGCATTATTTCGTTATTCTCATTCCATTGTAAATAAGGACTTTTGTTTTCAGCAGACTGGTACTGTCTGCATCGATACTTCTGTTTCGATGTTAGATTAGTGGCTGAAAGAGTTGGCAACAAATAAGTCACCAAGTCTGGATGGAATCCTAATTCGGTTTTACAGAGGTTCCTCTACGGAACTGCCCCTTACTTATATAGCATTTATGACGAATCTCACGCTCAGCGCAGAGTTCCGAGTGAGGGGAAAAAAGCTCAGGTGATTCCTGTATATAAGAAGGGTGAACGAACGGATCCACAAAATTACAGGCCGTTATCCTTATCATCGACTTGCTGGAGAATTCTTGACCGTACTCTCAGTCTGAATATAATAAATTTCTTTGGGGCAAAAAAATTACTGTTCTCGATCAGAGTGGTTTAGAAAACATCGCCTGTGCGAAACTTAGCTTGTCCTGTTCTCACGTGATATCTTGCGAACCATGGATGAAGGACAACAGGCAGTTTCCGTATTCCTAGATCTTTCGAAAGCCCAGTGAAGGCTGTTAAAAAAGTTCCGGATACAAGGATTAGTTTCCCAGATACATAACGACGAATGTTCATCATAGACAAGGGTATAGTCAGGAGGGCCCTGGGAATTGTGGTAGGAGCTTGTTCTCTGTATACGTAAATATTCTGACGGATAGGGTGGGCAGCAAATCAGCAATTACTTTTTATGACGCTGTGGTGTGCGGGAAGGTGCCGTCGTTGAGTGACTGTAGAAGGATACCAGATGTCTTAGACATAATTTCTAGTTCATCTGATGAATGGCGGCTTGCCTTACAAATAGAAAAAAAGTAATATTCAAATTCGTAATATTCAAATACAGCATTATTAATGTATGCCTGACACAGTCACATCGTTTAAACACCTGGATGTAACGTAGCAAAACGACATGAAATGGAACGAGAACGTCAGATCGGTGCTAAGGGGGGGGGGGGGGGGGGGGCAGAAGACGGCACTGCGGTCAGCAACGCCTATATGAGGCAACAAGTGTCTGGCGCAGTTGTTAGATCAGTTACTGTTACTACAATGGCAGGTTATCAAGATTTAAGTGAGTTTGAACGCGATGTTACAGTCGTCTCACGAGCTATGGGACGTAGTATCTCCGACGTAGCAGTGAAGTGGGTTTTTTCCCATACGACCATTTAGCGAATGCACCGTGAATCTGCGACATCGCTGCGGCCGGAAAAAGACTCTGCAAGAACGGGGTCAACGACGACTGAAGAGAATCGTTCAACGTGACAGAAGTAGAACCATTCCGCAAATTTCTGCGGATTTCAGTACTGGGCCGTCAACAAGTGTCAGCGTGCGAACCATTCAACGAAACATCATCGATATGGGCTTTCTGAGCCGAAGCCCCACTCGTCTAACCTTGATGACTGCAAGACACACAGTTTTACGCCTCGCCTGGACGCATCAACACCGACATTGAACTGTTGATGAATGGAAACATGCTGCCAGGGTGGATGGAAGTGTTCGGGTATGGAGAGACCCTCATGAATCCATGGACCCTGCATGTCAGCAGGGTACTGTTCAAGCTGGTGGAGACACTGTAATGGTGTGGGGCGTGTGCAGTTGGAGTAATATGGGACCCCTGATACGTCTAGATACGACTCTGACAGGTGACACGTACGTAAGCATCCTGTCTGATCTCATGCATCCATTCACGTCCATGGTGCATTCCGACGGACTTGGACAATTCCAGCAGGAGAGTGCGACGCCCCACACGTCCACAACTGCTACAGAGTGGCTCCAGGAACACGCTTTTGTTAAACACTTCCGGTCCACCAAACTCCCCAGGTATGAACATTATTGAGCATACCTGGGATGCCTTGCAAAGTGCTTTGCAGAAGAGATCTCCAGCCTATCGTACTCTTATGAATTTATGAACAGCCCTGCAGGATTCATGGTGTCAATTCCCTCCAGCACTACTTCAGACATTAATCGACTCCACGTCGTGTTGCTGCACTTCTGCGTGTTCATGGGGGCCCTACGTCATATTAGGCAGTTGTACCAGTTTCTTTGGCTCTTCAGTGTATTTAGTGGTAGAATTCCAGGAGAGCGTAGGCGACTCATAAAGGGGATCCCATATAAAACACTACTGCGGCCTATTATTCATTATTGCTGGAGTACTTGCGATCCTTACCAAGTCACGTTACAGGAAGATATCGAAGCAGTTCAGAGGCGCACTGCTAGATTTGTTACCGGTAGGATCTATCAAGATGCGAGTTACATTTTTCCTTTCCTGGTCACGTTTCTATTTAATAATTTAATTTTTAAACTTTTCATTCACCACTTTAAAGGTGTAGAGCAGATGTCTTACATCGGCCCATTCTGGACTCTCGTTGTCACGTGTGTCCAAATTTGAACTTTTTCAGGAGAGCAAATTTAAAGTTTGCAGCTTATTATTACATATTACGTGAGTAAATCAGAGCACGACAATAGCTGGCAAACTTCTATCACAATGTACAAATCTGTTGTTGAAAGCTTTATAACTGTCAGAAAATTAAAACTTTCAGAATCATTATCTTAAAAAATTATTTAACCAGAACTGTTATTTGTCATCAAGAAATACTAAGGAAAAGTATAATTGAAAAACACGAAATGAAAAGTCAGGCAGTGTAATTATTTTGACGTTGTTGTCGTTTCATCAAACTGTTCGTCACTGCCTGGAACGATCTCACGACAGCGTTGTAAACCAAGAAGGAAATGATGCTGGCAAGGGAGTTTGAAGTTCAATAGGTCCGTCATATTTGTTCTTTGCTTCTATGACGAGTCTTCCGTCAGGGTACACTGTTCGAAACTGACGCCCAGCAGAGCTCGTTGACTGGCGCCCAGACCGTTTCCAGAAGCACACCATTTTCTTCAATAAAACACCTTGGATTCAGCCTTGTCATTCGGGGTTTATTTACACAAACAAAGCAGATGCTCCAAGTGCTTTATGAAGCATTTTCAGACAGTTTCTTTCAGTTTCAGAAAGATTTTCTTCACTCTTCGTGACGCACTCTTGAAGGTCTTTGGCAGGAAATCTGAAAGTTGCATTTCATAAACAGCATATTTATTCGTTATCAGGCGTCGGTAGTACATCTGAGCATTTAGGAGTACACCTGAGGCGCTTAGCAGTTTCGTTCAGTGTAGACGAATTATCGAATAGAAAGAGCTACCTGTCTAGTAATGATAAGCTGTGTCAGACCACGTTTCAGTTTTTGTGACTCATACCACTTGACAGACAACCCAACCGGGAATCAACGGGAGGTGTGCAGTGTCATTCATTGTTTCAGACAAAAGCTAACATGTTTTGTGTGTTCATGTTGGTATTTGCTCGTACGTTGTTGTACGGAGTGATATGCTGTGAGCCGGCCGCGGTGGCCGTGCGGTTCTAGGCGCTCCTGTCCGGAGCTGTTGCTACGGTCGTAGGTTCGAATCCTGCCTCGGGCATGGGTGTATGTGATGTCCTTAGGTTAGTTAGGTTTAAGTAGTTCTAAGTTCTAGGGGACTGATGACCACAGCAGTTGAGTCCCATAGTGCTCAGAGCCATTTGATATGCTGTGACAATTGACGATTGGTCGCGATACTTGGCTGTCAGTACCTATGGCGACATCATGGCCTTCGTAATGTGTGACTGTGGAACAGTTTTAGATGGGTTTGGCCGAAAATTGCTATAACAGTTCTCCATGGACACGTGCCACCTGATACTACTCTGGTGTGCAAACTTTGAGGACGCAAGTAACTTTCGCAAGATGTGTTGCTGCGAAGCTCCAGCTCGATGGAAGTTGGGCTAAACATGGAATAAACTGCTGCAGTATAATACAGAAAGTAACTAAAACAAATACGCGATTGGGTTGGGTTGTTTGGGGGAGACCAGACAGCGAGATCATCGCTCTAATCGGATTAGGGAAGGACGGGGAAGGAAGTCGGTCGTACCATTTCAAAGGAACCATCCCGGCATTTGCCTGGAGCGATTTAGGGAAATCACCGAAAACCTAAATCAGGATGGCCGGACGTGGGATTGAAACGTCGTCCTCCAGAATGCGCGTCCATTGTGCTAGCCACTGCCACACCTCGCTCGGTAAATACGCAATTGAACGGACAGAAATGACATTTATATTCAAAGACAATAGTTCCGAGATCTGTTCAAAAAATTCCGGAACATTGTACACAACATTTTTCTAGGCTTACCTATTATTTGCTATGCATGATCTCCTTCGAGATATTCTGCTCCACAATTGTTACGCCGCTCCCAACGCCATTTCCACTGCAGGAAACAATTCTGGTACGCACCTTGATGTAACACACGATGCGCAATCTGTGATTTTTTTAAAAAAATCTCGTCCATCGTTGTAAATCTCCGTCCTTACAACGTGATTTATCAGCTTTGGATATTAAGAAAAGTCCGCAGGGGTGAGGTCTGGAGAGTACGGAGGATGAGGCAGTGCAGTGATTTCGTTTTTTGTGCAACAATCACGCACAAACAGGAATGACTATGCGGGTGCATTATCGTGACGCAAGAGCCATGAATTGTCTTGGCATATTTCGGGCCGTTTCCTTATCAGATTTTCTCGCAATACATTCCGATTAACAGTTTGTCCCTGTGGCACGAATTCAAGATGAACTAATCCTTCAGGTCAAAGAAAACTATCAGCATGGCTTTGACATTTGACCTGACCTGACATGGCCGCGCGGGGTTAGCCGAGCGGTCTTGGGCGCTGCAGTCATGGACTGTGCGGCTGATCCCAGCGGAGGTTCGAGTCCTCTCTGGGGCATGGGTGTGTGTGTTTGTCCGTAGGATAATTTGGGTTAAATAGTGTGTAGGCTTAGGGACTGATGACCTTAGCAGTTAAGTCCCATAAGATTTCACACACATTTGAATATTTTTGAACCTGACCTGACGAGCTTTTCTTGGTTTTGGAGAACCTCTTCCTCTTACACTGAAGTCATCAGGATTTATGATGGTTCTCTAGACATTACAATCAACGGCCTTGCCGCAGTGGATACACCGATTCCCTTCAGATCACTGAAGTTAAGCGCTGTCGGGCCTGGCCAGCACTTGGATGGGTGACCATCCGGGCCACCATGTGCTGTTGCCATTTTTCGGGAATCACTCAGCCTCGTGTTGCCAATTGAGGAGCTACTAGATCGAATAGTAGCGGCTCCGGTCACAGAAACCCACCATAAAGACCGGGAGAGCAGTGTGCTGACCATACGCCCCTCTTATCTGTATTCTCAGCTGAGGATGACACGGCGGTCGGATGGTCCCGATGAGCCGCTTGTGGCCTGAAGAAGGAGTGCTAGACATTACAGAGGCGGGATATGGTTCTTAACAGGGTGCGTGATCATCACCATCAGACATGAAAGCTCTGCAACATGCTCCCATTTTTGCCATAAAGTTGGTAAGGAGTTCTGGTTGTAGGGCGCTCCATTCCTCCACCAGCGCGGTTGACATCAGCTGGCTGGTCGCTGGTGAATATGGACGTGATACAAAACGTCTTCCCAACGCATTTCACACGGGTTTGATGGGATTTAAGACGGTAGAACGAACAGTCCTGTCCATTCGCCGAATATCCTCTTGCTCCTCTTCAATCATCAGTCCCATAGAACTTAGAACTACTTAAACCTAACTAACCTAAGTACATCACACACACCCATGCCCGAGGCAGGATTAGAACCTGCGACCGTAACGGTCCCGCGGTTCCGGACTGAAGCGCCTAGAACCGCTTGGCCACCGCGGCCTGCTAGAAATTTCAGTTTGGTGCAAACAGGTCTCTGATTGCATAGCCTAGGTGACTTATTGGGCTGTTTTTCTACTTGAAGTAACTTTGTGATGTTAATGATTTCATGTTATTCAGTTAAGTTGTGTTCAGGGAGGCATTTATTGCGCCATCATCGTACCGTTTTATGTTATTAAGCGAAGTTTGCAGTTCCGGATAACGTTACTGTTTGATTATTGTGCCGTTACGTTATCAAAGCGTGCGCAAATTACATTTTATTAAATTGTAGTTCTAGCTAATGTTTCACATGCGTAGTGTTTTTGAACAGCTCATAGTCTCACGAGTTTCAGGTCCACTGTTTCGGTTGACACTTGACCATGGGGATCACTTGTTGTTATGCACCAGCATGGTGTTTTTCTGGAGTGTTTGTGGCTGCCTGACTTTATCTCAGTGGAGCTGTTCGCATTAGGCAGTGTGTGTCTAAATTGGTTTAGTATGGTATTATGCAGCGTGAGTCACTAACTATTGTCACCAAGAAAATTCCGAAAGTATGATTGGGACTGAAAAGTGTGTGTGACAAAGGTTGCAAGGGACAACGGGGGCCATAATATGACGTTAGTTTTTTGTAGCTTGGTTGGGTCAGGTCAGAAAAAATGGTTCTGAGCACTTAACATCTGAGGTCATCAGTCCCCTAGAACTTAGAACTACTTAAACCTAGCTAACCTAAGGACATCATACACATCCATGCCCGAGCCAGGATTCGAACCTGCGACCGTAGCGGTCGCACTGTTCCAGACTGAAGCGCCTAGAACCGCTCGGCCACAACGGCCGGCGTACCAGATAGGACTGAGAGAGTAAATAGAGAAGATCCACAGAAGAAGAAGAGCAGCGTATTTCGCTACAGGTTCATTTAGTAAGCGCGAAAGCGTTACGGAGATGCTCAACCAACTCATGTGGCAGATTCTGCAAAGAGGCGTTCTCCATCGCGTTATGGTCTACAGTTAAAAGTTCCCAGTACGTACATTCCTAGAAGAGACAACCAATAGATTGCTTCATCCTGCATGTATCTCTCGAAAAGACCATGAGGGTAAAATTAGACACGTTCAGTCCCACCTGGAGACTTATTGGCAATCGTTCTTCTCACGAACCATACGCGACTGCAACAGGAAAATGGTGAAGCGACACTGGATACACAAAGTACCCTGCGTTGTACATCGTGAGGTGACTTGCAGAGTGTAGCTGTTGATGTAGATTTTGTTTCAAAACCTGAAGTTGGAGCTGAAACTTCATAAATAGGAGGTGGTGATTATGGAAATGAGGGTAAAATTGTATACTACGTATGTTATTAGGACGTGTTTTGAGGTATGGGGAATGTCGGTACTGAAGAGACTAAAACACTACAGAAATAATTTGTGGCTGAATGACCTCTGAACTGAAACTGGATACGCACACCTCCTTGTAAAACGCTCAGGGTATCATTTGAAAATTTAAGTTAAAATCTGGATCACATACAAAGTCTTAAAACGTGTACCACATTCATCTTGTCCTCCGTTGAAACAGAGAGCAATTCTCCGCTAACACAAACTGCTCCTATATGGTTTGACTGAAGAATAGCGCCCGTAAAATTTGGCTTACTGAACTGTATACGACATAGACTCTTCAAAGAGCAGGAGGAGAAGATAGGCGCTAGTAGGAGGACAAATGTTATACCGTCATGAGCAAACGACACTGTGGTCTGTCTCTGTAACCAGAGGGAGGAACACCATGACCCAACAGCCGACTACATTGACTGCTGTTTATTTTTCATCTCTGTCCATCACTTGCAAGTAGTTATCCTCCAATAGGCACCCGTGATCTAAGGGTAGCGTCTTTGAATAGCAATCCAGGGTTCGAACCCCGCCGCCAATTAAACCTTGAATAAAAATCATCAGCATTGACGTCCGAAGACTTCCGGCATAAGACGTCACCCTCATTCTGCCAACAGCCTTGTCAAAGACCGGACAGAGGTGGGAATCAGCAGTGATCAACGGCATGAGGTTGCAGAAGGCAGTGGAAACCACTACATCAAAGACAAGTACTATGTCTCCACAGAAAATGTCGCCTGTAATTGAAAAAGTGTCATGATGATCTCTCAGTTGGCAAGAAAAGAAAATTGTCAACGGAAAGGGGGGAGGGTTGCCAAGAGAAAAATGTTGAATAACCGACGAAAGGATAACATCCTACGAGTGGTGGCGTGGAATCTCAGAAGTTTCAGCGTGCTATAGAAGCTAAAAAATCTGGAAAGGACAAATGAAAAGGCTCAATCTAGATATAATGGAGATCAGCGAAGTGAAAGGGAAAGAAGGAAAGGCTATATGATCAGAGGAGTACGGGGTAATATTAGCAACAGCAAAAAATGATTTAGTGGGAGTAGAATTCGTAATGAATGGGAAGAACGAAGTGCTCGTATTAAAAAGGGTGTAAGACAAGGATTCAGCCTTTCGCCCCTACTGTTCAATCTGTACATCGAGGAAGGAATGATGGAAATAAAAGAAAGATTCGGGAGTGGAATTAAAATTGAAGGTGAAAGGATATCAATCATACGATTTGATGATGACATTGCTATCCTAAGTGAAAGTGACCTGCTGAACGGAATGAACAGCCTAATGACTACACAGTATGGAATGAGAGTAAATCGAAGAAAGACGGAGGTAATGAGAGGCAGTAGAAATAAGAACAGCGATAAACTTAACATCAGAATTAATGGTCACGAAGTCGATGAAGTTAAGAAATTCTGCTACCTAGGCAGTAAAATAACCAATCACGGACGAAGCAAGGAGGACATCAAAAGCACACTAGCTACGGCAAAAAAGGCGTTCCTGGCCAAGAGGAGAATATTAATATAAAAATATCGGCCTTAATTTGAGGAAGAAATTTTAGAGAATGCACGTCTGTAGCACAGCATTGTGTGGTAGTGAAACATTGACTGTGGGAAAATCGGAACAGAAGAGAATCGTTGCATTTGAGATGTGGTGCTACAGACGAATGTTGAAAATTAGGTGGACTGATAAGGTAAGGAATGAGGAGGTTCTTCACAGATTCATAAACGGAAGGAATATACGGAAAACTATGACAAGGAGAAGGGACAGGATTATAGGACCACTGGTATAGAACTTTTAAGTGTTACAGGGTTTAGGTTAGCATCTCATTTTTGTAGATCAGAAATGGAGAAAGGAGGAGTTGCCACATTCATCAGGAACTGTCATAAATTTAAGAACATAGACATTCATAAATTTTGCCTAGAACAGCATATGGAAGCATGTGCAACAGAATTAGATTTTCACAAAAAATCTTTCATAATATTAAGTGTATATCGAGCACCTGCAGGTAACTTTAATCTGTTTGTAAACCACCTTGAAGCTGTACTGGCCCATTTAACAACCAAAAACAAAGAAATAGTGGTTGCTGGTGATTTCAATGTAGATTTCCTTAAAGACTCTCCCAACAAGAACCTATTTGAGTTAGTAACACTATCATTCAACTTAATTCCCACAGTAAAGTTCCCCACTAGGATAACCACTTGCTCACAAACAGCCATTGATAATATCTTTATAGAAAAGTCAAATGAACAAAATTATATTACAAAACCAATAGTCAATGGCCTCTCAGACCATGACATGCAGTTCCTTCTGTTAAATGTTAATACTGAACAGGATATAAAATCTGTTAAATCTGAGCTCAAGAGGGTAATCAGTAAGCCAAAAATTGATTATTTTAGGACACTCCTCAGAGACATTCACTGGACTGATGTTTACAGTGCTCATGGCATGAATGAAAAATATAACATTTTTGCTAATAAAGTGCTTACCTTATTTGAACACTGCTTTCCCCCAAAACTTACCAAGGTTAGAGCAAAGTCTACAAAGAAGCCATGGATTACTCGAGGAATAGGGGTATCTTGTAAAACAAAAAGAAAACTGTATCTGTCAATCCGAAACATTTCCAATGTTGATGCTATAGCACATTATAAGAAATACTGCAAAATATTAAAGACTGTAATACGGATGTCAAAGCAAATATATTACAAGGAAAAGATAGTCATATCAGATAACAAAATAAAGACAATATGGGATATAGTGAAGGAGGAGACCGGTAGAACCAGACATGAAGAGCAACAAATAGCATTAAGAGTAAATGATGCATTGGTGACAGATGTGTATAGTGTTGCAGAACTTTTTAACAAACATTTTATAACTGTTACTGAAAAGATGGGGTTGTCAGGTTCGGTAGATGCTGCTATGGATTACCTTAGACCAGACATTTCAAGTAACTTCCATAATATGAATTTGACCCTCACTACCCCAACAGAAATAACGTCCATCATAAAATCTTTAAAATCAAAAACATCTAGTGGGTATGATGAAATATCAACAAAGTTAATTAAAGAATGTGATTCTGAGCTAAGTAACATATTAAGCTATCTGTGTAACCAGTCGTTTATCAGTGGAATATTTCCCGAATGGCTGAAATATGCTGAAGTTAAGCCACTGTTTAAGAAGGGAGATAAAGAAATAGCATCAAATTTCCGTCCAATTTCACTGTTGCCAGCATTCTCAAAAATTTTCGAAAAAGTAATGTACAGTCGTCTTTATAACCATCTTATCTCAAATAACATACTGTCAAAGTCACAGTTTGGATTTCTAAAAGGTTCTGATATTGAGAAGGCTATCTACACTTACAGTGAAAATGTACTTAATTCATTAGACAAAAAATTGCAGGCAACTGGTATATTTTGTGATCTGTCAAAGGCATTTGACTGTGTAAATCACAATATCCTTTTAAGTAAACTAGAATATTATAGTGTAACAGGAAATGCTGCAAAATGGTTCAAATCTTATATCTCTGGCAGGAAACAAAGAGTGTTATTAGGAAAGAGACATGTATCAAGCTATCAGGCATCATCCAACTGGGAACTAATTACATGTGGGGTCCCACAAGGTTCCATTTTGGGGCCCTTACTTTTTCTTGTGTATATCAATGACCTTTCATCAGTAACATTACCAGATGCCAAGTTTGTTTTGTTTGCTGATGATACAAACATTGCAATAAATAGCAAATCAAGTGTAGTCTTAGAAAGATCAGCCAATAAAATATTTGTGGACATTAATCACTGGTTCCTAGCCAATTCTTTGTCACTAAACTTTGAAAAAACACACTACATGCAGTTCAGAACTTGTAAGGGGTGTCCCAAGAGTATATGTCTAACATATGATGACAAGAAGATAGAAGAAGTGGACGGTGTTAAATTCTTGGGATTACAGCTTGATAATAAATTCAACTGGGAGGAGCACACCACAGAACTGCTGAAGCGTCTTAACAAATCTCTGTTTGCAATGCGAATTTTGTCAGACATAGGGGATATAAAAATGAAAAAGCTGGCATACTATGCTTACTTTCATTCCATAATGTCATATGGGATTATTTTCTGGGGTAATTCATCAAGCCAAGCTAAAGTTTTCCGGGCACAAAAACGTGCAGTCAGAATTATATGTGGTGTGAACTCAAGAACATCCTGCAGAAGCCTGTTTAGGGAACTAGGGATACTAACTACAGCTTCCCAATATATTTATTCCTTAATGAAATTTGTCATTAAAAATATATCACTTTTTCAAACCAACAGCTCAATTCATGGAATCAATACTAGAAATAAGAATAATCTTCACAAGGATTTAAAGTCACTTAGTCTTGTACAAAAAGGTGTGCATTATTCAGGAACACACATTTTCAATAACTTGCCAGCAGCCATAAAAAGCTTAACAACCAATGAAATTCAGTTTAAGAGAAGCCTAAAGGATTTATTGGTGGCCAACTCCTTCTACTCCATTGATGAATTTCTTAGGAAAACCAACTGAATTGTATATAAGTACAACATAACTTCTGCACAATTTCAGTGCAGTAATGTGTTCACTGAAAATTTGTGTGTGTGTGTGTGCTTGTGTGTGTGTAAGTGTGTAAGTATAATCTAACTTCTGCACCATTTCAGTGCAGTAATGTGTTCATTGTAAATAAGTATTACAGTAGTTGTATTACATGTTTCTTACCTTATAAATAAATAAAAAACTTTTTTATTTTAAATTCAGTGCAATAGTATTTGTAAAATGACTCTTAGTGTTCATTAAAAAATGACGATCATTCCACTTGGGACCTGTGGAATGGTACATTAGCTTATTTGTTTTAGTTGTAAATATTTGTCACGTATTGTTGTTTTTCTGACATGTTCCACATCCTGGAGGACCTCCTCACTACGGATCAATTGGAATGAAAGTAAATCTAATCTAATCTAAAAGACATTAGGGAATGACTTCCATGGCACCAGAGGGAGCTTAGAGGGCAAAAACTGTAAAGGATGACAGAGATTGGAATATATCCAGCAAATAATTGAGGACGTCGGTTGCAAGTGCTACTCTGAGATGAAGAGGTTAGCACAGGAGAGGAATTCGTGGCGAGCCGCATCAAACCAATCAGAAGACTGATGATAAAAAGAAAAAGGAAAGTAGGACAGGGAATGTGGTACTGTGAAGAGTGGTCTTATCAGAATCGACCTCAAACCAATACCTACAAGGATAGTTCAGGTATAAATGTCGACGTCGCAAGCTGAAGATGAAGAGAGAGAGAGTAAGTACAGGAGGATATTGGACGGGTAAATCAGTACATAAAGAGAGGGGAAAATTTAATAGTCATGTTGTTGGAGAAGGAGTGGCAGAAAAAGTTACTGAAGAATATTGGCTTGGTACAAGAAATGAGAGAGGACAAAGAGTAATTGAGATCTGCAATAAATTTCAGCTAGTAATAGCGAATACTCTGTTCAGGAATCACAAGAGAAGGAGATACACGTAGAAAAGCCCAGGAGATATCAAAAGATTTCAGTTAGGTTACATCATGACCAGGCAGAGATTCTGAAATAAGACACTGGACTGTAAGGCGTACCCAGGAATAGATATAGACTCAGATAACAATTTAGTAGTGATGAAGAGAAGACTAAAGTTTAAGAGACTAGTCAGGAAGAATCAATTTGCAAAGAAGTGGCATACGGAAGTACTTTGGAATGAAGAGACATGTTGAGGTTCTCTAAAGTTATAGATACAGCGATAAGGTATAGCTCAATAGATAATTCAGTTGACGAGGAGTGGAAATCTCTAAAAAAGGGTAATCACAGAAGTTGGCAAGAAAAACACAGGTACAAAGACGGTAAATGCTAAGAAACCATGGGTAACAGAAGAAATACTTCAGTTGATCGATGAAAGAAGGAAGAACAAAAATGTTTATGGAAATACAGGTATACAAAAATAGAAGTCGCTGGAATGAAATAAATAGGAAGTGCAGGGAAGCTAAGGCCGAAAGCTACAGGAAAAATGTGAAGAAATCGAAAAAGTCGGAAGAACTGACTCAGCATTTAGAAAAGCCAAAAAAGCCGTCGGCGAAATTAAAAGCATGGTGGATTAAGAGTGCAATGGTAATTACATTGTTAATGCAGAGGAGAGAGGAGGAAAGAGTACATTGAAGTCTTCTATGATGGGTAAGACTTATCTGATACGATAGAAGGAGAAAAAGGAGTCAGTACAGAGGAGATAGTGGTTCCGGTAGCAAAATGAGAATTTAAAGGAACTATGAAAGACTTAATATCGAATAAGACAGAAGGGATGGAAAACATTTCATCAGAATTTCTGAAATCACTCTAGAAAGTGGCAACAAAACGATTATTCATGTTCTGTAGAATGTATGAGTCTTGCGACATACCATCTGACTTTTGGAATATCGAAATCTGCAAGAGCTGACAAGTGAGAGAATTATCGCGCAGTCAGTTTAACAGCTCATGCATCCAAGGTTGTCAAGAGAATGATACACAGAAGAATGGAAAAGAAAATTGAGGGTGTGTCAGATGACGGTCAGTTTGGCTTTAGGAAATGTGAAGGTACCAGAGAGGCGGTTCTGACCTTACATTTGATAATGGAAGCAAGACTGAAGAAAAATCACGAAACGTTCATAGGATTTGCCGATCTGGAAAAAGTGTTCGACAGTGTAAAATGGTGCAAGATGTTCGAAATTGTGAGGACAATAGGGGCAAGCTGCAGCGAGAGACGGGTAATATACAACATGTACAAAAGCCAAAAGGGAACAATACGAGTGGAAGACCAGGAACGATGTGCTCGGATTAAAAAAAAGTCTGATCTTTCACCCCTGCTGTTCAATCTATACATCGAAGAAGCAATGATGGACACAAAACAAAGATTCAAAAGTAGAACTAAAATTCAAGGTGAAAGGATATCAGTGATAAAATTCGCTGGTGATTCGCTATCCTCAGTGAAAGTGAAGAAGAATTACAGGATGCGTTGAATGGAATGAACAGTCTGATGAGTACAGAATATTCATTGAGAGTACATCGAAGAAAGATGAAAGTAATGAGAAATAGCAGGAATGAGAACAGCAAGAAACTGAACACCAGGATTGGTGATCACGAGGTAAATGAAGGAATTCTTATACTTAGGTAGCAAAATAATCCTTGACGGTCGGAACAAGGAAGACATAAAAATCAGACTAGCACGTGCAAAAGTGGCATTCCTATCTAAGAGAAGTCTACTACTATCAAACATAGCCTTTAATTTGAGGACGAAATTTCTGAGGACCTGTTGTTGTTGTTCTGGTCTTCAGTGCTGAGACTGGTTTGATGCAGCTCTCCACGCTACTCTATCCTGTGCAAGCTTCTTCATCTCCCAGTACCTACTGAATCTGCTTAGCGTATTCATCTCTTGGTCTCCCTCTACGATTTTTACCCTCCACGCTGCCCTCCAATACTAAACTGGTGATCCCTTGATACCTCAGAACATGTCCTACCAACCGATCCCTTCTTCTAGTCAAGTTGTGCCACAAACTTCTCTTATCACCAATCCTATTCAATACTTCCTCATTAGTTATGTGATCTACCCATCTAATCTTCAGCATTATTCTGTAGCACCACATTTCGAAAGCTTCTATTCTCTTCTTGTCCGAACTATTTATCGTCCATGTTTCACTTCCACACGTGGCTACACTCCATACAAATGCTTTCAGAAACGACTTCCTGACACTTAAACCTATACTCGATGTTAACAAATTTCTCTTCTTCAGAAATGCTTTCCTTGCCATTGCCAGTCTACATTTTATATCCTCTCTGCTTCGACCATCATTAGTTATTTTGCTGCCCAAATAGCAAAACTCCTTTACTACTTTAAGTGTCTCATTTCCTAATCTAATTCCCTCAGCATCACCCGACTTAATTCGACTACACTGCATTATCCTCGTTTTGCTTTTGTTGATGTTCATCTTATATCCTCCTTTCAAGACACTATCCGTTCCGTTCAACTGCTCTTCCAAGTCCTTTGCTGTCTCTGACAGAATTACCATGTCATCGGTGAACCTCAAAGTTTTTATTTCTTCTCCGGACTTTAATACCTACTCCGAATTTTTCTTTTGTTTCCTTCACTGCTTGCTCAATATAGAGATTGAATAACATCGGAGAGAGGCTACAACCCTGTCTCACTCCCTTCCCAACCACTGCTTCCCTTTCAAGTCCCTCGACTCTTATAACTGCCATCTGGTTTCTGTACAAACTGTAAATAGCTTTTCGCTCCCTGTATTTTACCCCTACCACCTTCAGAATTTGAAAGGGAGTATTCCATTCAACATTGTCAAAAGCTTTCTCTAAGTCTACAAATGCTAGAAAAGTAGGTTTGCCTTTCCTTAATTAGCTTCTAAGATAAGTTGTAGCGCCAGTATTGCCTCACGTGTCCCGATATTTGTACGGAATCCAAACTGATCTTCCCTGAGGTTGGCTTCTACTAGTTTCTCCATTCGTCTGTAAAGAATTGCGTTGGTATATTGCAGCCGTGACTTATTAAACTGATAGTTCGGTAATTTTCACATCTGTTAACACCTGCTTTCTTTGGGATTGGAATTATTATATTCTTCTTGAAGTCTGAGGGTATTTCGCCTGTCTCATACATCTTGCTCACCAGATGGTAGAGTTTTGTCAGGGCTGGCTCTCCCAAGGATGTCAGTAGTTCTAATGGAATGTTGTCTACTCCTGGAGCTTTGTTTCGACTCAGGTCTTCCAGTGCTCTGTCAAACTCTTCACGCAGTATCAAATCTCCCATTTCATCTTCTTTCTACATCTTCTTCCATTTCCATAATATTGTCCTCAAGTACATCGCCCTTGTATAGACACTCTATATACTCCTTCCACCTTTCTGCTTTCCCTTCTTTGCTTAGAACTGGGTTTCCATCTGAGCTCTTGATATTCATACAAGTGGTTCTCTTTTCTCCAAAGGTCTCTTTAATTTTCCTGTAGGCAGTATCTATCTTACCCCTAGTGAGATAAGCCCCTACATCCTTACATTTGTCCTCTAGCCATCCCTGCTTAGCCATTTTGCACTTCCTGTCGATCTCATTTTTGAGACGTTTGTATTCCTTTTTGCCTGCTTCATTTACTGCATTTTTGTATTTTCTCCTTTCATCAATTAAATTCAATATTTCTTCTGTTACCCAAGGATTTCTACTAGCCCTAGTATTTTTATCTACTAGATCCTCTGCTGCCTTCACTACTTCATCTCTCAAAGCTACCCATTCTTCCTCTACTGTTTTTCTTTCCCCCATTCTTGTCAATTGTTCCCTTATTCTCGCCTTGAAACTCTGTACAACCTCTGGTTCTTTCAGTTTATCCAGGTCCCATCTCCTTAAATTCCCAACTTTTTGCAGTTTCTTCTGTTTTAATCTACAGTTCATAACCAATAGATTGTGGTCAGAGTCCACATCTGCCCCTGGAAATGTCTTACAATTTAAAACCTGGTTCCTAAATCTCTGTCTTACCATTATATAATCTATCTGAAACCTGTCAGTATCTCCAGGCTTCTTCCATGTTACAATCTTCTTTTATGATTCTTGAGGACCTATGTTTGGAAATAGTTCAAATGGGTCTGAGCACTATGGGACTTTAACATCTGTGGTCATCAGTCCCCTAGAACTTAGAACTACGTAAACCTAACTAACCTAAGGACATCACACACATCCATGCTCGAGGTAGGATTCGAACCTGCGACCGTAGCGGTCGCTCGGCTCCAGACTGAAGCGCCTAGAACCGCGAGGCCACACCGGCCGGTCCTGTGTTTGGAGGCGGGTATTGTATGGTAATGGAATATGGAGCGATGGAAAATCGGAATAGAAGAGAATTGAAGCATTCGAGATGTTATGGTACAGACGATGACGAAAATTAGGAGGAATGGTAAGGTAAGGAACGAGGCGGTTCTACGCAGAAGCGGAGAAGAAAAGAATGCATGGAAAATACTGAGAAGAAGAAGGGACAGGATGATAGGACATGTGTTAAAACATCGGGGGATCACTTCCATGGTACTAGAGGGAGCTGCAGAGGGTAAAAACTGTAGAGGAAGGCAGCGATTGGGATACGACCACAAAATAATTGAGGATGGAGGTTGAAAGTGCTCCTCTGTGATGAAAAAGTTAGAAGAGGAATTAGTGGCGAGGCACATCGAACCAGTCAGAAGACTGGGCACTGCAAATGGTAGATGGCCAAGTTCACTATTGCTCCAGTTTATAGGACGCCTCATGAAATAGTTTTGTACTTTAACAAAACTCCAGCTTCCTGATTATTTTACATAACTTCTCCTTACCTCTATGCTTTCTTATAAACAAATTTTTCGCCAGTGCTATAGTCTGTAAGTGATTAGATAATTAAACTGCAGAACGTGAAGGAATCATTGCTGGGCAATAAATGTCAGACTGGTTATTTGTCGTTGTACAGCATTGCAAGAGCCGTAACAAGACGGCATAGCGTGTCGAATGCAGAGGAGCTACTCATAATTGCCACAGAAAAAGGTCTCAGGTGCACCGCAACTTGTGTCACCAGCTGGAACATAACGCTGCTCCACTTTCACTGCACGCCGCACGCATTCCATACAGAACTGCCAATGCGAGTGTCACTTTTCTATGCGCTTTGGAGGTCTTCAGAAGAAACAAAGAAGAAAAACTTTCAACCCATAGTATCCGTACTCACTGCAGTTATTTGTATGAGGGGGAGAGAAAGTAAAGAACTGGTTAATATTGCAAAAGTTCTGGCGTACCAGACGAATTTGCTGTTAGTTACTCTTTCTAAATTGAGCGCAGAATAGAACATTCATTTCCTATTTTAGAGGAAGGAAAAAAGAGCTCGTTTACACATTAAAAATCTGCATAAGTGCGAATAGGACTCGCGACCGAGAGTTCCATACAAACTCAATCATGTATATAAATAGTACATCCATCTGTGGAATCGAGAAGCTCGTCGATTTTTTGTCTGTTATCAATATCGATACCGGAAAGATATTGGTCGTGGGAATTCCAATACTTTGGAGAAACACAAAAATATATTTCTCGTGTAATATAATTACAAACTAACAATTTTAGGATTTTTTCCTTTTCTTGTGCTGTGAAACATTGATTCTTGCCATATTTCGTGAGTCTAGGCCAATGGGAAATTTCGAGTTTGTATAAAAATGGGTGAGGTACATGGCCGTATCTTTTTGTTGCACTGATTTTTTTTTTTTTTTTTTTTGAGTTATCAGTCTTTTGACTGATCTGATGCGGATCGCCACGCATTACTCTCCTGTACCTAACTCTCTATTATCTCAGAGTAACACTTGCAACATACGTCTTCTACTACTTACTGAAAGTATCTCAATCCCTTTGTCTACAGTTCTTGCTCTCTACAGATCGCTATAGCACCATGGAAGCTATTCCATGATGCCTTAACAGATGAGCTATCATCCTATCTCTTCTTCTTATCAGTGTTTTCCATATGTTACTTTCCTATCCCATTCTCCGGAGAACCTCCTCATTCCTTACCTTATAAATCCTCTTAAGTTTCAACATTCTTCTGTAGCACCACATCTCAAATGCCTCGATTCTCTTCTGGTTTTCCTACGCTCCATGTCTCACTAATGTACAATGCTGTGTTCCAAACGCACATTCTAAGAAATTTCTTCGTCAGATTACGACCCATGTTTTGTACTAGTAGACTTCTCTTTCCCAGCTACACTATTTTTTTCCACTGATAATCTGTTTTGTATGTGATTCTTACTCCGTCCGCCTTGTTTATTTTTATTTTTTTGTCTAGGTAGCAGAATTCATTAACTTCATTTACTTCGTGATCACCAATGCTGTTGTTAAGTTTATCGCTGCTCTCATTTGGACCACTTTTTTCGCTTTGTGATAGATGGCGCTGTAATAGTCATTAACGTATAAGTACGTGGTATCACGTAACTTTCCGCCAGTGCGACGGTATTTGCTTCGTGATACATTACCCATGTTAAAATGACCGTTTACCAATTGCGGAAAAGGTCGATATAGTGTTGATGTATGGCTATTGCGATCAAAATGCCCAACGGGCGTGTGCTATGTATGCTGGTCGGTATTCTGGACGAAATCATCCAAGTGTCTGGAACGTTCGCCGGACAGTTACGTTATTTAAGGAAACAGGAAGTGTTCAGCCACATGTGAAACGTCAACCACGACCTGCAACAAATGATGATGCCCAAGTAGGAGCTGTAGCTGCTGTCGCGGCTAATCCGCACGTCAGTAGCAGACAAATTGCGCGAGAATCGGGAATCTCAAAAACGTCGGTGTTGAGAATGCTACATCAACGTTGATTGCACCCGTACCATATTCCTATGCACCAGGAATTGCATGGCAACGACTTTGAACGTCGTATACAGTTCTGCCACTGGGCACAAGAGAAATTACGGGACGATGACAGATTTTTTGCATTCGTTCTATTTAGCGACGAAGCGTCATTCACCAACAGCGGCAACGTAAACCGGTGTAATATGCACTATTGGGCAACGGGAAAATCCACGATGGCTGCGACAAGTGGAACATGAGCGACCTTGGCGGGTTAGTGTATGGTGCGGCATTGTGGGAGGAAGAATAATTGGCCCCCATTTTATCGATGGCAATCTAAATGGTGCAATTTCGTACGTAATGTTCTACCGATGTTAGTACAAGATGTTTCAGTGCATGACAGAATGGCGATGTACTTCCAACATGATGAATGTCCGGTACATAGCTCGCGTGCGGTTAAAGTGGTATTGAATAGCATTTTTCATGACAGGTGGATTGGTCGTCGAAGCATCATACCATGGCCCGCACGTTCACCGGATCTGACGTCCCCGGATTTCTTTCTGTAGGATATTTGCTATCGTGGATATTTGCTATCGTGATCCACCGACTTCGGCTGACAACATGTGTCAGCGCGTTGTCAATGCATGTGCGAACATTACGGAAGGAGAACTACTCGCTGTTGAGAGGAATGTCGTTACACGTATTGCCAAATGCATTGAGGTTGACGTACATCATTTTGAGCATTTATTGCATTAATGTGGTATTTACAGGTAATCACTATGTAACAGTATGCGTTCTCAGAAATGATAAGTTCACAAAGGTACATGTATCACATTGGAACAACCGAAATAAAATGTTCAAACGTACCTACGTTCTGTATTTCAATTTAAAAAACCTACCTGTTGCCAACTGTTCGTCTAAAATTGTGAGCCATATGTCTGTGACTATCCATCACAAAGCGAAAAAGTGGTCCAACTAAAACATTCATATTTCTTTACGTACTACACGAATATGTAATAAAAAATGGGGGTTCCTATTTTAAAAAACGCAGTTGATATCCGTTTGACCTAGGGCAGCGCCATCTAGCGCGCCAACCATAGCGCCATCTGGTTTCCCCATTCAAGCTAGACAAGTTTAGTTCTTTGTAGTATTTTCGTTTGAGGCTTATTTCGTGAGATATTTGGCCCGGTCACGATCAATGGACCCCCCTGTATATTACCCGTCTCTCACCATAGTTTATACCTATTTTCTCAGAATTTCGAACATCTTGCATCGTTTTAAATTGTCGAACTCTTTTCGTAGGTCGATAAATCCTTTGAACGTGTCTTGATGTTTCTTTAGCCTTGCTTCCATTATCAATCATAGCATCAGAATTGCCTCTCTGGTGCCTTTACCTTTCCTGAAGCCAAACTGATCGTCATCTAACATATCCCCAGATTTCTTTTCCATTGACTTAGAAGCTTCGCTTTCTCACACCACTTCAACGCGATATGTCTATCTGTTTTTGAAAAATGAGAAGTCGGACAGACAGACAGACGAGTGCACAAGAAAGTTATCCAACAATGGTTCCATTTTCACCGACTGACTTACGGAACCCGAAAGAGGACTTTTTTACGGATCGTGTACTGATAGCCCTGACAGTGTACACTCACAAATACCTTCCTCTTCAGTTTCGAACGGTCAGCACGCAAGAAGGGACACTGCTGGCCATTTAAACCGTAAAATCAGCAACGTTAGGAAGTAACGAACTTTTACGCAGTGTGCGTCTAAAGTACATCAGGTAGGACAATCATCGAATATGTAGGTGATTTTGGGTGTGCAGGAAGCGAAATTTAGTAAACAGGCTTGCCACGTGTGGCAGCAACGACATCTCTAACCGACCTGGGCATCGAGTCTTACTGAGCTCGGATGACACGGCTACGTCATTTTGTGCTGCTTCAACTCTACGCCAGAGATCATCGATGATGGTGAGTGGCGAGAGGTGGCGTGCCAGTCTCTCGGGAAACCGTGGCCAGATGTGTTCAGTGAGTGAGGTGTATGGAGAAAGTGCTGGCCACGGCATCAGTCGAACACCTACCGCGTCCAGGTAGCTCAGGACAATGTAACAAGGCATACAGTTTTGTGGAAAGACAAAGATGCGGAGACCTCTAAGAAAGGCCACCATCGGCTTTTACAAGTCGCATGTGTTATAGCTGCTGTCCAAGTAATCGGCTATGTTGCTGACTTGTAATCGCATGACATGCTGATCCTGTATGGCAATGACTACGGTTTTGGCGTTTGAGAAGACACGGCTTGGGAGGATGAATGACATACTGTAAACCGTTAGTGACGTCTTTGCAAGACTTCTGAAACAAATTCGATGTGCATAGGTTTGCGGTGTGAGACGTTGTAAAACAGTAAAATGGAAAATACAAATTTTTACCTAGAAGTCATTAACTAATTATTGTGACCCTGTTAATAGGTCAGCGTTGTCTTAAAAGCAATGCTCGATCGCAAATAGCTTCTCTTCTGTTAATAGTTGTTCTAGGATTTATCTAGTTAGATCCAAATAAAGGTGTAGCTGTATTTACGAACCAGACTACAGTCGAAATATTGTTCTACACATTAGAGCCCTATTGTGCGTGAGATGGCAGGCACACACTGAGAAGGAGTCATTTCAGATTCATCAGGAAATACACTGTTACGTTTTCAGTAGCTTCCATGTTTCAATAAAGGCGGGATGGCTGATTTGAAAGGCTAGTGGTGGATTTCCTACACGATTCTTGTGCTATCTGAGCTTCTGCTGCAATAAATGTGTCATTTATGAGATACTAACTGTAATCTTCCTTATTGTAGGCCATGGTTCCTCGAGCTACGTCTGACACCTCAAGTTGCGCTAACGACGACATCGTCGTCGACCGCACGCCGATCGATACCTACCGCTCGCATCTGCGCGAGAGACGAGAATCACAGGAGAGGTGTAGGCCACTTGCTACAGGAAGAGCTAGGCGCAGAATACCAGGTCACAAGCATAGTGAAACCTAGCGCTAGGCTTACCTATGTGACAGAAAACATAGGGGACTTGTGTAGAGATTTTCATTGGGAGGATAAGGTACTTATTGTAGGAGGAGAAAGAAAAAGTCTGGCTAACAACTTACAACATAGCTTTAAAGATGATATGGAGAAAGTAGAAGAAACAAAGTACACTCGTGAGGGGTTTGACAAAGATTTGCAGCGACGTGACCAGTCCTGGTTTAACACGGCTGTTGGGTGTGTGAATAAAGAACTGAGTGAGTTGCTTTTGACTGAATCAAAGTCTCATATCATGTGCCTTGTCTGTTGCTGCGGTGTAGGAGATGGGGATACGCCAATCATGGCCTGCGCCTAAATAGGAGGGGGAAGGAAAAATTAGCTGCACACCTTTCAGAAAATTTAAGAGGGGCCATAAGCACATAAGATAAAATTCCTATTATTACTGGAATCGAAGGGGCACCTTTTTAGGTTGGAGTCAGGTTACAAACAGAGAGTATTGAAAGAAATTAGAGCAGTGTAAGACCATAATATGTGCAAAAGTTTCCAGGAAAATAAAATTAATTTGTTTCATCAGAACATTAGAGGGCTGATAAACAATATAGATGAGGTTATTGTATGCTTAGAAGATATGGAAAATTCTGAAGGGATAGATATTCTGTGTCTCTCTGAACGCCTTGTAACCACAGGTATGGAGAAGCTAAATGTCAGCGATTATAGATTAGCATCATTTACGGTAGAGTTAATATGGAAAAAGGAGGAAAAAGTTGGACACGAAGTCAAAAGTATTGAGACAAATAGTTTTTTTGTTGGTCAGAACCTAGAAGTATGTGCTTGTTGGTCATTACTGCAGAATGCTTCTCTTATAATTGTAACAATATGCAGATCCCATGTAGGAAACTTTCAACTATTTATGAGCAGCATAGATGTATTACTGAGCTCCCTGTCAAACAAGAAGAAACAGTTAGCAGTTCGTGGACGTTTCAGTGCAGATTTCTTAAAAGATACAGACAGGAAAAGTTCAGTAGAATAATTGTTTGGGTGATTCGGTTCAATTTCAGTAGTCAATTTTCAGCTCGTGTGCAGCAAAAGAATAGGACACTGTTTGATAACATGTATATAGACAGTTCTCAGATTAAAACAATTAGTGTGTACCCAATTGCTAATGGATTATCTGATCAGGATGCACAATTAATTGACATAAACAGTATGGCACCTTACAACCCAGAGGCAGGTTCATAAAAAGCAGTGAAGCCAATTAAAGAGAGAAGGATACAATGTTTAAGCTAAAAGTGTAGTATAGGATGACGCATATGTAAAAAGATATGCTAATGTCAAATTCAGTTTATTCTACAGCAAATTTCTGTCAAGACTTGGAAGTTGCTTACCTAAAAAAAATTATCGAAAAGATCCATTAAAAATACACGTAAGCCGTGATATCTAAGGGAATTAAAAGCTCATACAAGAGGAAGAAGGAAATTTATATAAAAACCAGAGTAAATCAAGATCCGACATTACTTGCATACTACAAAAAAGTACTGTAGCATGTTAAGGAAAGCCATAAAAGTGTCCAGAAGTAAGCATGTCCTGACAAAAATAAACATTGCAGATAATAAGATTAAAACTGCATGGGACACTGTCAGACGGAAGACAGGACAGTCAGTCATTGTACTAGTTTCCATAACAATTTAACTGAAGAATTGTCGGTGATGATTCACAAGTTGCAAGTACTTTTAACAATCACTTACGTAACAGCAAATATAGGGTTACGTGGTTCAATTGAAGAAGGAGGTGAATATATTAAAAATGTTATTCCACAGAATTTTAAGCATCTAGAAGCAACTTCCTTCACTGAAATTAATAAAATTCTAAAAAAACAAAAGCTCTTGTGGGGTTGATGGTAATACAGACAGAATTCTGAAAAGATGTTCCTGCTTAATATGTAATGTCCTTAGTGATATACGTAATGCATCAGTGGCACAGGAATTTTTTCAGACAGATTAAAATATGCTGTTATTAAACTAATTTATGAGAAACGTGTCAAGAAAATTTCCTTACTGACGTCTTTTTCCAAACTATTCGAGAAAGTGAAGTACTCAAGAGTAGTTGCGTACTTAAGTCTAAGCAATTTACTGAACATATCACAGTTTGTATTCCAGAAAGGTCGCCGGACTGAAAACACTATTTATACATTCACTCATGAAATAGTAACAAGCCTTAAATACTAATACAGGGTGTCCATAAAGTCCCTTTACAACTTCAAAATTTTATTACAACGGCATTTGTTGAAATATTTTAACAAAACTTCTTTTATTGTAATCAGTGTTTATAAAAGTTTTTTGTCAGTGTTTAATAGACCTCTATATGAGTGGTTGGGAAGGGAGTGAGACAGGGCTGTAGCCTCTCCCCGATGTTATTCAATCTGTATATTGAACAAGCAGTAAAGGAAACAAAAGAAACATTCGGAGTAGGTATTAAAATCGATGGAGAAGAAATAAAAACTTTGAGGTTCAGCGATGACATTGTAATTCTGTCAGAGACAGCAAGGGACTTGGAAGAGCAGTTGAACGGAATGGACAGTGTCTTGAAACGAGGATATAAGATGAACATCAACAAAAGCAAAACGAGGATAATGGAATGTAGTCGAATTAAGTCGGGTGATGCTGAGGGAATTAGATTAGGAAATGAGACACTTACAGTGGTGAAGGAGTTTTGCTATCTCCAAAACTCGACTCTGAGGGCAAGTAGAGGCTGAGCCCCACAAAACATGATGAGCATTGAAGTATCCCAATAGAAGGAAAGGCCAAGGGAGTCGTTCCACAAGACCTATGAGGGTCTCACAGTCGATTGCATCTTGTGGAGGGAGGTACAGCAGGGAGAAACAGTGATCCTCTGACACCCATGAATTTCGACAGCAACTGCTTGCAGGTCGGTAGCTGGGGGGGGGGGGGGGCAGAGGAGTGATGCACATTACAGACAAGCACAGCCACCCCCCCCCCCCCCATCCCCCTTGGCCCTGTCCCTAGTCAGGTCATCCTTTCTGGTGAAGAGTGTAGCCACGTAGCACAGGGTTGTCAGAGGTTTTAAAATGTGTTTCTTGTAAACACATGCACAGAGGGCATTTCTCCCCTAGGAGTTTCAGTTCCTCTTCATGTATCCTGAACCCATTATTGTTCCACTGTAATATGGAAGCCATCTATCATGGGCGTTGCACTTTCACCCTGTCCTTACCTCAGGGAGGAGAGCAAGTAATGGTTGGGGACTCAGTCTTGGGGCGATATGATTGCCCCAGTCTCGCATCAAGTTCCATTTCCACCAAAGAGTCAAGAGAGATATCAGATAGTAGGACATCCACAGCACTGAACTGTTTACTTCCATACTCCGTCGATGGTGGACACTTGGCCTTCTATTTTTTGCCCCAGGTAGCCTTCAGGGCCAAAACCACAGCAGTGGTTGTGGCACCACTGGACGGTGGACTGGAGTGAACCTTCGGAGATGGTTATTTATCGCAGTAGTACAGAAAGCAAAGCCAAAATAGAAATCCTGTAATAAAGAACACAGCAAAAACACTGAAAATTATGAACCTTGAAATCGATAACTATGATTGACATTATAGTCATTTACAGTTAGCCGGGCGCGGTGGTCTAGCGGTTCTAGGCGCTCAGTCCGGAGCCGCGCGACTGCTACGGTCGCAGGTTCGAATCCTGCCTCGGGCATGGATGTGTGTGATCTCCTTAGGTTAGTTGGGTTTAATTAGTTCTAAGTTCTAGGAGACTGATGATAGATGTTAAGTCCCATAGTGCTCAGAGCCATTTTGAACCATTTACAGTTACCGATTGCAAGATTTATTTTCTCGTGAATTTTCCTTCTATGGTGCATTTTCCTTTAGGAATTTTTTGTTGCTTTCTCCTTATTTCCGGATTACGTCTTTCTTACATTTCCTGTATGATACGGTTTATTTCATTTTGCGGTTGTTGTATTTGATTTTAGTTTGGTCCCGCCCAAAATCCCCATTTCCCTGCGGTAGTCCTATAGACTCGGTACTTATTATTAAGAATTACCGCTATTCTGTAATATTACGAGTTTATTATGCGTAATATTTGAATGCACTTTAAAGATCGTCTGTTGTTTTTTCACTTGCTTGAGCAAACTATGGTTACTTCAATTTCTGGAGGATATAACTCATGACTGTGTAATTAATCGGGTGAACTGCGATGGTATTTTACCGAATGTATGTTTATTTTCTTTTATTCTAGTGGTACATTCTCTTGTCTAGAAATAAGCCTCGTTTCCAGAGTCTAAATACCGTGCTAAGACTATGCTCGTTGCCTTCATATCGCATCCATGTAGCTTCTTTGATTCGTCCCCCAGGCTGTGGCTAAGCCATGTCTCCGCTATATCCTTTCTTTCAGGAGTGCTAGTTCTGCAAGGTTCGCAGGAGAGCTTCTGTAAAGTTTGGAAGGTAGGAGACGAGATACTGGCAGAAGTAAAGCTGTGAGTAGCGGGCGTGAGTCGTGCTTCGGTAGCTCAGATGGTAGAGCACTTGCCCGCGAAAGGCAAAGGTCCCGAGTTCGAGTCTCGGTCGGGCACACAGTTTTAATCTGCCAGGAAGTTTCATGTTTTGGAATGTTTTCAGTTGGAAACTGTAACGTTTTAATTAGGATGGTGTTCAGATTAAATTATCTGCTCTTCTCTGTCCTGGTCGTCATCTTGTATCTCCAGAGACCGGAACGCAAATCTTCTGCGTTTCCATGTTAGTGGTACGGGATGGCAGGATGGATTTTGTGTTGCCATCGTCCCCCCCACCCCCTCCCCCGACCCTCTTTTTTTTTTGGGGGGGGGGGGGGGGAGATGCAGGGAAAAAAAAGGCGCAGGATTACCTCAGTATGGCTTTGTCTAAAAGGGCCAATAAAATGTAGAACATGCACGTATCAAAATTTTAACCAGTGTAAATTGTTGTTCGTTAATTTTTCTCAAATGTGCAATGGGTCAAGTTATTCATTACAAATCAAACCCATGCGTGCAAAATAAGAAATACAGAAAACATTATAAACAGACGTTTATGGCAGATCTTATGTTCCAAAAAATGTATTCTGATTTCTTTAGCCGAAATTTCCATCGGAAAAGGGACGCGCACACATGCGCTCCAGTGTCGAGAACTTTGATTTTACAACAGGAGACCAGTTCATATAACGGTTTAAAAGACTGGAACTATCGCAGTAATTCCGATCGAAGAACACTAATTGCACTGGCATATTCATTTGCGTAGGTCAGTTATAGTGTAGTGAAAAGAACTAACGCAAATAATATCATGCCAGACTCAATTCACACTACAGAATATATTTCACGGTACTGTTCCACCAGTAAGACTTCAAGACAGTCATTTCATTTACCACAGCGTTTTCAAATTCAGTTCATTAGCATGTCACACAATGTATAAGGATCATATAGTTTCCAGATATTTCCTGACTGTCACATCGGTAGACTGGCAGCTATTCGAAATCAATGAAAAGGCACGTTAATTACAGTGCTCCTAAATTTTACCTGTTGTGAAGCACAATCAGTAAACAGAAACACACTCCAGTTACTTTCTTGGTCCTGTTTATGGGTGATTCTGGCAGCTAACTATTGTGAAAGAAAGAAAACCGTAAAAACTGTTTGCATTTCGAGCACATGTTTGATTCTTACATCTTAATTAGCATCATGTAATTCCCAAAAATTAGGTGTGGGTACATAATCACATTTCCCAGCTTACTTCAAAGGAAGTAAAACAGTTTCGCAACTGCTACTGATCACAATCACAGCTGCGTGCGCTCTCTTACTGACTTGTGAATGTTTGCGCCAAGGAACCTTCCTCGTGAACACTGAAATCGGAAAATCAGATCTCATGTTACTGACCTCTTTAAAAGGAAACTCGTAATTTCGACTTCACCTCTTATGCATCTGTTGATAACAGAACAACCAAGCTGATTGCCGAAAAGGCGTAGCTAGAGTTATTATGTGTTTGTCCACAGTCTAGTCCACGCCTAGTCTGATAAATTCAGTCACGACACAGCTGCTCAATGTTGATACACACTGCCACGGCAGACCTCAAAGCTCGAAGTAAGCTACACTTTTGAATACGATATCGGATGAACGCGAACAGCATCGTTTATATCGATTTTCAGCATAGTTTTTACAAAAGGTAGCACATGTCTTACTTTAAAAACTGGCATTAACAAAGAAATTATACCGCATTTGCCTTTCTTTAGTTTTCTAAGGATCCTGCGATGTTTAAAACGGCACATCACAGGCCAGTTTATTTACGAGTCTCTTGTAACGTACACATACTTATATGGGGCGACGCTTTCCTTGAAGAATAAAATATGACTGCTAAACAGTAGAAGAGCTGACTTTTCGCAGAAAGACCTCGTATGACCATCTGAAGACGTGAAGGTTTTTTCGCTACACGTCCAACCAAATCAGTGAAAGTGGAACATAGGGAAATTCTATGGAATGCAGTATCCACTTTATCTGACGTTCCAAATAATCCACCACAACTGTTATCGAGGAAACCGCACAGAAAACCTCAAAAGCTGTCAAACTGTTTCCCCTAACACAGAAGAAACCGATACTGCAATTGTTGCTGTCTCTGAGCCACACACAGCAACAATCTTCAACACAGTCGTCTTCTGAAGAAAAAATAATTACTTTTACATAAAATTCGTATATTAGAAAGCCGAGTGAAGTGTAGAAAGCGCGAATCATTACATTTCGTACACAATTGTCACGTGTCAAGGAAAGCGGCTATCGCAATAAGAAGTCAGTATCAGTAGCAGAAACATACGTTTCTCTTGCAGTGCTTAATACTGACTAGGAAAAGTAGGCACCGGAAATTTAAAAATATGCACGTCTAATCAAATCACAAAGTAACTACAATTTGTCGCTGTGCCGGCACCAGTGAACATAATGAAGCTCATGTTCAGATGTGTTGGTTATTTGTATTATTGAATATGAACTTGGATCAATTCAGTTGCAATACAACTCAGTGAGTAGAAGACAAATGACATTTAAAACATTTACTAAACACGTAGCTCCGTGTCCCAAGTCAAATCGTTTATCTTTTCCTAGCTCTTTGAGAGTTCGGAATTGTACGTGGCCCCGATGGGATAGGAATATCTTCATCGTCATTGATCGCTAAATGCTCATTAATTGGATACTCGACTGTAGAAAGGTGCGAATTGCCAAAGTGCAGAAGTTGTTACACCACTGGCCATTAAAATTGCTACACAAAGAAGAAATGCAGATAATAAACGGGTATTCACTGGACAAATATATTATGCTAGTACTGACATGTGATTACATTTTCACGCAATTTGCGTGCATAGATCCTGGGAAATGAGTACCCGTAACAACCACCTCCTGCCGTAATAACGGCCTTGATACGCCTTGGCATTGAATCAGGCAGAGCTTGGATGGCGTGTACAGGTACAGCTGCCCATGCAGCTTCAACACGATCCACAGTTCATCAAGAGTAGTGACTGGTGTATTGTGACGAGCCAGTTGCTCGGCCACCATTGACCAGACGTTTTCTATTGGTGAGATATCTGGAGAATGTGCTGGGCAGCGAACATTTTCTTTACAGAAAGGCCCTTACAGGACCTGCAAGATGCGGTCGTGCATTATCCCACTGAAATGTAGGGTTTTGCAGGGATCGAATGAAGGGTAGAGCCACGGGTCGTAACACATCTGAAATTAAACGTCCACTGTTCAAAGTGCCGTCAATGCGAACAAGAGGTGACCGAGACGTGTAACCAATGGCACCCCATACCATCACACCGGGTGATACGCCAGTTAGGCGATGACGAATACACGCTTCCAATGTGATTTCACCGCGATGTCACCAAACATGCATGCGATCATCATGATGCTGTAAACAGAACCTGCCATTCGTGCACCAAGGTTCGTAGTTGAGTACACCAACGCAGGCGCACCTGTCTGTGATGCAGCGTCAAGGGTAACCGCAGCCATGGTCTCCGAGCTGATAGTCCATGCTGGTGCATATGTCGTCGAACTGTTCGTGCAGATGGTTGTCGTCTTGCAAACGTCCCCATCTGTTGACTCAGGGATTGAGGCGTGGCTGCATGATCCGTTACAGACATGCGGATAAGATACCTGTCATCTCGACTGCTAGTGATACGAGGCCGTTGGGATCCAGCACGACGTTCCGTATTACCCTCCTGAACCCACCGATTCTGTATTCTGCTAACAGTCATTGGATCTCGACCAACGCGAGCAGCAATGTCGCGATACGATAAACCGCAATCGCGATAGGCTACAATCTGACCTTTATCAAAGTCGGAAATGTGGTGGTACGCATTTCTCCTCCTTATACGAGGCATTGCAACAACGTTTCACCAGGCAACGCCAGTCTACTGCTGTTTGTGTAGGAGAAATCGATTGTAAGCTTTCCTCATGTCAGCACGTTGTAGGTGTTGCCACCGGTGCCAACCTAGTGTGAATGCTTTGAAAAAACTAATCATTTGCATATCACAGCATCTTTTCCCTGTCGTTTAAATTTCGCGTCTGTAGCACGTCATCTTCCTGGTGTAGCAATTTTAATGGCCAGTAGTGTACAGAAAACTGTAGTGCAGTGTTTTATTATTTATTCTTGAAACATTTCCGAGTTACAAATGAGAGTCTACTATTATACATTAGTGGCAATTTAATGACAGATTTGGAAGGTTTTGGTGCTGAAGGCAATTCAAACATAGACATTTATGTTAGGTGCTACGTCCAATGAAATTGTTCTAGGTGCCATGTTCTCAGTCACTCTCCACAGAGCTGCATGCAATTTTGCCCATTCCTTTCCATGTAACGCATCATAGCCTTTAAATATTTCTTCTTTTCTTCTGTAATTGAGTCCGTTTGCGTCCAAAATTGAAGCAACAAACTTCAGTTTTGCAAGATTGCGCGTAGTTTTCCACGAAACGATACAAACAGGTGATAATAAAGTAGAAACAATGTGAAGAAGCCAGAATGTAAACAACTGCTATAGGCCTAACGGTGGACAACAATGTTCTTTCTTTTTCAGCTTAACGAATTTACACACAGATTCCGACAACTGGTTAATGTGCACAGTTTGGATGTGAGCTCTGGCGGCAATACAGGCCTGACAATAGGCGCCATGCTGTGAACGGTGTCATCAATGTCATGTTGAGCCAGTAACGCCTGTTCTTCCTGCAGAGCTGCTCGCAAGTCTTGGAGAGTGGTTGATGGATGCTAACGTGATGAAACCTGTCTCCCTAGTGCATCCCAGACAGTGGCGCCGACTTAGGGGAGGGGGGCAGGTAATTTGTGCCCCCTCCCGAATAGTTAAAAGTAGGGGCCTCGCCCCCCCCCCCCCCCCCCCACCCTACCAATATTCAAATATGCATTTCTCACCGCTCTCTCGCCCTTCCTCATCCTTGACTGGGAGATTTGTTAAAACTTGCACATACATTTTTGCATAATAGTATGTAATTGTTACGTAGGGAAAAAATACCGATTTGACGAGCTTTTGGGTCTGCTACTCCTCCAACCTCTGCATATGATGAACTGTCGTGACAAGGTTTGTCCCCTGCATCTATACTATTCGCACACTTTATTGGTGGGGAACGAAAGCTCACCATGAGCTCGTAGCGCTTTGACTGCTAGGATGAGCTCCACTTCCTCCCACAGCAGCCTGCTGGCAGCTTGTAAAAGAAACTAATGAGCAATAGTGACACCGAATTTGATGGCGATCGCTAGAAGGACTAGGTAACGTTAACGACTCTTCATTCATTTTTGTAAATTCTGTTGAGAGTGACTAGGTGCAACACCACACTGATCAGCACCGGCTCCAGGGATTTTGCCGCACCGCGCTACATGTCAAGCCCCCCCCCCCCCCTTTTTCGACATAGTCAACTTTTCCCACAATATATTTCATACATGACGCCTTTTTTCGCATATCACACTCATTCGTCTCTTTGTTGTGAATATGTCTTTAACATCAAAGCAGCAGTCAATAATACGTTTACAGTGCAATACGTTTTAAGCCATTTTTGTAGGAAGAAACGTTTCTTTCGTAAATCGGAGCACACTATTTCCGTACCATGGATAATTTTCAGTAAGACCCTTGATTTTATGAATAATTTGTATTTCCAATTTATTCTCACATTCTTTCATTTACGCAAGATGGATTTGCCGCACCCAGAAATCTGCCGCCCTGGGCGACGGCACAGTTCTCCCCTCCCCCTCCCCCCCCCGCCTTAGAGCCGGCCCTGACAACAGTCAACACTATTGTTACAGGGCTACTTCTTGTCAGGCGCACAGTACTGTTACGCAGGCCGCAGCTAATGTTGGCAGCGGACGTAAATATTCCGGAGCTGAGCACCGCCAGTGGTTCAGTTGTTAATCTTTCGTCCCTTGTTGTCCAGTTTAAAGTGGACAAGTTTATAATTAGGAAGAAATGTGGCAAGTGTTGGCGATGGTGAAGCCAGACCCAGTGTTAGTGGTGCTGTGTGTGACAACAAAGACATAGACAGTGACGGAAGTGTGGAGGTGACAAAAAACACTGTTTCCGAAAAAAAAACAACGCTGTTATCAGCCCTCTTGGAAACAGCAGTTTGCATGGATCTATTACAATAAGGTAAAAGATGTTAATTTTTGCAAAATTTGCAGATAAATGTTTGAAGAAAATCGTTTTCAATTTTCTCACAAAATGTAAGAAACTTTCATGGAAACCGGTTTTTCGAACTGGAAGAAAGGGGTAGAAAAGTTGAAAGTGCATGAAGCATCGGGCTGCCACAGAGAGGCTGTGCTGAAATCCAAATCCTTAAAATCGACTATCAATGTATTTAGCCAGATTTCCAAACAAAAACTGACACAAATGAAAGAAAATCGACCTTGTTTACTAAAAATCATATCGTTCCTCCGTCATTTAGCAGTGCAGGGTCTTGCAATACGTGGGCATACTGATGAAACAAGTAACTTTGACAATTTATTACGCCTTCGATGTGAAGATAACCAGCTACTTTTAATATGGCTACAGCGCGAAACTTACATATGGACATCCCATGATGTGCAAAACGAAATTTCGGCCATTTTAAGTCGTACACTTGTTAGAAAATTATCGGAGGATATCAAGAGTGCAGAGTATTTTGCAATAATAGCAGACGAAACAACAGACATAGCCACCAAAGAGAAATTTAGTATCTGTATTAGATTTGTGGATGCTTCGCTAGAGATAGAAGAATATTTTTAGGGCTGTACTCAGTACGAAGTATCACAGCTAAGGCTCTGTTTGATATTATTATCGACATTTTAAGATGATTTGATTTGCCTACAACTAATTGTAGGGGTCAATGCTTTGACAGTTCAGCTAACATGGCCGGATTGTATAATGGTGTCCAGGCAAAGTTTATGGAAATGTAGAAGAGAGCTATAATTGTGCACTGCCTTGAACACTGTTTAAATCTAACACTACAAGAAACTGTGAAAGCAGTTCCAGAATGTCGAAATGCATTGAATGTTATGAAGGACTTAATACATTTTGTGAGAGCTTCACCTAAAAGATTTGATCTTTTTGCTCACCAGAAGGGAGATGCCTCTACAAATTTGAAACCACTCTGTTCTACAAGGTGAGCCGTGAGATACTTGGCAATGACTTCAGTTTTGTCAAACTATACAGAACTTCAGGAATTTTTTCTAAATGTTTCAAGAAATGACAATTCAGACACTGGGGCCCAAGCAAATGGCTTTTTGTTTAATATGCAGACATATGATTTCTTTTTCATGTTATCACTTTTGGTAAAACTGTTTGGTCACATTGATACCGTAAACATAGCACTACAGAGGAAATCCTTATACTTAGAGGAGGCCAATAAGATGATTTCCACCCTTGTAACTTCTATTAAATTTATGAGAAACAATTTTGAATCATTCTGGGGTGAAGTAACTTCAAAATGTCAAGATATGCGTGTTGATTCCCCAAAATTACCTCGTAGAAGAGAAGTCCCTAAGAAATACGATGACTCCATCAATTCATCTGTAGAAACATTCACTGAAGTATGTACAAATATAGAAGATTGTATTATGAAACAATGGATACATTCATCAGCTTCTTGGAATCACGGTTCAAAACTCAATCATTCATGTTTGTAAATCAAATTGAAGGAATTCTTCTTGGTGATAACAAACATTCATTATAAGTTTTATCTTTCTACGAATCAGATGTAGAGAAAGAACGCTTGCTTCTTCACCGCAGCATGTTTCATGAGATTATCCAAAGTAGTGATTCTGCGAATATTAGTTCGTTGGATAACACAGTGAAATACCTAAAACAAAAAAAACCGCCTGTTTGACCTGCTCCCTGAACTAGTGAAATTCATACATGTAGTGCTGACGATTCCGGTAATGTCCTGCACCGCTGAGCGATCGTTTTCTTGTCTGCGGAGGGTGAAAACGTATCTTCGTTCTATAATGAGGCAGGATCGTCTTAATGTCATCGCCCTTCTCAATTCCCATGGAGATGAATCGATGAAACTCGACCTTGATGTCATACGTGACGAGTTCATATGCAGGAATGATCTGGGGAGGAGTACATTTGCCATAAAAAATTAAGGTAAGTTTCCTCAACTTTATTTATATATTTGTTTTGTACCACTACTGACCTATACTGCGACTGAAGTGACATTGTGATTGACGTTTCAGCGAGTCGAGGGGCTAGGGGCTAGTCGCCAGCCAATCGCAGTTTGCATGATTTTCAGCTGTTTGCATTTTTCATTATCCTCGCAATCTTTTTTGTTTCTTGAAAGTTGTTATGCTGTGAGGGGAATCTCCCAAGAATATGATGTCATAACTCAAAAGGGAAAGTATGCGTGCATAATATACCTCTCTCCTTCAGCACTTGTGTTGTTCCATATAATTCTCATTGCATAGGTCATTTTAGATAGCTTAGAATTTAAGTATGTGATGTGGGAATTCCATTTCAGATTGTCTTGTAAGTAAATAAAGCAATTTTGTTTCAGTGACACTTAATTTTTTGGTTTTCCAAAGAAATATTTGGATTTAATGGATTTTTAATTTTGCTGTGTGTGGAATTGTATAGTGGCATTTTTTTCTTTCTTTTTTTAAGGGTTAATCAGTAGCTTATTCCTCACAAAACACTCTGAAATCTTTTCATTTGTGACTTCAGCATACAGCCTAAAAGCCTTTCTATTTCCACCTTCAATCAATACACTGGTGTCATCTGAAAAATAGGACTGGTTTGGAGTGTCGAATATATAGATGGAAACGCAAAGTTATCTGTCAAATGTAGTACCCAATAAAATGATTCTTGAACCCCCCCCCAACCCCCAAAAAAAAAAAAATTTCAAGTGGGCGCCTCTGATCCCAGAGATGCTCTAGGGAAGCAAACCGGGAGAACGAGCAGGCCACGCCATGCGTGCAACATTTTCCGTTTCCCAGGAAAACAACAACCATCTGTTCTCTGTGAAGTAGAGCATTATCGTTCATCAATACGAAGTCTGGGTCCACACCACCTCGCAACAACCGCACTTGAGATACCAAGATCTCTTCACCATGCCTTACAGCAGTTAAACCAAGCCGATTCACCCCTAGAATTTCATGAAAAGGTGTTAGAGTGGTCAACATAATCCCTGCCCTGCATCATTACGGATCCTCCTCGATACAGGTCTCTTTCCACAGTGCTTGGGTCCCCAAATTGTGTTCCACGTTCCTTCCAGATGCGAATGACTGGAGAACTACTCTCCAAACCAGATCGGGACTCGTCGGTAAAAACAACATTTGCCCACTGTTCGACGTCCAGGGGGTATGCTGGCGACTCCACGATAGACGTCCCGTTCTGTGAAGACGCATCAGATGTAAACGTACAGCAGGTCAAAGCTTGAATGCTAAAAAAATTGAACTATTCATGGAAATTACTATGAAAGGTTTAAAAACTTTTGCTTCAAAATGGTTCAAATGGCTCTGAGCACTATGGGATTTAACATCTATGGTCATCAGTCCCCTAGAACTTAGAACTACTTAAACCTAACTAACCTAAGGACATCACACAACACCCAGTCATCACAAGGCAGAGAAAATCCCTGAGCCCGCCGGGAATCGAACCCGACTTTTGCTTCCTCGAGCATTTTGCAAAGGTCACTGAGTAGAAATTGCTTTGTCTCTAACTTCCTTCTCAGTATCAGTCACAGGGAAGGAAGTTGCGTCCACTAACAAGAGGCCGTTGTTCTATTGTTGTGAACATTTCCCGCTAGGAAAAGAAAAAGAATTACCATCATTCGACTCTTGTTTTGTGCAACACGGAAATCACTCCAAAAAATAAGGTTTTTCTTCATTGCTATCCCGTATTATTTCTCGTTCTTCTTAAATGTTCGAGTATAGTATTAATAGTGTGCTGCCTGACACGTCGATTAAATATCTCGTCGTAACGTTGCAAAGCAATATGAAATGCAGTGAGCATGTAAGAATTGTAGTGGGGAAGACGAATGGCCGACTTCGGTTTATTCACAGAATTTTAGGAAAGTGTGGTTCATCTATGAAGCAGACCGCAAATAGGACACTAGCGCGACTCATTGTTGAGTACTGTTCTATTGTCTGGGATCTGTACCAGGCCGGATTGAAGGAACACATCGAAGGAGTACAGAGGCAGACTGCTGGATTTGTTACCGATAGGTTTGAATAACACGCAAGTATTACAGTGATGTTTCGGGAACTCAAACGGGAATCACTGGAGGTGGAGGGAAGGCGAAGTTCTTTTCGAGGAGCCCTATGTGGTGTCACCGCCAGACCCCACACTTGCTAGGTGGTAGCCTTTAAATCGGCCGCGGTCCGCTGGAATACGCCGGACCTGCGTGTCTCCACTATCAGTGATTGCAGACCGAGCGCTGCCACACAGCAGGTCTAGTCTAGAGAGAGAATCCCTAGCACTCGACCCAGTTGTACAGCCGACTTTGCTAGCAATGGTTCACTGTCTACATACGCTCTCATTTGCAGAGACGACAGTTTAGCATAGTCTTCAGCTACGTCATTTGCTAAGACCTAGTAAGGCGCCATATTCAGTTACTATAATTACTATCTTCAAGAATGTATTCTGAACAGATAATATTGGGAATCATGTACCGTCAAGAGCGACGTTCATCATTAATGGATTAAAGTTAAGTATCAAACTAATTACGTCCGCTTTCTGAATTCTCATTTCTTGTCATGTTCCAGACCTCACGTCAGTATAGTTCTTCCCTCCTTACGCCAGCCTGCGTGAGCTAAAACGCGTGCATTTCGGCCTCCACTCGTAACACGGTGTTGGCTCTTCTGCTAACACAAAACCCTATTGACTAAATTTAGAGAACCGACATTTGAGGCTGACTGCAGAACGATTCTACTACCTTCAACGTACATTTCGAATAAGGACTTTAAAGATAAGATTATAGGAGGTTAGGGTTTGTACGTGGGCATAAAGATAGTCATTGTTCCTTGGCTCTGTTTGCGAGTGGAACTGGATAGGAAACGATTGCTAGTGGTACAGGGTACCCTCCGTCACGCACCATACGGTGGCTTGCGGATTATGTCTGCAAATGTAGATATAGATTTTGAGGTCAGGTAACTGCAACAAAGCACATACACTGAGCATGAAGGTCAGGAAATCAATAAGAGCCATTAGTAGACCGGCACATTGTGTCATTTAAAGTTATTGAGGTGCAGTTGAGCAAACAAATCAGAAAAATGTCAGTTGTCGATAATGCGGACTGCAACAAAGCTAAATAAAATAAACGGTTCTTTTGCGTGCATGTTTATCTGTCTGTATGACGATCCGTCAGCTGTAAATTTCAAGCTGCACCGTCAAGTTCTTTGTTCTATATTCTCGTCTCGAGTCCCGTAATCGGTAAAATGTTTACAGTACACACATGCAAGAAGCAGTCACCAAATGAACTGAATAAGCTAAGCGTAACAGCAACTGGATAGTGGCAACGAAAAGGCTCAGTTTGATGCACTATCATGTGCGATCAGAACAAATGAATGAGCGACTCCTTAGTCAAAATAGTAGCTGCCAGATCTGCTGCATGCGTGTTCCGTATATGCGAGTTAGCGTTGTTTGTTTGTCAGCTGAAACACTCCTTATCCCAGGATGCGAAACACAATACGGTAAAAGTTGTACGTAATTTGCCCTCCGTAGGAATCACAAGTTAGAATACTGAATAATACACTCCTGGAAATGGAAAAAAGAACACATTGACACCGTTGTGTCTGACCCACCATACTTGCTCCGGACACTGCGAGAGGGCTGTACAAGCAATGATCACACGCACGGCACAGCGGACACACCAGGAACCGCGGTGTTGGCCGTCGAATGGCGCTAGCTGCGCAGCATTTGTGCACCGCCGCCGTCAGTGTCAGCCAGTTTGCCGAGGCATACGGAGCTCCATCGCAGTCTTTAACACTGGTAGCATGCCGCGACAGCGTGGACGTGAACCGTATGTGCAGTTGACGGACTTTGAGCGAGGGCGTATAGTGGGCATGCGGGAGGCCGGGTGGAGGTACCGCCGAATTGCTCAACACGTGGGGCGTGAGGTCTCCACAGTACATCGATGTTGTCGCCAGTGGTCGGCGGAAGGTGCACGTGCCCGTCGACCTGGGACCGGACCGCAGCGACGCACGGATGCACGCCAAGACCGTAGGATCCTACGCAGTGCCGTAGGGGACCGCACCGCCACTTCCCAGCAAATTAGGGACACTGTTGCTCCTGGGGTATCGGCGAGGACCATTCGCAACCGTCTCCATGAAGCTGGGCTACGGTCCCGCACACCGTTAGGCCGTCTTCCGCTTACGCCCCAACATCGTGCAGCCCGCCTCCAGTGGTGTCGCGACAGGCGTGAATGGAGGGACGAATGGAGACGTGTCGTCTTCAGCGATGAGAGTCGCTTCTGCCTTGGTGCCAATGATGGTCGTATGCGTGTTTGGCGCCGTGCAGGTGAGCGCCACAATCAGGACTGCATACGACCGAGGCACACAGGGCCAACACCCGGCATCATGGTGTGGGGAGCGATCTCCTACACTGGCCGTACACCACTGGTGATCGTCGAGGGGACACTGAATAGTGCACGGTACATCCAAACCGTCATCGAACACATCGTTCTACCATTCCTAGACCGGCAAGGGAACTTGCTGTTCCAACAGGACAACGCACGTCCGCATGTATCCCGTGCCACCCAACGTGCTCTAGAAGGTGTAAGTCAACTACCATGGCCAGCAAGATCTCCGGATCTGTCCCCCATTGAGCATGTTTGGGACTGGATGAAGCGTCGTCTCACGCGGTCTGCACGTCCAGCACGAACGCTGGTCCAACTGAGGCGCCAGGTGGAAATGGCATGGCAAGCCGTTCCACAGGACTACATCCAGCATCTCTACGATCGTCTCCATGGGAGAATAGCAGCCTGCATTGCTGCGAAAGGTGGATATCCACTGTACTAGTGCCGACATTGTGCATGCTCTGTTGCCTGTGTCTATGTGCCTGTGGTTCTGTCAGTGTGATCATGTGATGTATCTGACCCCAGGAATGTGTCAATAAAGTTTCCCCTTCCTGGGACAATGAATTCACGGTGTTCTTATTTCAATTTCCAGGAGTGTAGTATTCATGTTTGTTGTCAGTTGCTTGTAAAAGGTAAGCTAGCCGTGTGTCATTAATACAGTAAGTCCATAGTAAGCTTCTAGTCAGTTTTACATTTATAATTCATTGTGCGAGAAGCTTATGACTAATTTGTAAACATTCTGGTGATCGAACTGAAGGTCTTCTGTCCATTTGGTAACACTTAACTGGTGCAATAGTTCCATGAACAGTTTTGTATAAATTGCATGTAATCAATTTTATATGGAATGCGTTTAATCAATCCGATTATCATTCGCTTCATGGTTTGGATATACCGTTGACTGCTGTTGTTAATAATACCAATATATTTTACTGAAAATCGAAAAAGAACTTCTCGGTACTCATGAACTCCATTGCCTTGACGCTACCTGCGGTAAATCTAGAATATCTGTTAGCAGGTTGCGAAAAGTGCGTGCATGCTTGACAGTGTGAATTAGTGCTCGCCTGTGTATGTGCATGTGTGTGTGTGTGTGTGTGTGTGTGTGTGTGTGTGTTTCTTTCAAGATCGACACATTAATTGTGTGATTCCGCACTTGTCTGTGTAAGATAGCCTTCGCCTCGTGGGGCATGTAAATAAAATATTATGTTATCTTTATGGCAAGTTTCGTGTCACAAATATAGCGCTTATTTTCATCATTTGCGTAAATTCGTGTCATAATGTAAGAAATAGTACACAGCTGCTTTTTTGTGAACATTCATGTGACACCGTATGTTAATGTGTGTTTGCAGTTGAGTTCTTTTACGACGAGTTGTAGAACGCATGGTAATAAGCATTGTCCCCCAAATTCTCCGTTAGCTCCGCTATATCTGTCTCCTCCATTTGCTCTGTTTAGTCATTCTGATTCAATTATCGCTTTTCCTTAGCAGCATCCCACTGACACATACAATCGTTCTTAGAAGATTCTCGTATTATTATATAGCGCAGGCTATCAGAAAACATGGAAGCGCCCACCTTTTCAGTAGACGCAGTGAAAACCAGCCAAGTAAATCAAGATCGCAGAAAAGGAAAGGGCGGTGTAAGAAGCAACGATCTTTCAGTTACGAATGCGTCCCCACGGATGTGCAATCACAGAACATTTTTCGCTATGTGACGTTACGCAGTCGTAAAATCTGGCATACTGTACGAGGGATAATTGCCTGAAACAGGCTGTGGCAGCTGCCACAGAGACCGAGGTGTCGGTCCCTGAGGGGATGGGCCCCATCCCTGTTACGCCGACCTCCGCGCTCGCTTCTGGTGGGGAAGAAACAGAACAGTCACCACCTTGTAGGGGCTGCCCCTGGTGGCTATGAAGAAGACTGCTGAGACGCCTTGGGTGAGTGAACTTCGTGAAGTGCAGGGCATTATGAAATACCAGTCCTACAGTGTCTGTGTGTTACAACGTTCACCATGGTGCGAAAACTTTCTGCAGGATATACACTGAGGGGACAGATGTCATAGGATAGCAATATGCACATACGCAGATGCCGGTAGTATCGCGTACACAAGGTATAAAAGGACAGTGCATTGGCGGAGCAGCGATTTTTACTCAAGCGATTCATATGAAAAGATATCCGACGTGATTTTGGCCGCATTAACAGATTTTGAACGCGGAACGGTAGCTGGAACCAGAAGCACGGGACATTCCGTTTTGTAAATTGATAGGGAATACAGTTTCTGAGAATGACAGTGTCAAGAGAGTGACGATAAGACCAAATCTGAGGCATTAACTCTCGCCACTGACTACATAGTTGCCGACGGCCTTCACCTAACGATCGAGAGCGTAGAGTTGTCAGTGCTAACAGACAAGCGACAGAGCGTGAAATAACCTCAGAAATACCGGCTCCATGATCATTGTTCGTTCTTCACAGCTGAGCTATTTGCCCTCTATCAGGCTGTTCTTTACATCCGTCGCCACCGACATTCTGCTTATGTCATCTGCTCTGATTCCCTGAGCGCCATCCAGAGCCTCAGTGATCCGTATCCGATTCACCCTATCGTGCACCGGATCCAACGCACTCTTCAGCAGCTGGCGGACGACGGTTCTCCGTTTGCCTTTATGTGGGTTCCTGGCCATGTCGGTATCCCTGGGAACGAAGCCGCAGATGCCGCAGCCAAGACTGCGGTCCTCCAGCCTCGGACAGCTTCTTGTTGTGTGCCTTCATCTGATTTTAGCAGGGTCATTTGTCAGCGCATTTTATCGCTGTGGCATGCCGATTGGTCTACACTTACTGCAAACAACTTTCGGGCCTTGAAACCTCACCCCACGGCTTGGACGACCTTTTCACGCCGTTCTCGGCGAGAGGAGGTAGTTTTGGCCCGGTTACGGATTGGACACTGCCGGTTCAGCCATCGCCATCTGCTGACGGCTGCGCTGGGGCCGTTCTGCCCATGTGGGAAATTGCTGACGGTACGCCACATTTTAACGTCCTGTCAGAATTTTAATACACTGCGCATTGATCTTGGCCTGCCATGTACTCTGGATGAAATTTTAGCGGATGATCCAGGAGCAGCTGCTCGCGTTCTTCGTTTTATCCACTTGACACCCCTGTCTAAGGACATTTGATTATGCTGTTTTCTTTTCATCCCTTGCCTGTTAATGTTCCTTTTATAATGTTGTCCTTTGTAGTTGCTGGTTTAACCTTGTGCCTCGCCGTGCATTCATAACTGAGTCTGGGCGCTAATGACCGCTCTAGTTGTGCGCGCTAAAACTACAAATCACTGTGTTACGTACGAAGACCGTATCTGTTAGGACAGTGCGTCGGAGGGCCGACACGAGTACGTTTGCTAGCAGCACGACATCGCCTGCAGCGCCCCTCCTGGGCTCGAGATCAAATCGTTTGGGCTCTAGACTACTGGAAAACTGTGACCGGGTCAGATGAGTTTCGATTTAAGTTTTTAAGATCTGATGGTAGATTTCGCCGTGTGGAGCAGACAACACGAAGCCTTGGACCCAAGTTTTCAATAAGGCAGAGTGCAAACTGGTGGTAGCTCCATAGCAGTGTGGGCTGTGTTTACGTGGAACAGACTGGGTCATCTGGTCCAACTGAGCCGATCATTGACTGGACATGGATAGGTTCGGCTACTTGGGGACCACTTGCAGCCGTTCATGGACTTCACGTTCGTAAACAATGATGGAATTTTTATTGATGACAATGCGCCATGTCACTGAGCCACAGTTGTTCACGATTGCTTTGAAGAACATTCAGGAATGATTAGGTCACCCGACCAGAATCCCATCGAACACTTGTGGGACATGATCCAGAGGTCAGTTCGTGCACAAAATCCTGCGCCGACAACAGTTCCGTTGTTATGGACGGCTATAGAGGCAGCCGGCTACAGTATTTCTGCAGGGGGACTGTCAACGACTTTTGAGTCCATGTCACGCTGAGTTGCTGCACTACGCCGAGCAAAAGGAAACCTGAGACGATATTAGGACGTATCCTATAACTTTTGTCACCTGAGTGTACGTATGTGTTATGCCAGGCTGTGCGTTCAGGTCACAAAATTTCTTTCGTCACACGTAACCATCACATTCTCGTTTTATCCCCGATTGAGGGGTTAGACTAGGGCAAAATGTTTTTAGCCTAATTTATAATTACCAAAAATATTCCCTAGAGAGTCTGTTTTTAAGATTCAGTCATAGTGGAGTGTTCCATAAATGTGAAAAAATATTAAAACAGCGATTTACTGCATGATGATCTGGAGAATCCGAGCGCTCGAATGCAACCGATGCAATGCTGTATTAGTTACCGACGTAATAGTGGTCCAGTTAGTTTCACACAGTGTCGTAGAGGGCATTAGTGTCAAGTAAAATACTCTTCTCTAAGTGACTTCTCTTCGTTTATAGTAAACAGTCCGACAACACGTGCTTGTCTCGCGGTCCGCTAAACTTCTTGTTTCGTTTCTTTTTTTTTTTTTTTTTTTTTTTTTTGTCCGTTGATAGAAGAAGTCAAAAAAACAATCCCAGTCTTGCAAAAAACCATTCCGTTGGTAAGCGGATGCCAGTTACTCGATATAATTTCGTCAAAATGGAACTGTTTCGGCATCGGTGAAAGAAAGGCCCACAATACTGTGCTGGCGTTTCCGTTTAAAGGTTTGTTCAGTTTCATATTAAAAAAAACACAAGTTGAAAATTTGAACGCTTGTTTCTTCAAAACAATATTTATCAAGTTGGCAGAAGATACATATGCAATCACATTATACCTTTGTATGACTTATGAGTCGGCGTTTTTTGTACTGTAGTGCGTGCGATTTTTGCTATATATTTTAATTTCGATTTTTGGTACAAGTTTTTGGAACGGCGTTTCAGTCGGAAAAAAATACTTTTATTTTAGAGTTCCACCATTTTGTTACAATAAGTTTGTTTTAAAACCATCCCTACGTACTACGTCAGAAAATATCATCAGTTTCAAAGGAGTTTTTGAAATTTTGTTCTAGGCTGACAACGTGGCGTTCAGAGGTCTCATCAACCGCTCCCGCACTCTGCGAAGACCCTTCTTCGATGTCGTGTAGTGTCCTCTGGGTGCACATTTTTTACTTTAAAAATACATAATACAAAAGTAAAAAAATACATAAAAAATAAATAATAACAAAATACATTTGACCGAATGCCTAAATCTGTGTGCGCACCGTGCCGTGTTTCCTGGTACTTCGTTTTCTGGGTTAGCTTAAGAGGGTAGACCAGGGTGACGCTTGATTTGAACCGATACTCACTGAATGGCTGGAACGAAGATGGCAGCAATTCTGTGTGTATCTATTTTTCTCTTTAGGGCAGTAGTGACTTTTTGGTTTTTCTCTTGATTCAGTTGCTCCTTCTACTATGGGTAGGTTGTGGATATCTACAAAACCTTTCTCTGTCTTCTTCAAGTGGCTTGATAAGCTAGAACTCGATGTATGTTTGGTCATATGTTTTGTATGCGCCATACTCACTTCTGTAAAGAATATTCTCCTTGGCAATAAGATCACTTCTATTCATCTTGTATATTATACTTATGAGCATTGATTGCTCCAGTCTTAATCAAACTTAAAGGCAGCGTAATGAGTCAGCAGTTGCTTACTTTTGAAGTAGAATATTACCATTTCAGACAAATAACATATACGCCTCTTCTTCTGAGACTGTAGAATGTCACCACTTCAGGCTTATTCACATTGCCACGTAAGCGACTATACTATAGTCGCTGCACATGGTAGACACAATTAGTAAGTTCTTTTTCTGTTTCTTGTTTGGGACATACCGGCAAAGCAGCTGCCACTTGATTTCTCTCCCAATGCCTAAATACAGGTAAACACTTTGCTGACAGCAGATCTTACAGAGTTTGTCTCCTATTCTTCCGCAGGTTATCTACTACTGTGAGTCAATGATTAGCTTTGAAACGTCCCCTTAGAAAAATTATACATGACTGTGTTTAAATTGACACACAATATTTTTAGTGCAACGCAATCTGACTTTCAATAATCCCTACAAAAGAATGGCCCTGACTAACATTAACCTATACCTTCCACAAATTACTTACCTCACAAAAATCTTCGTTACTCGAACTACTACAATACAGCGAGCGCCACTACTGCCAGCTAAATAAAAGATTCAAACTACTGAAGGCACTAACTACTGATAGGCATAGTTAGCAAATGAAAGATTTTTATAGAGAACAAACAATGTATTTACCTTAATAGCGTTCAAAAGTCATAATATATATAGCAGTTCATGATATCCAATATTAAAAATGTACTGTTTCTGATGGACACACGTCCAGATAATCCGCTCTCAAAAATCCGCCATCTCACTTCCGCACATCCACCACTACTGGCGGCTCACCTCCAACTGCGCAACGCTACGCGCTGTTAATATCCAGCTGCCCAACACTACAATAGCGAACGACAATGCAAACCAGCCACAGACTGCACGCAGCACAGCCAGTGATTTTCAGACAGAGCGCTACGTGGCGTTACCAATGTAAAACCCTAAACAGCCTACTTACAGCTTCAATTCGTTCGCGACTGGGATAGATACAAAATACACTCCTGGAAATTGAAATAAGAACACCGTGAATTCATTGTCCCAGGAAGGGGAAACTTTATTGACACATTCCTGGGGTCAGATACATCACATGATCACACTGACAGAACCACAGGCACATAGACACAGGCAACAGAGCATGCACAATGTCGGCACTAGTACAGTGGATATCCACCTTTCGCAGCAATGCAGGCTGCTATTCTCCCATGGAGACGATCGTAGAGATGCTGGATGTAGTCCTGTGGAACGGCTTGCCATGCCATTTCCACCTGGCGCCTCAGTTGGACCAGCGTTCGTGCTGGACGTGCAGACCGCGTGAGACGACGCTTCATCCAGTCCCAAACATGCTCAATGGGGGACAGATCCGGAGATCTTGCTGGCCAGGGTAGTTGACGTACACCTTCTAGAGCACGTTGGGTGGCATGGGATACATGCGGACGTGCATTGTCCTGTTGGAACAGCAAGTTCCCTTGCCGGTCTAGGAATGGTAGAACGATGTGTTCGATGACGGTTTGGATGTACCGTGCACTATTCAGTGTCCCCTCGACGATCACCAGTGGTGTACGGCCAGTGAGGAGATCGCTCCCATGATGCCGGGTGTTGGCCCTGTGTGCCTCGGTCGTATGCAGTCCTGATTGTGGCGCTCACCTGCACGGCGCCAAACACGCATATGACCATCATTGGCACCAAGGCAGAAGCGACTCTCATCGCTGAAGACGACACGTCTCCATTCGTCCCTCCATTCACGCCTGTCGCGACACCACTGGAGGCGGGCTGCACGATGTTGGGGCGTGAGTGGAAGACGGCCTAACGGTGTGCGGGACCGTAGCCCAACTTCATGGAGACGGTTGCGAATGGTCCTCGCCGATACCCGAGGAGCAACAGTGTTCCTAATTTGCTGGGAAGTAGCGGTGCGGTCCCCTATGGCACTGCGTAGGATCCTACGGTCTTGGCGTGCATCCGTGCGTCGCTGCGGTCCGGTCCCAGGTCGACGGCCACGTGCACCTTCCGCCGACCACTGGCGACAACATCGATGTACTGTGGAGACCTCACGCCCCACGTGTTGAGCAATTCGGCGGTACGTCCACCCGGCCTCCCGCATGCCCACTATACGCCCTCGCTCAAAGTCCGTCAACTGCACATACGGTTCACGTCCACGCTGTCACGGCATGCTACCAGTGTTAAAGACTGCGATGGAGCTCCGTATGCCACGGCAAACTGGCTGACACTGACGGCGGCGGTGCACAAATGCTGCGCAGCTAGCGCCATTCGACGGCCAACACCGCGGTTCCTGGTGTGTCCGCTGTGCCGTGCGTGTGATCATTGCTTGTACAGCCCTCTTGCAGTGTCCGGAGCAAGTATGGTGGGTCTGACACACCGGTGTCAATGTGTTCTTTTTTCCATTTCCAGGAGTGTAGTTGTCCATCATCGCGAAGTCTCTGCTGTGTTGTCAGTGGGTCTAATTAGTAGTAACACTGCGTTCCCTGCATCACTGGGTATTTGACGTGGACCAGCAGGTTGTTTATCTGCATATTATACTTCCATATTTAGGGTGTAAAAAATTATACCAACGCAGATTGCGCAATCTTTTATACCGTATTTTGCCTACTTAATTGGAATGTACTATCTGACATCGCAACCTTTACAAAATTCTTTCAACTTCTCGACTATTGTTGTCAATCTTCATGCACATCCACTAACTCATAAAATATTTAATTGGCGTCACATTATCTGCGTCCTTCTTCTGCGGCCTCCTAGACTTGTTGATAGTATCAATGTTCCATAATCATCCGAACTGTGGTACTGTGTACTCTTCACTGCAGCGGGGTATAAAACACCAATAGAAGCAAATAATTCTTCACTATCTGTATGTGCGCAGTCTCGAGAACTTTGAGAGTAAGCTTCTGTCATACATTTAGTTCTTCGTTTGTGTATTTTACAGTGCTGTCTGTTACACTGTCTGGGAAAAGTAATGTACCAAATTCTGACGAGCAGTTTTTGCTGGAGGGACTCTACGCTCGAACCATTGTGTTTTTTCATCCATGCCTAGATACATGTTACCCCAGGCAAATTAGGAAAACTGGGAAAATAATTTATAAAGTTTTGAATGACTGGGAAACACTCATAGGGGATGTAGCAGTAAGAAACAGAAAAGTTCCCACCCCTCCCCCCTGCCCAGAACAGGTGAACATTCGCCTCGCGCCAACCCTTTATACATTTGTTTTTTACCTTTTTCCATTTTTACAAAAAACAGTTCACTTTCCGAAGTCTATTACGATGAAAATATGTGTACTTAAATTCATCTTAAAGGAGCTCATGCTCATCTTTAAGCAAGGAAACCAGTTTTCGAAAAATTATATTTGGAAGAGTAAAAATTAATTATTCTATGAGTTTGGTATAATTTTCAGCTTTTTTCCTTTGCTTCTGCACAACCACTTTTCTTACGTGTAGAAAGATGTGTGAAACACATACACTTCAATACTAAAATGTGAAGATAAAAAAGGAGAGAGTGAAATTCCTTTAAAAACTGACATTTATTGATTCAGAACAGTTCTGCTGTACATTGTTTTGCTCAGTATTACGCACGCTACTGAAAGTAGTACGAAATGATCGTGTGGCAGGGAGGCCCCATCTACGGTTTTCCAGCTGCTTAGTGGAAGTCTTTTTATTTGATGCCACATCGGCGACTTGCTCCTCGACGATGTTGAAATGGTGATAACGACAACACAACCTCCAGTCCCCAACGTTCGACCCAAGCGGGGATCGAGCCAGGGTCCTCTGAATGGTAGTCAGCAGTACTATCCACTCAGGAAACGTGGCACCTAAATATTTATATTACGATCTAAATCGTTGGTCGTGAGAATGAAGAATTAGTATAGAATTCATCAACAGTAACAGTCTTTATAAGACGTTTAAAATCATTATATTTGCAACAACTTCACAACTAAAATGCCACAATATGTATTGAACATTATACAATTATTTACTGAAAACCATCCTCCAAATTTTCTGGCAAATCACTGGGAGTACGTTAATGCAGTTCGTCCTCGACAGCTTTTACACATTGTTGCACAGCGTAAGTCAGCCCTCATACACTTGCATTTTCTTCCACATCGTTCCGTGTGAAATCAGTAGTAATACACGTATCCTGTGCGGAGCGGCGGTCATTTCACGTAAATTGCACAGGGGGACTACTTTGATTCAGGGCAAGCCCATTTTCTGGGCTCCAAGCTGTTCTGTAGTAATACACGTATCCTGTGCGGAGCGGCGGTCGTTTCACGTAAATTGCACAGGGGGACTAGTTCGATTCACAGCATGCCCATTTTCTGGGCTCCAAGCTGTTCTGCAACCGCGGCTACAACTGTAGATGTACTCAGCAGGAGTGGAAGCTTACTGCGACAGCAGTATAATACGAACGAGAAACTATGACAACATTGCCTGCTTGAAACACAAGTACATTTAGACGCTGAAATCTGATATTCACGCTACTATAGGAAGAGCAGAAACCCATATTAGGGACAGTTTCAACGATGTTTTTTGATCCCATCTCGGAAAACAAGTACACCGCAAGCCCCATGTTGCAATGAGGAGGTGAATGAACGAGGCCTCGTAGCTGACACAAACGTTTGGGATATTGCTGTACGTTTTCTCAAGTGGGAATGTTCACTAATTTCTTCTTCGAGACAACCAGAACCGTTATAAATTCTTGTAAATTTTCAGAAACCGTTACGTCACCATTCTCAGTCAAGTCAGTGGTATCTGTACAAGGAGCACCATGATGAGGACTCCATCACCGTAGTGTTCAGCCAATTTGTTTTTCAAATTTCTTATCGTCAGTGTATCTCCTTCTGGTAGACACATTGATTTTCCGCAGTAAATCGAGCAGTAAAAATAGACATTCCTCTACACAATCTACAAAACTGCATAATTCATGGAAAACAACGGACTCCCGCAGGTACTAAATTCAAAATACCGAAATCACCATCCCGTTTCTCTAGTTTCTCAAGCAGTGTGTGTTTCAGAGTTAAAAAACGAACTTCAAATATTCCGCGACGCTTTTGGTGTGATTTTTTCCCTAAATATAAACCACATATTCAGCACATATAAAATTATCTTTTTTCACACTGAATGAATAATATGAAATCGATCGTAAACTTCTATCACTTACCTGTGCAGTTTTACAGTTAATTAGTATGATTGCGGTACGTTGATTTTTATATTCACGTCGACATACATTATGCACTTCAGTCTTTCGAACATTTTGTGGAAGAGTATGACACTTACGTTTCTGTTCCTTGCTGACACTTATCAAAATTTACAAGCTTTTTCTTACTTTTGACGTCTCTCGTTTGGAAACAGATGTACAGTAAATAAAACGGGTGGTATTCTTCTCTCATGCTACGGAAAACAGAGTAAGAAGAAACACTACACAACACAACAGACTAAACTGCCTTGTATGGCTTTATTAAATTAACGATGTATCATCAACTAAACTGGACACGTGTAGGCAGAAATGCCACCTACAGTCGCAGGGAACGGTGAGTGAGAACCAAGACGAACGTGTCATTTTCTTTGTTGGGCAAATAATCCTGATACCAACTTAACTGAACACACAAGAACATAGATCAGCTTGAAAATATACGACACACTTACATGGGCGTATTTACTCTTTTCATTTACATAACAGGGTGCAAAAGTAATGACAACTTTTATATCTGCAAAACTAACTGTCAGACTATAAGAGAACGTCACCTTGAACTCTAAACTAGAATAGTAATACTCAATACAATAAATAGTTTTGAAGTAACCGATACTCCAATGTCTGATTTGAAGACTGTCAGATTCTGTATATTTATCTTTATACACTTTAACTTTGCTTACGTGGCAATGGTGTCTACAGCTTATGGCTATTGAGTCGCATATAATGGTTTCCAAAGCACATTGAATATACCATTTAGCGTAACCTTGAAGCAAGCAGAAAACGTTAGGTAGCCTTCTCTGTGCATTCCGCCGTTATTTAAACTAATGGCCCGAAACAAATTAGTAATTAAGAGAAAGTAAAATTATTTATTTCTGTAATTTTTTACATGTAATATTTTGCGTAAATATTGTCTTTGGATTCGAGTTTAACTTCTCGAAGAGATTGTTATCTTTGGTCATGTGGGGAGGAGATGGATCTTTGGAACAAGAGGTGCAGGGTCTTTTATCACTAGCGTCGGTTGGGTGAGGCATAGAGTAAATATCTCTGGAGTGAGCATTGCGTTCTGCCAGCACCACTCTATAGGAGGTGCTGGTTCTGCGCATGTTGTCAACATTAAACCAGGATTGTCACGTGTTTTCGGGACTTTGCTCCGCGTGTGTGCTTTCCGCAGAGTTTGAAGTTTATAATATCAAGATTTTTTGTTGTGTTTTCACCGTTTGTTGATAGTGTAATAGCGATGGTGAATTACTGTTGTTGCTACGGATGCAAAGAAAAATATGTGAAAGGAGGGATGGTAATTTTTCATGGGTTCTATGTTTAAAAATTTCGAGACGCATTAAGGCTTGATTCTGTAGACCTATTTTTCTACGGTTTTATGAATATATAATAGATATTACGGCTCGTACAGAAGCTTACAAACAATCGCTTCCTCTCGTAAATTTGCTAGTGGAACAGGAAAGGGAATGGTTAGTTGTTTCAGCAGATACTACCGTCCATGCATTAATCAGTAACTTGTCGATTGTGTATATAGATTTGAAAGACGGGAGTGGGAGTCTGTACTTGTCTTCGTATAATATGTGTGTCCAAACCTTTTTGTTTACTATAAAGTTACAGTAGGAGACCATGTTAAGTGTGTCTAGGACATGGAGAATGATTATGTGTGATTTATTTTTTAGTTTCCCGAAGGATGAACAACGAGTAAATATGTGGCGCCAGAAAATAAGGAGGAGCAATTTTGTCCCTAAAAAATATTCCAAAGAATGTTCAAAACACTTTGAAGAGGAATGTTTAGACAGAGAAAAATTTTGACATGTGTGGCTGAAGGTAGATGCTATACCAACTATTTTTAAATTTCCACAGCACCTACTACCAATTTCTGCATTCAGCTTAAATACATTTTCTGCACAAATCAAATAAAAAACACAATAGTGTAGCCAATCAAAGTACACATTCATCTTCTTTGGTGTGTTTTGTTATCAATTTATTTCCTTCACCATTTGATTAAGAAGCGTAAAATATTAGTAAACATATCCCCAAACTCTTTCATTTGTGTCACTTTCCACTTCCCCGAATGGTGATATGGGTTGACTGTTACATGACCAACTATATTTGCTTTACGGTACATTTATTCTCCGATCGCCTTTTTCACCCCTTCTTACTCAGTCTACTATTTATTTAATAAACTGGGAACAAGTACGTAAAGTGCTTTAACTAAATACGTATAAGTGTCACCAGTAAGAAAAATTGTGCTTTAGGTCGCAAAAACGAGAAAATAAATAGGCAGAAATAGCATAAAAAAGGACGAATTAGAAGGGGTATAAACGCTAACGTGTGGCACATTCGGTGTCTTTCAGACAATTGCAAAAGTACTAGCGTACTTTCCAGTCGTTTTGCAAGACTATCACTGCAAAAAAGTACTGCGTCGATTTTTGGTTTTTTGGTAAGTAACAGCTCGACATTTAAATATTTTTATATTATGCTTTAAGAATACAGATAATGATACACATTCTGGTACCTTTGGAGTGTTTTAATGTATTCATTTTCTTTCTATAGCAGGTTGACAAGAGATGTGAGAGAGCAGCGACATACTGTAGAAGAATTCCGCTAGTGCTGTGCACATAGCATTCTTCACACCGAATGTATCTACGTGCAGCGGATGACTGCGTCGATCTTTTGTTCTTTGGTAAGTAACAGCTCGATGTTTAAATATTATTATATTATGCTTTAAGAAAACAGATAAAGATACACCGTCTAGTGACTTTGGTGCGCGCTAATGTACAAATTTCCCTTCATTAGCAGGTTGACAAGAGATGCGTGGCAGCATAGACGTATTCTAGAAGAAATCCGCTAGTGGTGTGCACATAGCATTCTTCACGTTGAATGTATGAACGTACAGTGGCTGACTGCTTCGATATTGCCTTTTTTGGTATGTAAATGATCGATGATTAAACATTTTTATATTATGCTTTAAGAATACAGACATTGATACACATTCTGGTTAGTTTGGAGTGTCCTAATGTATACATTTTCTTTCATTATCACTGTGACAAGAGATGTTAGACAGCAGCGACATATTCTAGAAGAAATCCGCTCTGCTGTGCGCATAGCATTCTGCACGCCGAATGCATCTACGTACAGTGGATGACTGCGTCGATCTTTCGTTTTTTGGTAAGTAAGAGCTCGGTGTTTAAATATTTTTATATTATACTTTAAGAACAGAGATAATGACACACATTCTGGTGAATATGGAGTGTCCTAATGTAAGCATTTTCTTTCGTTAGCAGGTTGACAAGAGATGTGAGAGAGCCGCGTCATATTCTACAAGAAATCCGCTAGTGCTGGGGACATAGCATTCTTCACACCGAATGTATGTATGGACAGTGAACGACTGCTTTGGTCTTTCGGTTTTTGGTAGTAACAGCTCGATGTATAAATATTTTTATATTATACTTTGGGAATACGTATTATGATACACATTCCGTTGACTTTGGAGTGTCCTAATGTATACATTTTCTCTCGTTAGCAGGTTGACAAGTGATGTGAGAGAGCAGCGACGTATTCTAGAAGAAATACACTAGTGCTGTGCACATAGCATTCTTCACACCGAATGACTCTACGTACAGTGGATGACTGCGTCGATATTTCCTTTCCTGGTAAGTAAATGCTCGATGATTAAATATTTTTATATTATGCTTTAAGAATACAGATAATGATACACATTCTGGTGACTTTGGAGGGTCCTAATGTATACATTTTCTCTTTTTAGCAGGATGATGAGAGATGACAGAGAGCAGCGACATATTCTAGAAGAAATGCGCTCGTGCTGTGCACATAGCATTCTTCACACCGAATGTATCTACGTACAGTGGATGACTGCGTCGATATTTAATTTTTTGGTAAGTAAATGTTCGATGATTAAATATTTTTAAATTATGCTTCAAGAATACGGATTGTGATACACATTCTGGTAAATTTGGAGTGTTCTAATGTATACATTTTCCTTCGTTAGCAGGTTGGCAAGAGATGTGTGAGAGCAGCGACATATTCTAGAAGCAAACCGCTAGTGCTGTGCACATAGCATTCTTATCACCAAATGTATCTACGTACAGTAGATGACTGCGTGGATATTACCTTTTTTGGTAAGTAAATGCTTGATGATTAAATATTTTGTTATTATGCTTTAAGAATACAGATAATGATACACATCCTCGTGATTTTCGAGTGTCCTAATGTATACATTTCCTTATGTTAGAAGGTTGACAGGAGATGCGTGGGAGCTCCGACTTATTCTAGAAGAAATGGGCTACTGCTGTGCACATAGCATACTTCTTACCGAATGTATCTACGTACAGTGGATGACTGCGTCGATATTTCCTTTTTTGGTAAGTAAAGGCTCGAAGAATATATATTTTTATATTATGCTTTAAGAATATAGATAATGATTCACATTCTGGTGACTTAATATGTGTCCTAATGTACACATTTTCTTTTGTTAGCAGGTTGATGAGAGATGAGAGAGAGCATTGACATATTGTAGAAGAAATGCCCTAGTGCTGTGATTATAGTATTCTTCACACCACATGTATCTACGTTCAGTGGATGACTGCGTCGATCTTTCGTTTTTTGGTAAGTAACAGCTCGATGTATAAATATTTTTATATTATGCTTTAAGAAAACAGATAAAGATACACATTCTGGTGACTTTAGTGTGTGGCAATGTATAAATTTCGTTTCGTTAGCACGCTGACAAAAGATGCGTGTGAGCATTGACTTAATCTAGGAGGAAACCGGTAGTTCTATGCACATAGCATTCTTCACACCGAATGTATCTACGTACAGTGGGTGACAGCGTCGATATTTCCATTCCTGGTAAGTAAATGCTCGATGATTAAATATTTTTATATTATGCTTTAGGAATACAGATAAAGATACACATTCTGGTGACTTTGGAGGGTCCTAATGTATACATTTTCTATTGTTAGTAGGATGATGAGAGATGACAGAGAGCAGCGACATATTCTAGAAGAAATGCGCTCGTGCTGTGCACATAGCATTCTTCACACCGAATGTATCTACGTACAGTGGATGACTGCGTCGATATTTCCTTTTTTGGTAAGTAAATGCTATATGATTAAATATTTTTATATTATGCTTTAAAAATACAGATAATGATACACATTCTGGTGACTTTCGAGTGTCCTAATGTATACATTTCCTTATGTTAGAAGGTTGACAAGAGATGCGTGGGAGCTCCGACTTATTCTACAAGAAATGGGCTACTGCTGTGCACATAGCATACTTCTTACCGAATGTACCTACGTACAGTGGATGACTTCGTCGTTATTTCCTTTTTGTGTAAGTAAATTCTCGATGATTAAATATTTTTAAATTACGCTTTAAGAATACGGATAATGATACACATTATGGGGACTTTGGTGTGTCCTAATGTATACATTTTCTTTTGTTAGCACGTTGATGGGATATGAGAGAGAGCAGCGACATATTCTAGAAGAAATGCGGTAGTGCTGTGGACATAGCATTCTTCACACCGAATGTATCTACGTACAGTGGATGACTGAACGTAAATATTTCTTTTTTTGATAAGTAACAGCTCGACGTTTAAATATTTTTATATTATGCTTTAAGAATACAGATAATGATACACATTCTGGTGACTTTCGAGTGTCCTAATGTATATATTTCCTTATGTTAGAAGGTTGACAAGAGATGCGTGGGAGCTCCGACTTATTCTAGAAGAAATGGGCTACTGCTGTGCACATAGCATACTTCTTACCGAATGTATCTACGTACAGTGGATGACTTCGTCGATATTTCCTTTTTGTGTAAGTAAATTCTCGATGATTAAATATTTTTAAATTATGCTTTAAGAATACAGGTAATGATACACATTCTGGTGACTTTGGAGTGTCCTAATGTATACATTTTCTTTTGTTAGCACGTTGATGGGATATGAGAGAGAGCAGCGACATATTCTAGAAGAAATGCGGTAGTGCTGTGGACATAGCATTCTTCACACCGAATGTATCTACGTACAGTGGATGACTGAACGTAAATATTTCTTTTTTTGATAAGTATCAGCTCGACGTTTAAATATTTTTGTATTATGCTTTAAGAGTACCGATAATGGTACACATTCTGTGTGACTATGGAGTGTCCTAATGTATACATTTTCTTTTGGTAGCAGGTTGACAAGGGATGCGTGAGAGCTCCGGCGTATTCTAGAAGAAATGCGGTAGTGCTGTGGACAAAGCATTCTTCACACCGAATGTATCTACGTACAGTGGATGACTCCGCCGATATTTCCTTTTTTGGTAAGTAAATTCTCGATGGTTAAATATTTTTGTATAATGCTTTACGAATACTGATAAAGATACACATTCTGGTGACTTTGGTGTTTGGTAATGTATAAATTTCCTTTCCTTAGCAGGTTGACAAGAGATGCGTGGGTGCTCCGACTTATTCTAGACGTAAACCGCTAGTGCTGTCCACATAGCATTCTTCACACCGAATGTATCTACGTACAGTGGATGACTGCGTCGATATTTCCTTTGCTGGTAAGTAAATGCTCGATGATTAAATATATTTATATTATGGTTTAAGAATACAGATAATGATACAGATTCTGGTGACTTTGGAGGGTCCTAATGTATACATTTACCTTTGTGAACAGGATGATGAGAGATGACAGAGAGCAGCGACATATTCTAGAAGAAGTTCGCTAGTGCTGTAGACATAGCATTCTTCACACCGAATGTATCTACGTACAGTGGATGACTGAACGTATATATTTCTTATTTTGATAAGTAACAGCTCGACATTTAAATATTTTTGTATTATGCTTTAAGAATACAGATAATGATACACATTCTGGTGACTTTGGTGTGTGGTAATGTATAAATTTCCTTTCGTTAGCAGGTTCACAAGTGATGCGTGGGAGCTCCGACTTATTCTAGGCGAACCCGCTGGTGCTTTGCACATAGCATTCTTCACACCGAATGCATCTACGTACAGTGGATGACTGCGACAATATTTCTTTTTTTGGTAAATAAATGCTCGATGATTAAATAATTTTATATTATGCTTTAAGAATACACATAATGATACATATTCTGATGACTTTGGAGTGTTCTAATGTATACATTTTCCTTTGTTAGCAGGTTGATGAGAGATGAGAGAGGGCAGCGACATATTGTAGAAGAAATACGCTAGTGCTGTGGGCATAGCATTCTTCACACCGAATGTATCTACGTACAGTCGATGACTGAACGTGGATATTTCTCTTTTTGATAAGTAACAGCCCGACGTTTAAATATTTTTATATTATGCTTTAAGAATACAGATATAGATACACATTGTGGTGACCTTGGTGTGTGGTAATCTATAAATTTCCTTTCGTTAGCAGGTTGACAAGAGATGCGTGGGAACTCAGACAAATTCTTCACAACGAATGTATCTACGTACAGTGGATGACTGCGTCGATATTTCCTTTTTTGGTATGTAAATACTCGATGATTAAATATTATTATATTATGCTTTAAGAGTATAGATAATGATACATATTCTTGTGACTTTGGAGTGTCCTAATGTATACATTTTCTATTGTTAGCAGGTTGATGAGAGATGAGAGAGAGCCTAGACACAGTCTAGAAGAAATTCGCTAGTGCTGTGGACTAAGCATTCTTCACACCGAATGTATCTACGTACAGTGGATGACTGAACGTATATATTTCTTATTTTGATAAGTAACAGCTCGACATTTAAATATTTTTGTATTATGCTTTAAGAATACAGATAATGATACACATTCTGGTGACTTTGGTGTGTGGTAATGTATAAATTTCCAATAGTTAGCAGGTTGACAAGAGATGCGTGGGAGCTCCGACATATTCTAGACGAAAACCGCTAGTGCTGTCCACATAGCTTTCTTCACACCGAATGTATCTACGTAGAGTGGATGACTGCGTCAATATTTCCTTTTTTGGTAAGTAAATGCTCGATAATTAAATATTTTTGTATTATGCTTTAAGAATACAGATAAATATACACATTCTGGTGACTTTAGTGTGTGGCAATGTATAAATTTCGTTTCGTTAGCACGCTGACAAAAGATGCGTGTGAGCATTGACTTAATCTAGGAGGAAACCGGTAGTTCTATGCACATAGCATTCTTCACACCGAATGTATCTACGTACAGTGGGTGACTGCGTCGATATTTCCTTTCCTGGTAAGTAAATGTTCGATGATTAAATATTTTTATATTATGCTTTAGGAATACAGATAAAGATACACATTCTGGTGACTTTGGAGGGTCCTAATGTATACATTTGCTATTGTTAGTAGGATGATGAGAGATGACAGAGAGCAGCGACATATTCTAGAAGAAATGCGCTCGTGCTGTGCACATAGCATTCTTCACACCGAATGTTTCTACGTACAGTGGATGACTGCGTCGATATTTCCTTTTTTGGTAAGTAAATGCTATATGATTAAATATTTTTATATTATGCTTTAAAAATACAGATAACGATACACATTCTGGTGACTTTCGAGTGTCCTAATGTATACATTTCCTTATGTTAGAAGGTTGACAAGAGATGCGTGGGAGCTCCGACTTATTCTAGAAGAAATGGGCTACTGCTGTGCACATAGCATACTTCTTACCGAATGTACCTACGTACAGTGGATGACTTCGTCGTTATTTCCTTTTTGTGTAAGTAAATTCTCGATGATTAAATTTTTTTTGAATTACGCTTTAAGAATACGGATAATGATACACATTATGGGGACTTTGGTGTGTCCTAATGTATACATTTTCTTCTGTTAGCAGGTTGGTGAGAGATGAGAGAGAGCAGCGACATATTCTAGAAGAAATGCGATAGTGCTGTGCACAAAGCACTCTTCACACCGAATGTATCTACGTACAGTGGATGACTGCGTCGATATTTCCTTTTTTGGTAAGTAAATTCTCGATGGTTAAATATTTTTATATAATGCTTTAAGAATACAGATAAAGATACACATTCTGGTGACTTTAGTGATGGTAATGTATAAATTTGTTTTGTTAGTACGCAGACAAAAGATGCGTGGGGCACTGACTTAATGTAGGAGGAATCCGGTAGTGCTGTGCACATAGCATTCTTCACACCGAAAGTATCTATGGACAGTGGATGACTGCGTCAATTTTTCCTTTTTTGCGAAGTAAATGCACGATGATTAAATATATTTATATTATGCTTTAAGAATAGAGATAATGATACACATTCTGGTGATTTTCGAGTGTCGTAATACATACATTTTCTTCTGTTAGCAGGTTGATGCGAGATGAGAGAGAGCCGCGACATATTCTAGAAGAAATGCGATAGTGCTGTGCACAAAGCATTCTTCACACCGAATGTATCTACGTACAGTGGATGACTCCGCCGATATTTCCTTTTTTGGTAAGTAAATGCTCGATGGTTAAATATTTTTGTATAATGCTTTACGAATACTGATAAAGATACACATTCTGGTGACTTTGGTGTTTGGTAATGTATAAATTTCCTTTCCTTAGCAGGTTGACAAGAGATGCGTGGGTGCTCCGACTTATTCTAGACGTAAACCGCTAGTGCTGTGCACATAGCATTCTTCACACCGAATGTATCTACGTACAGTGGATGACTGCGTCGATATTTCCTTTGCTGGTAAGTAAATGCTCGATGACTAAATATATTTATATTATGGTTTAAGAATACAGATAATGATACAGATTCTGGTGACTTTGGAGGGTCCTAATGTATATATTTACCTTTGTGAACAGGATGATGAGAGATGACAGAGAGCAGCGACATATTCTAGAAGAAGTTCGCTAGTGCTGTAGACATAGCATTCTTCACACCGAATGTATCTACGTACAGTGGATGACTGAGCGTATATATTTCTTATTTTGATAAGTAACAGCTCGACATTTAAATATTTTTGTATTATGCTTTAAGAATACAGATAATGATACACATTCTGGTGACTTTGGTGTGTGGTAATGTATAAATTTCCTTTCGTTAGCAGGTTCACAAGTGATGCGTGGGAGCTCCGACTTATTCTAGGCGAACCCGCTGGTGCTTTGCACATAGCATTCTTCACACCGAATGCATCTACGTACAGTGGATGACTGCGACAATATTTCTTTTTTTGGTAAGTAAATGCTCGATGATTAAATAATTTTATATTATGCTTTAAGAATACACATAATGATACATATTCTGATGACTTTGGAGTGTTCTAATGTATACATTTTCCTTTGTTAGCAGGTTGATGAGAGATGAGAGAGGGCAGCGACATATTGTAGAAGAAATACGCTAGTGCTGTGGGCATAGCATTCTTCACACCGAATGTATCTACGTACAGTCGACGACTGAACGTGGATATTTCTTTTTTTGATAAGTAACAGCCCGACGTTTAAATATTTTTATATTATGCTCTAAGAATACAGATATAGATACACATTGTGGTGACTTTGGTGTGTGGTAATCTATAAATTTCCTTTCGTTAGCAGGTTGACAAGAGATGCGTGGGAACTCAGGCAAATTCTTCACAACGAATGTATCTACGTACAGTGGATGACTGCGTCGATATTTCCTTTTTTGGTATGTAAATACTCGATGATTAAATATTATTATATTATGCTTTAAGAGTATAGATAATGATACATATTCTTGTGACTTTGGAGTGTCCTAATGTATACATTTTCTATTGTTAGCAGGTTGATGAGAGATGAGAGAGAGCCTAGACACAGTCTAGAAGAAATTCGCTAGTGCTGTGGACTAAGCATTCTTCACACCGAATGTATCTACGTACAGTGGATGACTGAACGTATATATTTCTTATTTTGATAAGTAACAGCTCGACATTTAAATATTTTTGTATTATGCTTTAAGAATACAGATAATGATACACATTCTGGTGACTTTGGTGTGTGGTAATGTATAAATTTCCAATCGTTAGCAGGTTGACAAGAGATGCGTGGGAGCTCCGACATATTCTAGACGAAAACCGCTAGTGCTGTCCACATAGCTTTCTTCACACCGAATGTATCTACGTAGAGTGGATGACTGCGTCAATATTTCCTTTTTTGGTAAGTAAATGCTCGATGATTAAATATTTTTGTATTATGCTTTAAGAATACAGATAAATATACACATTCTGGTGACTTTAGTGTGTGGCAATGTATAAATTTCGTTTCGTTAGCACGCTGACAAAAGATGCGTGGGGGCATTGACTTAATCGAGGAGGAAACCGGTAGTGCTGTGCACATAGCATTCTCCACACCGAATCTATCTACGTACAGCGAATGACTGCTTCTATATTTCATTTTTTGGTAAGTAAATGCTCGATTATTAAATATTATTATATTATGCATTAAGAATACAGATAAAGATACACAATCTGGTGGCTTTGGAGTGTCCTAATATATACATTTCCTTTTGTTAGCAGGTTGATGACAGCTGAGAGAGAGCAGCGACATATTCAAGAAGAAATGCGTTAGTGCTGTGGACATAGCATTCTTCACACCGAATATATCTACGAACAGTGGATGACTGCGTCGATATATCATCTTTTGGTAAGTAAATGTTCGATGATTAAGTATATTTATATTATGCTTTAAGAATACACATAATGATACTCATTCTGGTGACCTTGGAGTGTCCTAATGTATACATTTTCTTTCGTTAGCAGGTTGACAAGAGATGTGAGAGAGCAGCGACATATTCTAGAAGCAAACCGCTAGTGCTGTGCACATAGCATTCTTCACACCGAATGTATCTACGTATAGTGGATGACTGCGTCGATATTTCCGTTTTTGGAAAGTAAATGCTCCATGATTAAATATTTTTATATTATGCTTTAAAAATACAGATACTGATACACATTCTAGTGACTTTGGAGAGTCCTAATGTACACATTTTCTTTTGTTAGCAGGTTGATGAGAGATGAGAGAGAGCAATGACATATTCCAGAAGAAATTCGCTAGTGCTGTGGACATAGCATTCTTCACACTGAATGTATCTACGTACAGTGGATGACTGAACCTGGATATTTCTTTTTTTTGATAAGTAACAGCTCGACGTTTAAATATTTATGGATTATGCTTTAAGAATACAGATAATGATACACATTCTGGTGACTTTGGTGTGTGGTAGTGTATAAATTTCTCTTCGTTAGCAGGTTCACAAGTGATGCGTGGGAGCTCCGACCTATTCTAGGCGAAAACCGCTAGTGCTCTGCACATACCATTCTTCACACCGAATGCATCTACGTAAAGTGGATGTCTGCGTCGATATTTCCTTTTTTGGTAAGTAAATTCTCTATGATTAAGTATTTTTATATTATGCATTAAGAATACAGATAATGATACACATTCTGGTGACTTTGGAGTGTCCTAATGTATTCATTTTCTTTTGTTAGCAGGTTGATGAGATATGAGAGAGAGCAATGACATATTCCAGAAGAAATGCGCTAGTGCTGTGGAAATAGCATTCATCACACCGAATGTATCTACGTACAGTGGATGACTGCATCGATATTTCCTTTTCTGGTAAGTAAATGCTCGATGATTAAATATTTTTATAGTATGCTTTAAGAATACGGGTAATAAAACATATTCTGGTGACTTTGGAGCGTCCTAATGTATACTTTTTCTTTTGTTAGCAGGTTGATGAGAGATGAGAGAGAGCAGCGACATATTCTAGAAGAAATGCGCTGGTGCTGTGGAAATAGCATTCATCACACCGAATGTATCTACGTACAGTGGATGACTGCGTCGATATTTCCTTTTCTGGTAAGTAAATGCTCGATGATTAAATATTTTTATATTATGCTTTAAAAATACAGATAATGATACACATTCTAGTGACTTTGGAGAGTCCCAATGTATACATTTTCTTTTGTTAGCAGGTTGATGAGAGATGAGAGAGAGCAATGACATATTCCAGAAGAGATTCGCTAATGCTGTGGACATAGCATTCTTCACACTGAATGTATCTACGTACAGTGGATGACTGAACCTGGATATTTCTTTTCTTGATAAGTAACAGCTCGACGTTTAAATATTTTTATATTATGCTTTAAGATTACAAATAATGAGGCACATTCTAGTGACTTTGGACTGTCATATTGCATACATTTTATTTTGTTAGCTGGTTTATGAGAGATGGGAGAGAGCAGCGACATATTCTAGAAGAAATGCGCTAGTGCTGTGGACATAGCATTCTTTACACCGAATGTATCTACGTACAGTGGATGACTGTGTCGATATTTCCTTTTTTGGTAAGTAAATGCTTGATGATTAAATATTTTTATATTACGCTTTAAGAATACAGGTAATGATACACATTCTGGGGACTTTGGAGTGTCCTAATGTATACATTTTCTGTGTTAGCAGGTTGATGAGAGATGAGAAAGAGCAGCGACATATTCTTTAAGAAATGCGCTAGTGCTGTGCACATAGCATTCTTATCACCGAATGTATCTACGTACAGTGGATGACTGCGTCGATATTTCCTTTATTGGTAAGTAAATGCTCGATGATTAAATATTTTTAAATTGTGCTTTAAGAATACACATAATGATACACATTCTGGTGACTTTGGTGTGTCCTAATGTATACATTTCTTTTGTTAGCAGGTTGACAAAAGATGCGTGATAGCTCTACCATATTTTAGACGAGAACCGCTAGTGCAGTGCACATAGCATTCCTCACACCGAATGTATCTACGTACAGTGGACGACTGAATGCGGATATTTCTTTTTTATAAGTAACAGCTCGACGTTAAAAGATTTTATATTATGCTTTAAGAATACAGATAAAGATACACATTCTGGGGACTTTGGAGTGTCCTAATGTAAACATTTTCTTCTGTTAGCTGGTTATTGAGAGATGAGAGAGAGCAGCGACATATTCTAGCAGAAATGTGCTAATGCTGTGGACATAGCGTTCTTCACACCTAATGTATGTGGATGACTGAACGTGGATATTTCTTTTTTTGATAAGTAACATCTCGACGTTAAAAATATTTTTATATTATGCTTTGAGAATACAATTTAAGATACAAATTCTGGTGACTTTGGTGTGTGGTAATGTATAAATTTCCTTTCGTTAGCAGGTTGACAAGAGATGCGTGGGAGCTCCGACATATTCTAGTCGAAAACCGCTTGTGCTGTGCACATAGCATTCTTCACACCGAATGTATCTACGTAGAGTGGATGATTGCGTCGATATTTCCTTTTTTGGTAAGTAAATGCTCGATGATTAAATATTTTTATATTATGCTTTAAGAATAGAGATAATGATACACATTCACGTGACTTAGTAGTGTCCTATACATTTTCTTTTGTTAGCAGGTTGATGAGAGATGAGAGAGCAGCGACATATTCTAGAAGAAATGCGCTAGTGCTGTGGACATAGCAATCTTCACACCGAATGTATCTACGTACAGTGGATGACTGCGTCGATATTTCCTTTTTTGGTAAGTAAATGCTCGATGATTAAATATTTTTAAATTATGCTTTACGAATACAGATAGTGATACACATTCTGGTGACTTTAGTGTGTGGTAATGTATAAATTTCCGTTATTTAACACGTTGACATGAGATGATTGTGAGCATTGACTTATTCTAGAAGAAAACCGCTAGTGCTGTGCACATAGCATTCTTCACACCTAATGTATCTACGTACAGTGGATGACTGCGTCGATATTTCCTTTTTTGGTAAGTAAATGCTCGATGATTAAATATTTTTATATTATGCTTTAAGAATAAAGACAATGATACATATTCTGGTGAGTTTGTAGTATAATAATTTTTTTAATTATAGCAGTAAATATAATGAATCATCCCATGAATGACATGTTTTTGAAAATCTTCGGTATGGGCTCCCAAAATCTTGTGAGAGGTCAGTGTCGAATGCTGATGGAAGCCTATAGCCTATCATGCAGTAGTCAAAATGACGTCACATTTGCAGGAATTGTAGTGCAGCGAGCGTTACGCGTTGGAGAGGCACACTGTATTGTTGAAAGCTGCGTCACGTTGCGCTTTCTCTTGTTTACTCTAAGAGGATGGCACTAATGGCTCTAAGGACTATGGGACTTAACATCCGAGGTCATCAGTCCCCTAGACTTAGAACTACTTAAACCTAACTAACCTAAGGACATCACACACATCCATGTCCGAGGCAGGATTCGAACCTGCGACCGAAGCATCAGCGCGGTTCCGGACTGAAGCGCCTAAAACCGCTCGGCCACAGCGGTCGGCTCTAAGAGGGTATGAGGACAATTATCACCGTACAATTAAAGAAACTATCCACTGGTGATTGAAACTATAGTATGGCATTGTTGGAAGGGTTGTCCCATTCGGGTTAGGCCGCCGTATTGGACGACTTGCGGCCGATGATAAGGATAACACAACAGCCAGTCTACGAGCGGAGAAAACCTCCAACCTGTCCGGGAATCGAACCCGGGCCCAGTGCATGGGAGGCAAGCACGTTACCACCCAGCTAAGCAGGCGGACTCCACTGGTGATAATAACCGAGGAGTAAACGGGCTGTGGCACCCGGGGCAATGACAGCGAGCATAATGTCCTAGGCGGCCAAAGGAAAGAAATAAAGAAACATTAAAATACGAAATAAAATAAATAAAAATAGTAAAATCGATCAATCGAGACAACCCTTTCGGTACGTGAATGTAATCAGAGCTACTTATTTATTTTTATTTCATTTCACTCGTCTAGTTCCGTAGGACCAAAGTGAGGAGCAAATGTCCATGATCATGGAGTGAATCAGTACATGAAATTAACATCAGAAACGTTAGTAACAGTTAAGACAAAATTTACACGAAACGCATTCATGTGAGAAGATTATGAGTAAAAACTAGAGTAATCAACAATATAACATATAAATTTTCTCAATTTTTGTCCTGGAGCTTTCCAGTAGTTGAGAGGGAGTGAGCCATGAGGAAATTATTCTGTTTAGAGTTGAAAGTGCGTGGGTTAGTGTTAAGATGTTTTAATTCCTGTGGTAACTTATTGAAAATGAATGCAGCGGAATGCTGCACCCGTTTGTGCACAAGAGTCAAAGAAATGCTACTCAAACGCAGTTTGGATTTTTGCCTAGTACTAATTGTTGTAAAGCTGCTAATTCTTCGGAATAAGCTTATACTGTTAACAACAAACGACATTAAACAAAATATATTTTAAGAGACCCATGTCAGAAATCCCATACTCCTGAACATGGGAAGGCAAGATGCTCGCTAACGTACACCACATATTGCTGGAACTACCCTTTTCTGAGCCAACAGCATCCTTTGGTAATGGATAGAGATACCCTATAACGTAATATCGTATGTGATACGCGAATGAAAATAAGGAAAGTAAACTAATTTGTGTATTGTGCTGTCACCTTCTTCAGGTATTGTTCTGACGGCAGTTACGTCAGCATTACGTTTCTGAAGAAGGTCGTGAACATGGTTTTTCCATGATAGCTTACTATCTACCTCAACACCGAGGAATTGAATTGGCCACTCCGTGTAATCAAAATGGCATTTTAGTTGTATTGTGTGTTAGAAATTACGAACACTGAATCTTATTGTGATTTAAGATCAGTCCCCTCCCCCCCCCCCCCCCCCCCTCACAACTTACCCGTGCACCTGTCGCCACGTCGTAGCCGTTGCCATTGCTATGTAGAATGATCTGTAGCGGTCTGTTTTTGAAGAGGAATCAGTTAGCAAACACCGGTGGCACAACAGAAATGAGTCTAAAATGTTGTACCATCTCCCCTCTTTTTTATAAAGCCGTTTCACTAGTGAGTACTTCAATCCCTCAGAAAACTGACCATTCCTAAGCGAAAAATTACAAATATGGCTAAGTACTGGTCTAACATATGCAGCAGAGTGCCTTAGTGGTCTGATAGATATCCCGTCATATCCATGAGATCCCGTGGTCTTCAGTGATGGTGACTCACTTTTCTCCTCGTCATTATCACGGAGGTGTATTTCAGATAGCAGTCTTGTAAAACTGTTTCTAACAGATTTATGTGGTTCCCTGTGTAACTAAGTTTGTTATTTAATTCACCTCCTGTATCGAGAAAGTGCTAGTCAAATACTGTACATATATCTGATTTATCAATAATAAAAAGATTTTTACTACGTATGGGCTTTACGTCCTCGTTCTAGTGCTGCTGACCACACACTTCCTTCTCTGGTGACTATATAGTTTTTAATCGTATCTTGAGAACAGCTGTTCCATTTTCATACCACATGCTTCTTGCGTTCTTTATAACATTTTTAAGTACTTTGCTGTACTGACTGTAATGGGCTACTGGTGCTCGATTGTGACTATTTCTAACGTTATATAATTCCCACTTTGTTCTACATGATATACTTGCCCACTAACCAGCTACCAAGTTTGCCTATTGGTGCCAGTACCCTGTTTGAACGTTCTAACCGAAAGCAACTCTCAAAGAGCGTCGGAAATCTGTTGAGGATAAGCAGGACATTTATCGTCCATTTTATCAGCACTATAAACATCATATCACTCTTGTTCTGTAACAAGGTTTAAAAAATAAGGTTTAAAAAGTTTCGGTTGCCACCGGCTTAATTTTTCAAAACACACTCACGGAGGAAAAAAGTGCAACACCGAAAAGGAGTTCTGCGACATAAACTAAAGATAGTAGGCGTGATTCTAAACCTGAAAACGATGTCTATTCAACATTTCACCCCACTTGCATAAGGGTGTTGCACTAGCGCCACTAGGACGACGATAATCACGTTTGCTGGAAATACAGCTGTAACGGTCGTGAGCGTAGGAAGACATCATCAAAACCTCAATGAGTTTGAGTGAGGTCGTGTAATAGAGCTACGAGAAGCTGGATGTTGCCTCTGTGATAATGCTGGCAGCGGTGGTCACGAAAATCTACAATCGAAGGAAGACCGGGCTCCGGACTGACACGTGGCACCACGGAGAGGGAAGAACGTCGTGTTCGGCGTATGACCCTGGGCGTCACACTGCATCTACAGCGGCAATTTGAACAGCAGTTGACACCACAGTGGCACAACGAACTGTTAAAAATCGGCTATTTCAAGGCTAGCTCCGAACCAGATGCGCTGTAACGTGCATTTCACAGATCCCAAACTTTCGCCATTTGCGGCTTCAATAGTGTCAAGCGAGAGCTCATTGGAGGACCTGCTACCGTAGCGGATTGGAGGACAGAAAGGAGGTTTTTTTCTGATGAAAGTCGGTTCTGCCTCGGGGCCAGTGATGACCGTGTGGTGGTTAGGAGGCCAGTTGAGGACATGAAACCAACCTGTCTGCGTGCTAGACACACTGGACCTACATCTGGGCTCAGGGTCTGCAGTGCGATTTCGTATGACACAAAGAGCACTCTCTTGGTTATCCCATGCACGCTAACTGCAGAATGTACGTGCATCTTGTGGTTCGACCTGTTGTGTTTCTATTCATGAACAACATTACAGGGGATGTTTTCCAACAGGATAACGGTTGTTCATACACCGCTGTTGTAATGCAATAAATCGCTTACTTTAAGGACAGCTCCGAGCCAGAGGTCCCGTAGCGAGCATTCCTCTGACCCTAAAGTTTTTGGTGTTGCGATGTTTTCCCGTCACTGTAGTTTGCGTTTATACTTAACTTGGCGTGTCTGTATATGTGCGCAAAAATTTCTTTTAGCCTTGAAATTTGTGCACCCTCTTACTAACGGAATGCCCCTCTAGTAATGAAAATCGAACAATACTGTTGTCAATGATTGTGTTACTGTTTTCCTGTGCTCTGGTTGGAAAGATTATAATCTGCACCAGACGATACGATCTTAGATCTTCCAACATTCTTTTACTTGGGCAGTCACCTATAAAATTAATATTGAAGTCACCACATATAACTTATTTTTGTTACTCTTGTTGAAGTGAGCCCAGAACTTTCTCTATACTGGACAAAAATGTCCTGAAATGACAATTAGGGGACCTAAATGAACTCTAATTAATTGTTTAGTCTCACTAAATTCAGCTGCTCCTGAACAACATCGAAAGACCTATTCATTGCAGTGCTTTGCTACGCCAATAGTCTCATACGTACTTGCCCACCCCTCTACTCCTTGAAGAGCTCCTTGAAAAATAGCCGGCTAATCTGTATCGTGGAAAATGAATTTTTTGCATCGTCACATTATTTAATTGGTGCACTGATATACCAATAATGTCAGTCAACATCTATTACACAGTTCACTAACTTTATTTCTTATACCTCTTATATTTGATTAAATATGCTAATTCCTTCATTATTGAGGTATTCGACATTTCTGAAGGTGGATATTTTATTTGGGAGACTTCCCTTAAGCAGGGATACATATCACCTGACTCAGTCCAAAGAAGATGCAGTTATAAGAACAACTTCTACAGGAGTTCTCCCATGAGTGATCCCAACCCCCTCCCCCCACACTACACTGTCACCCATAAGCTTTGCCGAACTCTCCTTCCTACACCTACAGAAGGGTGTAGGCCATGCCTTGTGAAATACGATCAATCGACAGACTCAACTAGCACCACTGTTTCTGAAATCACTCAGCGGATAAGAAATGAGACTCACTCACCTTCTTCGCCCAGGTCAAATAGCAGTTAACTGAATATGTAGAACGAAATGGACAAGACGTGCAAAAGTTTTTTTTGGCAAGTCTGTGACGGAGCATTCATCAGGAGGGGGGTAAACAGAGGTGTATAAAAAAAGAATCGACACACAATTTGAATCTAGTCCTTAAATAAGATATAGAGGTTAAGAGGTTAAGCAGAAAGTAGCCCTGTGTTTCAGAAGAGTTGAGAATGTCTACAAATTTTTCGGTCTAAACGTGCAACCATAGTAAGGAACAATGCGTGGGGAAGTTTTGATGAGTCGAGTTGGCAATGGGGTGGGCATGCAGCAGGCATAGAGGACAGGGGCTACTGACAGTGGGTACTAGCGCTGTGACCCTCAAGACTGTGCGTAGTTAAGCCCCTGTAGCAGATGAAAACTTATTTTGGAGTGGTTGTGTTTTTCACTAGCAGCATTGTTGGACCACCACCTATCCCAGGATAGTGTTACAGTAAGTTTTTCTTTCCACATTTCCGTTTTTGTAAAGTGCTTATAGCGATGCGAAACTGTACTGATAATAATAATAACACTAACAGTAGGGCTGTGGATTCCAAAAGCGCTTTTGATTCTGTTGACAGAGAAAGAATAGATTAAATAATTGGAGGATTTGGTGTAAAGTTTAAACTGGCAGACCTAATCCGTGAAACACTCACTTACAGATAAGTCTGTAAAGTCAAATTTATTGGAGAAATCTCACAGCCTTTCAAAATAAAAACAGATGTACTCAAAGTGACGGCCTATCCCCAGTTTCTAATGCGAGACAGTGCATCAAGTAATAAGATTTTCAAATATTTGTGGATAAAAAGTTCACGACAAGCTACGTCAACGAAGTAAAAAAGGATTGAGAAAGAAACGATCCAAAAATAGAAGATATAAACAACAGAGAAGCTTTTCGGGAAAAAGTACTGAAAATGGAAGGATTCCAAGGCAGGGTAGCTAACAAGACTGGTTCAAAATGTTATCAAGACAGAAAGAAGAAACATAGCGAACAGATGAAAGCATAGTGGAAGAAAATAAAAAATAGAAAGTAGAAAACTGAAATTGAAACCTGGTCTCCAGATGGCCTATTCGAAGCAAAAAAAAAAGTAGTAGTAGTATTAGTAGGCCTAGGAAAAATTATACAGGTCCAATATGGGAATAATAGAGCCTTTTTATCTTATACATCAGAATTGCTGAAAATGGTTGTGAAAAAGGTTTGTAAAGAATAGATCTTCATATATTTTTCTGAGAAGACAGAAGTGACGATGAAGGGCGGGACGAATGTGGTCGCAATGAAATAGACGAAGATGAATGCAGAGATGATGACCATGACGAAGGAGGTGCGATAGTCGATGATGAAGTGATATTTTGGGAAAAGAACCTAAAGATACATCCAAATAAAACACTCCAACAGAGAATACTACTGGAGTACGGCGCTGTTGTGTTCGTCCCAGGAAGAACGACAGAAAATACAATGGTTCAAAGATCGAAAAATGTAACACATTTATTTAAAGGGTATGTAAAAAATCTTTAAGCCGTTATGTATGTAAATTACCATTTGAAAACTGATTCACTATTCAACTGATTGGCAACAGTGATTTCATATCGATAAAAAGTGAATTTGCATCATCTGAACAAATATTTAGTTATTTTCATAACTATGTTACACTTAATTATTCCTTACTAGCTACGGACAAGCAACTCCATGTCATGTAACTATAAGTTCGCTGAATTTCCCTCGTTTTTCACCCATAAGTATTACTCGATAGCCTGATCAAGCAACTGATTGAAGCTCTACAGGGACTCTACAGGGTATGAGGTGATTTGTTCAGTCTACATTATATTATCGACAGTCTGATATTGTACAGTATCTCCCTCTGCTTCTGACATAATTTTATAATTTATCTGTTGTATAAATTCATTATCCAGCGCCAAAAACCGCCCTTTCACACCTTTTTTATTTCCATACTCGTTTGAAAGTCGAGATAAATTTTGCTCTCCAATTATTCTGTACTGTGATCAATATTACAGAATTAACGATATAATATAATTATGCCGTTTGCATCCTGTCAGTGCAAACTTTGCGGATTTGTAGAAGAGCATATGCGTGCCATCCTGACTTTGTGTCGTTGTGCAGTTGAACGCATATATTTGTTGTTAAACTACCTCATTGAAAGAAAGTAGTAAGTTTGTTCTAGAAACAGAGAAAACTGAAACCCGTTTAGAAATTTAAAAAAAGGAAAAGGTTGTTACAGAAATAAAGAAACAACTCAATGTTGCACAACTATTTAGTTTAACAGTACTTTTCAAAAATTAAAAACAGCTTTACATACTTAACTTAGCAACGATTAATTATAAAAATCAGTAAAATGTATTCATATAAGAAGAATCACGAAAAAAACACAATAACAATAAAATGCTAAACAACAGTTTCGTTTGTGACTTTATTAGCAGAACTAAATTAAACACGAAATTTAGAAAAAGTGAACTATGTACTGCAAAATGGCTGCCTATGTCAAGGAATCAAGTTGGGCATTAAAATGAAATGTGGACTTAAACTGATGAAGAAAGAAATTAAATACATTGTAATTTGGTGCAGCGCAAATTATATAACATTCGTACGTGCAGTAACGTCAGCTGCCCTCATGTCTGCCTGTCGGGTAAGTATAGCTCTTGAATAAAACACGTTCTCGGTTTTCAATTCGCGTTAATTCGAATAAAATCCTCGAGCTTTCGATGACTATCTCCGCCATCGTCGTCAGGAGTTCACTGACCGCCTCAGCTAGCACTACGCTAATTCACGGAGCTTCATGCTCCGGTGAGTTGTAGGGTGAGCGGATCACGCCTTTCCTACTTCTTTCTTCGGGTGCTTAGTGTTGTCTTCTTGATGGGAGCGTCCTCAGGGTTGCGCTGCTGATATAGGGTCTTCTTGCTAATGTTGCGGCGTTCCTTACACTACTTCCGGAGCTGCTACGGTTTCTCGCTCATATAGGTATGATGACATCATCAGCAGCCAATCAGATAGACCCAATGTGGCGCGCGCGCATTAGTCGACCCAGGCAGCTAGCGGAGCTATTGCCCGTGGCAGCACCGGTGACGTCAGGTGGCGCCACGTGCAGGCGCCACGTTTGAAACTGCCGCTCCCGCGTCGCGCATCTGCCTTTGCTTTCTTTCGATGTGTAACGCCCGCCCCCATGCTCTGCTGAGTGTGTACCTCTGGTCTCTGTTGAAATTGTTGTTACTCGAAGAGCGATGTCGTCGTTAACAGGGCGCAACATATCTCGTATCTTGGGGCGGGCCGGAACACTGGTCTTAGCCCACGTTTCTGTAGCAGACGTCCTAACTTGCTGCTAGTTGCTCCACAGTATGGCAGGAATGCAGTCCGTTTGGCCTCTTCTACTGATTCACCAGGTGTCTTTCGTCGGCAACTCTTGAAAGCGTTTGCGATGTCTCTTATGCTGTATCCATTTTCCCTGAATACACGTTTTAAGTTCTGCAATTCAGACTGTAGATGGTCGTCGTCAGAGATAATCCTGGCTCTATGAACCAACGTGTTCAGGGCCACTTTCTTGTGTACAGGGTGGTGGAAAGTATTGGCGCTCAAGTACCGATCGGTGTGTGTTGGTTTCCAGTTCACTGAATGGCCAAGCTGGCCTCCTGCATTCCGCTCAACCAAAACATCCAAGAATGGTAGCTTACCGTGCTTCTCCATCTCGACAGTAAATTTAATGTTGGGATGGACGCCATTCCTGTGAACTTGTGAACTGCTGTTGTGTATCTTCACCATGAGGCCATATCAGGAAGGTGTCATCAATGTATCGTAGAAAGACAGACGGCCGTAATGTCGCAGGTGCAGAGCCTGCTCCTGAAAGTGCTCCAAGAAGAAATTTGCGACTGCTGGAGACAGTGGTGATCCCATGGCTATGCCATCCATCATCTCATAATATTCATCGCAATACAAAAAGTACGTTGTCGTTAGGACGTGACGAAACAACTTAATGATTCCAGGTGGAAAAAAGATCCAGCGTACCTTGTATTGGCACCGTCATAAAATGTGACACAACGTCCAGGCTAACCATTAGGTCGTTTGGGCCTATCTTCATTCTCTTGAGTGTCTCAACAAATTTCTGCGAGTAGACAACATGGTGCTCACAATGTCCCAATTTTGGTGCTAATAATCATGCCAGATGTTTAGCAAGTCTGTAGGTGGGCGAACTGATTGCACTAACAATGGGCCTCAGAGCAACACTTTCCTTGTGTATCTTTGGTAATCCATAATGCCTGGGAAGTCTGGGGGCACGAGGATTTAATTTCTTCACCACTTCATCTGGTAAACCAGAATCCTTTAATAACTTCTCTGTCCGCCTGACAATGGCTTGTGTGGGACCACGACTAAGCTAATAAATGTAGCGTCTTCAGGTGGTAGTCTGCAGAGTTCAGAACCACGATGGCATTCCCTTTGTCAGCTGTCAAGACAACCAAGTCTTCATTCTCACGTAATAACCGTAAGAAACGTCGTTCCTCCTGGCTAATGTTAAATTTTGGTGGCTTAGCTTTCGCCAGGATATGGCTGGTAGTTAGCCTGACGTCCTCAGCTGCATCGTTTGGAAGATTCCTAGTGCACTGCTCTATTCCACTGATTATATCCAATATTGGCAGACGTCGTGGAGCTGGAGAAAAGTTGAGGCCTTTACTCAGCGCTGATATAGAGCCGTCATCCAGTTCTTGGTTGGAAAGATTAACAACCGTTCTATGGACCTTACCGGATTTCACAACAGTTCTTCCGTGATTCAGTCGGTCGAACTTGGCACATTGCTTCGACGTTGCCTTGGATAAATCCGCCAACTCCCAATCGAATGGTGACAATGTTGATGACAAAGACAGATGACACTCACGATGTGTCTGTTATCCTTAGAACAAATGTAATAGATTTTTAACATGGCTTACGTTCCCTGATGTAAAAAGAAAAGATGTTGCATTCAATACTTCATCCTCTTACGGGTCGAGATAAACTTTGCTCTCCTATTCTTCTGTACTGTGAAAAATATTGCAGAATTAACGATCTAATATAATTATGCCATTAGCATCTTTGTTTTACTTTCCAAAGTAAGCTACGTTCTTCCTCAGGGTTCAAGATATCTCAATACCAAATTTCATCAAAATCGGTTCAATGTTTAGTAATGAAAATATAGCAGATGGAGTTACTTTCACATTTATAATAGTAGCATGGTTGAGCTGATAAACTCAGCATTTCCTGGGTATTTATTACTCCAATCACCTGTTACTTCATCTCCTCCTCCCTCTTGTCTCTCCACCTCCTCCTTCTCTCCCTCTTTCTGTCCACCTACTCCTCCCTCTCTCTTTATCCACCTCATCCCCTCTCTCTATTCATTCCTTTGTCTTCATCCATCTCCCTCCTCCTCCTCCTCCCCCTCCCTCTCCCCATCTCCTCCTCCCTCTCTCTTTATCCACCTCATCCCCTCTCTCTATTCATTCCTTTCTCTTCATACATCTCCCTCCTCCTCCTCCCCTTCCCTCTGCCCATCTCCTCCTCCCTCTCTCTTTATTCACCTCATCCCCTCTCTCAATTCATTCCTTTGTCTTCATCCATCTCCCTCCTCCTCCTCCCCCTCCCTCTCCCCATCTCCTCCTCCCTCTCTCTTTATCCACCTCACCCCCTCTCTCTATTCATTCCTTTGTCTTCATCCATCTCCTCCCTCATCCAGCTCGTCATTCCCTCCCTTTCTCATCCTCCCCACTCTCTCTGTCCATTTGCCATTCCACCATTTCACTACCTACCTCCACCTCCTCGCTTGCTCCTGCACAGTGGTGCCCTGCCTTTCGCATATCATCAGCAACGCGGTCCAGTACTACCCACACAGCACGACGGTCGTGCAGGAACTGCAACTGGACAAGTGGTTCTCTGTGTAGTTCGCAGTAAGCAATAACTGTTTTTTCGCCCCCATCCCAATGAGAAATAGGTGTTCTTCTCTCCACGGAGCTTCTTTCCGGACAGTAAGTAATATTTGTACGACGATTGATTGAGATCGATCCAGTGATTTAGGAGGAAACATAAATACATTTTATGATATATACGGGGTGTCACTCCTGAATCAGGCGCATTATCTCTGTCGTTTCAGCGGATACTTGCGATTTCGTTGCTACACTGTGTCACTGCACTGAATCAACCCAGACAACACTTTCATGCGACGCTCAATGCCGACGAAATGCGTCAGTTTGTTTCTCGTTACAGACTAAATCATTTTAAAGCGGATTTTTAGGTGCCCATTCGATAGAGCACTTTCAGATTACTTCTAGTGAGATATATGTTTTGTCGATATGCATTAACAGGAACAAGAACGTGGGTGTAATAGTTTTCCGTTCCCATCCGGATTCTTGAGACTGGTGAGTCGCCTTGCCTCTCACCACTGGGGCGCTTAATTTCAGTGAGTGCCCTTGTCCCTCACCACTGCAATCTCGCCATAAAATTACGCCGATATTCTCAGCAACAGATATACAGGGTGACGCTTATCAAACGGCATGAAACAAAATCGTCATAACTGCTGAATGGTCTGCGTTAGGACGTTCAAATGGCACGACTGAATGCGGGACATGATGGGAATTAGTATGCGCATCCAAAAAGAAAAGCGACATTGCCTTGTAAGGGCCCCGAGTTCGAGTCTCGGTCCGGCATCCAGTTTAAATCTGGCAGGAAGTTTTATATCTGCGCACACTCGGCTGCAGAGTGAAAATTTCATTCAGGAAACATCCCCCAGGCTGTGGCTAAGTCACGTCTCCGCAATATCCTTTCTTCCAGGAGTGCTAGTCCCGCAAGTTCTGCAGGAGAGCTTCTGTGAAGTTTGGAAAGTAGGTGACGAAGTACTGGCGGAATTACAGGTGTGATGACGGGTAGTGAGTCGTGCTTCGGTAGCTCAGATGGTAGAGCTCTCGCCTGCGATATGCAAAGGTCCCGAGTTCGACTCTCGATCTGGCACACAGTTTTAATTTAGTAAGCACATACTTGGTTCATGGTTCAAATGGCTCTGAGCACTATGGGACTTAACTGCTGAGGTCATCAGTCCCATAGAACTTAGATCTACTTAAACCTAACTAACATAAGGAAATCACACACATCCATGCCCGAGGCAGGATTCGAACCTGCGACCGTAGCGATACTTGGTTTAGTTTAGCGTCGAATCCCACTTTCATTTGGATGGGTTTGTTAATAAGAAAAATGATGCATTTCTCTTCGCCCTCAATGGGTGACTTTGTGGTGTGTAATGTCCAGTCACGGAATAATTGGAGCAATATTCTTCGGTGGCACGGTGACTACCAAGCGGTACTTGTAGGTTTTTGAAGATGATTTCATTCCCATTATCCAAAGTGATACTGATTTCGACAAGATGTAGTTCATGCAAGACGGAGCTCCACTGCATTGAAACAGGAGAGTCTTTGATGCCCTGAAGGAGCCCTTTGGGGACCACTGGCTGGGGCCTCAGTTGGCCGCCATATTCTCCGGATCTGAACACATGTGACTTTTGTGGGGCAATATTAAAGACAAGGTGTAGAGCAACAACTACAAAACCACCATTAACTAGTTAGTTCCAAATATAGGTGTAGCTGTATTTACGAACCAGCCCACAGTCGAATTATTGTTCTACACATTAGAGCCCTATTGTGCGCGAGATGGCAGACACACACTGAGAAGGAGTCATTTCAGATTCATCTGGAAATACACTGTTACGTTTTCAGTAGCTTCCATGTTTCAATAAAGGCAGGATGACTGATTTGAAAGGCTTGTGGTGGATTTCCTACACAATTCTTGTGCTATCTGAGCCATTCAGGAAGGAGGTCATCGACGACATCGATGTTCTGACACTTCAGCGGGTCATGCAACATTTCTCTATTCATCCCTGCCACTTCGTCACCAATGATAGCAGGCATATCGAACATGTCAACCTAAATCCAGATATCTGTAGTGACGTTTACATGTTAAATAAAGAGTGCGCACGCCATAGCTTGTAGCTAATTTACGTTTATTTATGTCTTTTTCACATATTTTAATAACTGTCATGCCGTAATATCCATGACACCAGCTGTGCCACAACAGGCTACAGAGAGGAGCGTGGCCGGGAAGTTCGTTATTGGTGCTCATAAAGTTCCCTGGTGCTTGAGTGGGGCATGCCATGTGCTGGAGCGCCGAGCGATGGGGCGAGCGTGTGAGTGTTTTTACACGACATTTGTGTATCCGTGGCAGGAACGCCTGTCACTATCACTTCGCGGACATGTTTATCTCACGACCATGGTTGTGGTTTGTATATCGCCAGTAGCCACGTAGCGGTTTGCATTAGAGTTACAGCGGTTGGGTGGAGACACACACCGAAATCAGTGCCCTCAGGGGCTCAGCATTCGTTTGCTGAGTAGGGGCTTGGCGACCCCAGGGTTCCTGAGCTGGGGGCTGGTAAGCGCCCCAGTCTTCTGTCACTATAAACTCTGGGCACGCTTCAGCGACCACCGTGCAGTGCGGCCGTGGGACGTTGTGTGTATCAGGGAATGGGGATCTTGGCTTAACAGCCCGGATCGCGAGGATGGTACACACCTCTCTAACAAAACCTCAATCTCAAGGTGTGCTGAGAGCTGATGAGATGCGTGGTTGTTGAGGTGGAAGAGGCCTTAGCGATCAACCCCTGGGAAATCTACCACACCTGTTGTATAAGGCTTACCTAGCCATGTGGGGCTCTGTTTAGTTGGACTTCTAGTTCCCTAACTTTTCGTTGGGCCGAGACGGATCCTTCGCAGTCTTCTCTTCCTTCTCTCATCGGGAAGGGCGGGTCGCTGGTAGGTACCAACAACCAAACAAAAAAAGTGGGGTCGTGTAGCCAGTCCTCCAGACTTGGGATTTACACAGACTCTGTCAGTATTTAGTAACAGGACGCATGCTGGTGGCCAGAATGTGTTTTTTATCATTAAACGGAAATAGGGCAGTTTTGAGAGAGTTTCACCTTTTTACATAAAAAGAGGGATTGCGAGAATCGCTGGAATCTTAAAATCTGTAGAATACTTGCGAAATGGGACCCTTTTGGTAGAAACGTCCGATTCCCAACAAGTCAATAACGTCCAGAAAGCTCAGTGTCTTGGGCAGCATCCAACAGAAAGTGAACTGCACCACAGTTTAAGCTATAGCAAAGGTGTTGTGCCTTGCAGTGATCTGGTTGATATTCCCAGAGAAGAACTGAAACTGAGTGGTCCCAGGCAGGCATCAAAGCGCAGAACATAATAAAACGGGTTGATGGTTATCTCGTGAAGTTGAACTCATTTCCTCAGCACGTTAAGGCTGGTTTCCTCCACCTCAGTCTGCAGCATCACTTCCCTAACCTGATGCACTGTTTTACCTGTCAGAACTTTGGGCACACCTCCTCAGGTTATAAGGGGTTTGTTCCTTGTGGCACATGTGGAAAGGCTGCCCACCCTGTCTGGAGTAGAGACTGTAGTGCCTTCCTTGAAGAAAGTAAGATCCAGGGAATCAAAACAACTAGAAATATTTCGTATGGAGAGGACAAAATGATCTATAAGGCCATTCAGCCCCCATCATCTGCTGCTTCCTTTGTGTCCCCTCTTAAACAACGAATTCAGAAGACCTATGTTGCTGCCAAAACGGAGGTTGCTAGTGTCAGCATTAGCACCTCAGTTTGCTGGTGCACTTGTGCCATTGCCATTCCTTCAAAGCTCCCTCCAAAAACATGAGACAAGTCTCTTGTCCTTAACGTTGTGGAGCTCTCTGCATCTCCGAAGGTTCACTCCAGTCCACCGTCCAGTGGTGCCACAACCACTACTATGGTTTTGGCCCTGAAGCCTACCCGGGGCAAAAAATCAAAGGTCAAGTGTCCACCATCGATGGAGTATGGAAGTAAACAGTCCAATGCTGTGGATGTCCTACTATCTGATATCTCTCTTGACTCTTTGGTGGAAATGGAACTTGATGAGAGACTGGGGCAATCATATCGCCCCAAGACTGAGTCCCCAACCATTACTTGCCCTCCTCCCTGACGTACGGACAGGTTGAAAGTACAACGCCCATGATAGATGGCTTCCATATTACAGTGGAGCAATAATGGGTTCAGGATACATTAAGAGGAACTGAAACTCCTAGGGGAGAAATGCCCTCTGTGCATGTGTTTACAACAAACACATTCTGAAACCGCTGACACCCCTGTGCTACGTGGCTATACTCTTCACCAGAAAGGATGACCTGACTAGGGACAGGGCCAAGGGGGAGGGGGTGGGGGGTGGCTTTGCTTTTCTGTAAGTGCATCACTCCCCTGCCCCCCCCCCCCCCCCCCAACCCCCCAGCTACCGACCAGCAAGCAGTTGCTGTCGAAATTCATGGGTGTCAGAGGACCATTGTTTGCTCCCTGTACCTCCCTCCACAAGATGCAATCGACTGTGAGGCCCTCATAGATCTTGTGGAACAACTTCCTTGGCCTTTCCTTCTATTGGGAGACTTCAATGCTCATCATTTTTTGTGGGGCTCAGCCTCTACTTGCCCTCAGGGTCGGGTTTTGGAGATAGCAAAACTCTTTTAAAGTGTCTCATTTCCTAATCTAATTCCCTCAGCATCACCCGACTTAATTCGACTACATTCCATTATCCTCGTTTTGCTTTAGTTGATGTTCATCTTATATTCTCCCTTCAAGACACTGTCCATTCCGTTCAACTGCTCTTCCAAGTCCTTTGCTGTCTCAGACATAATTACAATGTCATAGGTGAACCGCAAAGTTTTTATTTCTTCTCCACGGATTTTAATACCTACTCCGAATTTTTCTTTTGTTTCCTTTACTGCTTGCTCAATATACAGATTGAATAACATTGAGGAGAGGCTACAACCCTGTCTCACTCCCTTCCCAACCACTCATATAGAGGTCTATTAAACACAGTCAAAAACCTTTCATAAACACTGATTACAATAAAAGAAATTTTGTTAAAATATTTGAACAAATGCCATTGTAATAAAATTTTGAAGTTGTAAAGGGACTTTATGGACACCCTGTATTAGTATTTAAGGCTTATTACTATTTCATGAGTGAATGTATAAACAGTGTTTTCAGTCCAGCGACCTTTCTGGAATCCAAAGTGTGATATGTTAAGTAAATTGCTTCCACTTAAGTATGCGACTACTCTTGAGTACTTTACTTTCTCGAATATTTTTGAAAAAGACGTCAGTAAGGAAATTTCCTTGACACGTATCTTATAAAGTAGTTTAATAACAGCATATTTTAATCTGTCTGAAAAAATTCCTGTGCCACTAATGCATTACGTATATCACTAAGGACATTACATATTAAGCACGAACATCTTTTCAGAATTCTGTAATACCATCAACCCCACAAGAGCTTTTGTTTTTTTAGAATTTTATTAATTTCAGTGAAGGAAGTTGCTTCTAGATGCTTAAAATTCTGTGGAATAACATTTTTAATATATTCACCTGCTTCTTCAATTGAACCACGTAACCGTATATTTGCTGTTACGTAAGTGATTGTTAAAAGTACTTGCAACTTGTGAATCATCACCGACAATTCTTCAGTTAAATTGTTATAGAAACTAGTACAATGACTGACTGTCCTGTCTTCCGTCTGACAGTGTCCCATGGAGTTTTAATCTTATTATCTGCAATTTTTATTTTTGTCAGGACATGCTTACTTCTGGACACTTTTATGACTTTCCTTAACATGCTACAGTACTTCTTTGTAGTATGCAAGTAATGTCGGATATTGACATACTCTGGTCTTTATATAAATTTCCTTCTTCCTCTTGCAAGAGCTTTTAATTCCCTTAGTAATCACGGCTTACTTGTATTTTTAATGGATCTTTTCGATAATTTTTTTTAGGTAAGCAACTTCCAAGTCTTGACAGATATTTGCTGTAGAATAAACTGAATTTGACGTCAGCATATCTTTTTACATATGCGTCATCCTGTACTGCACTTTTAGCTTAAACATTGTATCCTTCTCTCTTTAATGGGCTTCACTGCTTTTTATGAACCTGCCTCTGGGTTGTAAGGTGCCATACTATTTATTTCTATTAATTGTGCATCCTGATCAGATAATCCATTAGCAATTGAGTACACACTAATTGCTTTAATCTGATAACTGTCTACATACATGTTATCAAACAGTGTCCTATTCTTTTGCTGCACACGAGCTGAAAATTGACTATTGAAATTGAACCGAAACACCCAAACAATTATTCTACTGAACTTTTCCTGTCTGTATCTTTTAAGAAATCTGCACTGAAATCTCCACAAACTGCTAACTGTTTCTTCTTGTTTGACAGGGAGCTCAGTAATACATCTATGCTGCTCATAAATAGTTGAAAGTTTCCTATATGGGATCTGCATATTGTTACAATTATAAGAGAAGTATTCTGCAGTAATGACCAACAAGCACATACTTCTAGGTTCTGACCAATAAAAAAACTATTTGTCTCAATACTTTTGACTTCGTGTCCAACGTTTTCCTCCTTTTTCCACATTAACTCTACCGTAAATGATGCTAGTCTATAATCGCTGACATTTACCTTCTCCATACCAGTGGTTACAAGGTGTTCAGAGAGACACAGAATATCTATCCCTTCAGAATTTTCCATATCTTCTAGGCATACAATAACCTCATCTATATTGTTTATCAATCCTCTAATGTTCTGATGAAACAAATTAATTTTATTTTCCTGGAAACTATTGCACATATTATGGTCTTATACTGCTCTAATTTCTTTCAATACTCTCTGTTTGTAACCTGACTCTAACCTAAAAAGGTGCCCCTTCGATTCCAGTAATAACAGGAATTTTGTCTTATGTGCTTATGGCCCCTCTTAAATTTTCTGAAAGGTGTGCAGCTAATTTTTCCTTCCCCCTCCTATTTAATCGCAGGCCATGATTGGCGTATCCCCATCTCCTACACCGCAGCAACAGACAAGGCACATGATATGAGACTTTGATTCAGTCAAAAGCAACTCACTCAGTTCTTTTCACACACCTAACAGCCGTGTTAAACCAGGACTGGTCGCGCCGCTGGAAATCTTCATCAAACCCCTCACGAGTGTACTTTGCTTCTTCTACTTTCTCCAGATCATCTTTAACGCTATGTTCTAAGTTGTTAGGCAGACTTTTTCTTTCTCCTCCTACAATAAGTACCTTATCCTCCCCATGAAAATCTCTACACAAGTCCCCTATGTTTTCTGTCACATGGGTAAGCCTAGCGCTAGGTTTCACTGTGTTGTGACCTGGTATTCTGCGCCTAGCTCTTCCTGTAGCAAGTGGCCTACACGTCTCCTGTGACTCTCGTCTCTCGCGCAGATGTGAGCGGTAGGCATCGATCGGGTTGCGGTCGACGACGATGTCGTCGTTAGCGCGACTTGAGTGGCGTCAAACGTAGCTCGAGGAACCATGGCCTACAATAGGGAAGATTACAGTTAGTATCTCATAAATGACACATTTATTGCAGCAGAAGCTCAGATAGCACAAGAATTGTGTAGGAAATTCACCACAAGCCTTTCAAATCAGCCATCCCGTCTTTATTGGAACATGGAAGCTACTGAAAACGTAACAGTGTATTTCCTGATGAATCTGAAATGACTCCTTCTCAGTGTGTGCCTGCCATCTCGCGCACAATAGGGCTCTAATTTGTAGAACAATAATTCGACTGTAGTCTGGTCGTAAATACAGCTACACCTTTATTTGGAACTAACTAGATAAATCCTAGAACAACTGTTAACAGAAGAGATGCTATTTGCGATCGAGAATTGCTTTTAAGACAACGCTGACCTATTAACAGGGTCACAATAATGAGTTAATGACTTCTAGGTAAAAATTTGTATTTTCCATTTTACTGTTTCACAACGTCTCACACCGCAAACCTATGCACATCGAATTCGTTTCAGAAGTCTTGCAAAGACGTCACTAACGGTTTACGGTATGTCACTCATCCTCCCAAGCCGTGTCTTCTCAAACGCCAAAACCGTAGTTGTAGCTACTGTTTCCTATAGGCGTATGACTGTCACAACAGTTATTGCACTGCCGACATGGAGTACACCACAGAACTGCAGAAACGCCTTAACAAGTCTGTATTTGCAATTCGAGTGTTAGCAGACATAGGCGACATAAAGGTGAAAAAGCTTGCATACTTTGCTTACTTTCATTCCATAATGTCATATGGTATAATATTTTGGGGTAACTCTTCAAGTCAAACGAAAGTTTTCAGAGTCCAAAAGCGTGTAATACGTATTATTTGTGAAGTAAATTCACGGACGTCCTGTAGAAACCTCTTCAAAGAACTGGGTATACTAACTACTGCCTCTCAGTATATTTACTCCTTAATGAAATTTGTCCTAAATAATATCTCTTTTTCCAACAAACAGCTCAGTTCATACATACAATACCAGGAACAAAAATGATCTGCACAAGGGCATAAAAGCACTTACTTTAGTTCAAAAATGGGTCCACTAATCAGGAACACTCATCTTCAATAATATGCCAGCAAACATAAAAAATTTAGTTACAAATAAAGATCATTTTAAAAGGAGCCTGAAAGACTTACTAGTGGCCAACTCCTTCTACTCCACTGACGAATTTTTTAATAGAAACAAATGATGCATTGTATATATTCATACTATTAGTATTCTTATTTCAGCTTTAAAAAAAAGTGACATGTTCCACATTCACGAGGATCTCCTCAGCACGGATCTATGGAACGAAAACCTAATCTAATCTCTAATCTATCTGCAGACACGTGTTTCGATTTGACTACAGGATGGAAGATTAATGGTAGCTGTTCTTCGCGAGGTGTGTAGTGTGCCAGGATGACGCCTATTTCTACACAAAACAGGGGTTACCATAAATAGAGCTACATCTTTATTTAGAACTAACTAGATACTTGCTAGAACAGTTGTTAACAGAAGAGAAGCTATTTGCGATCGAGCAGTGTTTCTAAGACAACGCTTATTTATCAACGAATTGTTAGTAATAGACTAACATTTGAAAGGCTTAACAGTGACTGCAATTAATGTATTGTGTCTACCCACTCGTCGAATATAGGGTGCCTCGGATCGCTAGACAACAATTCACGAAAGTCCCATTAATGGAGTTTATTACCGTAAAGGAAATTGACAATACTTAACTTTGGCTATTCACAAAGGTGTGCCAAGCGAATGGTGACGTGCAAATAATCAATGTCCTTCGGTATATAAAAGTTCAATGCAAGCAAAACAATACAGTTAAGAAGTCACTGCTATAGCGTTTGTATGACGGCTCGTCTTCCTCTCCGGCCGCGGCCAGGCGCGCTTTGGAAGAGCTCGGCTGTAAGTACTGAGCAGCGTGCTGGAAGCCAATATCGAAAGACATGCGCGCCAATGACGAAGGAACACCCGACACCACAGTCAGTCCGAGAGCCATCTATGTACACAAAGGTACTTTTGCGAAGTTGCATATGGAGGTCGTGAAACTGAAGATAATATAGCGAGGCTGGAGTAGTGTCCTTAGGAAGCCAATGAAAGCCAAGATTAACACGGGCCATTTCATGAAGCCAAGGTGGTGACGGGTTGACCAGGAGGGTGGCAGGTAGCGTGAAATTAAGCTGCTGTAGCAAGTGCCGAAAGCGGACTCCAGAAGGTAACAGATAAGAGGGACGCGCCCCATACTGGCGATCAAAGGAATCATCCAAGAAGGCAGACAAACGGCATGCATACCTGCTGAGGAGAAAGTCATGGCGGTAGGACAGTGGTAGTTCAGCAGCTTAAGCATACAGACTCTCGACTGGGCTAGTGTAAAAGGTGCCAGTGGCCAAATGGATGCCACGATGGTGGATACTGTTCTACATCTACATCTACATTTATACTCCGCAAGCCACCCAACGGTGTGTGGCGAAGGGCACTGTACGTGCCACTGTCATTACCTCCCTTTTCTGTTCCAGTCGCGTATGGTTCGCGGGAAGAACGACTGTCTGAAAGCTTACGTGCGCACTCGAATCTCTCTAATTTTACATTCGTGATCTCCTCGGGAGGTATAAGTAGGGGGAAGCAATATGTTAGATACCTCATCCAGAAAAGCACCCTCTCGAAACCTGGCGAGCAAGCTACACCGCGATGCAGAGCGCCTCTCTTGCAGTGTCTGCCACCTGAGTTTGCTAAACATCTCCGTAACGCTATCACGGTTACCAAATAACCCTGTGACGAAACGCGCCGCTCTTCTTTGGATCTTCTCTATCTCCTCCGTCAAACCGATCTGGTACGGATCCCACACTGATGAGCAATACTCAAGTATAGGTCGAACGAGTGTTTTGTAAGCCACTTCCTTTGTTGATGGACTACATTTTCTAAGGACTCTCCCAATGAATCTCAACCTGGTACCCGCCTTACCAACAATTAAGTTTATGTGATCATTCCACTTCAAATCGTTCCGCACGCATACTCCCAGATATTTTACAGAAGTAACTGCTACCAGTGTTTGTTCCGTTATCATATAATCATACAATAAAGAATCCTTCTTTCTATGTATTCGCAATACATTACATTTGTCTATGTTGAGGGTCAGTTGCCACTCCCTGCACCAAGTGCCTATCCGCTGCAGATCCTCCTGCATTTCGCTACAATTGCGGCATTAGAGAATTGTAGCGAAATGCAGGAGGAACTTCCCTGTATCAGCATCATCCGCGAAAAGCCGCATGGAACTTCCGACACTATGTGCTAGGTCATTTATATATATTGTGAAAAGCAATGGTCCCATAACACTCCCCTGTGGCACGCCAGAGGTTACCTTAACGTCTGTAGACGTCTCTCCATTGATAACAACATGCTGTGTTCTGTTTGCTAAAAACTCTTCAATCCAGCCGCACAGCTGGTCTGACATTCCGTAGGCTCTTGCTTTGTTTATCAGGCGACAGTGCGAAACTGTATCGAACACCTTCCGGAAGAGACAGCATTAGAGGGATGTACGTGCAGATTCATAAACAAAGCACGCATAGTCGAGTTTCGAATGGACAAGGGCCAGTACAAACGGAGGAGGGTGGTTCGATTGGCATCCCAGGAAGTACCATTGAGGAAACGTAGGACATTGAGGGACCGCGTACTTCGTGCTAAACCTGTGAACCGGAATGTTCGCTCTGCTGTGTGCTGTGCTCTACGAGATGGCCACCGGCCTCTCCCTCTGGTAAGTCGCCGTGAGCGTCTGCAGAGCCGCACGCTACCTAGTCTGACACTGCCAGCACAGTGCGCTGCGGCTGTCGCGCAATTTGGCTGCCTATCTTCAATCTTATAACTGATGGGTCAAGCGCTCGTCAGCTTCGGCCAATGACGTGCTGTGTGAGGTCATGAGTTAAAGGTGCGAAGGATGTGAGAGGCCTATTATTAGATGTTATCCGTGGTTGTCTTAGTAGCTGGTGTAAACTGTGCTGTTTATTCCAAATATGACTTCATGTGTCAAAGCAGACGCCTGGAATCGGACCCTCAGCTGATTACCAATCGGCTAGGCATTCTGGCGTGCTGAGGGTAATTGCTCTCATGCCTCATATCTATTGGAAAGATGCAAAGTGGTTGTAATTAAACTTCACTACTTGAGAGGGCACCATGAAAAGCTGGTGACCGGAGGACGATGAGGATTTGTGGAAACATTTATAAGGAAATGCGGAAGAGAAATAACGAATAAACCATCGAAAGAATCACACTTTAATTTCCATATGAGAAGATAACAATTGTTACCATGCTTATGATCCAAGTTACAAACGCTGCTCCTTGTGACGACCATCTGCATCGATGTACGGATATCATTTGACAATTGTTTGCAGCACTTCTCGAACGGTGGACCATGCAATGTTCAGCTGTCGTAAAACAGCTCTTGCACTACATGATGATAGCACATTGCGTCCAGTGTTCGCAGCCATGGCAACAGAAACTTCATCAACAATTTGTGGTCCAATTCCTGTCGGCCTCTCCCAGGAACAATTTGCAAACCGCCAGTTAATTCGGATTTCCAAATCATGTTCTTCAACCCCAGTACGGAAAAAGGACACCTCCGTATTCCTGTAATGTGTCGGTACTAGCGAAGAGTAGCAGCACTATTACTGTTGTTTTGGTAAAACAAGTTCACGAGTAAAACCTTGTTCAGCTTTTCCATACCCATGTTTAGCAACTATAATGTGCACTGATGCTTGCGTTTCAGCCCTACATCACCTTACCAGTACCGGAATCTAACGGCAGTTCAAGACATTAACACTACTAATAGCCCGATATTTGCAGCCCGCAGTCTGAACATCATTCCTATGAAGTTGGATACCCATATAGTAAATAGTTTTCTGGCCACACTGGCAAAGGTAGTGGCGGTTTAATTATATTTCTAAAAGTTACACGATAAATTTATAACCGTCTAAGGATGTCTTAGGGAAATTGTCAGATGCGGGCAAGCAGAATTTACTGAAAACACGTTAAGTTAAAATGGCACCACTAATAAATGGTTACAGCAGTTTCAAAGAATAAAGTGAGTGAATTATTCAACGATCTCTAATTAACTCAAAGCTTTTTCTGTGTAATTTCGAGAATAAGCGTTGTGTAGATTTGCAGAGTGTTCTCTCTGGTCGGCATTATTCTGTTACGTCACCTTGGTGTTTATGGTCTAGTGGAAAAACTGAGATCTATTTAACTATATGTACATAAAAACTATCAGATTACGCTTTTATGTAGAAAAGAAAACAGTACAAGCCCTTTTAGATGTGCCGCGAGTATTATCAGCATTAACGCACTGCTTTATATGATAGACGTGAAATGCACAACAAGTAGCTACTCGGACGAAACGAGTTAAGAGATCAATCCAGACATTCTGATAATTCCCTTGAGAAATATACTATGTAGGACGGCTACATATAAAAAAGAAGTGAGTCAGTTTGCTTTATCAGTCCAGTGTTGCACTGAAACTGCACACACACGTCATATATGTACAATCGGTTAATCACACTCGATTATGATTACTTGAAGCAAAGCAGCATTTGCGATGTGAAAAATACGGTATGTATTGGTCATAAGTGGAAACATAATTACAGGGACATTATAATACGGATACGAATCTCCAGTTGATATAACATCGAAAGATCTTTGAGATATTTGGGAAGCTACGTATTCAATATCACTGATAAATACACAGCTACCCCGAAGAATTTTATTGTTAAGGTTTCTGCTTTTTCAATTTATGATTATCCGTAATATCGCAACTTAAGAACCTCACCGGTCCCCGAAAAATGGCGGCAACATCGCCGCCACGCGGACTAAAAATGCAGTTTAGCCAGGAAACACTGCTTTACACACCTAGACACATTACTGACAACTTTGGATGTTTCAGTATGTGCGATTCATCTCAAATACGAGGGTTGGAACTTAAATAGTGGCAACTATTTATTCACAACCGATACAAAAGATTTACATGTTTGCACCTGTTACTGTCCTTCAAAGTAGTCACCAGCGTTGTGTAGAACCCGTTGCCAGCGATGTGGAAGGCGTAGTATTCCGTTAGTAGAGCCTGTTCTGTTGATGGTGCGAACGGAGCGGTCTAGTGTCTGTCGAATCTCTGGAACAGTTCTGAAGCGAATGCCACGAAGTGGTTCCTTCATCTTCAGAATCAAATCAAGGACTTAATTCCGTGGAGTATGGTGGATGGTACAGTACTTCCCAGTCTCACCGACCGAACAGAGAAGCCACAGCTTGCGCTGTATGCTCCCGCGCGTTTTCGTGCAAAATGATGGGTGGGTTGCGTAGGAAGTGCCGCCGTTTCTTTCGCAAAGCTATAATTTTGCACGACAATGCACGGGTGCATACAGCACAAGCTGTGGCTGCTCTGTTCGGTCGATGGGACTGGGAAGTACTGTAATATCCACCATACTCCCCGGACTTAAGCCCTTGTGACATTGATTTGGTTCCGAAGATGAAAGAACCTTCGTATAATGCATTTCAGCGATGAATTTGTTATTTGCTCAATAATAGTAAATCGTTCGTTCAACGGGACACGTGGTGTACATTATACGTAGTAGGAAATATCGTTTCTTTTTTTTTTTTTTTTTGGTCATCAGTCTACTGACTGGTTTGATGCGGCCCGCCACGAATTCCTTTCCTGTGCTAACCTCGTCATTTCAGAGTAGCACTTGCAACCTACGTCCTCAATTATTTCCCTGACGTATTCCAATCTCTATCTTCCTCTACAGTTTTTGCCCTCTACAGCTCCCTCTAGTACCATGGAAGTCATTCCCTCATGTCTTAGCAGATGTCCTATCATCCTGTCCCTTCTCCTTATCAGTGTTTTCCACATATTCATTTCCTCTCCGATTCTGCGTAGAACCTCCTCATTCCTTACCTTATCAGTACACCTAATTTTCAATATTCGTCTATAGCACCACATCTCAAATGCTTCGATTCTCTTCTGTTCCGGTTTTCCCACAGTCCATGTTTCACTACCATACAATTCTGTACTCCAGACGTACATCCTCAGAAATTTCTTCCTACAATTTGATATTAGTAGACTTCTCTTGGCCATAAATGCCTTTTTTGCCATAGCGAGTCTGCTTTTGATGGCCTCCTTGCGCCGTCCGTCATTGGTTATATCGTATGAGGGTCCTAAAAACGATTGATGTGTTTAGTTTCGATGTTGGAGACTCATCCTGGAACGCATCGTCCAAGAATAAAGCCAAGCAAAGGTAGTTTTTTCCTCTTCTACACGTCCGTCTCTACTCCGCAGTCCACCCAGCGGAACGTTGAGGAGGCTGCTCCTGGCAACACTATCAAACCTATCCCTCACTCACCCTATTCCTCTCCTCTCCACTCTACCCCAACCAATTCTGTTCTCGCATGGATTGTGAGAACCATGACTGTCGGCAGATCTCCGAGTGAGCTCTCTTCGTGGCCATTTCGCGGAAGAATGTAATTTCACGTCGACAGCACAATGATTAGAGACGAAGCTCAAGCTCGGATTACGAACGGATGGGTAAGGAAACCGATAACACCCTTTTCAAGGGAAGTATCCCGGCATTTGCCTAGAGAGCTTTAGGGAAATCACAGGAAGCCTAAATCTGGATGAGTGGACAAAGATTTTAACCGTCGTCCACCTCACTCGGTCCCTAACGAAATGGGCCGCTCTTTGCTGGATCTTCTGCACCTTTTTCTTAAATATCATCCTGATAAGAGTCCCAGACCGGTGGTCAGAACTCAACAGAGTGGCGGAAGTTTGTTTCTTAAGCCACTTCCTTCGTGGATGAATTACATAGCCTTAAGTTTCTTTCGGTGGATCTCTGTCATCTGCATTTGCTACTGCTAGCTATGTGGCATCATTCAAATGCGGATTGCTTCAGACTGTTAATCCTAGGTATTTTCGCCCGTTGTTGTTTCCTATAATCTATTGCTAATAGCGTAATGGAACAGTAATGGATCTCTTCGCTTTACGTTTACTTCCTGCTTTTCTGTACAGTCCTCTGCCATTGGGCAACAGCATCTTCCCCGGAAATCCTCACTAGATCATTCATATACATTGTAAACGGTGACTGCCATGTAACTCTACCTTGTGTACACTCCCGAAATTTCTCTTATCTCAATTTGTTGCTTCCCATTAAGAACGGCAGATTGGTTTCTGCCTGCAAGGAAGTCCTGCTCCAATCACAAACCAGGTTCGATACTCGAATAGCTCTTATTTCGTTCACTAATCGTCAGTGCAGAACTGTATGGAATACGTTCCGAAAATCAAACAACACTGCATCTACTCGGGGACCGTCGTCTACTGCGCTCTAGATCTCATGGTTGAATAGAGTGAGCTTACATCCCAGAGATCGGAATCCATTCTGGTTCCCACAGAGGAGATTTTCTTTCTCCAGGAAAATCATAATTCGTCCACATAAAATACAGGGTGATTATAGTTAATGTTAAACTTTCAAACCGCTGTACAGATAACATCACTGGTCAAAATGACGTCAAACTGCAACGGAATATTATCGGAGAAGGGGGAAAACGTATGGAAGAAGAAAAATAAATAATTGCAAAATGTAGCAATAGGTGGCACTGTAAGCATCATAATTTAATAGTGGTTGACAACAAATAACGGTCTATCCGATGATATATGTGGTTGGATAGAAAGTTTTCTAACAGACAGGGAGCAGTATGTCGTCCTGAACGGGGTGACTTCAACAGAAAACAAGTGTAACTTTAGGTGTGCCCCAGGGCAGCGTAACAGGTGCTCTGCTTTTTACGATTTGCATAAACGATCTGGTTGATGGTAGTGACAGCGGCCTTAGACTGCTTGCCGATGATGCTGTAGTCTACAGGAAAGTAGTATCGTACGAAAGCTGTGAACAAATCAATGAGGATTTGTAGAAAAGAAATGCGTGTTGTAACGACTGGCAGTTATCTATCGATATTATTAAGTGTAACCCACTGGGTATAGCAAGGCGAAAATCCCCATTAATGTACGAGTACAAAATAAATGCTCAGTCTTTAGAAGCGGTAGCGTCCGTCAAGTATCTGGGTGTGACTATTCGAAATGATCTCAAATGGAATGATCGGGTTACACAAGTAACGGGTAAGGCGAACTATAGAGTGCAGTTTATTGGTAGAATCCTGAAGAGATGCAATCCTTCAACAAAGGAAATAGCTTCAATACGTTAGTTCGTCCGGTCTTGGAGTACTGTTCGTCTGTATGGGACACTTACCAGTTGGGTCTGATTCAAGAGATTGAGAAGGTCCGAAGAAGAGCGGCAAGATTCGTGACTGGTACACTTAGCCATCGCGAGAGCGTTACAAATCTCATAGAAAGTTTGATTTTGGGACACACTTGCAGATAGACGGCGCGCTAGACAGAAGGGGCTGCTCACTAAATTCCGGAATGCGATCTTGACCGAAGATGTAGAGAATATATTATTACCACCAACTTTCAAATCGCGCAATGATCACGATTCAAATATAAGGGAAATAAGAGCTCGTACCGAGACGTTCAGACAGTCGTTTTTACCTCGCGCGATCCGCGAGTGAAACAGAGGGTGGGGGGGGGGGGGGGGGGGGGGAGGGGGAAATATGACTTTGACGCGAATTGTGCCCTCCACCACACACCGCTTGGTGGCTAGCGGAGTATATATGTAGATGTAGGTGTAGATGACAAATGAATCATACAACAATGTCTAAGGTGTACGTTTGACGTTAAACAAAATGTACTGCTCAGTGTGCATAGGTGTATAGATATACTACTGATAGTTATGTAAGCCCATCCACCACAGCAAGGTCATATCAAATCGGATGAGAAAGATCAGGTTTTAATTATCCTGAGCCCAAAAACCGCATAAGAATCATCACTCGCATCGGTTTTTATTGTCCTGAGGCCAAAACCGCATAAAAGCATCAATCACATTAGTTTTTAATCGTCCTGAGGTCAAAAACTGCATAAAAGCATCAATCCATATAAAGTTGGATTATTAATTTCCGTATGATTGGCGCAAAACATGTTCAGTATGCTGTCCACCGTTTTCTGCAACAAGTTGAAAACGAGAAACAGCATGTTTCACAGCTGTTCAAAGTGTTTCGGGGATCATGTTCTGAATCTGTTGCGCAATGCATGCCTTAAATGTAACTAAGTTAGCAGTCGGAACACTGAACACAACATCATTCAGACAGCTCCACAGCCAGAAGTCACACGGATTAAGATCAGGTGATCGGTACAGCCAAGCTGTAGGAACATGGCGGCTGATAATTCTAGCATTTACAAAATGGCGCTTCAGCATGTGCGGAGGTGCCCTATCTTGCATAAAAATGATCCCATCTACACATCTACGCTGTTGGAGAGCGGGAATAACGTGGTTGCGCTAAAGACACTCGTAGCGCTTACCAGTGACGGTACAGGTAACAGGACCGGAAGCACCTGTCTCTTCGAAAAAATATGCCCCTATAATAAATAATGCCATAAACCCGCACCACACAGTGACCTTTTCTGGATGAAGTGGTACTGGTTGTTTTGCGTGTGGATTTTCCGTTGCCCATATACGACAATTCTGTATATTGACATATCCTGTCTGATGGAAGTGGGCTTCGTCTGTCCACAAAATCTTCCACTGCCAATCCCTGTCCACTCCCTTGCGAGCAAGAAATTGTAAAGCAAAGGCCTCTCTTGCTGGCAGGTCAACAGGAAACAGCTCGTGCACATGGGTAACTTTGAATGGATAGCAAAGAAGGATGTTTTGTAGGATTTTACGCGCTGTGCTCATGGGTATGTCGAGGCAGTTCTCGGTGCACTACACGTTTGCACACCACCACTCGACTCCTCCTGCACTGCTGTGGCTGCTGCTTCCACTGACGTCGAATCAATTCGTTTCCTCCCTCTACCAGATCGCACACCAAAAGAACCCGTCATTTCCAATTTCCGAATCATTTTCTCCAGACCCACGACAGTCATCGGACCAATGCCTGTTTTCAAACCCTTCAGTGTTCGGAACTTCTGCAGAGCGACGCGTTCACAGTCGTCATCCTTGTAATACAGCTTCACAAGCAGACCGCGATCCTACATTGAGAGAGTCATGGCGAACGTCGCAGAAGTGAAAGAAGGAAAATCCGTATCCCGGCATGTTTATACCGACTTCCATGAGTCGTGCGCACGATAAGCGTTTTCATTTACGAATTCTGTCACATACAATGCCATCTACTCATCAATTTTCAAACTTTTTTTTCTTCTGCCATACGTTTCCCCCTTCTCCGATAATATTCCGTTGCAATTTGATGTCATTCTGACCAGTGGTGTTATTTCTACAGCGTTTTGAAAGTTTAAATTTAATTATAGTCACCCTGTATATTCCACAGTTCTACAACAGGATGACGTCAGCTGTTAAACCCAATAATCGTATGCCTGTAACCGACGACTCCTTTTACCCATTCGCTTGGTAATCTTCGGTGTTTTAACCATCTACGATAAACTGACGCTAGAAACGGAGCAAGTTCTTTTGCATAACCTCTACTTGGGATGACTGAAAGGACGAACAGTATTTTTATATTCTATAGTAAAACAGTTTCGGAAAACCGATTCCGCATTTCAGCCTTCTGTCATCTTCCGTTTCGGTGCTAATTTGTGACTGAACGGCTGAATAGATATTTCTAATGCGCTTACTGGTTTTCGCAACTCCAAGAGTTCTTCAGATCTTCAGTAACATCGGTTGGCAGAATTTTTCCTTATTTTTAGCCAACGTGAGTAGACAACAGAACGGATCCTGTTGTACGCTGACCTCATCCTCATCCCCGTGTAAGTATAATTGATGACTATCACCCCTATTAAATGTGCGTCTCATTAACGACCAAACACCGTAGAGATTGAAGACAAGGCAGATTGTGGACGGAGGCTCATAAGAGAGAATAGTTCTGTATCTGGGTCTGCATTAACATCTACATCAGCCACTGTACAACCTGCGGAGGTGATTGTGTAATACAGCACAACTTTCTTCCTCCCCGATACAATGCCAAACGAGGAATAGAAATGAAGATCGTAGGTACACTTGTGGTAGTCCAAATGGTAAGGGTCTCAACCAAATAAATAACTCAACAATTGTTGGAACGAGGATTTTTTTAGCGACTCCCTTAGTCAGCAGATTCCAGTCTAGGAGTTCTTCTGATTAATCTCAGTCTCGCAGCTGCCTTCGCCACGGTTTGATTTATATACTTTAACATTTTGCAACTTTATGATTGGCAACAACGACCGGTCGTCACCGTGGAGTCAAATATATGAGTCTTTCTTCCATTTACGCCTTTTATATTTTTTTATATTTTCTTAAGTCAAGAGTCAGTGAAACTGCTTTGATACCACTGCTCGTCATCTTTAAGTTCTATATTTCATGACTTTTTTTCACGGTGTGAGATTTTGTTACTACTCGCATATTGCCTGTGCCTAAGAGCCCTAAGACTTTTGTCTGCCGGTTCCTTTATCGAATATACTGTGAACAATAACAGTTCTCTCACAATTCAATGTGGTACACGATACGTACTTCCAGTTTTAACGATTTCTAATCATAGGCGCAGGAGACCCAGAAATAGAATAAGAGTTTAGCAAAGCTCTGGAAGGCTTAGGATCAAAGAAGGCGGAACGGGTAGTTAACATCCATTCGGAGTCAACTAAACGATTATCCAAGTCGGTGTGTAGAATCTATGAGACTGAAGACATACCACAATCTCGGAAACATCAAGGGCAAGATAAGAGCGAGAACCATCGCACAGTTAGCTCAACAGCTCATACGTCTAAGTTACTGACAACAATAACACACAGAAGAATGGGAAAGAAAATTAAGGATCCGTCAGATGACGATCACTTTGACTTTTGGAGAGGTAAAGGCACCAGAGAGGCAAATTTGACCTAGCAATTGATAATGAATGCATGACAAAAGGAAAACCAAGACACTTTCACAGCATTTGTCGACAGAACATAGGTTCGACAATGTAAAATTATGCAAGCTGTCCAAAACTCTGCGAAGAATAGGCGTAAGCTTTAGGGAAAGACAGGTAATACACAACATGTGCAAAAACCAAGAGGGAACGTCCAAGAATGAAGTGCTCTGCTGTTCAGTGTATACGTCGGAGGAGCAATGAGGGAAACAAACGAAAGTTTCAGGAGTGAGATTAAAATTCAGGATGAAAGGATATAAATTATTCGCTGATGACGTCGGTGTGTTCGGTTCTGAGAATGTGCATTTGGAGCACAGTGTTGTTTGGTAGTGAATAATGGACTAGTGGAAATCGGAAAAGAAGGGAACCAGAGCGTTTGAGACGTGGTACTACAGGAGAATGTTGAAAATTAAGTGGGCTGCTAAGAGAAGCAATGAAAAGGTTCTCCAGAGAACCGACGAAGAAAGGAACGTACAGGTAACACTAACAAAAAGGAGGGGCAAGATGAAAGGACACGTGTGAAGGCACCAGGGAATAGCTTCCACGGTACTAGAGGGAGGTATAGAGGATAAAAGCTGAAGGGGAAGAAAGCGATTTGAATGTATGCAACAAATAATTTGACGATGTAGGTTGCAGCTGCTACTCTGAGCCGAAGAGTTTCACACAGAAGAGGAAGTTGTGGCGCGCCACATCAAACCAGTGAGAAGACTGATTACACACACACACACACACACACACACACACACACACACACACACATAACCTCCGTCAGATTAAATCACCAAACATGTGGCGGCATTTCTAGCATCAGTTTCTTAAAGCGCTGACGTGCATCCCACTAATAGCAGCATACGGTATAACATTATCTCCTGTTCATCCAATCCAAGTCTTTTAAAATGTCACAAAGAAGTAGTACGTTTTATTCGCTATATGTTTTCGAAAAAACAACCTTTTATGTAACGGACTTCAGTTAATAAGTCACGCATGTCTAAAGTTTTCTCACAGGAATTTCCGTCATAAGTGCATCTGTAATTCACTATAGTGTCAATGCGTGGTCTCTTACAACTACAACTTGGAACGAGCAACGCGAAACATTATTTACCTCAGTGATTGTACAACAGCGCTTCACGTAATCATCAAAGTGCGAAACTAAATACACGACATAAATTGGAATATTTGAAAGACATGGAATCTCATTACTTATCTGATTGACTATATTTTATTTTATTCTACACTACTTCACCTGAAGTCTGAAAATGATGTCGATTTGTAATTGTTATTGTAAATTAGTTGTGCTAAGTATTTGCGACATTGAAGGCATAATGGATTAAATTTTGTAATCACTGCTGCATAGTATTTTTTTTTTTTTTAGTCACAATAACCGTTCGCTGGCCGCTGTGGCCGAGCGGTTCTATTCGCTTCAGTCTGGAACAGCTCGACCGTCACGGTCGCAGGTTCGAATCCTGCCTCGGGCATGGTTGTGTGTGATGTCCTTAGGTTAGTTAGGTTTAAGTAGTACTAAGTTCTAGGTGCCTGATGACCTCAGATGTTAAGTCCCATAGTGCTCAGAGCCATTTGAACAATTTGAATAACCGTTTAAATATCTTTTCTTATGTCAATCGTTACAAAGATATTTGTTCTTTCCTCTTACTTTTTCAGGCTGGTGTGGGAACTACTGTTTTCAGAGATGATGACGTAAGTAACAAGTGTGCCTTTTTTTCATGGTAGATGATGTGGAGTAACAGAATTTTATCAGTTACGTATGTTTCACGTCTGATGGACCCTAACTGCATCGCAATTTCCTTGTCATATTGAAATTTGACAGGGTGGCCGTCATACCTATTGACTTAATACTTCTAGAAGAACGCTGCACCTAAACTTAAAAAAAAAAAAGGTTGGCGCGTGCTACCTGGGGCGTGTTTATAAGATACGAAGAACTTGTGGAGTACGATAGTGATGGACTCAGGAGAAAAAGTCCATTATTGTTGCGAAGAAACTGTAGCGGAATACCTCTAAAGTGGTAAATGGAAATAATGTGAAACGTAAACGACCACCAACGTTGCTGAGAGATCGACACGCCTTTCTGCCATGCGGAGGACTTGAGTTCAGTTCTCGGTTCTGTCAGGGATTTTTCCATTGCGGGACTGGAATGGGGGGTACTTAGCCTTGTGTTGCCAACTGCGGGGTACTTCACAGAGATGTGGCAGCTCAACGTCTGGAAAGTTGGCAACGGCCGGCACTACAGTGTACTGACTACCTGACCCTCTGTATCATATCCAAGTGATGCCGAGGGTAACATGCCAACTTGGATGGCGTCTCACGGTTGTTGGCGCGGCAAGGAGACGTCCCTACGCACAACCTAAGCAAGAGAGGCCGATTAGGGATTCCAACTTCTAATTTCGCACGGTTGGAACTAAAAGAACCAACGGAGGTTAGTAGGGCTCCAGTTGATACTTTGATACTGATGACACACAGAGGCAACACGAAAGAGATGTCACAGTATGTCACATGACAAACTGAAAGCTTTGGATCGAGGCAGCCAGGTAGAAGCAATATTTCTTGATTTCCGGAAAGTGCACTCCTGGAAATTGAAATAAGAACACCGTGAATTCATTGTCCCAGGAAGGGCAACTTTATTGACACATTCCTGGGGTCAGATACATCACATGATCACACTGACAGAACCACAGGCACATAGACACAGGCAACAGAGCATGCACAATGTCGGCACTAGTACAGTGTATATCCACCTTTCGCAGCAATGCAGGCTGCTATTCTCCCATGGAGACGATCGTAGAGATGCTGGATGTAGTCCTGTGGAACGGCTTGCCATGCCATTTCCACCTGGCGCCTCAGTTGGACCAGCGTTCGTGCTGGACGTGCAGACCGCGTGAGACGACGCTTCATCCAGTCCCAAACATGCTCAATGGGGGACAGATCCGGAGATCTTGCTGGCCAGGGTAGTTGACTTACACTTTCTAGAGCACGTTGGGTGGCACGGGATACATGCGGACGTGCATTGTCCTGTTGGAACAGCAAGTTCCCTTGCCGGTCTAGGAATGGTAGAACGATGGGTTCGATGACGGTTTGGATGTACCGTGCACTATTCAGTGTCCCCTCGACGATCACCAGTGGTGTACGGCAAGTGTAGGAGGTCGCTCCCCACACCATGATGCCGGGTGTTGGCCCTGTGTGCCTCGGTCGTATGCAGTCCTGATTGTGGCGCTCACCTGCACGGCGCCAAACACGCATACGACCATCATTGGCACCAAGGCAGAAGCGACTCTCATCGCTGAAGACGACACGTCTTCATTCGTCCCTCCATTCACGCCTGTCACGACACCACTGGAGGCGGGCTGCACGATGTTGGGGCGTGAGCGGAAGACGGCCTAACGGTGTGCGGGACCGTAGCCCAGCTTCATGGAGGCGGTTGCGAATGGTCCTCGCCGATACCCTAGGAGCAACAGTGTCCCTAATTTGCTGGGAAGTGGCGGTGCGGTCCCCTACGGCACTGCGTAGGATCCTACGGTCTTGGCGTGCATCCGTGCGTCGCTGTGGTCCGGTCCCAGGTCGACGGGCACGTGCACCTTCCGCCGACCACTGGCGACAACATCGATGTACTGTGGAGACCTCACGGCCCACGTGTTGAGCAATTCGGCGGTACGTCCACCCGGCCTCCCGCATGCCCACTATACGCCCTCGCTCAAAGTCCGTCAACTGCACATACGGTTCACGTCCACGCTGTCGCGGCATGCTACCAGTGTTAAAGACTGCGATGGAGCTCCGTATGCCACGGCAAACTGGCTGACACTGACGGCGGCTGTGCACAAATGCTGCGCAGCTAGCGCCATTCGACGGACAACACCGCGGTTCCTGGTGTGTCCGCTGTGCCGTGCGTGTGATCATTGCTTGTACAGCCCTCTCGCAGTGTCCGGAGCAAGTATGGTGGGTCTGACACACCGGTGTCAATGTGTTCTTTTTTTCCATTTCCAGGAGTGTATTTGACTCAGCACCACACCTACGCTTATTGCCAAAAGTACGATCATGTGGGGTATCAAGTGAAATTTGTGACTGGGTCCTAAATCTACATCTACGTGGATACTCTGAAAATCACATTTAAGCGCCTGCCAGAGAATTCATCGAACCATCTTCACAGTAATTCTCCATTATTCCAGTCTCGTACAGCGCGCGGAAAAGACGAACATCTATATCTTTCTGTGCGAGCTCTGAGTTCCCTTATTTTATTGTGATGATCGTTTCTCCCTATGTAGGTCGGCGTCAACAAAATATTTTCGCATTCAGAGGACAAAGTTGGTGACTGAAATTTCGTGAGAAGATTCCACCGCAACGAAAAACGGCTTTGTTTTAATGACGTACACCCCAAATCCTGTATCATTTCAGTGACACTCTCTCCCCTATTTCGCGATAATAAAAACGTGGTGTCCTTCTTTGAACTTTCTCGATGTACACTCCGTCAATCCTACCTGGTAAGGATCCCACACTGCACACCAGTATTCTAAAAGAGAACGGACAAGCACAGTGTAGGCAGTCTCCTTAGTAGATCGGTTACATTTTCTAAATGTTCTGCCTACAAAACGCAGTTTTTGGTTATCCTTCCCCACAACATTTTCTATGCGTTCCTTCCAATTGAAATTATTTATAAGTTTAATTTCTAGGTATTTAGTTGAATTTATGGCATTTAGATTTGGCTGATTAATCGTGTAACCGAAGTTTAACCGAGAATTTAGCACTAATGTGGGTGACTTCACGCTTTCCGTCATTTAGGAACAATTGCAAATTTTAGCACCATACAGTTGTCTTTTATAAACAGTTTTACAATTGTTTTGATCTTCTGTAACTTTTTTAGTCGATAAACAACAACATCATGTGCAAACAACATCAGACAGCTGCTCAGATTGTCTCCTAAATCTTTTATATAGATAAGGAACAGCAAATGGCCTATAACACCATCTTGGGGAAAGCCAGAAATCACTTCTGCTTTACTCGATGACGTTCTGTCAGTTACCACGAACTGTGAACTCTCTGACGGGAAATTGCAAGTCCATTCACATAACTGAGACGATATTCTAGTTTCACTACAAGCCGCTCACGTGGTAGACTCTCAAAATCTAAAAATATGGAATCAATTTTGAAATCCTTGCCAATAGCACTCGACACTTCGTGTGATAAAGAGCTAGTTGTGTTTCACAAGAGCTATGTTGAACGTGTGTCAATGGACCGTTCTCTTCGAGGTAATTCATAATGTTGAAACACAATATATGTTTCAAAATCCTGCTGCATATCGACGTTAATGATATGGGCCCGTAATTTAATGGATTACTCCTATTATCTTTCTTGAATGTTGGTGCGACCTGTGAAACTTTCCAGTTTGTGGGTATTGGATCTTTCGTCGAGCGAACGGTTATACATGGTTGTTAAGTATGGAGCTGTTGTATCAGAATACCCTGAAAGGAACGTTGAGGGCTTTTGGTAGGGAGGGAAAAAGAATGTTATCTTGGATGGAGAGTCATCATCATACGTAGAAGTAACTTCAGGTGTGAGCCAGGGTAGGATGTTGAGACACTTCATGTTGTGTATTAATGGCCTGGCCGAAGTGGACTCAGGCTTTTCGCAGATGATGCAGTTATCTATAATCAAATATTATATGAGAGAAGCTGCATCAATATTCAATCATATCTTGATAAGATTTCAACGTGGAGCAGAGATTGGCAACCCGCTCTAAATGTGCAGAAATGTATACAATTTTGCACTTGACAAAACGGGGAAAACGTAATATCTTATGACTGCAGTATCAACGAGTCGATGTTGGAGTGGACCAACTTTTACAAATACCTCAGTGTATCATTTTGTTGGGTTATGAATGGAATGATCACATAGTTTCGGTCGTGAGTAAAGCAGTGACTTTGGTTTATTGGTAGAATACTGAGGAAGTGCAATCAGTCTTCAAAAGAGACTGCTTACAAAAGACTCTAGGTCTCTACTACAGCCCCCTATGTATTGCTCATATAGGGACTGTGAGGATAAGATTAGAATAATTACTGCGAACACAGAGGCATTCAAACAAGCATTCTTCCCGCGCTCCATACATGAATGGAACAGGAAGAAACCCTAATAACTCGAACGATGGAGCGTACCCTTTGCCATGCACCTCACGGTGGTTTGCAGAGTATAGATGTAGATGTACATGTAGAGAGGGCACTCGAGGAGATTTCCATAGCAGCAAACATGAGAAATACATATGATTCACTGTTATTACCTGAAGATGACGCAGCTAATTCCAGCAGAACATTCCATATCGAATGACTTTCTACAAATTGCTGAAGTTTGCTCGTACCACAGTGGATAAAATTTTCGAAGCAAAACAATCATCCCTTTTAGCACAAGTCAACCATTCGGAGAAACACCAAACTTTTAATGGAGAATTTTCGTTATTCACATACTTACATATAAACAATCAAAACGCGCATTCAAACCCCGAGGACCTTGTGACGTCTACTAGCCGCCATGTCAACGGTGTAACTTGGGTGCGGTATGAAAGGCAATGGGGTTGGCACACTGATCTCCTAGCCTTTGTCAGCTTCCCAGACCCTGAAGACTTTACTTCTCACTGCAGCAGCTCTCCAATTGGGATACTTAAGCTGACCGCCCAACTATGGAGGTGGAAATTTTCGATGTTTACTAAAGAGAAATAAACTGACACATCAACACGCTGATAAAGGTTTGCGTGTTAAATCTGCAACATTTACAAAGTCCTCTGTAGACATCTTGAATAGGGAGTCATCTGATGGCAATTTCTTGATTTTCTTTTTAGTTTTTCTATTACATAACGTAAACGAAAATAACTTTTTACTCACGTAAACACTTCTACATTCTACAAAGTGTGAATGTAAAAGAAAAGGTACTGAAGCACAAATGGTGCTTGTGTGATGGGGACTTCCTCAAAAAGAGGAACGACAGAAATAAGTTCACGTCTACATCTATATTCCACAACACAACCGAGTGAGGTGGCGCAGTGGTTAGACACTAGACGCGCAGTCGGGAGGACGACAGTTCAATCCCGCGTCCGGCCATCCTGATTTAGGTTTTCCGTGATTTCCCTAAATCGCTCCAGGCAAATGCTGGGATGGTTCCTTTCAAAGGGCACGGCCGACTTCCTTCCCCGTCCTTCCTTAATCCGATGAGACCGATGGCCTCGCTGTCTGGTCTCCTTCCCCAAAACAACCCAACCCAACCCACAACCCATGTGACGGAGGATACTCTAATACCTCTAACTGTTCTTCCCATCTTTCGTCTATTCACTAGCACCGCATGGGAAGAATGATTGTCTGTAAACTTCCTATCAGTCGCAATTCCTCGGATCTTCTCGTTCCGAACGCTTGGTGTGACGTATTTGGGAGGAAGTAGTATGTTGCCCAACTCTTTACGGAACGTCCTCTCTATCAGCTTTGGTAGTAAACCTTTACGCGATGCACACCTGTAGTGTTTGCCACTGGAATTTGTTGAGCATATTCGTAATGCTCTCGTGTCGGCTATACGATTCCGTGCCGAGACGCGCCGGTCTACGTTGTAACTTGTGTGTCTCTCCACTAATCGGAGTTGATAAGGGCACCGGACTAATGATCAATGCTCAAGAATCGATCGATTACGTGTTTTGCAAGTCACTTCTTTCCTAACGATTTTTCTGGTCAATCTTAGCCTGACATCTACTTCTCCTACTACAGTTTTTGTGTGGTCATTCTACAATATGTCGCTACGGTTGATTGTTCTTCGCTATCTTATAGTATTGTTCACTCTTTCGGGCGATTTGTCGTCAGCAGTGTAATAGTACAGTATTGGATATCTTCATCTTTTTATGCGCATTGCGTCACATTTATTAACGTTCTGGATCAACTGCCGGTACCTGCGTTAATTATCGATCTTCTGCCGATCTTTCTCGAATTCGCTAGAGCCTTCTGTCGTTGTAACGTTCCTTTTAAAAATGGACCAATATCAGTATTATCTCTTTCAAAACTATTAAGCGCCCCTAGTCCCTCAGCAGGAGGCCAGTGCCCAGACTTCCTGCTATTACACACTGCCACAGCAAAACGTAGCATGCGGAGACACTCTCCTCCGAGTGCATTCAGAGTGGTTGTTAATAACCTGTAAACTGTACAAGACAGACAAAAACAAATTACACCATTAAATTCCAGAGCTCAAGCGAGTGTTATTTGATGTGTCGTACACCCCCCCCCCCCCCCCCCCGTCCCATTTAAAAAAAATGACTGTAATCCAAAATGGCGGATTTCAAGATGGCGGTCATGAATGACATTCACTCCAAAAGTTGTGGCCCCACATGAAACATATGTTCCCATAATCACATTTCAATTTTACCTTTAATCTCACAACTTACCAAGGTGTCCAAGAACTTTTGATCTCCCTGTATTATACTATTTTGGCCGTACTTCTCGATATCAAGCACTAGGCGGCCTCCTACCGATCGCTAGCGCAACATAATTCCCAAGATATGGACTGTAAATTATCTACAGACTCCAAACATTAGCGAGGTGCAGCGTGCTGTAAACCACTGAGTAACTGGAAACAAATACAGCAAACTCATATTTCCACTCTCGATTACCAAAGTCGGTCATCTAACATATTCCAAATCATCCCCATAATTCACAAGCCAAGTAAGGTCTTTCCCATGTCTAGCACTCTTTCTAAAGACGGGACATTCAGCGCCATGCAAAATCGAGGTATCGAATATATTGCTTCCCCCTCCTTATACCTCCCGAGGAGATTACGAATGCAAAATTAGAGAGATTCGAGAGTGCACGGAGGCTTTCCGGCAGTCGTTCTTCCCGCGAACCATACGCGACTGGAACAGGAAAGGAAGGTAACGGCAGTGGCACGTAGAGTGAACTCCGCCACACACCGTTGGGTGGCCTGCTGAGTATAAATGTAGATGTAGATGTAGATCCCTTTTACATCAGAGCACCCTCAGAGGACCGAAGAAATTGTCAGAACACTTCTGCAAATTCGAGATCGTTTCCCCTAGGCACAAACGCGTTACTGTTTCTGCTCCGAACCTGTAACGAAAGGAAAGACATGATTACCTACTCTCCACAGCTTCTGAAATCTGTAATTTGCATCTGAAATCGTAAAACATAACATGCAAATATACAAACATCGAGCTATAACTTATAAAAAGAAAGAAATTTTCACTCAGTCATACATTGCACGTAGATAATTTTTTTTTTTTTTTGGAGGGGGGGGGGGGGGGAGGTATACCATGTGCGCAGCACAAATCCCATATGAACCTGTAACGTAAGAAAAGACATGAAAACATACTCCACACAGCTTCCGAAATCTGTAATTTTCATCTGAATTAGTAAAGCGTAACATGAAAAAATTCAAACATCGAGCTATAACTTCTCAAAAGAAAGAAATATTCACTCAGCTATAAATAGAATTTAGATAAATTTGTTGTGAAGAATTGCTATGTGCACAGCACTAGCGATTTTCTTGTAGAATATGTCGCCGCTTCCTCACATATCAATGAACCTACTAAAGAAAGAAAACATAGACACATTAGCACTCTTCACAGCCACCGGAATGTGCATTTTCCATCTGCATTCTTAAAGCATAATATAAAATATTCAAACATCGAGCTGTCACTAACCAAAAGACAAAATAATCACTCAGTTATCCATTGCAAGTAGATGCATTTGGTGAGAAGATATGCTATGCGCACAGCACTAGTGATTTTCTTGTAGAAAACGTTGCCGCTTTCACACATCTCATATGAAAATGTTAACGAAAGAATATACATACATTGTATAAAATTATTCAGTCATCGAGCTGTTACATACCAAAAGAACGTAATATTGTAGATATATTTGGTGTGAATAATTGCTATATGCAGAGCACTGGCGATTTTTTTGTAGGATATATCATCACTTCCTCACATCTCATATAAACCTGCTAAAGAAAGAAGATACATACATAATCACTCTTAAAAGTCACCAGAATGTGTTTTTGACCTGAATACTTAAAGCATAATATAAAAATATTCAAACATGGATGTGTTACATTCCAAAAGACCAAATATTCAGTCAGTAATCCATTACAAATAGATAAATATGTGTGAGGGATACTATGTGTACAACACTAGCGATTTACTTGTAGAACACGTCTCTGCTTCCACACATCTTATATAGACCTGTTAACGAAAGGAAATACATACATTAGTACTCTCCACAGTTTCCGAAATGTGTATTTTTCATCTGAATTCTTAATACAAAATACAAAAATTTTCAAGCATCGAGCTGTTACATACGAAAAGAACGTAATATTGAATCTATTATCCATTGCATGTAAATACATTTCGGATGTAGAATTGCTACGTGCACAGCAGTAGCGATTTTCTTGTACAATATGTAGCCGCTTTCACACACGTCATACGATCCTGTTAACGAAAGAAATTACATACATTAGTGCTCTTCAGCATTTCCAGAATGTGTATTCTTCATTTGAATTCTTGAAGCAAAATATATAAATATTCCAACATGTAGCTCTTACTTACGAAGAGCGATAAAATTCACTGAGTTATCAATTGCATGTAAATAAATTTGGTGTGAAGATGGCTGTGTGCACATAAATAGTGATTTTGTTTTAGAATATGTCGCCGCTTCCACACATATCATATGAACCTGCTAATGGAAGAAATTACATACATTACCACTCTCCACTGCCACTCATATCGGTACCAAACGTTGTATCAACCATAACTTCGATTTAGTTCCTATGTGCTGTCGTCCAGCAGAAAAGTAAGACCAGAACAACGGAGCACAGAAATTAAATCGGAGTTTTGGTTGATTCTCTGTTCACATATAACGTTTGGTACCGATATGAGTGTCTGATATATGGCGGTTTGGGTGTCAGTCGGGGCAGCGGTGCGCAGACCCAGTAAGCAGTAGCAGGAACACGTCGCCTGGCAGTTCTGTTGCGTCACGGGAGGTTCACGTGCCAGCAGCCACGTTACTCGCAGTTGATGGCGTCCTAGCGTCGCATCTGTCGTGGCCCTCGATGAACGACGGCAGGCAGCAGCCACTATGGCCTGACGTCCGAAGCTCTCTCCTCGAGGACGTGCGTCAGGGAGACTCGCCCTCCAGCCCAGCCTGTAGTAATCGGTGTCGTGTAGAGTATCACCCGCGGCCTCTATTTAGCAGACCGAGCGAATTGGCGCAGTATTTAGCACACTGGACGCCCATTAGGAAGCACTACGGTTCAAACCCTGCATCCAGTCATCCTGATTTAGATTTTGTGTGATTTCCCTGAATCGTTTCAGGCAAATGCCGGGATGGTTCCATCGAAAAGGCACAGCCGATTTCCTTCCCTATCCTTCCCTAATCCGAGCTTTTGCTCCATCTCTAATGACATCATTATGGGCGAGATGTTACTCCTCTTCCTCCTCCTTCATTTACCGGTCCGAGGCTGGCGGCACCAGTCGACTGCAGCATCGGGGTGAGTAGCTACAGTGGTTCCCCTCACGATGGCGGACGGCGCACAACTTCTTGGCCCAACTGATCAAGCCACCAGTAGGTTGAAAAATGGTTCAAATGGCTCTGAGTACTATGGGACTTAACTTGTGAGGTCATCAGTCCCCTACAACTTAGAATTACTTAAACCTAATCTAAGGACATCACACAAATCCATGCTCGAGGCAAGATTCGACCGTAGCGGTCGCGCGGTTCCAGACTGTAGCGCCTAAAGCCGCTCGGCCACTTCGGCTGGCCCACCAGTAGGTCAGCAGATAGATGGCAGTCTGTGCGCCCCATCAGTGACGACTCCGAAGTTGTCGCAGCGCGTTACAGTAGCAGACATTCTCCAGCGAGATTTCCGACTCCACAGATAATTGTAGACGGTTAGGTGAGCACAGGGTGGAGTGACATTGCCTCCCCTGTACCATGGAACAGCTGGGACTGGGAAATTAAGAGTGGTTTAGCATTTATGCTGGCGCTTTCTGTACAGTCACTTGCACCATAATGATGGGAAAAAATCGCAACACGAAAAAATAAGTAATGTAGAGGAATGAAATTTTGGGCATAAATTTATCTAGGTTACGTATGCAAATGATAAACATCGCGAGATAGGTTAATGTAAGCGTGAGACAAAGTATTACAAATGTGAAAAGCTGGTACATTAATAACCGGCATCACCGCCAGAATGTTGAATACAAAAGTTCAAATGCGCATGCATTGCACTGTACAGGGGCCGGATGTCAGTTTGTGGAATGGTGTGCCATTCCTGGCACTTGGTCAGTCAATACAGGGACGCATGATGCTGTTTGTGGATGCCGCTGGACTTGTCTGATGATGTCTGCACTGGATGCAGATCTGATGATCGAAGAGACCAAGGCAACATGTTGACAATCTGTACAGCATAATTGGGTTACAAAAGCAGTATGTAGGCAAGCGTTATCCTGGTGGATTACACTCGCTGGGCCGCCGTTCATAAATGGCAGCACAGTAGATCGAATTAACAGCCGGCGAACAAATTTGCAGTTAGGATGCGTGGGATAACGACCAGAGTGCTCCTGCTGTCGTACGAAATCGCACCGCAGACCATAACTCGAGGTGTAGATGCAGTTTGTCTAGCACGCAGACAGGCTGTATGCAGGCTCTCGACTGGCCTCCCCTTAATAAACACGCGGCCGTCACTGGCACCGAGACAGAACCACATTTCATCAGAAATCACAACAGACCTCCACGCTGCCCTCCAATGAGTTCTCACTTGACACTAATGGAGTCACAAATGGCGGTGGTTTGGGGTCAGTGGAATATATGCTAGAGGGTGTCAGCCTCGGAGCTGTTCTTGAAATAATCTATTCGTAACAGTCCGCTGTGTCACTGTTGTGCTAACTGCTGTTCAGATTCCTGCTGCAGATGCAGTATGATACACCAGAGCCATACACTGAACACGAAGGTCTTCCGTTTCGGTAGCGCCACGTGGCCGTCTGGGGTCCAGTCTTCTTATGACCATACATTCTCGTGACCACCGCTGCCAACAATCACGTACAGTGGTTAAGGTCCTGGCAGGTATTTCTGCTGTATCATATCCAGCTTCTAGTAACCTTATTACAGGACCTAGTTCCAATTCAGTGAGGTGTTCATAATACAAAGGACGCTCAAAAAGTTTGCACAATCGTCTCTAATTTTTTTAATTTTTGCAGGAGGAGAATGAAATTTTTGTGAACATACTTGGAACATTTAGCTATACTCTGAGCCTACTCAATGTAGCCTCCATCAGCTGTGACGCAACTAGCCCAACGTTCTTTCCACGATGTAAATGCATTTTGTTAAAATTCTGGGGATTAATTTTTACACCATCGCTTGACACAGGAAATAAGGTATTACTATCAAATGTTTTATCGCGCAGGTGGGCCTTCAGACGACCAAGGTAAAAATCACACGGAGCCACGTCCGGACTGTAGGGAGTATGAAGAACAATTTTCCAACCCATTTTCCTGATTTTTTCCCTCGTCATAAGGGCTATATGGGGTTTGGCATTGTCATGGTGTAGTCTGATGAGTTGACCCTGAAGCTGTGGTCTGTGGGTCTTGATGGTACACTGCAGCTTGTACAGTGACAAACAGTAACGGTCCCGGTTAATTGTGTAGCCAGGTTCCAAAAACTGAATGAAAATGACACCACACTGATCACAAAAGAAGGAGGCAATCACCTTTCGGCCTGCTGTTCGTGAAAGACTTGGTTTCTTCTTCCGAGGGGAACCCAGATGACGCCATTCCATGGATTGGGTTTTGATCTCAGGTTCGGACAAAAACAACTATGTTTCATCCTGGGTAATGACGCCGTCAAAACACTGCTCAGTGAAGGTCTTCATGAGACACTCGCACACATTCTTCCTCATCTTTTCATTTCTCTTGTCAATAATCTTGGCACCCAACGTGCAGATAATTTTATGTACCCTGGTGACTGTACCAGTGGTACCACACTACCCAATGACAAACGAGGCATTTCAGCAAGTTGTCGTGTCGTCACATATCTGTCATTTTGGATGATTTGATCAATGGTCCCCTTATTCACATCACTCACTGCTGTCGATGGTCTACCGCATAGTGGATTGTCGAGAGAAATCACCTTCTTTAAACCTCTGCAACCACTGCTGGATACTGTTGCGATCCACTGTGTCCTCCCCATAAGCAGGGAGCAACTTAACGTGAATCGATGTGCCAGAATCACCGGTCTTGAAGAGGAACTCCATCACCTACCGTTGTCACAACCTGACATCTAGTTCACGGTCCATTATGGCTCATCTGTAGATAAAAGAAAATCCTTTTATACACCAACTTATTGTTAAATGTTCCAAGTCTGTTCACAAAAATTTCATTCTCCTCCTGCAAAAAAAAAAAAAAAAAAGAAAAAAAATTAGAGACGACTGTGCAAAACTTTTCGAACGCTCTTTATAGTTTCTTTGTCGCCTTAAAGCAAACTTGATTTGCATCCTCACAGTGGCGCAACTAGAGCCACTCCTAGGCGACTGTCGCCTTCAAACTTTATGTGACACAACTCTTTTATTGTGCTGAAAATTTTTTCCGTCATTGTAGTATTCTCGTATGGTAAACTCGTCTAGTGGCTTCAGACTTTCGTTACTTCGTCTATCAGTCGATCTTGTCTGCTTTATCAGCGGCTGAGTATTTACTGTTGCGTTGTAAGTGGGTCCTCTTGTGACATTGTGCCCTGTCACCAGTATGATGATTTTGTTTGCTGTCATAATGTCATTGAACTTCGTTAGCGGACTGAGGCGTTCGGCCTGTCACACTTGTTGCAATCGCTTCCGCGTTCACCACAGCCTGCTCAGCATCTCCTCCAAGCTGGCAGTTTGCTACTTATGGATTCGGCGTACTTCTGGCGTCGCCAGTGAGGAACTGGAACAAATTTTTAACGTTATCCTGCGATATTCCAGGGTGCAATAGGACATCTTCTAATTCAGTTTGGGCCGCCCGTTGTGGCCGACCTGTTCTAGGCGCTTTAGTCCGGAACCGCGCTGCTGCTACGGTCGCAAGTTCGAATCCTGCCTCGGGCATGGCGGTTTATGATGTCCTCAGGTTAGTTAGGTTTAAGTAGTTCTAAGTCTAGAAGACTGATGACCTCAGATGTTAAGTCCCATAGTGCTTGGAGCCACTTTAATAATTTCTAAGTCAATTTGGTAACGGAGGGAAGTGTGTGTGTAAAGGAGAAGGGAGGAAGTGGAGTGGCAAACTGTACAGCGAGACCAAGGTTTGACTACAAAAAGCAGGTAGTTTGCAGTAGTTATGCAGAATTGAAGTGGCTTGCACATGTTAGCCTTAGCGTGCAGAGCAGCATAAAACCAGTCTTCGGAATGAGGGCCACAAGATCAACAACAACAAAAATAGCCGAACCGATTCAAAATCAAAGAGAATCGATATTTTTGGATTTATATTCATTCTTGAGATGACTTACCTCCCAGCCGTACTTTTCAGAGTAGATCGCGCTCCGTGAATAAAACTAACTTTGAAGGTAATTTCCTTATTCCACGTGGCCATAGTGAAAGGAAACGACGTCGAAATACTAAATACCTGTCATGCAGTCGAATTTTCACACACAGTTGATTCGTCACATGTGATACTTCAGACAGTTTGGATGTTACGATCGGCTTGTTTGCATCTCCAGGCTGGTTGATACTAGGTGGCGGTAAAGTTTTCTCAGATCGCAGAGGCAGATAAGAGTAAAGGTGATGTAAATTTTCTCGATACTGAAGAAATACTTCCAAACTATAGCCTGTGTCTGAGTCATCTGGTATGCTCATTTCATCAAAACCGTCCACAGACATTCATACAAAATCAGAGAGTGGTACGTATTGCATCATGGTCCAAATGTAGAGACTGTTAGCATCGAGCTATATAATGTCAGAATCACCATTATTTTCGTTATAATCAGTCATGAACGTATTGTTTCTAACTGTAAGTCTGTGTCGACAGTGAATAATACCACCTCTGACAACACACTCATCAATTTGTAATTGTTCTGTTTCCATAATAAGTTGCAATTTTACGTTAGTTTTCAATAAAATGCCCCAAACTAAGCCAGGTGAAGGCACATAATGGTCTGGCGCTTGTTCGTGTTTTAAGACAGAGTGTACCGAAATTTTCAGAGACAATGGCTAAGAGCGAGACGTCGGTTTTCAATTATAAGGTGCAGTAACCTCCTAATGTTTTGTGTTTAAATAAACTCCACACTTTATACGTTCTTTGGTATTCCAGTTCGTTCATTGATTCGCAGGTCAGGAAGCATCTGAACTCTTCAATTAGCGGCAGCTACTGTTACAACAAAACGGATTTATTAGTTACATACTAATATGAAAACACACCTTTCATACTGATCAAATTCAACTGCTCGCTGTCTGGGAAATACTTTCTTGTTATGTTCAACTCGTCAGTTTTTCAATATGAGACACATTTTCCTAGAGAACGCAGAAGAAAGTAAAAGGGATCTATGGATCTAAATTTTGTGTCGCTAAAACAGACCATTGCGATAGATCCAGAGAATGTTTTATACTTTTCGGTGTTTGTCACAAAAAATGCCTGGATTAACTTTTTTTTCGTTTCTTCCACTGGTTCGCGTATATTCATAATTACAGAATGGGCATCGAGATTCGTTGGATCGTGAAACAGAACATGCATCTATCATGTGGAACTCCACGAAATGTGCCCGTGAAATAGCCACAATCTCTGTGTTTCGCATTGTTTTGCTAGGAGCTCTCCTTGCAGATGTGGCAAACTTCTGTCGCCCGAAATCCTCGTCCTCCTCAGAACAAATAATCTGCTTATTTTGCATCAAGTAATTTTTTATATACATAACAGAACTCTTACACACAAAGAAAAAGACGGCGAAACTCAGTCAGTCAGAAGTTTTAGAAATTAAAAAAGAAATGTGTGTATCCCCACACCTATTATTAAATAAACAAGTCCTATTCAATTATTCACCCCCTTTAGATGATATCATAACTCCTAGATAGAAGTAAAACTTTGGTCCTTAACCCATGAGTAAATAAAAAGTTCTAGGCTGATGCATAATTTTATTTCTCGGTATGTTTGGTCATGTTAGTCTAATTTCTGATTTGCGTAATTAAATATGTAATTAGTCAAAAATAGGTCAGTCAAGTAATTTTACATTAAGCCAAAGATCATTATATTAAGAAGTTCGGATGTTGATTCTTGCCTTATCATCTTTGGAATCAGCAATGTACTTGAAAATGGTTTTATAACTCGAAACCTATTTTGTACAGTAACCATAATAGAATTTCTGAAACAAGGAAAAAAACAGTGTATGTTTAGTTAATTTTCTATGCCCCTACAGTCTATTTGTTAAACAGTTTGATGCAGTCAGCACCTACGTACAAATGAAACTTTGAATATTTCTTGTTGTCACTACAGGGCACACAGAAAGCAATACTATACGCTTCATGCACATGAATTTCGTTAAGAAAGCCAGGTTGCAGCAAGGATTCGGAATCTGCGTCTATAAAAAACGGTAGCCTTAATTATTTGTTAAATGGGTTGAAATTTATGTACCGTTACTCCGCTTTTGGTGTGATACTGTTGACTAGTCTGAATTGCGAAGAATCAACTAAATGTGCGGGAAACTTCTCTTTAGATCGAAAACGGAATAAACAGCGCTTATATACTAAAATATAATGATGAGAAAGAATGACGCTTCCACGTACTAGCCTCGAATGATTTTTGATATAACAAAAATGGCAAATTTCCATATTTTCAACTGGCAGCATTAACAGACTTATATGTTTCTCACGTTTATAATGTTTAGAGACGTACAATAGTAACACTTTAAACTCTTTTCTTCGTGTTCTTCCGACCCTTCTGTAACCATCCACTCGTGCTCATAGCACAGAATACCGTACACATTAAGATGCGTTTGCGTTCTTTCTCTCAGATATTTCCAGATGCTTCTTTTCAGCGGGAAATGAAATTTTCGCAGAGTTTAATGCATGTGAATGTGGCCGATAATTACTCACACAGTTCACATTGTCATTTTCTGCGTACAAACCAGATAAAATGAACCATTCAAAGCAATAGTCATAGATCTCTGAATTGATATTTATCACAGCTTCTTTATTTGCAAACACTTTTGCCGGCCGCGGTGGTCTAGCGGTTCTAGGCGCGCAGTCCGGAACCGCGCGACTGCTACGGTCGCAGGTTCGAATCCTGCCTCGGGCATGGATGTGTGTGATGTCCTTAGGTTAGTTAGGTTTAAGTAGTTCTAAGTTCTAGGGGACTGATGACCTCAGATGTTAAGTCCCATAGTGCTCAGAGCCATTTGAACCATTTTTTTTGCAAACACTTTTGATTATTTTCTGTGCATTCTTGCATTAAATCCTTTATTTACATTAATGTTAATACAGCGTTTCACAAAATTTTTTAACGCCCAATTGGAATCGCGTACTAGGGAAGTTTACACTTCTCCGTCTGTCCGTAGCACTGGTTGAATACCATTCACTGATGTTATCAGATAATGATAGAGATGCATTCTTGGTGTTCATGTACATTTCCCTAACCTTATCTGACTTGGGAAGTAGATATTTACAGACAAGTGAGACATTTCTCTCAAGTAGATGATTCATTTCCCACACTTGGTGGATACTGCGAGACAAGTGGCAAGAAATTGTTGGGAATCCTTAAATGTATCATGATTGGTTATATCGGCAGGACATATTCGACTTCTAAATGCTGACGTAAATCCATTCTAGACTGTAGTCACTGATTACATTCCTTGTAGCTGGATTGTCCATTATTTATAATACAATTATCTGCAGCAGATTCTCTTCTTCACCAGCAGATTGGAAAGCTGGGCACGTCACAGTATTCTGGTTAGGTTTTATATCTGGAAGAAGAAGAAGAAGCTGAAGAAGAAGAAGAAGAAGATTATCTGTACATTCTTATACAAAAAATAAACAAATAAATAAAAAATTGCAACTATTTGTAGTAATGTCCTTACTAGTCGCATTCTGAAGTTGAAGGCAGTTATGTGCAAAAACAATGACACATACACAGAGGACAACAGAAAAGACCTCATTAACTCGCTCTGACTAGCAGCCTCGCTTTAAATAGTTGTCTTTCTGCTTAGTTAACAAATGCTAAAATCTACACATGCACATTGATACAATCTCCAGGTGTGCCATATTTCACTGACTTGACACAAATGCTTTCTCAGACCTGAAAGGACTTGCACATTTAAGGATTAGGTGATGCAATTTCCATGCATCACATATTTTACAAAGCCCATTCAAATGTACATGTCTGGAGGTAGTGTGAAACACTAGGCCAGTACGCTGTGACTTGTCGATGTCTGCACATGCACATTCAAGGAATCTGCATGCATATTTCACTGAGATAACTCAGTTGCGTGTACCAGAAACCTTCGCCACATCACCTCTAAGCTGTAAAACAAATATGTCCAACACTTTCTGAATCGGTTTGCAGACGCAGTGGCATTATTTTGTCAAGAATCAGGCATTTGCATTCATAACATTAACGCACATCCATAGTGTAAGTAGTTTGATTTTGCACAGTTTCTAGTTATGATAACTAATGTGGCATTATTAAGACATCCAACACAAAAGACGAAAATGGTCCACTTGAATAGGTCTATCAAAATGATCTAAAATCTCGACTGAATGTAATTTCAGTTCATCAAGCATCAGTCATTTGCATAACCTACATCCACAATGGAAACAGTACAATTATGCACAGTTATTGATGATGATAAATAATGAGGAGTCATCAGAACGTCGAACACCAATAATCTTGTCTGACTAAAATGCTCCACTTAAATGCGTCTATTGAAATCATGTAATGTCTCGACTCAATGAACTGCGGTTCATCAAGCCCCAAATAGTCATTCACGTTACCTATACCCATAATGAAAGTGGCATTGCACAGCACATTTGTTGATTATGATAATAATGTGGACGTTTAGAGCATCCACGCCAATAAAACGCCAATGAAACTGATCCACTTGTATTTGCCTATCAAAATTATTTAAAGCCTCTACACAATGAATTTCAGTTTGTCAGGCATTAGTAATTGGCATGACCTACATCCATAATGTAACCAGTATGGCTTTGCATAACTGTTAATTATGATTAATGATGTGGTGTTATTAAAACATGCAACATCAATAACATAACTATCGAATTAAATTGCCCCCCTTGAATATGCCTATGAAATTTATTTAAAGTCTCAACTTTATGTAATCCTAAGTGGAAGTTTATAAAGACACAAACTCAAAAAACTATACTATATGATACTACACCCTTGAATATAATGTACAATAACAAACCTTGGTTTGCATGTATACGTTCACCATGACTAACCAAAAATGCATAATAAGACACTAGGCCCATGCATATAACGTATAATTAAAGTCTCAGGCCAGAACTTCGTAGCTTTAATTATCTCAGTTTCAGGCAAATATTGCTTGAAAAAGCAAATTCGTGGTCAAAATCATAGGTCTTCACCGCAGTTTCAACATCAGGGTAAGTTACTGCTAGCTGGCACGTCTGCGGATGGATACGTCTGAATACAATCTCACTTCACAACGCAACATCTTACACCTGCTGAGTTAACAAGGCCTTCAAAGACATATGTTATAACTATCACTTAGCTTGCAAAAGCTTCTCATATGCTCTCTCTTGTTTGAGACGGTATTTTTGATAAGTAGTTTAGGTTGTTTGAGTGTTTTAGAGTAAACCGCCAATTTAAGTAATTCATGTACAGCTTCCACATCTTTGATAAATAGCAGCGATATTTTAGATGTGAAAGCATTGCAACACTGTCAGTTTCTTCAGAAATTATTGCTAAATAATTCAAGTCGTTTGGGTACTTGTTACATTTTACTAACTCGTAAAATATTAGACTGTTATTGGACGATAGGGTGGTGGAAGGAAGGAGTGGAGAGTGGAGAAGGTTAGAAGAAATGAGGGGAAGGGAGGCGTCACCGTGTAAAACCTCTTTTGGACCTGTTTTGTATCTGTATCGATATTTCTATGTCAATTTGAAGTGTTGCTTATATACATTACTGGCCATTAAAATTTCTACACCACAAAGATGTGCTACAGACGCGAAATTTAACCGACACGAAGAAGAGGCTGTGATATGCAAATGATTAGCTTTTCAGAGCATTCACACAAGGTTGGCGCCGGTGGCGACACCTACAACGTGCTGAAATGAGGAAAGTTTCCAACCGATTTCTCATACACAAACAGCAGTTGACCGGCGTTGCCTGGTGAAACGTTGTGATGCCTCGTGCAAGAAGGAGAAATGCGTACCATTACGTTTCCGACTTTGATAAAGGTCGAATTGTAGCATGTCGCGACTGCACCATGGTGGTCGCATCCGTGTTTGGCAACATCGCTTTGAACGCACGTTGGAAGCGTGTATTGGTCATCGCCATGCTGGCATATCACGCGGGGTGATGGTATGGGGTGCCATTGGTTACACGTCTCGGTCACCTCTTGTTCGCATTGACGGTACTTTGAACAGTGGACGTTACATTTCAGATGTGTTACAACCAGTGGCTCTACCCTTCATTCGATCCCTGCCAAACCCTACATTTGAGCAGGATCTACATCTATACTCCGCGAGCCACCTTACGGCGTGTGGCGGAGGGTACTTATTGTACCACTATCTGATCCCCCCTTCCCTGTTCCATTCACGAATTGTGCGTGGGAAGAACGACTGCTTGTAAGTCTCCGTATTTGCTCTAATTTCTCGGATCTTTTCGTTGTGATCATTACGCGAGATATATGTGGGCGGTAGTAATATGTTGCCCATCTCTTCCCGGAATGTGCTCTCTCGTAATTTCGATAATAAACCTCTCCGTATTGCGTAACGCCTTTCTTGAAGTGTCCGCCACTGGAGCTTGTTCAGCATCTCCGTAACGCTCTCGCGCTGACTAAATGTCCCCATGACGAATCGCGCTGCTTTTCGCTGGATCATGTCTATCTCTTCTATTAATCCAACCTGGTAAGGGTCCCATACTGATGAGCAATACTCAAGAATCGGACGAACAAGCGTTTTGTAAGCTACTTCTTTCGTCGATGAGTCACATTTTCTTAGAATTCTTCCTATGAATCTCAACCTGGCGCCTGCTTTTCCCACTATTTGTTTTATGTGATCATTCCACTTCAGATCGCTCCGGATAGTAACTCCTAAGTATTTTACGGTCGTTACCGCTTCCAATGATTTACCACCTATGGCATAATCGTACTGGAATGGATTTCTGCCCCTATGTATGCGCATTATATTACATTTATCTACGTTTAGGGAAAGCTGCCAGCTGTCGCACCATGCATTAATCCTCTGCAGGTCCTCCTGGAGTACGTACGAGTCTTCTGATGTTGCTACTTTCTTGTAGACAACCGTGTCATCTGCAAATAGCCTCACGGAGCTACCGATGTTGTCAACTAAGTCATTTATGTATATTGTAAACAATAAAGGTCCTATCACGCTTCCCTGCGGTACTCCCGAAATTACCGCTACATCTGCAGATTTTGAACCGTTAAGAATGACATGTTGTGTTCTTTCTTCTAGGAAATCCTGAATCCAATCACAAACCTGGTCCGATATTCCGTAAGCTCGTATTTTTTTCACTAAACGTAAGTGCGGAACCGTATCAAATGCCTTCCTGAAGTCCAGGAATACGGCATAAATCTGCTCGCCAGTGTCTACGGCACTGTGAATTTCTTGGGCAAATAGGGCGAGCTGAGTTTCACATGATCTCTGTTTGCGGAATCCATGTTGGTTATGATGGAGGAGATTTGTATTATCTAAGAACGTCATAATACGAGAACACAAAACATGTTCCATTATTCTACAACAGATTGACGTAAGCGAAATAGGCCTATAATTATTCGCATCTGATTTATGACCCTTCTTGAAAATGGGAACGACCTGCGCTTTCTTCCAGTCGCTAGGTACTTTACGTTCTTCCAGCGATCTACGATAAATTGCTGATAGAAAGGGGGCAAGTTCTTTAGCATAATCACTGTAGAATCTTAAGGGTATCTCGTCTGGTCCGGATGCTTTTCCGCTACTAAGTGATAGCAGTTGTTTTTCAATTCCGATATCGTTTATTTCAATATTTTCCATTTTGGCGTCCGTGCGACGGCTGAAGTCAGGGACCGTGTTACGATTTTCCGCAGTGAAACAGTTTCGGAACACTGAATTCAGTATTTCTGCCTTTCTTCGGTCGTCCTCTGTTTCGGTGCCATCGTGGTCAACGAGTGACTGAATAGGGGATTTAGATCCGCTTACCGATTTTACATATGACCAAAACTTTTTAGGGTTCTTGTTTAGATTGTTTGCCAATGTTTTATGTTCGAATTCGTTGAATGCTTCTCTCATTGCTCTCTTTACGCTCTTTTTCGCTTCGTTCAGCTTTTCCTTATCAGCTATGATTCGACTACTCTTAAACCTATGATGAAGCTTTCTTTGTTTCCGTAGTACCTTTCGTACATGATTGTTATACCACGGTGGATCTTTCCCCTCGCTTTGGACCTTAGTCGGTACGAACTTATCTAAGGCGTACTGGACGATGTTTCTGAATTTTTTCCATTTTTGTTCCACATCCTCTTCCTCAGAAATGAACGTTTGATGGTGGTCACTCAGATATTCTGCGATTTGTGCCCTATCACTCTTGTTAAGCAAATATATTTTCCTTCCTTTCTTGGCATTTCTTATTACACTTGTAGTCATTGATGCAACCACTGACTTATGATCACTGATACCCTCTTCTACATTCACGGAGTCGAAAAGTTCCGGTCTATTTGTTGCTATGAGGTCTAAAACGTTAGCTTCACGAGTTGGTTCTCTAACTATCTGCTCGAAGTAATTCTCGGACAAGGCAGTCAGGATAATGTCACAAGAGTCTCTGTCCCTGGCTCCAGTTCTGATTGTGTGACTATCCCATTCTATACCTGGTAGATTGAAGTCTCCCCCTATTACAATAGTATGATCACGAAACTTCTTCACGACGTTCTGCAGGTTCTCTCTGAGGCGCTCAACTACTACGGTTGCTGATGCAGGTGGTCTATAGAAGCATCCGACTATCATGTCTGACCCACCTTTGATACTTAACTTAACCCAGATTATTTCACATTCGCATTCGCTAATAACTTCACTGGATATTATTGAATTCTTTACTGCTATAAATACTCCTCCGCCATTGGCGTTTATCCTATCCTTGCGGTATATATTCCATTCTGTGTCTAGGATTTCGTTACTGTTCACTTCCGGTTTTAACCAACTTTCCGTTCCTAGTACTATATGCGCACTATTTCCTTCAATAAGAGATACTAATTCAGGAACCTTGCCCTGGATACTCCTGCAGTTTACCAATATTACGTTAACTTTTCCTGTTTTTGGTCTCTGAGGACGGACGTTCTTTATCAACGATGATAATGTCCTCTCTGGTAAACCGTCAGGTATTTTATCGTTTCGCCCAAGGGGGGGTCCCTCTAACCTAAAAAACCCCCGTGTGCACGCCACACGTACTCTGCTACCCTAGTAGCTGCTTCCGGTGTGTAGTGCACGCCTGACCTGTCTAGGGGGGCCCTACAGTTCTCCACCCAATAACGGAGGTCGATGAATTTGCAACCATTATAGTCGCAGAGTCGTCTGAGCCTCTGGTTTAGACCCTCCACACGGCTCCAAACCAGAGGACCGCGATCGACTCTGGGCACTATGCTGCAGATATTAAGCTCAGCTTGCACTCCGCGTGCGATGCTGGTTGTCTTCACCAAATCAGCCAGCCGCCGGAAGGAACCAAGGATGGCCTCAGAACCCAAGCGGCAGGCGTCATTCGTTCCGACATGTGCTACTATCTGCAGCCGGTCACACCCAGTGCGTTCAATAGCTGCCGGAAGGGCCTCCTCCACATTACGGACGAGACCCCCCGGCAAGCACACCGAGTGCACACTGGCATTCTTCCCCGACCTACCCGCTATTTTCCTGAGGGGCTCCATAACCCGCCTAACGTTGGAGCTCCCTATAACTAATAGGCCCGCCCTCTGTGACTGTCGGGACCTTGCCGGAGAATCGGCCACTGGCCCAACAGGCGAGGCATCCTGTGGTGGCTCGGAAACGATGTCATCACCACTAGGAAGCACCCCGTACCTGTTGGAAAGGGGTAAGGCAGCTGCCACGCGGCCAGATCCCACCTTTGCCTTTCGGCCAGGCACGCGCGAGCCCACCACTGTCCGCCATTCACCCTGGAGTGATGGCTGACCGGTAAGATGCTCACTGCCGGAAGACGCAGCGACAGCAGGGGTTCCATGTGATTCCAAGGCCACCGAAGTAGACATAGGTCTCACCACAGTTGCCCCAACGCCACTACGAGCCGACGCCTGCGCCTCGAGCTCGATGAGCCTAACAGACAAAGCCTCCACCTGCCCCCGAAGAGTGGCCAATTCTCCTTGCGTCCGCTCACAACAACCACAGTCCCTACACATGACTATATTTACCCTACTCTATACGGTGACAAATTCCCAAGATAATCTTCTGATGAGCTACTCTGATAATCAAGAAACACTCACTGAAATACGAGACGCGAAAACTACGCTAGGTTTTCCCAGAAAAACTATTTAAAAGCTAAGCGCAGCAAATAAGTACAAAAACGCTTTATACAAACAGTACTCGCTGCTGCTGGTGCTCTCGCTCTGGCTGTCACAAGACAACTGCTGATTCAAGTGACTAGTGGCTAACGGCCGCGAAACAAACAAAAGACGGTTTTAGGGCGCTTTCTGTTCTAAACGATCAAGAAAACACTAAGAAATCTAACACGAAAACTACGTAAAGTTTTATCAAGAACTGTTAGTTACTATGCAGAGCAGATAAACACAAATAGAATCCCTTCCTTAGTGGAAGGTCGTAAACAAAATGCAAAATGCACTACCGCATGTTGCATGTCCTGTACGGGCCTTTCTGGATACAGAAATGTTCGACTGCGGCCCTGGCTAGCACATTCTCCATATCTCTCACCAATTGAAAACGTCTGGTCAATGGTGGCCGAGCAACTGGCTCGTCACAATGCGCCAGTCACTACTCTTGATGAACTGTGGGATCTTGTTGAAGCTGCATAGGCAGCTGTACCTGTACCCGACATCCAAGCTCTGTTTGGCTCAAAGCCCAGGTGTATCAAGGCCGTTATCACGGCCAGAGGTGGTTGATCTGGGTACTGATTTCTCAGGATCTATGCACCCAAATTGCGTGAAAATGTAATCACATGTCAGTTCTAGTATATTTGTCCAATGAGTACCCGTTTATTATGTGCATTTCTTCTTGGTGTAGCAATTTTAATGGCCAGTAGTATAGAATGTTGTATCTATCATGGAAATTCTTTGATTACCTATACGTGTTTCAGTTACGTGAAACTTTTGAATGATGCTTTGAACAATGCTTGTGGATTGAAATAACTAATGGAATTATTGTTATATAATGCACTGTAAATGACTTGGTCCATAGTTAGGGAACATAGGATTGAATGTAAAAGATGTGAGGAAACCCCACAGTTACGGAAGTAGCCTGACAGAGTGGTAAAGGTGTGGTTGGCACGCATCTCATACAAATGAAACGATTCAGTGTCTTACCATTTCATCTCTTACCAAGCCAGTGCTCTTTCCCAGCTGCATCCCAATCGTCCCCCGTGTTCCCTTCTTTACGTTCTCTAACCCGTATTTTCGCAGGGGCAGGTGAATTCGCCTTCTAATGCAAGCGTCTTGCCCAAGCTACCTACAACCGTCTTTTATTTCCCAGGACTCGGTCAGGCGCTACACGAAGCCGCTGGAACATCAGATCTCAGAGTTTCTGAAGATGCTCTCATGTGGGGCTAGCTGCGGGAAACACCAATGCCGCCTCTTTCCAATTTCTCACCGATCATTTACCGTGTTCTAGAGGCGTAAGATTCTTCGTCTCCCATGTAGTAAAATGAGATATTTAAGTTGTATTATCTGTTAGGAACCTATAACAGAGATGTGTAAAAATAAAAACTATATAATATTTCAGAGCGTCTCCTGAAGATATAAAGGCTGAAATGCGTTTCCGGTATGTACGGCGTTAAGCTTGCAAAATATACCTTCTAGTAAGTTCGACATTCGGATTCACGAGATTGGGGGAAGATATGGTCATGGTATTGCTACAGAAGTCATACTGATTCTCGGTAACACATAAATTAGAATTTAAATCTGGTGCTTCGAAGTCTGTGACCAGTGGTACGGTAATTGCACTGTTTGGCGTGTAAGGAAGAAACCATTCCAGCAATCCGTTGTAGTTTAGGGAAATGTTGCATAACAAGCTAATGGTGGTCAGTTTTTGAGAAACAAGTCCACTCTTTCATCTTATGGTTGCAAGACGGTGACAATGTCTTGGAAATAAGTAATACTGAATTTTTCATCTGCTAAAATAAAAGTCACGTGTCCTGCGCCTGGTGATATTATTAGCAGTAGATATCATAGCGTATCATTTATTGCAGAGACAGTAAAAAAAAGGGTATTAAATAACCAATGAAATGAGACATTCAATATGTGAGTGAATAGAACTGCTGCGTGCGTGCGTGCGTGCGTGATTGCGTGTGTCTGTCTATGAGAGCGCCAGAGAAAAGTAGGAGGGAGGGAGGAAAAGGGAAGGAGGAAGAGCGAGGGAGGAAGAGGGAGGGAGGGAGGGAGGGAGGGAGGTGGGAGAGAGGGGGGGGAGGAGAGGGAAAAAAGCAGAGAGAAAGAGGAGAGGAGCTCTGGAAGAAGATGGGAAGAGATTAGAAGAGTCGAGGAGACAAGCAGAGTGAAGGAGAGAGAGTGGGGCTGGGAGAAAATGAGAGAGATAACTGGAGAGAGAGGCGATGTGGAGTGGTGAGAAAATAGAGAAAGAGGAGAGAGAAATGAAGGAGAGAGATGGGGAACGGAGTGAAGGTGTGAGGAGATTTTGTGGGTCGACAAGAGGAGAGAGGGAAGAGAGAATAATAATGATTTTTATATTTTGGTATGGGTCTTTAGCGCCAATACTAAAATGTATCGAGACCAATGTGGTTAGAAGTCGCAGAATGAGAGAGAGAGAGAGAGAGAGCGGGGGGGGGGGGGGGGGGAGGAGGAGAGAAAACATACTGAGGGAAAGATGATATAATAATTTTTAGAAACATATAGAGGGAAAGAAAATGAGCGTGATAGATATAATATATGTTAGACCTAACAGTACCTAACAACAATGTGTTAATACCAAGACTGTGGAATATGGACTGGACATCCTTTATGTAACGTTTCCCGTAACTGCTCTGCAATTAATCTTCCACAAATTTAATCAACATTTTATTTTAAACTTCAGCACTTCGATGATCCTCTAGGTAACGCAAGTCTTCAAAGTACAGTTCATCAATAAAGAAATGATGACTTAGTTCTTCACATTGTGTAGAAGAGTAGCAAATGCCATGCAGTAGCTGAACGTCACCGAGCTGGGAGGCTCTTGTGCTGGATGTGTCGCGGACCCAGTGTGACAACACATTCTCACTCATCAGCGCAGACAATGGGCCTGTGTCATACGTGTGATACGCGTCAGCTCGTCTCGAAACTGCTGTTCTTTTACGGTGGCAAAGTGTGTCACGGTTTCCGGTAAACTTTCAAAGTTTTCAAGGCTACGTACTCAGGCAGTAAATGGTGCTTAGTGGGACGGAGCTCTTCAGTGACTTGTGTAAAGGCTATAGCTGACGAGACACGAATATGATACGACTGAATTTTCAGTAGACTAGTGTTATCGCTCTTTGTATCAGGCCAGGCGGTCGACTCTCTACAAAACAAACGTGTAAGACGAAGTCAGGCGGCGTGCCGTCGTTAGACGTGTTGCGTGGTGTGAGCTCATAAGGCTTCGGTCCAATCCGACATGTCAAAACCAACCCTGAAATTTTTCACACAGGGAGGATACAAATAAACAACTGTACTGTCAAAATTTTAGGTGCTTAGGTGCACTGCAACTATTTCTTTTAAATGTTAAAGCTATACCTTTAGACGTACGAAGAACCGCTTATAACGGCGGTTTATACACTTTTCCTACCCAGCGCGCGATCAGCGGATAAGCAGACGCAGCCGTGGCAGGACAAGGTGGCGCAGCGTAGCGTGAAGTCCAAAGAGCATAGACGCGGATTTTAAGTATTTAAATCAAACCACAAACCATTAATTTTTCATAACTTCCACATCATATTGACAATTAAACTGTTGCAGATGCTACTGTTAAACAAACGAGTGGCAAAGGAAACAAAATGAAGTCAGTGTATTATTTTACATTACAGACGACTTCCATTAATCGGAACTAATTTGTTGACATTTTATTTTATAAAAACTCCCAGAACACTTTCTTATGATAATTTATGAATAATGTACACTTACGTTCTGAAACAACAGAACAATTCGACAACTAGAGTTAGGACGTTCATATTCACAAGACATGTACATCAGCATGTATTCCAGAAATGAATAGCATTTGAAACCTGTCGGCCGGCCGCTTGAAGATCAACGTCGATATCGCTGCGTAACACCACCTACCGGTAAAATGTCCCTGCAGCTCTGGTTGGCACTATGAACTGGAGGTAATGTGAGTGTGGCTTGAGCAGACGTGCAGGATGCCTCGCAGACGCATATGCGAACCGTATCGTCAAATCAGTGAGCTGAAAGAGGGCGCATTAGTGGTATGAGCATGTGATTGATGACTGGGTGGTGTGTGATGTCCTTAGGTTAGTTAGGTTTAAGTAGTCCTAAGTTCAAGGGGACTGATGACCATAGCTGTTAAGTCCCATAGAGCTCAGAGCCATTTGAACCACTTTTAGCATGTGATGCATCCACCCGAGACACTGCTGCTCATCTGGAACGAAGTGTTTCGGCAGTGAAAGGGGTGCGCGCAGAATGGTTCACGGGAGGCCGAAGAACACGATAAGGTGAGTCAGGTCGCACCACCCAGATCGACACCTCATCCAAATGGCACTGCAGGACAGATCTGCGTCCTCCTCGGCTCTGGCGCAACAGTGTGACAGTGTAACACGTCGTACACTATCAGGGGTGACAGTCCGTCCCCATTTACTACGGAATGGGTTATGTGCGCGTCGTCCACTTCACCTACCTTTGACGAATATTCAGAAACATACAAGACGGCAATGGTGTATGGAACGACGCCACTGGGGACAGGAATGGCATCAGATAGTATTTTCGGGCGAATGAAGGTTCTGTTGGTTTGAAAATGATGGCAGCATTTTGGTTCGCCGCAGACAAGAGTAGCGGTTTCACAATGGCTGCATTCGCATACAGCGCCAACTCAAGACCTTGCGGGTACAACCACAAATCACACTTGGTGTGTGTCCAGTGCACTGTGAGCAGTGTGATCTACGTGAATGGCGTCCTGCGACTCGTAGTCATACCCTTTCTGCACAACACGCCAACCGCCATTTTTCAGCAAGACATTGCACGACCACATGTTGCTGCACGAACAGGTGTTCTCTTGGTGTCGAAGGGTGCCAGCCTTTTGCTCTGGCTCGCCAGTTCACCAGACTTGCCGCCAATCGAAAATGTGTGGGATGTGGTTGAACGATTGGTACGGGGCTGAGCTTTGGAACTAGGTGAACACAGCAGGGATGGTTATACCACCTTATACTCGTCGATACCATCGCGCACGGAACAAGTTACGAAGGCCAATGGAGGCACTTGTGCACACATGCTGAACCGAGGTGACTGAAATGCTAATCATTTCTGCGGAATATACTAACGCACATGTCCGGTGAATATGAACGTCCTAAAATATACACTCATGTTCAGAAAAAAAAACAAAAGCCCTTGAACGACTAGACATGCAAACTCACAATACACAAATGAGTGAAGTTTAACAACACTGTTACGCTGATAAATCTGAAATGACAAAGTGCATCGGAAGTCATAATGTCCGACAGTTTTCTGAAAAATGCTTTACCCAGTCGAAAGATTTCTATATTGCGGGGCTGAATCACACTTGTAGTTCCGGGTGGAATCCGAATTATATTAACAGTATTTTCATCCTCCTCCTAAGACAGAGATGTCGTTGTGTCCAGACCAAGAGTTCAGTAAAATCAGTGAATTATCTTCTGCGACTGGTAAGAAAACGTTTCATATGTAGTATTCAAAATTATTCTCTCCAGTTTTTGCAGATTTTTGCAACTAAACATTCATTTTTTTTATTTCCGGCCCTAATTTTCCTGGTGGTACCTGGAGACAGATATAAATCTGCAGAAGCCATAATCCACTGATACCTACCACCGACGCTGTTGTATACGAATGTGTCATAACAGTCAACGACTGTTCAATCGGTTATGTTTTCGCATGAAATGATAAGGTGTAGCTTGCACACAATTCTTGTACCAAACTAACTGACTGACTTTATGCACAACATTTTGGGGTATCACAAGAAGCTATCGATTTATCTGTGGCGATGACTATTAATGTAAATTGCAGTGCACTACTAAGGCGCTACCATAACGCCCTTAGAGCCAAATAACGGTCCACTCTTTCTTATGTCACACGTGATCGGCCCTGTCTTGGTCTCCGGGATATAGTTTCGGTCTCTATGAACTGTCGCCTCATCCGAGAAACAACAGAACGATTTGCATTAAGCCATCGGGCCGCCTCCTTCCATTCTTCCTATGGCCCTCAGAGAGTCTGTAGGCATCTTCTATGTGCCATACTGCACCGTCTGTGGCTGTCTACACAGCGATTGTGGCTGTGGGACTACTCTGGAAACACTACCCCGCTTGAAAGGTGACATGACGTTATTGCTGGCGTGGTTTTCTGTTGATCGAAATGCCATCTTCCGTGCCGAACACGATAGTAACGACGTCTCTTGATAGTTTGTATGGTGTTATCGTGAATTAGACATGGAGGGGAAAATAGCAGTTCGTTTCTTTAATTTTGGACACCATTGCATTTAGACCCAAGACGATTTTCGCGTTTCTACAGAGTGTATCTAAACGTGTGTTATAAGGCGTAGTGGTAATTAGATGAGTACCATGTGAGCACATTTTGTCAATGAACTTATCTTTGGGAAATGTTTCGTTTGCGTGCTAGCACCTCTGAAGTGGATTAGGATGTGGGCAGTTTGGGCCATACAAGCTAGCCAAGGAGTAAAGGAAACAATGTAAATTTCAACGGCTATGAAACCGCTGATGCGCTAGGGTCTCCTAAATGCGATTGTAGGTAAACAAACAAACACAGATGAGCAGCAGAGGCCATGTGTACTGTAAGGTTGGAGTGTTTACCAGTGGCTTATTAGTGGCACTCCACAGTCTTGCGTAGACAACGGTACAGTATTGTCTTGTGTTCCGTAGTTTCATACCGTATGTAGTTTCCACTTATTCGGGTCGCTATCGTAAGACGGGAATGAAGAATGGTGAACGTGAAAAGAACTGCATGGTACGCCGACATTCTTCTCTTGTACATGAAAGCTCAAAGCAATGCAAGGTAGTCTTGTTGGCTCTATGTCAGCATAACGGGAGTCACCAAATGGACACTATGGCTTCGAAACTGGAGAAGCGTTTACGCGAAACTGTTGTCTTTCGTCCTAACGGCCACCCCTACCTGCGTACGCGCCGTACACCGGAGTTTGAGGAAGCTGTAGGTCAGCGTTTTGCAGAACAGACCTCTGTGAGCGCTCGTGGGTGTGAATCACATGGTAGTGTGGCACGTTCTGCTCCATGGGCTCCTTCATTCCTATAATATCTAAAAGGCTCGTGATAACTCAGGATGACCTCCTTCGTCGTGTCAACTTCTGCCGATGTTTGCTCGAACACAGTAGAACCTCACTTCCTGCGATGTATCCTTCCTTCTGATGAGTGCATCTTTACCAGGGACGGTTTTTTCGACACCGGAAGCAGCCATGTTTGGGCGGAAGGAAATACTCGCGAGCTCCATATCCGAGGCTGCCAATGTCGCGATGCTGTCAGCGGGTGGACGGGTCTCATTGACGACCTTGTCACAGGTCCGTACCCCACGGCCGTACGTGTTGATGGTCCCACTTATGTCCTGTTCCTGCTAGAGGTCTTACCCAGTATGTGCCTTTGGATGCCCGTCGTGCCACGTGGTTCCAGCGGTATGGCGTTCCAGCAACCTTTAACAGCGTGATGTTTGGCAACTTCAATGACACCTTTGGTAACAAATGGATCGAATACGGAGGCCCACTAGCCTGGACTCCTCACTCACCGGAGCTGACTCCAGTCGATATTTATTTGTGCAGGCACACGAAAACCTTGTAATATGAGACACCCGCAGTGTCTTGTGGTAAGAATACGAGTAACACCTGAAGTTATCCGTGATATGCTGGGAGTCTGTGCAGCAGTTCGGCAACATATCATCAGATAATACACGAATCGTATCGAAATTGGAGGCGGTCATATTTACCACCTTGTGTAAGCGAAATTAACTGGTCTTTACTGGCAATAATATACATATTCTCTTTCACTCCTTGAATAGCTTGTGTGATCCAAACTCCCTACATCCTCCTCCAAGTTTTAGAGACACTAGCATGCAAATTAATCACAAAATGCTCTCATGGTACCCATATACCAACCACCAAGCTTTTTGGTATACGCTGTATATAAAAGGCACTTTTACGGATTTTTTCTGGGCTGATGAAGTTTATGCATTTGATATGAATTCGAAACAATTTATACCAGTACCTCACTAGAACGTTACTTTAAGTTACTTGCCAATCATGCCAAAATCAACATTAAGAGAAGTACTTCGCTTTGGAAAATTCTACACATTTTAGCTTCTAAATCTTTCGTTTTGGCAGAGGAATTGCAAGAACTGTCGAGTAGAAAGGACAGTCCACTGAGAATAGTGAAGCCTCATACGGTGCAAACCTCTTTACCCCTGTATAGCTGCTGCAACCCGCGTCAATTTGAACGTACTTGTTAGTCTAACCTTGGTATCTCCCTGTATTTTATTCCAAGTTTTCTTCGCTCTCACTTCATTTTAAAACTGACGACTGCTAGCTGCCTCAAAGCACATTCTATCAACTTAGCTTTTCTTTTAGTCAAGTTGCACTATGCATTTCTTTTCACCCAATTCTGTTCAACATCTTCTCGTTATGAGTAGGAAAGTAGGGCAGAGAGTGATGTAATGTGAGCAGTTCACTGAGAGAGCTGTACTTATCAGATTCGACAGCAAACCAACGCCGACACCAATAGTTCAGATGTACATGCCGACGTCGCAAGCAGGAGATGAGGAGTAAAAGAAAATATATGAGAATATTGTAAGAGTAATTCAATGTGTAATGGGAGATGAAAATCTAATAACTATGCGCGACTGCAACGAGGTTGTAGGAAAAAGAACAGAAGACCGAGTTATGGGAGAATATGGGTTAGACAGTAGGAATGAGAGAGGATTATTAATTTCAGACAGTAATAGCGAATACTCTGTTCAGGGACAAACATCTGGAAGAGACCCGGAGACACGGGAAGATTTCAGTTTGATTACATCTTGATGAGACAGAGATCCCGAAATCAGATATTGGATTGTAAGGCGTAGCCAGAGATAGATATAGACTCACATCACTATTCAGTAACGTTGAAGAGTAGGGTGAAGTTTGAGAGAATAATCAGAAAGAATCAGTATGGAAGGAAGTGGGATACTGAAGTACAGAGGAATGATGTGACGCGTTTGAGGTTCGCTTAGGGTATGGATATAACAGTGGGGAGTTCAGCTGAAAATGAACGGAGATCTGTAAGAAGAGCAATTACAAATGTTGAATAGTCAGACGCACATACAAGGATGGTAATTCTGAAGAAGCCTTGCGTAACAGAAAAAAAACATTCAATTGATCGACGAAAGATGGAAGCAAAAAAATGTTCAGGGAAAGAAAGTGGCACAGAAATATAAGTCATTTAGAAAAGAAGTTCATGCGAATTGCAGGGATGCCAAGACGGAACAAACAATGAAGAAATTGAAAAAGTAACGATCATCGCGAAGACTGACTCACCACATAGAAAAGTCAAAACAACCTTCGAGAAAATTAAAAGCAACAGTGATAACATTTAGGTCAAATGGGAATTCCACTGCTACAAGAGCGGATCGGTTGCAAGAGTACATTGAGGGCCGTATCTGATGACTTGATAGAAGAAGAAACTGGAATCAACAAGGGTGACATAGGGTTCCCAGTATTAATTAGAATTTAAAAGATCTCTAGAAAACTTGAGTTCAAATAAATAAATATAATTCCATCGGAAGTTCTAAAATCATTGGAGGAGTGGCAAACAAACGATTATTTATGTTGGTTTGTAGAATCGGTTAGACTGGCGACATACCGCCAGATTTTCGGAAAAATATCATCCACACTGTTCCGAAGATAGCAAGGGCAGATGGGTTCGAAAATTATCGCACAATCAGCTTAAAACATCATGCACCCAAGCTACTGGCAAGAGTAAAATACAGAAAGATGGAAACGAAAATTGAGGTTGTGTTAGATGACGATCAGTTTGACTTAAGGAAAGGACGGATGACACACTATGTGCACAAGAAACAAGAGGGAGCAATAGCTCTGGAAGACCAAAAACAAAGTGCTCGGGTTAAAAAGGGTTGAGATAGGCATGCAGCTTTTTGCGCCTACTGGACAATCTATATACCGAAGAAACAATGACGAAATTAATTGAAGGTTTCAAGAGAGGGATTAAAGTTCAAGGTGAAATGATGTTAGTGATAAGATTCGCTGGTGACATTGCTGTCCTTAGTGGAAACAGAAGCAGAATTAAAGGACGTGTTGAATGGAATAAACAGTCTAACGATTACAGAATATGGATTGAGGAAAAATTGAAGGAAGATAGAAGTAACGAGAAGTGGCAGAAACGAGAACAGCGAGAAACTTAAGATCAAATTTATTGGTCACGAAGTAGATGAAGTGAATGAATTCTCCTGCTTTGGAAGCAAAATAAACCATGCCGGACGAAGCAAGGAGGACATAAAAAGCAGACTAACACAGGCAAATAAGGCATTCCTGGGAAAGAGAAATCTGCTGGTGTCAAATATTGGCCTCAATCTGAGGAAGAAATTCCTGAGAATGGAGGTTCGGAGCACAACCTTGTATGGTAATGAAACATGGAGAGTGAGAAAACCGGAACAGAGGAAAACTGAAGCGTTTGAGATATGGTTCCACAGAAACTCAGGTGGAGTGATAAAATGAGAAATGGGGAGGTTCTCGGCGGAATCAATTGTTGTAATTTGTCCTTGAATACCATCACTGCGATAGACGTCCGAGTTGGTTCCATAAACGTTCCATCGGGGACATGTATGGGGATGTTTCTGGCCACGGGAGTTCATCAAGCAGACACGTACCATGTCTGGGTGAGCATTGCCCTGTCGAAAAGTAGCACTATTGTGCTGTCTCATGTCTGGTTATATACGAAGGATGCGAGATGTCCGTCGCGTACCGCTGTGTTGTCAGAATTCCCTCAATAATGATGTGAAATCATACCTGATGGCTACCAAAATCATGAGGCCATGAGTAACATTGTAGTTGCCGTCAAAGCATTGGAAGAATGGGCTCCCCGGCCCGAACGCGTCCATACTCGCCGATGGTCATCCAACGTAGTGGATGATCGCGATTTGTCGCTGAACACAATGGGACGCCATTGAGCAGGAGTCGACGCTTTCTGCACGCGGCACCATTCTAAATGTAGCCGTTTGTAGTGTTGTGGTAATGGCAGCCCATGCATCGGACCGTAATTCCCTAGTCCGGCTTCTGTTACTCTCCGACCAGTGGTGCAGAATGTGTCAGAATAGTACAGGAAGACTATCACTTGATCTCCAATGGAAGGTGAAGGAGTTACAAAGTGGTTAGTGCACAATACAGCGATCAATACTTGCGGTGGTCAGATGTGGTCGACTGGAAACTTGATATCGAGAATGGCTGCCCTCGCCTCCCCTTGCAGTCCAAATCGTCCACGGTCACATCCGAATGGCCGAAATCTGGATAATGCACGATCGACCAGTCTGCCAATGGTGACCCACGACGAGACCACTTCAAAACTCTGTGAGATGGGGATAACGCTATCTCAACTCGAGTTCACGGCATCTTCGTGTCCTTCGCAGTGGTCACTCAGAATCTGTCGCTGTTCGCGTCTCTTATACACCTTACCCGGCTTAGTAACGACACTAAACACGAACTGCGCTGACACCCTTGTGGCTGTTCATCCTTTCACGCTGATGGTGAACACGTGTACAACGTGACACTGGCATCCGGGCGCGTCTCCTGCATATTTCACTTTCTTTGTCAGGCAATACATGTATTTTATGCTTAGACTATAGTCTGTTATTTAGCAGCCCAAACAGCAAAATTCATCTAGGACGGGTGTTCAATAAGCGGTACAACAAATTTCTTTCTTGGCAAAATTTGGTTGAATAAATGCGGAATTTGTTGCAGGACAATGTGGAATATTCTAATTTCAGTTCCTATAGTTTCATAAATTTGCGGTAGGTGGCAGCACTATACGTAGCCTCTGTAATGGAGGTGCGCTCTAAGCATTGAGTTTCTTCTGGCGGAAAACCAGAGCTTCGCAGATATTCAGAGGCGTTTGGAGAGTGTTTATGGAGGCTTGCTAGTGAAAAAAAGCACGATGAGTCGTTGGGTGTTACGTCTGTCGTCATCGCAACAAGGTCGCGCAAATCTGACCAATTTTCCGCGTACCGTCCGGCTGCACGCAACTGCGACTCCTGCAATGTTGGAACGTTTGGACACTCTCGTTCGAGGTGATCGACAGACGATAACAAATTACAAGTATTCTGGTCCAGACTGTATACCAATTATGTTCCTTTCAGAATATGCTGATACATGAGGTCCACACTCAACAATCATATACAACCGTTCGCTCGACGAAAGATCCGTACCCAAAGATTGGAAAGTTGCACAGGTCACACCAATACTCAAGAAAGGTAGTAGGAGTAATCCACTAAATTACAGGCCCATATCGTTAACGTCGATATGCAGCAGGATTTTAGAACATACATTGTGTTCGAACATTATGAATTACCTCGAAGGAAACGGTCTATTAACAGACAGTCAACATGGGTTTAGGAAACATCGTTCCTGTGAAACACAACTAGCTCTTTATTCACATCAAGTACTGAGTGCTATTGACAGGGGATTTCAGATCGGTTCCGTATTCCTGGATTTCCGGAAGGCTTTTGACACTGTACCACACAAGCGGCTCGTAGTGAAATTGCGTGCTTATGGAATATCATCTCAGTTATGTGACTGGATTTGCGATTTCCTGTCAGAGAGGTCACAGTTCCTAGTAACTGACGGAAAGTTATCGAGTAAAACAGAAGTGATTTCAGGCGTTCCCCAAGGTAGTGTTATAGGCCCTTTGCTGTTCCTTATCTATATAAACGATTTGGGAGAATCTGAGCAGCCGTCTTCCGTTGTTTGCAGATGACGCTGTCGTTTATCGACTAATAAAGTTATCAGAAGATCAAAACAAACTGCAAAAAGATTTATAAAAATATCTGAGTGGTGCGAAAAGTGGCAGTTGCCCCTAAATAACGAAAAGTGTGAGGTCATCCACATGAGTGCTGAAAGGAACTTCGGTTACACGATAAATCAGTCTAATCTAAAAGCCGTAAATTCAAATAAATACCTAGGTATTACAATTACGAACAATTTAAATTGGAAGGAACACACAGAAAATGTTGTGGGGAAGGCTAACCAAAGGCTGCGTTTTATTGGCAGTACACTTAGAAAATGTAACAGACCTACTAAGAAGACTGCCTACACTAAGCTTGTCCGTCCTCTTTTAGAATACTGCTCCGCGGTGTGGGATCGTTACCAGATAGAACTGACTGAGTACATCGAAAAAGTTCATAGAAAGGTAGCACGTTTTGTATTATCACGAAATATGGGAGAGAGTATCACAGAAATGATACAGGATTTGGGCTGGAAATCATTACAAGAAAGGCGTTTTTCGTTGCGACGGAATCTTCTCACGAGTTTACAATCACCAACTTTCTCCTCCGAATGCGAAAATTTTGTTGACACCGACCTACATAGCGAGGAACGATCAACACGATAAAATAAGGGAAATCAGAGCTCGTACGGAAAGATATAGGTGTTCATTCTTTCCGCGCGCTATACGAGATTGCAATGATAGAGAAGCGTGAAGGTGGTTCGATGAACCCTCTGCCAGGCGCTTAAATGTGATTTGCAGAGTATCCATGTAGATGTAGACCTTGCTGCTCAACTGGACATCTTTCTTGGTAGTACTGACACCCTTGTTGGCAGTGTGTGACCGCTAGGTTCCTCGCCGCCTAATAGAAAATCTTAAAGAGCAATGAAGGACCATTTGTCTGGTAGAATGAAGGATGCACTCCGAGGGAAGCAGTATATGGATGATAGTGAGGTTATTGATCAGAAGGATGTTGGCTCTGATGTCGACCAGTAGAATGGTGCCATTTTGGCCTACAGGCTCTCCCAGCAAGGTGATGTACGGCCGTCGCATTGAACCATTGTGTTGAAAAATATGGTCTTTTAGTCAGTAGAGTAGAGAATAATATGATGTATTGGAATCTTGAGTGAAACCAACCTTTTCTCACAAAAAAAAGTGTCCTGTATTACTTACTGAATGCCCGTTTGACAGGGTGACAATGTCATTGGCGTACCTCAGAGTTTTTACTTCTTATTTCTTCTTTGTGAACTTTAATTCCCTTTCCATATTTCACCTCTGTTTCTTTCACAAATGCTCAGTGCACAGATCGCATAACATCGGGGATGGACTACAACGTTTTCTCACGCTTTTCTTAACTGCTGCTTCATACCATGTCCGATTCCAGTAACTGGTTTCGGAACAAGTTTCAGATAGGCTTTCGCTCCCTTTCACCATTCAGAAGCAGAAAATTAGCATGTAAGCAGATGCTTCCTGAAAGTCCACAAAACAAGGTAGCATAGAGCAACTATTGTTAACGATAAAACATCCTTCAAGCTTGCGCCTGCTACCTAGAAGTTTCGAAGTAAGAACAGAGACATGTGAGAGTACAGACGAGCGCTGCTCTGGAAGGCGAGTAGGTTGACCGAAAACAAGAGATCGAAGAAAGTCCTGACAGCCGAGTGAGGGGAAGGACCGACCTTCGTAGGATGAGCAGCCGCGGTCACCGAAGGCCGATGGAAGAATCTTACACGTGGCCACCAACTGCTGGCTGTTTAGATTTGCCAGAGGTCCGACCAACCTAGTCAAATATGCTATTCTTGGCGAGAATTGTATAGCAAGGAAGATGGTGATAGTTCTGTGCTACACGCATCATAAAGTAGTTAAACTATATAATACTATTTTTTCGTAAATTATGATAGTGAAACTGTGGCTGAGTAGAGATTCAGGTTATTATTTTTGCATTCTTGTTACAGTCTTCAGTCCACAGGCTGCGTTGACGCAACAGTCTATCTTAGGAAATTGTCTTAGTCTGCAACGTCCATCCATTTTAAACCGCTTACTGTAGTTAGGTCTTGGTCTCTGCAACTTTTACCCTCTCCATCTATTACCAAATTACCAATTCCTTGATGCATCAAGATGTCTCCTACCAACTGCTCCCTTCTTTTAGTTAAGCTGTGCCATAAATTTCTTTTCTCCATAATTCGAATCGGTACTCCAGATTACTTGTCCAATTTACTCAAATGGTCTTCAGCATTTCAGAAGCTTATATTGACTTCTTGTCTGAGCTGCTCTTTAGCCACACGTAGCTTCTACATTACACAGAAATAGTTTCGAGAAGGTCCGTAAGTAAAAAATTAGTATTCGGTGCTAATTTGTCTCTTACAGTAACGTTTTTCTTACAGAGCAAGTCTGTCTTTTGTGTACTCTCCAGTTCGACCGTCGAAAGTTATTTTGCTGCCCAAATGCTACATTTCCTAATCTAATTCTCTCAGCTTCGCCTAGTTTGATCCGACTGCAATCCGTTGCTTTCGTTTCATCACTATTGATATTCATCTCATAAACTGTTTTCAAGACGCAGTTCATTCCGTTAAGCTGCTTTTACAAGACGGAATTGCAATGTTATCTGCAAACCTTGAAATTATTGTTTTTGCTACGGGAAGTTTAATAACCTTCCCAAATTTCTCTTCCGTGTCCTTTACTGCTTGCTCGACGACAGATTGAATAACATCGGTGACGGTCTGCAACCCTGTCTCACTCTATTCTTAACTAACACCTCCCTTTCATATCCTTCAACTCTTACAAAAGCAATCTGGTTTCTCTACAATTTGTGAATAATTTTCTGCACTCTGTGGTTCACCCCAGTTACCTTCTAAATTTCAAAGAGTATATTCCAGTCAAAATTTCGCAAAAGCTTTCTCTAAGTCTACATGCGTTATAAACGCAGTTTACCTTACTTCATTCTACACTCCTGGAAATGGAAAAAAGAACACATTGACACCGGTGTGTCAGACCCACCATACTTGCTCCGGACACTGCGAGAGGGCTGTACAAGCAATGATCACACGCACGGCACAGCGGACACACCAGGAACCGCGGTGTTGGCCGTCGAATGGCGCTAGCTGCGCAGCATTTGTGCACCGCCGCCGTCAGTGTCAGCCAGTTTGCCGTGGCATACGGAGCTCCATCGCAGTCTTTAACACTGGTAGCATGCCGCGACAGCGTGGACGTGAACCGTATGTGCAGTTGACGGACATTGAGCGAGGGCGTGTAGTGGGCATGCGGGAGGCCGGGTGGACGTACCGCCGAATTGCTCCACACGTGGGGCGTGAGGTCTCCACAGTACATCGATGTTGTCGCCAGTGGTCGGCGGAAGGTGCACGTGCCCGTCGACCTGGGACCGGACCGCAGCGACGCACGGATGCACGCCAAGACCGTAGGATCCTACGCAGTGCCGTAGGGAACCGCACCGCCACTTCCCAGCAAATTAGGGACACTGTTGCTCCTGGGGTATCGGCGAGGACCATTCGCAACCGTCTCCATGAAGCTGGGCTACGGTCCCGCACACCGTTAGGCCGTCTTCCGCTCACGCCCCAACATCGTGCAGCCCGCCTCCAGTGGTGTCGCGACAGGCGTGAATGGAGGGACGAATGGAGACGTGTCGTCTTCAGCGATGAGAGTCGCTTCTGCCTTGGTGCCAATGATGGTCGTATGCGTGTTTGGCACCGTGAAGGGGAGCGCCACAATCAGGACTGCATACGACCGAGGCACACAGGGCCAACACCCGGCATCATGGTGTGGGGAGCGATCTCCTACACTGGCCGTACACCACTGGTGATCGTCGAGGGGACACTGAATAGTGCACGGTACATCCAAACCGTCATCGAACCCATCGTTCTACCATTCCTAGACCGGCAAGGGAACTTGCTGTTCCAACAGGACAATGCACGTCCGCATGTATCCCGTGCCACCCAACGTGCTCTAGAAGGTGTAAGTCAACTACCCTGGCCAGCAAGATCTCCGGATCTGTCCCCCATTGAGCATGTTTGGGACTGGATGAAGCGTCGTCTCACGCGGTCTGCACGTCCAGCACGAACGCTGGTCCAACTGAGGCGCCAGGTGGAAATGGCATGGCAAGCCGTTCCACAGGACTACATCCAGCATCTCTACGATCGTCTCCATGGGAGAATAGCAGCCTGCATTGCTGCGAAAGGTGGATATACACTGTACTATTGCCGACATTGTGCATGCTCTGTTGCCTGTGTCTGTGTGCCTGTGGTTCTGTCAGTGTGATCATGTGATGTATCTGACCCCAGGAATGTGTCAATAAAGTTTCCCCTTCCTGGGACAATGAATTCACGGTGTTCTTATTTCAATTTCCAGGAGTGTATTTTCTAAGATAGGTAGTAGAGTCTGTATAGCCTGGCATGTTCCCACATTTCTCTGGAACCCAAAATGATCTTTTCCGATGGCGGCTTATATCAGTTCCTCCATTCTTGTGTAAACAATTCGTGCCAGTATTTTGCTACGAGGACTTATCGAACGGCTAGTTCGTGATATTCCGACTTGCTCCTCCCTTCTGTGGAACTGGAATTATTACGTTCTTCTTGAAGTTTACCGTATTTTGCCTGTCTCATATATATCGCATACCAGGTGAAATAGCTTTATCGTGGCATATTCTCCCAAATATCTCAATAATACTGATGGAATGTAGACTACTTAAGGAGCCTTTGTTTGACGTAGGTCTGTCAGATGCTCTCTCTCAAATTATTTTCGCAGTTTCATATTCCCAATCTCATCTTCAACTACTTTCGCCTCTATTGCATAATATTTTTTTCAAATTTACTTCCCTTGCGTAGCCCTTTCACCTTTCCGTTTTCCCAGTTTTCCTTAGTACTGTCAGAGTTCTTCATATCCATACAGGTGTTTCTCTTATCTGTAGGGTTCTTTACTTTTCCTATGGGCGATATCGATCCTTCTAGTGCACGCTTCTACGGTTCGGAATTTGTCTTCGATCTGCTATTACTTAACCATATCGCACTTTCTGCCAACCACATTTTTCGTCGCCTGTATTCCATTTTGCTCCCTTCATTTGGTGCATTTTTTATATTTTCCATTTTCGCCATTTAATGGTATTCAAGGATTTTTAACGGGCCTTATCTTTTTGCCTGTCCCCACCCCCCTGCCCCCCGCTGCCATAACTATTTCATATTGCAAAGCTAACCATTCGTTTTCTTTTATATCCATTTCCCCTGTTTCAGTCAGTCGTTGCCTAACGAATCCCTCGAAATTTTTAGTAAACAGGAGTTGTTTCAGTTTATCCATCTTCACAGTCTTCAGCCTTTCTGCAATTTCGTCAGCTGTAAACTGTAATTCATAACCACTAAATCGTGGGCTGTGTCCACAACTACCTTTTGATTTCAAATCTGGATTTGAAAGCTGTATCTTTATATAATTTATCTGTACATTCCGGTAGATCTAGGTCTCTTCTACGTATACAGCCTCCTTTCATGATTCTTAAACCAACTGCTAGCGAAGATTACGCTATGATCTGTCAAAATTCTGACTACCGACGTCCAGTTTCTTTTCCCAGTCCAAAGTACTCTACTATTTTTCGTACTCTTCTTTTACCTACTATCGATTTCAGTTCCCAACAATAAACACTGTGATGGATGGTGTCTTTGTCACTATCTTGTCTAAGAGAATGCGTTCGCTATAGTGTTCATAGTTACTCAGTCGCGTTCCTATTTTGTTAGATCCACTCCTGGAAACCTCGTATCTGATTTTAAGTTAATAACTTTGTACTGACGTTATCAGAAGTAAAGTATTCCCTGCGATCGCATTTCAATGCTCCTACTGTATCGAACTTCAGTCACTCCATTTCCCTATTTTTAAATTCCCAAACATATCTACCCGATGAAGGGTTCTATCATTTCAGGCTTTGGCCCTTAGAATGCAATAATTATTACAGCATCCCCTTGAGTAATCCCCGCCCGGAGATCCGAATTTCACCTCCACACGGTTTTACCCAAGTGGATGCCATCGTTAAACCATACAGCATAGACACATGCGCTCGGGAAATATAACAGCTGTAGTTTCACTTTGCCTTCAGCCGTTCGCGGTAACAATATAGCTTATCTGCTAATGTTGAAAGAACAGATGGATCAGTAATCCAGACGCCGCTGAAACTACGGACGAAAACTGCCGTCCCTCCTCAGGAAACATGAGCTAGGCTTGCCTCTCAACATCCCCTCGATTGTGGTTGTACCTATCGTTGAGACACGCAAGCCACTCGACAGTGGCAATGTGCGTGCTTCGTTCAGGGATTGATAATATTACACAACTCATTTGTCTCTACCCCATACCGTACTTGCGATGTGTGTGGTGGTGGTGGTGGTTAGTGTTTAACGTCCCGTCGACAACGAGGTCATTAGAGACGGAGCGCAAGCTCGGGTTGGGGAAGGATTGGGAAGGAAATCGGCCGTGCCCTTTCAAAGGAACCATCTCGGCATTCGCCTGAAACGATTTAGGGAAATCACGGAAAACCTAAATCAGGATGGCCGGAGACTGCGATGTGTGTCATCGACCATTAATAAGTGTGTAACATACACGCAGTAGTTTCACTACAGCATTTATTCCGACGTGCAATGCTAAAGAACATGGGCTTAGGTAGAACAGACTTACCAAATAATACATTACCGTATAGAGCATACTGCCTTCATGCAAACTGTGTGTGGTTGGGGATTTCTTGGTTGTAGACTTTACGTTCTTATTACGTAATATGAAGCGCTAAAGATCCAGCAGTGGGCAACCACCTGGCTGTCCTCGATCGACACTAATAGCGTAACGCAACGTCGAGATGTGATTCTGAAAACTGTCAGCATATTCTCCGCTGATTAAATTCAGGTTCTTAAGGGGGAAACGTTCAAATGTGACTGGAAGAGAAGAATTTTCTGCAATCCAGTACTCGATACTCACCTGTTGGCTGATTTGTAATCTCCAAGGAGGTTGGCTGCGGCTGAATTGAATGCCACCCACGCACTTCCTTCTGTTGTTCTCCCAAGTCTTGGAAGTGTGGGTCTATCAACAGACGTTGTTTCACTGTCGCATAATGTAATTTCAAAAGCTTATACTGATACTGCAAAGCATCTGATTCTTTCTCTACCACCTCTATTAAAATTCACGAGCCCTAGCTTTATATGAAGCAGTGGCGTGATACTTTTTCTGTGCTTCTTCAACGCACGAGAGACGTTTCCACTTTTTGGCTGCGTTCTGCCTATGATTGGCTGTTTCGTCTCTGTGTAGTGGTATTTTGTACTTCTGCTGTCCCATTCGCAGACGAAACCGTAGTACCTGGTTTATCCTGTCTGCATCTCCGTGAGATAGTGATTATTTGCTCGCGATAGCGTATGTTGTTAAGAAGTAGTGACTCGCTTCTGTTATTTATAGGGAGCTCCAACGTTAGGCGGGTTATGGAGCCCCTCAGGAAAATAGCGGGTAGGTCGGGGAAGAATGCCAGTGTGCACTCGGTGTGCTTGCCGGGGGGTCTCGTCCGTAATGTGGAGGAGGCCCTTCCGGCAGCTATTGAACGCACTGGGTGTGACCGGCTGCAGATAGTAGCACATGTCGGAACGAATGACGCCTGCCGCTTGGGTTCTGAGGCCATCCTTGGTTCCTTCCGGCGGCTGGCTGATTTGGTGAAGACAACCAGCATCGCACGCGGAGTGCAAGCTGAGCTTAATATCTGCAGCATAGTGCCCACAGTCGATCGCGGTCCTCTGGTTTGGAGCCGTGTGGAGGGTCTAAACCAGAGGCTCAGACGACTCTGCGACTATAATGGTTGCAAATTCATCGACCTCCGTTATTGGGTGGAGAACTGTAGGGCCCCCCTAGACAGGTCAGGCGTGCACTACACACCGGAAGCAGCTACTAGAGTAGCAGAGTACGTGTGGCGTGCACACGGGGGTTTTTTAGGTTAGAGGGACCCCCCCTTGGGCGAAACGATAAAATACCTGACGGCTTACCAGAGAGGACATTATCATCGTTGATAAAGAACGTCCGTCCTCAGAGACCAAAAACAGGAAAAGTTAACGTAATATTGGTAAACTGCAGGAGTATCCAGGGCAAGGTTCCTGAATTAGTATCTCTTATTGAAGGAAATAGTGCGCATATAGTATTAGGAACGGAAAGTTGGTTAAAACCGGAAGTGAACAGTAACGAAATCCGAGACACAGAATGGAATATATACCGCAAGGATAGGATAAACGCCAATGGTGGAGGAGTATTTATAGCAGTAAAGAATTCAATAATATCCAGTGAAGTTATTAGCGAATGCGAATGTGAAATAATCTGGGTTAAGTTAAGTATCAAAGGTGGGTCAGATATGATAGTCGGATGCTTCTATAGACCACCTGCATCAGAACCTGCAAGAACGTCCGTCCTCAGAGACCAAAAACAGGAAAAGTTAACGTAATATTGGTAAACTGCAGGAGTATCCAGGGCAAGGTTCCTGAATTAGTATCTCTTATTGAAGGAAATAGTGCGCATATAGTATTAGGAACGGAAAGTTGGTTAAAACCGGAAGTGAACAGTAACGAAATCCGAGACACAGAATGGAATATATACCGCAAGGATAGGATAAACGCCAATGGTGGAGGAGTATTTATAGCAGTTAAGAATTCAATAATATCCAGTGAAGTTATTAGCGAATGCGAATGTGAAATAATCTGGGTTAAGTTAAGTATCAAAGGTGGGTCAGATATGATAGTCGGATGCTTCTATAGACCACCTGCATCAGCAACCGTAGTAGTTGAGCGCCTCAGAGAGAACCTGCAGAACGTCGTGAAGAAGTTTCGTGATCATACTATTGTAATAGGGGGAGACTTCAATCTACCAGGTATAGAATGGGATAGTCACACAATCAGAACTGGAGCCAGGGACAGAGACTCTTGTGACATTATCCTGACTGCCTTGTCCGAGAATTACTTCGAGCAGATAGTTAGAGAACCAACTCGTGAAGCTAACGTTTTAGACCTCATAGCAACAAATAGACCGGAACTTTTCGACTCCGTGAATGTAGAAGAGGGTATCAGTGATCATAAGTCAGTGGTTGCATCAATGACTACAAGTGTAATAAGAAATGCCAAGAAAGGAAGGAAAATATATTTGCTTAACAAGAGTGATAGGGCACAAATCGCAGAATATCTGAGTGACCACCATCAAACGTTCATTTCTGAGGAAGAGGATGTGGAACAAAAATGGAAAAAATTCAGAAACATCGTCCAGTACGCCTTAGATAAGTTCGTACCGACTAAGGTCCAAAGCGAGGGGAAAGATCCACCGTGGTATAACAATCATGTACGAAAGGTACTACGGAAACAAAGAAAGCTTCATCATAGGTTTAAGAGTAGTCGAATCATAGCTGATAAGGAAAAGCTGAACGAAGCGAAAAAGAGCGTAAAGAGAGCAATGAGAGAAGCATTCAACGAATTCGAACATAAAACATTGGCAAACAATCTAAACAAGAACCCTAAAAAGTTTTGGTCATATGTAAAATCGGTAAGCGGATCTAAATCCCCTATTCAGTCACTCGTTGACCACGATGGCACCGAAACAGAGGACGACCGAAGAAAGGCAGAAATACTGAATTCAGTGTTCCGAAACTGTTTCACTGCGGAAAATCGTAACACGGTCCCTGACTTCAGCCGTCTCACGGACGCCAAAATGGAAAATATTGAAATAAACGATATCGGAATTGAAAAACAACTGCTATCACTTAGTAGCGGAAAAGCATCCGGACCAGACGAGATACCCTTAAGATTCTACAGTGATTATGCTAAAGAACTTGCCCCCTTTCTATCAGCAATTTATCGTAGATCCCTGGAAGAACGTAAAGTACCTAGCGACTGGAAGAAAGCGCAGGTCGTTCCCATTTTCAAGAAGGGTCATAAATCAGATGCGAATAATTATAGGCCTATTTCGCTTACGTCAATCTGTTGTAGAATAATGGAACATGTTTTGTGTTCTCGTATTATGACGTTCTTAGATAATACAAATCTCCTTCATCATAACCAACATGGATTCCGCAAACAGAGATCATGTGAAACTCAGCTCGCCCTATTTGCCCAAGAAATTCACAGTGCCGTAGACACTGGCGAGCAGATTGATGCCGTATTCCTGGACTTCAGGAAGGCATTTGATACGGTTCCGCACTTACGTTTAGTGAAAAAAATACGAGCTTACGGAATATCGGACCAGGTTTGTGATTGGATTCAGGATTTCCTAGAAGAAAGAACACAACATGTCATTCTTAACGGTTCAAAATCTGCAGATGTAGAGGTAATTTCGGGAGTACCGCAGGGAAGCGTGATAGGACCTTTATTGTTTACAATATACATAAATGACTTAGTTGACAACATCGGTAGCTCCGTGAGGCTATTTGCAGATGACACGGTTGTCTACAAGAAAGTAGCAACATCAGAAGACTCGTACGTACTCCAGGAGGACCTGCAGAGGATTAATGCATGGTGCGACTGCTGGCAGCTTTCCCTAAACGTAGATAAATGTAATATAATGCGCATACATAGGGGCAGAAATCCATTCCAGTACGATTATGCCATAGGTGGTAAATCATTGGAAGCGGTAACGACCGTAAAATACTTAGGAGTTACTATCCGGAGCGATCTGAAGTGGAATGATCACATAAAACAAATAGTGGGAAAAGCAGGCGCCAGGTTGAGATTCATAGGAAGAATTCTAAGAAAATGTGACTCATCGACGAAAGAAGTAGCTTACAAAACGCTTGTTCGTCCGATTCTTGAGTATTGCTCATCAGTATGGGACCCTTACCAGGTTGGATTAATAGAAGAGATAGACATGATCCAGCGAAAAGCAGCGCGATTCGTCATGGGGACATTTAGTCAGCGCGAGAGCGTTACGGAGATGCTGAACAAGCTCCAGTGGCGGACACTTCAAGAAAGGCGTTACGCAATACGGAGAGGTTTATTATCGAAATTACGAGAGAGCACATTCCGGGAAGAGATGGGCAACATATTACTACCGCCCACATATATCTCGCGTAATGATCACAACGAAAAGATCCGAGAAATTAGAGCAAATACGGAGACTTACAAGCAGTCGTTCTTCCCACGCACAATTCGTGAATGGAACAGGGAAGGGGGGATCAGATAGTGGTACAATAAGTACCCTCCGCCACACACCGTAAGGTGGCTCGCGGAGTATAGATGTAGATGTAGATGTACGTCTCTTTCAGGAGGGCAGAATGTCCAACCGGTACTGACTCATACTAGTTCTCTTTGTGTAATAACATCGTCTTCAAACATGTCTTAGATGAACTGACGCACTGTTGAAATGTTCAAAGTTACTTTCCACCCACCCCGAAAGAAACAAATTCCGTCGACCCTAGTGAAATTGCCGTAAGCACATTATATCTTTGTTTATGGTCTAAAGAAACCAATAATTCCGATTACAACCCTGGTTCTACACATGACCAATTAGTACACTAATTTAACTTGTCAAACTATAGGCAATTTGCACACCAACTGTAGACCGTGGGCTGCAAAAGATTCTACTAATGCGCCAACGTGAACTTACTTTTGAGACAGGTAAAAGTTAGAAACCGCACCTATGCCTCAGGAATGCTAACATGAAAAGTACAAAGTTCAAGAACAGCAATTACAGTGACTTTAGTAATCTTATCTTCTTCGTAGAAAGACACACAGATGGGCAATATTACCACATTAGTAGGTAATTAATATTGCCATTTATGCAACATTTGTATGTGAAATGGTTTAATTAGAATTACGGCCAAGATAATTTACAACGTTGCACAAAAGACAACCAAGAAAGGAGGAAAAAGATTTCTACGAACAGCGCTTCATGGAAAAAAATGTCTAAATCTTCAAAACTAGACCTCATAGAGGAAAACATTTTCCCGATTTAAAAATGGCAGAAAACTTAATTATGAAAAATAAAATGTGTGTCAGATATCTAATGCTTCTTTATTAGTGTAATGGAGGGTGACGGAGTCCTTCTACCCTGTAAGGCCAAACATCGCTGACGTGATGAAAAGATGTGCACTTGAATGCAACAAACGAAATGAACGTCATATTTATCTTTTATGCGACCTCGACGGCTGTATAGGACAGTGAGGAAATTTGGGGCCATTTACGCGACAAGCAGAGAAATATCACAAACACTGATGAACCAAAACGTTAACACCGCCTGCTTAATAGCGTGTCAGTCCATCTCGGAGTGTAACACAGCAATGGTTCTTTCTGGCATGGGCTGGACAAGGGTTTGTTAGATTTACAGAGATACGTGGCACCAAAGGTCAACGCACAATTCACGCACTTCACGTAAATTACGACGCGGTAGTTTGTGGGGCAATACTGACCCTACGACTTATCTTAGAAGAAAGATTAAGGAAAGGCAAACCTACGTTCCTAGCATTTGTAGACTAAAGAAAGCTTTTGACAATGTTGACTGGAGTACTCTCTTTCAAATCCTGAAGTTGGCAGGGGTAAAACACAGGGAGCGAAAGGCTATTTACAATTTGTACAGAAACCAGATGGCAGTTATAAGAGTCGAGGGACATGAAAGGGAAACAGTGGTTGGGAAGGGAATGAGACAGGGTTGTAGCCTCTCCCAGATGTTATTCAATCTGTATACTGAGCAAGCAGTAAAGGAAACAAAAGAAAAATTCGGAGCAGGTATTAAAATCATGGAGAAGAAATAAAAACTTCAAGGTTCGCCGATGACATTGTAATTCTGTCAGAAACAGCAAAGGACTTGGAAGAGCAGTTGAACGGAATGGACAGTGTCTTGAAAGGAGGATATAAGACGAACATCAACAAAAGCAAAACGAGGATAATGTAATGTAGTCGAATTAAGTCGGTTGATGCTGAGGGAATTAGATTAGGAAATGAGACATGTAAAACAGTAAAGGAGTTTTGCTATTTGGGGAGCAAAATAATTGATGGTCGAAGTAGAGAGGATATAAAATGTAGACTGGCAATGGCAAGGAAAGTGTTTTTGAAGAAGAGAAATTTGTAATCATCGAGTATAGATTGAAGTGTCAGAAAGTCTTTTCTGAAAGTATTTGTGTGGGGTGTAGCCATGTATGGAAGTGAAACATGTTCGATAAATAGTTTGGACAAGAAGAGAATAGCTTTCGAAATGTGGTGCTACAGAAGAATGCTGAAGATTAGATGAGTAGATCACATAACGAATGAGGAGGTACTGAATAGAGTTGGGGAGGAGAGGAGTTTGTGGCACAACTTGACTAGAAGAAGGGATTGGTTGGTAGGACATGTTCTAAGGCATCAAGGGATCAGCAATTTAGTATTGGAGGGCAGCTGGAGGGTAAAAATCGTAGAGGGAGACCAAGAGATGAATATACTAAGCAGATTCAGAAGGATGTAGGTTGAAGTAGTTAGTCAGAGATGAAGAAGCTTGCGCAGGATACAGTAGCATGGAGAGCTGCATCAAACCAGCGTCAGGACTGAAGACTACAACAACAACAACAGTTTGTGGGGAAGGAACTGGCGCTTGACAGCGCCCCAAACATGTTCCATCGGGTTCAGAGCACATGAATTTAGTGGTCAACTCAAACCACGATTCTGGGTCGTGTAACAAATTTACTTTGCTGGCATCGCCGTCAGGGAGTACATCAAGCATGGAAGACTGCAGGTGGTTCGCAATAATGTTCACGTGGTCCACAACTGTCATGATGCCTTTCATTATCACCACAGATCCAATGGAAGCCCGGGTGAATTTCCCCAACAACATTATAATGCCCTTATTGATCTGCGTCCGTGACGCGAAATATGTTTCAGGCAACTGTTCGCCTGAATAGCGGCGTATCTTGACACGACCACCAATGTGGTATAATAAGAGATGTGATTCGTCAGACTAGGTAACAAGTTTCCATTGATTCACGATCCAGTGTCGAGGATCCCACGCAAACTACAGTCATCCCTAGTCGTTGGGGCATCATGAGAAAAAATATGGGTCGCCTGCTGTGACGCCCCATTTGGGACAGTGAGTGCAGAACGGTGAACTCCAGAACACTGCTGTCTGCACTGACATTGCTTTCTGTCATCAGGTCTACTTCAGATCACAGCCTATCTTACTTCACAGACAGCGTGGAACTTCTAAGTTTTTTACTTACACTGCTGTATGTTTACTTAACGTTCTTAAACTGCTGAGTGAAGCTGAACCTAGAGTCACTTTACTCGTTTTTATCATCTCATATCAAACACTGACCTACAAAATTTTCCCTGACAAATGCAACTCAAACTTATCCTATTCATTAATGACCCACAATATACGAACGCAACGCAATCTGACTGCAAATAATTAACACAAAAGAATGGCCCTGAATCACAAGAAATCCTAACAATATCTCATACATTTCATAAGTCACTTACCTCACAGAAAATCTTCATCACACGAACTACAGCAAATACAGCAAGCAACAACTACAGCCAGCTCAACAAAAAGATTCTATCTACTGATAAGCATGTGATTAGCAAAGGTGAGATTTTGTTGCAGAGTAAACAATTTACTTAGAAGATTTTATCTTAATCACGTGACATCCAGTTCCCAAAAATATATAATCGTCAATAATTCCATTATCCAAGCATTAGCAAATACATCAGTCATCATTTTACAATCCACGTCAAACCAATACTAAGTCTCCCAGACCGACCCACGTCCAAACCGTCCGCTCGCTCACTGCTAACCTCCAACACTGCTAACGATAAACTGCTTACTGTGAGTCTGACCAGCCACAGAGTCTCTTAGCGATGGCGCGGAGCGCTGTCAGTTATATTAATGCAGTCTAAAGCACTGCCAACATACAAACATATAAACAGGCTACTTACAAGCGCAAGCCTCCGACCTCCATGATATGTGATGAGCCGTGGACATCCAACACGTTACCTCCGGCTCGTGGTTTCACTGTGATCTATGCTCTTTCCACATGTAAGTGACTAGTCTGCAGTTCACACTTAAGTGCATGGCAGAGCGTTTTTAAAACAAACTTGAAACTCCCGCATGAGATTTTCACTCTACATCTGAGTGTGTGCTGTTATGAAACTTCCTGGCAGATTACAACTGAGTGTCGGACCGAGACTCGAACTCGGGACCTTTGTCTTTCAAGAGCAAGTGCTCTACCATCTGAGCTACCCAAGCACGACTCACGACCTATCCTCACAGCCTTACTTCCGCCAGTACCTCGTCTCCTACCTTCCAAACTTAACAGAAATTCTCTTGCGAAACTTGCAGGACTGCAAGAAAGGATATTGTGGAGTCATGGCTTAGCCACAGTCTGCGGGATGTTTCCAGAATGAGATTTTCACTCTGCAGCGAAGTGTGCGCTGATATGAAACTTGGGTAGCCACGGAGACCACTAAGTGAGCCACATCTGCCGACTATGCAGTGATGTCTTAACTGAATACCAACACGGGAGCCCGAAGTGCAAGCAGCTACGAGCACACTTATCAGACTTTGCTAGATGGAAGCCAAGTACAACTGATCTAGAACTTCGGCAACAGTGACGAAAATACAGAACGTGCTACTGTAACGAGGATAAATGTAGCACACTTAGACACATCACAAGAACACCTTTCAGAACGCAAACTTCGCATAGAGGAACGCGCTGAAACCCTGAAGAAAACGGGGCCACATTCAATCAGCAGCTTTGGGGTGGGATCACGTCATCGCTTCCTATGAAAACTCCGCCTTCCGCTAGCTCATGTTCAGAGTTACGCCATTCCATTTGGAATGGAAGAGCAACTCTCTTAATTGGAAGGATGCTCTGGTGAATTCAACAAGTGTTTCAACCTGAGGGTAATTACCCACTGAGGGGTAAAATGAAATTTTCTGAGGGGTAAAAACTAAGGCATTCTTTTATGCTTCTGTCAACTTCAAAACATCATTAATATTATCACAGTATTGTAAGATTCTAATACTGATTTTTAAGTTGTCAATAATTACTTTTTCTCAATTACTAGCATATATGCAGTGAAGCTTGCAGGTTTCTCACATGTTGTTGTTGTTGTGGTCTTCAGTCCTGAGACTGGTTTGATGCAGCTCTCCATGCTACCCTATCCTGTGCAAGCTTCTTCATCTCCCAGTACCTACTGCAACCTACATCCTTCTGAATCTGCTTAGTGTATTCATCTCTTGGTCTTCCCCTACGATTTTTACCCTCCACGCTGCCCTCCAATACTAAATTGGTGATCCCTTGATGCCTCAGAACATGTCCTACCAACCGATCCCCTCTTCTGGTCAAGTTGTGCCACAAACTTCTCATCTCCCCAATCCTATTCAATACTTCCTCATTAGTTATGTGATCTACCCATCTAATCTTCAGCATTCTTCAGTAGCACCACATTTCGAAAGCTTCTATTCTCTTCTTGTCCAAACTATTTGCCGTTCATGTTTCACTTCCATACATGGCTACACTCCATACAAATACTTTCAGAAATGACTTCCTGACACTTAAATCTATACTCAATGTTAACAAATTTATCTTCTTCAGAAACGCTTTCCTTGCCATTGCCAGTCTACATTTTATATCCTCTCTACTTCGACCATCATCAGTTATTTTGCTCCCCAAATAGCAAAACTCCTTTACTACTTTAAGTGTCTCATTTCCTAATCTAATACCCTCAACTTCACCCGACTTAATTCGACTACATTCCATTATCCTCGTTTTGCTTTTGTTGATGTTCATCTTATATCCTCCCTTCAAGACACCATCCATTCCGTTCAACTGCTCTTCCAAGTCCTTTGCTGTCTATGACAGAATTACAATGTCATCGGCGAACATCAACGTTTTTATTTCTTCTCCATGGATTTTAATACTTACTCCGAATTTTTCTTTTGTTTCCTTTACTGCTTGCTCAATATACAGATTGAATAACATCGGGGAGAGGCTACAACCCTGTCTTACTCCCTTCCCAACCACTGCTTCCCTTTCATGTCCCTCGACTCTTATAACTGCCACCTGGTTTCTGTACAAATTGTAAATAGCCTTTCGCTCCCTGTATTTTACCCCTGCCACCTTTAGAATTTGAAAGAGAGTATTCCAGTCAACATTGTCAAAAGCTTTCTCTAAGTCTACAAATGCTAGAAACTTAATCTTCCTTCTAAGATAAGTCGTAAGGTCAGTATTGCCTCACGTGTTCCAGTATTTCTACGGAATCCAAACTGATCTTCCCCGAGGTCGGCTTCTACTAGTTATTCCAGTTGTCTGTAAAGAATTCGTGTCAGTATTTTGCAGCTGTGGCTAATTAAACTGATTGTTCGGTAATTTTCCCATCTGCCAACACCTACTTTCTTTGAGATTGGAGTTATTATATTCTTCTTGAAGTCTGAGGGTATTTCGCCTGTCTCATACATCTTGCTCACCAGATGGTAGATTTTTGTCAGGACTGGCTCTCCCAAGGCCGTCAGTAGTTCCAATGGAATGTTGTCTACTCCCGGGGCCTTGTTTCGACTTAGGTCTTTTAGTGCTCTGTCAAACTCTTCACGCAGTATCGTATCTCCCATTTCATCTTCAACTACATCCTCTTCCATTTCCATAATATTGTCCTCAAGTGCATCGCCCTTGTATAGACCCTCTATATACTCCTTCCACCTTTCTCACATAGACCACCACTATATACATACCTTGTGCTTTTTCCCAAACATCACTGATGATAAAAGTGAGACATATACGTATGAAATGCTATATTTCTCAAGAAAATATGTTCTCCAAGTTGTAGATAATGCATGCAGTAGTATAGGAATTTCTTCATTACTCGCTTCGAAACAGATAAAGGAATTGACAGCACAACACAGCAGTAACCACGTAAGGGCTACTGTAGTACAGTACATAGCATTATTACTATTATTGTTAATATTATTAGAGTGGCTAGACAGGAAGCATTAACAGCCTGATGTCCGATTTCTGCCAGTTCAGAAGTAAGGAGCGCAGCAGTCATGTGATTTACTAACTGTCAGTATACTGCAGACATCTGAACTTGTTTGATTTTAAATGGTTTGCGGGTCGCAGATCAAACAAGTGCTGCAATGGAGAGGAGTAATTAAGAATAAGTATGTTTCGTAACAAGTGTCTACCTCACTGTGGACAGTTAGCTTTCTTTTCGGAGAAGGAATTGTGGGTAGCACTTGCGATGCACCACAAACATTCATCATTTACAAATATAGTGTTCTAATAAAAGTCTTTCATTCTACAGTTTAGTTAGGAGCTAAAATTGGTGGTAATGTGGGGGAGGGGAGAGGGTAACAGATGGAAGGGGATGGGTGGGAATACTAGCTAATATCTGATTGCACTCAGGGGTAGTGGTCTAAGAAACGTTAGGAACCCATGGTCTACAAGGTGCCGCGAACGTGGAGACCACTGGCACACATCGCAGACGTATAACAGACGATTTGCGATCTGCAGGCAGCAATCCTACCTGAGGATGTGGGCCGGCCCGAAATTCCCTGAACGGAGAACCGATCGGCCAGTCTGCAAGCTGTTCGCCTCAGTTGCTGGGCTTCTGTGCGTTGCTACTGGGGCAGTACACGTACCGCCTTATCGACTATTTGCTGGGACTGCCGCTCGGGCTGTACTTTATGTTGCTGTTGGGTCTTCCGCCTACACGCCATCTCGACAACCGACAACAGGGGCGTGCAAATTTTTGGGGCGGAGCCTAAGCTTCACTCTTCGAGAGGACTGAGACTCTGACGGACGTCCACAGCCAAGCGAGGCTCACTGAGCAGCATTGAGCAGAGGCAACGCAGGACCTCTGCTCAGCAGGTTCCTCGTTGGGTACTGACGTGCTACCTCGACGATTGTGAAACTCGTGCCAGATAATGATTGTTAATTGAACGATGCTTCGTTAGGACCCAGGCGCATACAGGATCACTCACCCTCGCTCTCCGCTCGATGTCCTGACAACAATGCTTTCCTGGCCTGGTCGTGACTAATATTTCAGTAAGAGCTCTGATTTAGGTTACTTAGTTACGACGATCATTTTTCTCTACGCAGGTTTGCAACAGTTTTCAGAGGAGAAAATAGGTGATGGAAATTTCGCAAAAAGATCTCGCCGCCTTTGTGTTGATGAGTGACACCCCAACTCGCTTATCATATCCGTAACACACTATTTCTCTGTTTCTCGATAATACAGAACAGTCTACCCTTCTTTCGACTTTCTTCGATGTTCTCCGTGAATCCTAGCTGATAAGGATCCCAGCCGGCCGCTGCTGGCCGAGCGGTTCTGGCGCTACAGTCTGGAACCGCGCGACCGCTACGGTTGCAGGTTCGAATCCTGCCTCGGGCATGGATGTGTGTGTTGTCCTTAGGTTAGTTAGGTTTAAGTAGTTCTAAGTTCTAGGGGACTTATGACCTCAGCAGTTGAGTCCCATAGTGCTCAGAGCCATTTGAGCCATTTTTGATAAGGATCCCACACCACACATCAGTACTCTAGCAGAAGACAGAAAAGCTTAGTGTATGAAGTCTCTTTAGTAGACCAGCTGCATCTTCTAAACGTTCTGCCGTAAAACGTAGTCTTTCGTTTGTCTTCCCCCAAACATTATCTATGTGATCGTTCCAAATTTCAGTGTTTGTAGTTTTAATCCCGGGGTATTTAGTTCAATCGACAGCCTGTAAAATTGTGTGTTTTATGGTGTAACGGAAATTTAACATATGTATTTTCGTACTTATGTGGATGACCTGACACTTTTCCGTACTCAGAAGCAATTTTTCGCTCAATACTGATATCAGGTTTTATCTTCAGATGACTTTACTAGTGGGTAAGTGACACCATGATCTGAAAACAATCGAAGACGACTGCTCACACTGCCTCCTAAATCTTTTATGTAGATTAGGAACAGCAGACGACCTACAGCTTTCTCATGAGGATCACTAGATATCACTTCGGTTTTAGTCTTTCCATAGGTGTCACAGGAGCACGGGAACAGTCTATCAGCTTAGCCATTTCCCGGTTGCGCGTTACCAAGCACTGGTCCATAATAATCTTCCCTTTGTCAAAGGTGATTATGTCAGTGAGTTGTCCCATTTACAGCCCGTAACATTTCTGCTTGAATACTTTCCTTACTACGTCACAAGCCTATAACTGCACAAGGTTTTGTGGGTAGTGGTGGCTCAATATATTATCGATGTGTCTGGAACTGAAGTTATTGCGCCTGTCTAATGCAAGCACCTGTTCGTAATTCGTTGGAGACGTTGACTGCTCTATACACGAGATCACTGTTTAATCTTCAGGCCAACGCTGTCACAGTCAGAGTGGCATTTAGGCACTGAGTCACCCTCACATGCAGAAAATATATGGCCATGGGTCTGAAAATGTCTTATTTCCGTGTCAAAACTTATTTTTGTAACTACGTTAGTGACTGGCAAAACAAAACAACAGAAGGTAGAAGCGCATTATCTGACACAGATGACATGTTGGAAATGCTGTCTTACAGCACTGAGACAATCATTAACCCGCCATTGTACTGTGTACCTTATGACAGGTGTGGCCTAGAATTCGGCTCACACACCGCTCGGCCACGCTGCGCACATCATCATCCCCCTCTCACGTCCCACTGAGCGCAAGAGAGGGAGGCGAAAACTGCGAACATGTCACATTGGACGCAGAACTGCACAGGACTTGGTTTTATGGTTGACATTTCTCAACAACATAGATCAAAAACAAAAGAAGTTTTCGGTACTATTTAATTATTTTTGGACCACTGATGACAATTTTTATCTAGTACTAACTGTCGGCACATAGACGCACAGACGGACACAGACAATTTCGCAGGTTTTGACCCGTGAACGTCGTTCATACGATGAACAGATAGCAAAGGGTAAACAGCGCTGACACCACGATTATGCCGAACTGAAGAGAGTTGTGCAGACGGAAATGTGCCACACCGCAATACTAAATGAGATGTCGCACAGTACCGACTGCTTTCGGAAACGAACGAGCAAAACCGAGTCAGGTCCGCACACGCTCTGCACAACCGGGGCGCATGAAGTCTGGCATGCTGAGCCGAGCCTTGCCGTAAGAACTGATGAAAGTCTCGGGTATTGTGTATAGGTTTACAATCTTTCACAGTATGGGCATAAAGCCACTCTTAGTTTGTAGCGGGGTTCAATACACGACAGGTTCTAAATGTTTCCGAAAATAAAATAAAAAATTAGAAAGATAACGACAGCCAATTAGTAAATCTCTTCTTATTCACCTGTCACGGTATCTGTTATTCAGAAGCAGATGGGCCTTAACAGTTGAAAGCCTTCCATTGTCATTTACTTTAACCCATTAGTTCACAAGGTTTCATAAGGTAGTACAGCCCAGGTTTTTATGCCCTAAAACGTGACCGCTCCATATAAAAATCTGACTCATATGTGAATAAACACAGTCTAACTAACTTTGTTTGAGGTTTAGTAATGGCAAGAACCTTCGGAAAGTGGAGCAGAAAAGTTAAAGAGGGTTGGACAAAAGTTAACCAAGACAAAACTGAAACTAAAATCCTTACAACAATCTTAAGCAGTTACTAACTACACATGTTTATGAATATCAGCCGTTGAAGACTGTCGTGAAACATTCGAGAAGTATCCTATAATCAAAGAGCACGGTGCCCGAACACGGCATTCACGGTGAAAACACTGCCAAGAAGGCGTCACGGACCAGGCTGCATTGTTTGATACCGTAAAGTAGGCCTGCACTACGAGAAAAAAAATGCTTTATTTTCTCTTGAACCAACTTACGACCTAGAATCAGTTTCACTTACGTATGTTATATATGGAAATACGACATAAGCTATAATCCAGTGTATCACAAACAGCTTAGGAAAACTATTTCACATTTGCGTGCCCTTCCAGATTTACGTAATCTGAGACAGAGAAGTCAACTGTTCTTTCTTCAAAAATAAAGACGTCTTATACACTGCAAAAAGCAACTATTACGTTAAATATCTAAATGTTAGAAGGAAGATAGGACCTGTCTTTTCCTGTACGTGGGTATGTGCTTCTTAGAGCTGAAATACATGCTATGGTACAACTGTCTCTACCTACCCTACTCTAAATTATATAATATGGGGTACATTCGTTGAACTAACCATCTTATTAAAAATACATTGGTGACCACCTGTACACCGCAAAATAAATATTCTTCTTAACATAACGTCACTTTATGCTGAATGAAAGTCCGTAACGACTATTACCAGCTATGTGCAATACATGCTATCGACTTATTGACATTGCAGTGCAGTCCCGTACACACGTAAATGAAATAAACAATTTATAAACAATGATTTGGTGACCTCTCAAATCACATAACGTAAATTTTTATCTTTTATACAAGCAAGTGTTCAAACTGTTGACCATGGTCTGAAAGCCACATTTGCAATCGCCGTTCGAATCATGAACAGATGTAATTACAGTGGATGATATGGTAAAGCATGCACTGACGATTCGATGACACATGTCGTCTGGCGTACGTGGGATTTCGTCATAGACTGCATCTTTGAGTGCTCCCCAAAAAAAGAAATCAGGAGTAGTTAAATCGGGGGATCTCGCAGTCCATTTGACAACAGAATTTCGTCCCATCCGACGTCCAGGGAAGCTCTCATTCAGTATTTGTGTTGCAACACGAGAAAAGTGAGCTGGACGACCATCGTGTTGCAGCCGCATATACTTCGAATATCTATTGGTACCTGTTCTACAAGAATGGGCAGAATGTTCGTCAGAAAGTTTACGTTCGAATGCCCATTTAGAACTCATGAGATAAGGTAAAGTACCACAATGTAATTTCCTATGATACTGCACCATACGTTTACGCTCCACGGTCGTTGGTGTTGCGCCTGACGAAGCCAGTGTGGATATTCGGTTGTCCAGTAGTGCATGTGATGCAAATTTACAATAGCGTAGCTAGTAAACGCTTCTTCATTGGTATAAAGCACACAATGGGAAAACGTAGAGCCGTCTCAGTTGCTGAAGGGCAGACGGACAAAATTCTTGAGTATTAATAGCTGCTACGGCTGTATTTAGTCCTTTATTATTTAATCACAACCTGCTACATGGCACTAATAACCACATATTTAGGTGAACATAGGACTAAAACATTAAAGCGGAAAAGTTTACCCACAGTTTTATGCAATTTCTACGAAGTATTGAAGCGATGTTTGATATTTTTGTTTTGCGTGCCTTTTATTTTCCCTTTCTTTGAGGACATTGAGTTTTATAGCGCCATATGATTAATATATATTGTCTTTTTTTGCCGCGACATTGTCCGCAGCTCGTGGTCGTGCGGTAGCGTTCTCGCTTCCCACGCCCGGGTTCGATTCCCAGCGGGGTCAGGGATTTTCTCTGCCTCGTGATGACTGGGTGTTGTGTGCTGTCCTTGGGTTAATTAGGTTTAAGTAGTTCTAAGTTCTAGGGGACTGATGACCATAGATGTTAAGTCCCATAGCGCTCAGAGCCATTTGAGCCATTTTTTACTACAACATTCCTGCATTTCAAGTTACAAATCAGCTTTCGAATAAAGCCTGAATTAAACATGGAACATTTCAATTTTGTTATAAATACTATTTACTTTCAAGTAACAGGAGGATAACTATGTAGAACAAAAATGTTCCATGGGTTATCCGGACCTTTATATATCATCTCTCGGTTTTTAGACGGTTCACTACCTCTGGTTTTTAGGTAAATGTAGTAAGACACTGATCGAGTACGTAAAGAAAGCGATCGTTATGAGGAACCTCCTTGCAGGTATGCAACACATGTAATGTACAGGCAATGCGGGTATGACCTTAACTGTCCAAAGCTACTAGGAAAACTACAGCAGCCTACAGTAATTTTACAAACACAGTACTAAAGCAGGAAGTATGAGCGGAAGATCAATAATGTAAGCAACTTCAGACCTTGGAGGACATAAATAAAATTGAATATCGATCCTGCGTTCTGAAAAACTGAGCGGCCGGACACAAATCTTATATTTTATCCACATTAACCTGAACAGTAAAATTGTATCGTGGAAAGAAATCTATTATTGTATAATCTGTAAACCACGCAAGATACAATCACATAAACGTAGTGCCAACGTCACGGTGGCTAACAGGGGTTGCACAACTTGTAGGCGTAGAATGACAACCAGTAGTGATCGTTTTCTGGTCGCTGCTAAAGGTAGCTAGCAGACAACCATGTCCTCATACTTGTTTGTCAACGTCCACGAAAGAGTTCTGACTGCTTGCAGAGATTGGAAGGAAAAGCAGTGTCGATTCACTCACTCACTCACACCGACCACCTCACTGAACTCTTAGAGCGCTCGTGTTATAGTAGCCTTTGTATCATACAGGGTATGACAAAACGGGACGGCCACAGTCCTCATACATGAAAGAAGAAAATTTTCTTACGTACATGTGTCGGTAAACGTTTTATTTCCACGCTTGAACTCAATTTCAAAAATTCTGTGATTGCATTAGTCATGGCAAAAAGAAAGAAAACGCACCAGCATACCACATGGAACCGTTTCGTAGTGAAGTACTGAGGATCAGTTTCAGCAATGATACATGCATCACACTACCGCCGCGTTTAATCCCGTATGCACTAGTGCAGATTACTGTGTGTGGTTTCACAGCCTTCGTTGGGATGTGACGAAAGACTTTTTTCATCTCGCACTGGGATTCAAAAAGCAAGAGCTTTACTTGATGCATAATGCTTCCTTATTTCATTAAGAAATGTGCCTGTTGTCAGACCGTATTCTTGCGGGCATCGGTAGACAATGGACTGTCTCAAAGGATCTGTAGTCGCTTGTTCCTCTCTGGAGTAGTGCATCTGTGGGAGGAGGAGGAGATTTAGTGTTTAACGTCCCGTCGACAACGAGGTCATTACAGACGGAGCGCAAGCTCGGGTTAGGGAAGGATGGGGAAGGAAATCGGCCGTGCCCTTTCAAAGGATCCATCCCGGCATTTGCCTGGAGCGATTTAGGGAAATCACGGGAAACCTAAATCAGGATGGCCGGAGACGGGATTGAACCGTCGTCCTCCCGAATGCGAGTCCAGTGTGCTGACCACTGCGCCACCTCGCTCGGTGCATCTGTGGGTAGAATGTGTGAGTTATTATTAGGCAGGGCGTCCAAGCACTGACGGGACTGAGCCAACAGCGAAACTTTGCGACGGAAGCTGTTCGTGGAGCCACGTGGCTTTGAGACAGATCTCTCTGTACGCTTCTCTCTAGGGTGTGTTGCTGTGATGTTGATGCGCCAATTGTACATCGTAGTATAGACGCTTGTTTGGAGAAAGCGACTTGGGTATATTCAACCATATAATATACTCTGTCACGTAGTTTACAGAATTACAACAGTCAAGTCTACAATCCAAGATTTGAAGTGAGTTCTTAGGGAGAGTTCACGAGAGTATCTTCACATCGAAAAACGCATTGTGTCGACGCCAGTTGACAAAATCTCCGAGCGAGATGCACATTTTTACAGACACTCGCAGTCAATTGCTAAGGAAGTGCATTGCGAATAGTTACCATAATTTAATTCTCCCAGTGAAGTTATTGGAATTTGGGTGTAGACAGAAAGCAAATTGCATTCTACTCCACTACCATTTGTTTGTCATTAGGCCATCATCAGTTAATAACAGACTCAGAATCAGTCTAGTGTGAGAGAAGACAAAACATGAAAATGATTGTGTGGTGTCACCGCCAGACACCACACTTGCTAGGTGGTAGCTTAAATCGGCCGCGGTCCATTTAGTACATGTCGGACCCGCGTGTCGCCACTGTGTAATCGCAGACCTAGCGCCACCACCAAGGCAGGTCTCGTGATACGAGAGAGCACTCGCCCCAGTTGTACGAGAACCTAGCTACCGACCAGATGTACGAAGCCTTTCTCTCTCATTAGCCGAGAGACAGAATAGCCATCAGCTAAGTTAATGGCTACGAACTTGCAAGGCGCCATTAGCCATACAGTGATTGTACTTAAAGTCTCCTGTGTATCGTCAAGATCGATGTACCTCAATCAATGAGTAAAGTTAAGTATTAAACCTGCTCCGTACTTTTCTTCCTAACATTAATTACGTATCCTGTTCCAGTACTTCACGCCCGTCTGCGTTAGTCTAGCTTGCCTTTTCAGCCATCTCAACTTCACGGTGTCGGCCCAGCTACCGACACAACATTGGCGACGAGGGAAAAGAGTTCTTTCTGATTGCTTACATTTAATTGTGTCATGGCTTCGCCACATTCTCCAGATGTACTGTCCGAATTTTATCGCTTGCAGAATCAGCAGACGCAGGCGTTACTGGATGCCCTTGGACAGCTCGTCCAGGGTCAACGTGCGCTGCACACCGATGCGGCCGCCGCCGCTTCTTCGCTACCGCTGCCACTAAACGCTGTTGCACCTCCCTTTCGACCATACGTGGCAGCCGATGAGACCTGGCACGAGTGGTCTCGCCAGTTCAACTTTCATCTAGCAGCCTACAGAATTCAAGGTAAAGAGCGGCAGCCGTTTTTGCTTTCTTGTGTCGGTGTGTCCACATACCGTGTGATAGTGAAATTGTTTCCCCGACGCGACGTAGCAACTCTGTCCTACGAGGAAATTTTGTCTGCATTAGATGCCTATTTCAAAGAAACAGTTAATGTGGTTGCAAAACGGTATACGTTCTTTCGTACAAAACGTACGGCCGGTCAAACTAATAGGGAGTGGGTAGCAACATTGCAAGGACTTACTAGGGACTGTGCCTTTGAATGTGACTGTGGTCTTTCTTATTCAGATACAATGGTGCGTGATGCAATTGCACAGAACGTTTCTGATGTTCGCATACGGGAGCAAATTTTGAAACTAGTTAATCCCTCCCTTCAACAAGTGATAGACATATTGGATAGACAGGACACACTTGACTGTGCTCAGGAATCTTTTGAAACTTCGCCAGCCGTGTGTAACATTAACCGGCCCGCTGGACGCGCTGCGCGGCCCGGTAACCGGGCCTTGCGCACGTCGACACAGCGGCCGCCGCGTGCTAAGCCAGGTGTGCCGCGCCAGCACACAAATGCAGTGAAATCATGCCCGCGGTGTGCTACTAGACATTCGCGTGAACATTGCCCGTCACGCCAAGCTATTTGCTTTTTCTGCAATAAGAAAGGACATGTTCAAAGTGTTTGCCAGAAAAAGCTCAGATCAGACAATCACAATCATTCCAGGCCCTTTGCTTCGCGCCGGAATCGAACCAAGGACACTCAGGCTCGTGGACCTTCGCCTATGGACATTCATGTCGTTAATTCCGCTTCGCCCAGTGATACTTTCTCTAACAGTAACTGTGTTCGTCCCACAAAAACTGTGCGTCGACGTCGCCGGAAATCACGTCAATTAGCAAGTGATTCTGTATCAGTGTCTGTTCCCATTGCACAAAACAGTCGCTCTTGTCGTCAGCAGGACAATAAACTTTTTGTGGACTTAGACTTTGAAGGCAAAGTGATACCATTCCAGCTCGATACCGGAGCTGCAGTTTCATTGCTCAATCATGACACGTACAAACAACTGGGCAAACCTCCGTTGCGTTCCGCAAATGTTAAGCTAACTACATATTCCGGACAGACAATTCCTGTGTTAGGACAGTGCAGCCTTCTTGCAACATACAAGGGACAAACAAAACTTGTGTCATTTTACGTTCTTCGTTCTTCTTCTGCTGTGAACTTGTTTGGTCTAGATTTGTTTCAGTTGTTTAACATGTCTATTGTAAATCAGGTCCTATCAGTGAATCAGACTGTGCCTACAGACAGTGTTTCTCGGCTGTGTGACGAATTTGCAGACATTTTTGCACCGGGCTTAGGTTGCGCTAAAAACTATGAAGCACATTTAGAACTGAAGGTAAACGCGCAACCGAAATTTTTCAGGGCGCGCAATGTTCCCCACGCATTGCGTGATGAGGTCGCAAGAACGTTACACGATCTCGAATCACAGGGTGTAATTGAACGTGTGCAAGCTTCTCTCTGGGCCTCACCCTTAGTAATTTTGCCAAAACCTTCCGGAAAATTGAGACTTTGCGTGGACTTCAAGGCCACAGTGAATCCACAGCTAGTGACTGCTACTTTTCCTTTGCCCCGCCCGGAAGATCTTTTTGCTAAACTGTGCCCGGGAAAATATTTTTCAAAGTTGGACCTAGCCGATGCGTACTTGCAAATACCGGTGGACGACGAATCCCAGCGCGTATTGGTGGTTAACACGCATCTTGGATTGTACCGCTTCAAAAGACTGCCATTCGGGTGTGCATCCGCCCCTGCCTTGTTTCAGCAATATTTACAAACTATTTGTGCGTCGGTCCCTACTGCAGCAAACTATCTGGATGATATAGTGATCTCCGGACAGACAGAAGAAGATCATCTTGCGAACTTACGAACATTATTTCAGGTCTTGCGGCAAAATGGTCTTCGCTTGAGGAAGGACAAATGTGTGTTTTTTGCTCGTGATTTACCATACCTGGGACATGTCATTAATGCCCAAGGCATACATCCGAGTCCAGAGCACCTCCGTGCCATACAAGAATTGCCTTCCCCTCACAATGTGAAACAGCTACAGAGTGTGTTGGGTAAAATTAATTATTACAATAAATTTGTGCGCAATGCCTCTTCCATTTCAGCTCCGCTTCATCGCTTACGCCGTAAAGGTGTTCCGTTCGTCTGGACGACGGAATGTGAACGCGCCTTTCGCCAGTTGAAATCGGCGTTGCTTTCTAATACTTGCCTTACGCCATTCGATCCCCAGAAACCCCTTTTGTTGATGGTAGATGCATCGGATTTCGGGATCGGTGCTGTGCTTGCGCACAAAGTTGGCTCCCATGATCGCCCTATTGCCTTTGCGTCCAAATTGCTCTGGTCTGCGCAAAGAAATTATTCACAGATAGAGAAAGAAGCTTTGGCTCTCGTGTTTGGTGTTACTAAGTTCCATGATTTCTTGTATGGTCGTCACTTTACCATCATCACAGACCACAAACCTTTGACATCGCTTTTTCATCCGACCAAGCCTGTACCTCCACGTACAGCGCAGAAATTCATTCGCTGGTCTATTTTCCTCTCGCAGTACCGCTACGATATCTTGTATCGGTCCACTGCTAAGCACGGAAACGCCGATGCGTTGTCCCGTTTGCCTGTTGCTGAGGATAAAGCATTCGATTCTTCCGAACTTGCTTGCATGTTCATTGATTCGGAAACCGATGAAGTGGTCGAATCGTTTCCGATTGATTTTCGTCGTGTCGCTACAGCCACAGCTGCTGACCCTGTCCTTGCTACTGTTTTACGTTTTGTTCCTACGCAATGGCCTTTGTCAAAGTCTCGGATCGAGGATCCGTTGGTTCGCCGATTTTTTGCTCACAAGGAGAGACTTTTTGTTCGACGTGGTGTTTTGTTGTTGCGTTCTGATAATGATCAGTCCAGAGTCGTGGTCCCACGTTCGTTACAGTCCTCTGTTTTACGGCTTCTTCACCAAGGACATTGGGGTATAGTGCGAACGAAACAACTTGCTCGTCAGCACTGTACTTGGTTCGGAATCGATGCTGCGATTACGAATATGTGTTCTTCGTGCCCGGCGTGTGCCGAACAACAGTCCGCACCGCCGCGGAAGGTCTTTGCGTGGCCAAAAGCCACTTCCCCTTGGCAACGCTTGCACATTGATTTTGCTGGTCCATTCTGGAATGCTCGATGGTTGGTTCTGGTCGACGCCTTCAGTAATTTTCCTTTTGTTGTCCGGATGTCTTCCACGACGTCCTCCGCCACCATCCAAGCGTTGTCTGCTATTTTTTGCATTGAAGGTCTGCCGCAGACTATTGTTTCCGACAATGGCCCACAATTCATGTCCGCAGAATTTCAGTCATTCTGCCAGGCCAATGGTATTCAACATCTGACATCCGCGTCGTTTTCGCCTCAGTCTAACGGTGCCGCTGAACGATTGGTCCGGACTTTCAAGTCACAGATGTTGAAATTGAAAGAGTCGCATTCTCGGGAGGACGCATTGTTGCTCTTTTTGTCTTCGTATCGCTCTCAGCCCCGAGATGGTCGCTCGCCGGCTGAGTTGCTCCACGGTCGTCCTCATCGCACCTTGATGTCTTTGCTGCATCCGCCGCATCAGGTTCCTGTGCAGCGGCAGACTCCTGCTTTTGCTCCAGGCGACGTTGTATTTTATCGCAACTATCGAGGTTCACGGCGTTGGCTCGCAGGGCGCATTCTTCGCTGCCTCGGCCGCGCGATGTATTTGGTTTTGGGGGCCTCTGGTGAGGTGCGTCGGCATCTCAATCAGCTGCGCCTCTGTCGTCGCTCGGGTTCTGCCGCTCCCCGTCTGCTTTCAGCGACGGTGCCGTCCGGTCAGCGCCCTGGGGACCCATCTACTGGCTCGCCTCATCCCCAGGTGTTACCGACGATGCCTTCCATTTTGCCCCATGGCGACGCGCCGCCGCCGCCGCCGCCGCAGCAGCAGCCGCCGCCGCCGCCGCTTGTTCTCCCGCCGGCGCCGCCCGCATTCGACGCTTCGTTGCAGCCGCCAAGCGCCTCCCAGGGTCACGCGCCGCCGATCGCTTCCCGTGACCAGCTGTCCTCCGCCATGGAACTCCCGCCCGCTCCGGACCACATGACGTCATCGCGCGTCGGCTACCCCGACGCAATGGAGGTCGACCCTTCGGCCCCTCCTGTCTCTTTACGGGCGCATACACCGCATGTTGACGTGCACCCTGGGCTAGTTTTTCAGGCGTTTCCTAGCTCCCCTCGGACCGAATGGCCGGGTGCGGGTGGCACAGCCTCGCCTGTTGTTAGGCTCCCCACCTCATCGCATACGTCAACATGTGGTCCTCCCCACGGCGGGCGGAAGCCTTATCACACGACCGTTCGCCGATTTGCGGGGGAGGAATGTGGTGTCACCGCCAGACACCACACTTGCTAGGTGGTAGCTTAAATCGGCCGCGGTCCATTTAGTACATGTCGGACCCGCGTGTCGCCACTGTGTAATCGCAGACCTAGCGCCACCACCAAGGCAGGTCTCGTGATACGAGAGAGCACTCGCCCCAGTTGTACGAGAACCTAGCTACCGACCAGATGTACGAAGCCTTTCTCTCTCATTAGCCGAGAGACAGAATAGCCATCAGCTAAGTTAATGGCTACGAACTTGCAAGGCGCCATTAGCCATACAGTGATTGTACTTAGTCTCCTGTGTATCGTCAAGATCGATGTACCTCAATCAATGAGTAAAGTTAAGTATTAAACCTGCTCCGTACTTTTCTTCCTAACATTAATTACGTATCCTGTTCCAGTACTTCACGCCCGTCTGCGTTAGTCTAGCTTGCCTTTTCAGCCATCTCAACTTCACGGTGTCGGCCCAGCTACCGACACAACAGATTGATGTTAACAACGGTATACAACCATCATTCATGAATTAGGCACGAAATATCGAATCGTGTGCTCGCAGGTCGTAATGGCTGTCATTACAGCTACCACCCTAGTAAAAAAAGAATAATAACAAATAATAATCATAATTTAGTGTCAGTGTGTACTTTTTATGAGAAATTAAATCCAATGTGATGTTCATATTGAAATGTGTCCGTCGTATACAGGGTCATTCCTTACATTATAACCTGTCTAATTTCTTGTTTCCATGTAGTGCAGTCATCATATTCGACCCTTTTGAGGCGTTTTGCTTGGAGACCCATTACTGGCGGATTGGTGATTCTACATAATATAATACAACCAACAGTGTGTTCAAAATGGCTCTAAGCACTATGAGACTTAACATCTGAGGTCATCAGTCCCCTAGACATAGAACTATTTAAACGTAACTAGCCTAAGGACATCATCACACACATCCATGCCCGAGGCAGGATTAGAACCTGCGACCGTAGCGGTCGCGCAGTTCCGGACTGAGCGCCTAGAACCGCGTGACTATCGCGGCCGGCTGCGATTAATAATTACGCTTTTGTTTCAGTGGGTGCTTTCTATGATAAATTGGAACCTATGTGATGTCCATATGCAAATGTGACTCTCTTACAATGGCCATTGTTTATATTATAATTTGTTCACTCTTTTTTCCCCCACGCTGCTGTATTACTTAACAGCAAGTAAAATTCGCGAACATATTTGATACATAGTTCGAGTTATATACACACGGTTGCGGCATATCCTACACAATGTTAGGACCAAAGGTCCTGTACGGCTGTTAATGTGGGAGTTCTCAAGTATCGGTTTCTTACAAATTAATATCTTTATTGATGCTAGTCGTTTGTTCTCCGATGAAGACCTAATTAACTGAAAACCTGTTAGTGATAAATAACAGTGGAGGTAATTAAATTATTTTCTTTTCGCGCTTAAGCACGAGATACTTCTTCAAATAAGCGAGAAAAGAAACGATTAACACTGAAACTTCGGTCCGGACACAGGGAATTTCAGGGAGTTTCATATCAGCTCACACTCCGCTGCAGAGTGAAAATCTCATTCTGTAACGATTTACACTGTTTGCGTTATTCTGAATCCACATTTGTTCGCAATTCAGATGTAAGGCGCAGTCAACTGGAAACGAGACAGATGGAAAAAAGTGAGTAAACTGTTTATTATTCTAGAATGTGTTACTATATTTATCCACTGTGAGACAAGACGGTCGACGCCTTCATGGAAAGATGTTTGCGTTTCCTACGGAACCATGACTACCCTGGCGTACATCTCGTCCGGGCCCGCCAGGATGTTGCAGAAGTTGCTTTCAGTACGCTGTGGAAGTTTCGCTGGGAAGCCCTTACACCACCTCTGCACAGTCCCGATGTCTCCCCATGCCATTTTCCACATTTTCTGAGCCTCGAAGAAAGAATTCCGTTGCTGTCGATTTGTTTCTGACGAAGAGGTGTATACCTGGGTGCAGTCATAGTTCCGTAGGCAGCCGCAAACATTTTTCCATGAAGGCATCTATCGTCTTGTCCCATAGTGGGATAACTGTATTAAGAGTTATGGCGATTACTGCTTACTTACTTTCTTTCAATCTGTCTCGTTTTCATTTCACTGCCCCTTGTATAACGCATGTCACGTATTTCACACCTCACACTTGTCTTTCTCCATACTGCGGTTACTTGACCGCTTTCTGGAATGCGCACATGTCTCTCACCGTTAAAACTTGACTGCTCTTACGTGGTCGGTGTCCACAGACATCCTTCTTGTTTACGACACTGCGGTTACCCTCCTAAACGTGAAGATTTATGTCATGTTCCCCAACAGACGACCAGCACAAACGAGGATGCTGCTTATTGTTTATCGACGGGACGCTGAATACAAACAGCCGTGTAGTTTGAAATGTTATAGAGAGTCATACCACGTCTCCGACTGAACGTTTCGTTGCCTTCAGAGGGGCCTTCTTGCAGTGGACTTCTTGACTTCACTGTACTTTTCCTGAACTTTTGCTACTGGCTATAATTCTGCATCATGACCTCATAAAATAAATACTGTAAATAATTACACGAGTGAGGTGGTTCAAAAATGGCTCTGAGCACTATGGGACTTAACTGCTGTGGTCATGAGTCCTCTAGAACTTAGAACTACTTAAACCTAACTAACCTAAGGACAGCACACACATCCATTCCCGAGGCAGGATTCGAACCTGCGACCGTAGCGGTCGCGCGGTTCCAAACTGTAGCGCCTGGAGCCGCTCGGCCACTTCGGCGGGCCTAGTGAGGTGGGGCGTTGGCTCCGTTACTGTATTCGTATCCAGGAATAGAAGGGGTTAAATACCTGTAAACCATCCAGATTTATGTTTCTCTGTGTTTTCCGTATACTGCTTCAGATAAAAATCTCAAGGGTCCCTTTGAGAAATACACGATCGATTTTCTCCATTTCCCTGTCCAACACGAGTCTGACCTCCATTTCCAATTACCTTATCGTGGATGGAACGTAACTGATTCTAAAACCTCAGTTCTCATTGGTCTGGTGATTTCATTTCCACTGGTTGCCTATCTAGTGTGGAGCTAGTGTAAAACATGTTTACAAACGTGCCGTGGATGCTCTAAGTCTACATTAATTATTGGTTTCAGGAAAAAATTCTTTATTGATCGGTCAAGATCGCAGTTTATTATTTCCATTGATTACCAGTTTCGGATAAAGTTGTTAGTCGTCTTCAGATGATCGCATAAATTTTTTTCTATTTAGAATAACCAACCAGTAGATTACATCGTCATACATTTTATGCAAACTGCGTAACTCAGTCTTATTATACACATCGATGAAACATTAAAATCACTCAATACTAAAAGATCGTCGCACCCACTGTGTAATAACATTACATAAAATAACCTCCACATGTGCAGAGTGAGATAATAATTAACGCAGTATGTTAATGTAGAGAGATAGCATGGGAAAACAATACATAATTTTCACACAGTTATATAGGAACGCCGTACGCACTGTGGAAGTGAAAATTATGTATATTTTTCTGATGCTATGTCTCTACAGTAACATAATGTGGTAACTGTCCAAAAAATGGTTCAAATGGCTCTAAGCGCTATGGGACTTAACATCTGAGGTCATCAATCCCCTAGAACTTAGAACTACTAAAAAACCTAACTAACCTAAGGACATCACACACATCCATGGCCGAGGCAGGATTCGAACCTGCGACCGTAGCAGCCGCGTGGTTCCGGACTGAAGCGCCTAGAACCGCTCGACCACCGCGGCCGGCTGTGGTAACTGTGATCTCACTCTGCACATATGGTCATCATTTGGTATAATGTTATTACGCAGTGAATGCGAAGATCCCTCAGTAAATTGTGATTTTACATTAATGTTTCACAGAGCTGAATAATAGCTGGCCGCTGTAGCCGAGCGGTTCTAGGCGCTTCAGTCTGGAACCGCGTGACCGCTACGGTCGCAAGTTCGAATCCTGCCCCGGACATGGATGTGTGTGATGTCCTTAGGTTAGCTAAGTTTAAGTAGTTCTAAGTTCTAGGGGATTGATGACCTCAGATGTTAAATCGAATAGTGCTCAGAGCCATTTGAACCATTTTTCTTTTTTTTTTTTTTTGAGCTGAACAATAAGACTGAGTTGTCTATCTTGCACAAAATTTATCTGTGTGCTCTACCTGTTGGTGATCGCATTCAGAAAATTTTTTGATCCTGTGATCTGGAGATGGCTAACAACTTTAGCGGAATCTAGTAGCCAAATAAAATAATAAACTGATATTTTGACACGCAATGGATTTTGTGACTCCAATAAATGTAAAAAATTACGGATCGCGTATGTCCATTTTGACCATGTCGGGTAACAACTACTCTCAGTATGGCGACTCTGAAAATTTAGATAACACCCGGAAAGGCGGTCGTTTGTTACCACCAGAGAAAGAGTTAGACCCAATATGCTGTCACTGGTCTCACCAGTGAAATACCGTTACTTGCAACACGTGTAAGCTCCTTGTCACGCTGCGGTGACAAAAGTCAAGCGCCAGCGATATGAACATATACACGTGGCAGAAGTATCGCGTGCACTATATAAGGACGGTGCACTGGCGGAGCTGTCATTTGTACTCAGGTGATTCATGTGGAAAAGTTTCCGACTGGATTATGGCCACATGACGGGAATTAACATACTTTGAACGCAGAATGGTAGTGGGGGCTAGCAGCATGGGACATTCCATTTCGTAAATCGTTAGGGAATTCAATATTTCGATGTCCACAATGTCAAGAGTGTGCCGCGAATACCAAATTTCAGGCATTACCTCTAACCAGGACAAGTCAGTGGTCGACGGGCTGCACTTCACGACCGAGAGCAGCGGCGTTTGCGTAGAGTTGTCAGTGTTCACAGACAAGCAACACTGTGAGAAATAACCGCAATGACTTACGACGAACGTATCCGTTCGGACAATGCGATGAACTTCGGCGTTAATGGGAAACGGCAGCAGACGACCGACACGAATGCCTTTGATAACAGCACGACATCGCCTCTGGTACGTCTCCTGGGATGACCGCACCAGTTGGACCCTAAACGACCGGAAAACCGTAGCTTCGTCAGATGAGTCCGAATTTCAGTTGGAAAGAGCTTATGGTAGGCTTAGAGTGTAGCGTACACCCTACGAAGCATGGACCCAAGTTGTCAACAAGGCACTGTGCTACATGGTGTTGGCTCCATAATTGTATGGGGTTTGTTTATAGGGAATGGACTGGGACTTCTGTTACTTGGGAGTCCATTTCCTGCTATTCAGGGACATCGCGTTCCCAAACAAAGATGGAATTTTTATGGATGACAGTACGCCTTGTCGCCGGGCCACGACTGTTCGCTATTGACTTGAAGGACATTCTGGACATTTTGAGACAATGACGTAGCCACTGGAACTTCTATGGGATATAATCGAGAGTTCAGTACGTGTATAAAATCTCGCACCAGCAGCACATTCGTAATTATGGAGGGTTACATAGGCGTCATGACTCAATATTTATGCAGAGGACGTCCAGAGACTTGTTGAGTCCATACCGTGTCGAGAGAAACGGAACCTGGCAAAAAGAAATCCGACACGATACTAGGAGGTATCCCATGACTTCCTCCACCTCAGGGCAAAGTAAAAGAGAAACAGAATCGGAACACTCATTTTTGTTACCCTAGCAGCTTCCGTTGTTTCTTTAAATGGATTAAGGCAAATACATGGATGCACAATAGACTGACTCCCCGCAGCTGGCGTCGTTACCCCTTGTCGTCCATTGTCATCGACAATCTCTGTTAATAGTGTGTGTGTGTGTGTGTGTGTGTGTGTGTGTGTGTGTGTGTGTGAGAGAGAGAGAGAGAGAGAGAGAGAGAGAGAGAGAGAGAGAGAGAGAGAGAGAGAGAGAACCTCACGCTTGCATCTATCTCTCTAACGTCCGGAGCAATGTCAGCCAAACCTGATGCACATATGAGGACTTAGTACTGGCAGGTAATTATCACGGGGATAAGACACATCGAATACTCCCCCGGGACACATGACTGGAAAAGTCACGACTCCTGATCCTTTGTAGTACTATTTATCTTTCCGTGCTGCAAACCTGAATAGGTACGGGTTTGCGCTTCCGGGTTTCCTGGTGAACGACGCGAATAAACTACTACCAAAGGCTCAAAAAAAAAAAAAAAAAAAAAAAAAAATGGTTCAAATGGCTCTGAGCACTATGGGACTCAACTGCTGTGGTCATCAGTCCCCTAGAACTTAGAACTACTTAAACCTAACTAACCTAAGGACATCACACACACCCATGCCCGAGGCAGGATTCGAACCTGCGACCGTAGCAGCAGCGCGGCTCCGGACTGGAGCGCCTAGAACCGCACGACCACCGCGGCCGGCTCTACCAAAGGCAGTGAACAGCTTTCACGACCGCCTTCAGGAATGATGGTGAAACGGATTTAGAGAATGAGAATCTTAACTACTCGGATCAGGACAGTGGAAGAAACTTTTACGAATATCTATAAGAAACTAAATCTTGAAGTGAGCTGTGTGTCGATGAGGTGAATGGTTGTTCAGGTTAAACGACTGTTACCGGGTAGCCTCTGGTGCGGTAATAAAATTAAACGTCAGGCACAATGCGGCAGTTTTCCACTCATCTCGTGGTTCATGACGCCATATCTCCTTTGGTGGTTCTCATTCACATAGCAATTTTGTCTGACAATAAGTGATATGTATACCAAGTTTTGCTGAACTCAGTCCAGTGGTTTAGGAGGAGATGTTGAACATATATAAATACATACATATACCCATTTTATAATATCTATGGATAACATATAATGTAGCTGTAATTTCATTATTTACGGATGTATGATACCGTGAATTCTGAGATGTTGTTATACAGCATAGCGTTTACCTAATGCGAGACATTTAAAGCATAAGATGGACCTCATAATTTTTTAGTTAATGGAAGTTATGGCTCTGCTTCTAAAGCAGGCCTGTAAATTGGAGTCTCGTGTGTCATTTTCACTGCTTATTTGCTAAAGCAGCTCATGTTGCGTTACGACTGCTGCGTGCATCGCCAATCTGAATTTTCTCATCTGAAAATTCCACCTGACCGGGAACCGAACATTAATAAACACTAATCAGTCGCCTGACAACGGATGCAGAACTGAACCGCGTTACTCAAAAGTAACATGAAAAAACCATCGTTCTAAAAGTACTACCAGAAGTTCAGTGACTGTTCGACTGCGGATTGATTTTTATTCAGTAAAAATAAACATTGTGCTTTCTCAAAAAGTAATATTTTTCGCTGATCGGTGAACCCGTTCGGTGCTGAAATATTCACCACCTCAACGTAAAGAAATGTGGTAGCTGATTAAAAAAAAAAAAAACAATATTATAAATACCTGACATTGTCAGCTGCAAGCTATTATGAATTCAATGTAAAGGAAGCTTCAGATGTGAAGATACTGCAGTCAACTCAGACACGTGCGGCGTTTCTTGATGTGCCATACCTGTATGACTGTTGTGCCATGAAGGTACAGTTATATTTTTTAATGTTTTACTCTCCTTTCAAAATGAGTCCGTGACGATGGTACAGAAACAGACATGTAGTCGACTGCACAGCATGATTTTATAGCCTGTACAACGACGCTCTGAAGACGGCAGCTTAGCAGTGCCGAAACCAATAATCAAGTGGACCTGCATGTGATCAAGGCAATGAAAGCTACTCGTCTGAAGCTTTCTTTATATACTAGTAAAAAAAAATAATTTGAACTGGTTTCTGTTAAACTTTCTGCTGGTAGGAGCGCAGTTTGCACATAAGGAGTTTACATGCAATTTTCGCTTTAAGATAGATTGTGGAAAAATCCATAGAGTTTAGTAAACCAGTCTACCTTAAACACATTGTAAATCACGCCTTGGACAAGTATGTGCCGAAAAAGTGGGTTACGGACGGAAAAGACCCACCGTGGTTTAACAGCGCGATTCGGAGAATGCTCAGGAAGCAAAGGCAGTTGCACTTGCGGTATAAGAAAGATCGGGAGAATGAGGACAGGCAAAAGTTAGTGGAGATTCGTGCTGCTGTAAAAAGAGCGATGCGCGAAGCATTCAACCACTACTACCGTCATACCTTAACAAAAGATCTTGCTGAAAACCCAAGAAAATTCTGGTCTTACGTAAAATCGGTAAGCGGGTCGAAGGCTTCCATCCAGTCACTCACTGATCAGTGTGGCCTGGCAACGGAAGACAGCAAAACGAAAGCTGAAATTTTAAATTTAGCATTTGAGAAACCTTTCACGCAGGAGGATCGTACAAACATACCGCCGTTTGAGTCTCGTATAGATTCCCGTATGGAGGACATAGTGATAGACATCCCTGGGGTTGTGAAGTAGCTGAATGGGTTGAAAATAAATAAATCGCCGGTTCCTGATGGGATTCCCATTCGGTTTTACAGAGAGTACTCTACTGCATTGGCTCCTTAGTTAGCTTGCATTTATCACGAATCTCTTGCCCTACGTAAGGTCCCGAGTGACTGGAAAAAAGCGTAGGTGACGCCTGTATATAAGAAGGGAAGAGGGACGGATCCTCAAAATTACAGACCAATATCCTTAACATCGATTTGTTGCAGGATTCTCGAACATATTCTCAGTTCGAATATAATGAATTTCCTTGAGACAGAGAAGTTGCTCTCCATGCATCAGCACGGCTTTAGAAAGCATCGCTCCTGCGAAACGCAACTCGCCCTTGTATCACGTGATATCTTGCGAACAATGGATGAATGGTATCAGACGGATGCCATACTCCTTGACTTCCGGAAAGCGTTTGACTCGGTGCCCCACTCCAGACTCCTAACTAAGGTACGAGCATATGGGATTGGTTCCGAAGTATGTGAGTGGCTCGAAGACCTCTTAAGTAATAGAACCCAGTAGGTTGTCCTCGATTGTGAGTGTTCATCGGAGGTGAGGGTATCTATCATCTGGAGTGCCCCAGGGAAGTGTGGAACGTCCGCTGTTGTTTTCTATCTACATAAATGATCTTTTGGATAGCAAAGTGCAGCTGTTTGCTGATGATGCTGTGGTGCACGGGAACGGGAAGGTGTCGTCGTTGAGTGACTGTAGGAGGATACAAGATGACTTTGACAGGATTTGTGATTGGTGTAAAGAATGGCAGCTGACTCTAAATATAGATAAACGTAAATTAATGCAGATGAATAGGAAAAAGAATCCTGTAATGTTTGAATACTCCATTAGTAGTGCAGCGCTTGACACAGTCACGTCGATTGAATATTTGCAGAGCGATATGAAGTGGGACAAGCATGTAATGGTAGTTGTGGACAAGGCGGATGGTCGTCTTCCGTAGAATTTTGGAAGATGTGGTTCATCCGTAAAGGAGACCGCTTGTAAAACACTAATACGACCTATTCTTGAGTACTGCTCGAGCGTTTGGGATCCCTATCAGGTCGGATTGAGAGAGGACATAGAAGCACTTCAAAGGCGGGCAGCTAGATTTGTTACTGGTAGGTTTGATCATCACGCGAGTGTTACGGAAATGCTTCAGGAACTCGGGTGGGAGTCTCTCAAGGAAAGGAATGTTCTTTTCGTGAATCGCTACTGAGGAAATTTAGAGAAGCAGCATTTGAGACTGACTGTAGTACTATTTTACGGCCGCCAACTTACATTTCACGGAAAGACCACCAAGATAAGGTAAGAGAGATTAGAGCTCGTACGGAGGCATATAGGCGGTCATTTTTCCCTCGTTCTGTTTGGGGGTGGAACAGGGAGAGAAGATGCTAGCTGTGGTACGAGGTACCCTCCGCCACGCACCGTATGGTGGATTACGAAGTATGTACGTAGATGTAGATGTACCTGTACTTCGTTGATCTGTCAACATCCTTTGATGGGATATGAAAAAAAGATACAATTCCAACCCTACTAGACAAGAGAGTACCAACGAGCTGGATGAAAATCGTAAAAGATACATACACACGTAGCACATGAAGGATTCATAGAAGAAATTATACTAGATGAAGGGATTAGACAATGAGACTTATTAAGACCACTCCAACTTAGTAAGGGACCAGTTCATTAGCCGCGAAGCGTACCCGAGTGGTCAGGGCCGCCTTGCCATGGTTCGCGAGGCTCCTCATGTCGGCCGTTTGACTCCTCCCTCGGGCGTGGCGTTAGATTAAGTAGTATGTAAGACTAGGGATCGATGGCCTCAGCTGTTTGGTCCAATAGGAACTTATCACCATCACATCATTGATGATGTAAGAAAGAAACCAGGTTAATGGTTCAAATAGCTCTGAGCACTATGGGACTCAACATCTGAGGTCATCGGTCCCCTAGAACTTAGAACTACTTAAACCTAACTAACCTAACGACATCACACACATCCATGCCCGAGGCAGGATTCGAACCTGCGACCGTAGCAGTCACGCGGTTCCGGATCGAAGTGCCTAGAACCGCACGGCCACCGCGGCCGGCAAACCAGGTTACAAATGGGAAATAAATTGGTAAATACTGTATTTTATGCAGATGATGATGTAACGGTAGCAAATAATGAGGATAATTTACAAAGGTTACTTCACCAATTTAATAAAACAGCTAAACAATGTATTTCGGATATGTCATCTAAAAAAAAAAAAAAAAAAAAAAAGATTATCATAATATCAAAAGCACTTATACGATGTGAATTAGGAGTAGCTAGTGTGTCATCTAGACAAGTGATGAGCTTTAATTATCTGGGGACTGTTACCACCAGCTATAAGGACAACCACAGAAGTGAGAAATCAAATGACAAAGGCAGTAACGGTAGCCAGAAGCCTGCAAAATGCTGAATGGAGAAACTAAATTTATGACAACTTAGGTGAAAATAGACATATATAAAGCAACGGTGCGTCCTATTTTCACATATTCAGCCGAAACTAGAGCAGAAGCGAAAGAGATAAAATAATAGTTTACGGCAGATCCAAGGAGTAACTATGTGGGACTAAAGAACAAATTTGTCGGTAGGGAACAGTATGGACTACAAAATATAAATAAATGGATTAAGACAAAAAAAGACAAAAAGAAATTGGAAGGTTCATGTGGGAAGGATGGATCTCACATAACGATATAAAATTTGTAAATATGGACGACCGCAAGGGAAACGATTACCTGGAAGCCCACCCAAGAGACGGAGACAGCAGCAGTTGCAGTACATCCACGGAATGAGTCACACAAACAGGGGAAACCTTAGTCCGCACAAGAAGAACACATGCACACAAATGAATATACTGCGCCACTACAGAAACTGGCATCGCCCGTCTTAAAGTAAGTCAATTTTTCTAATCACTAAAAAAATTCCATCGGATCCAGTAAGTGAGTGGTTACTACGGCTGACTGCTTATTCAAGTGGTGGTTCAGCTATCAGGAGGCCGAATGGACCCAGTTCCAGTCCTCCCATTAAGGAAAAATCGATGGCAGTGTCGCGAATTGGACCCGAGTTCATCTACATAACTACGTTTCACAATTAAGTGCCTGACAAAGGATTCATCAAAACACCTTCTCTACCGTTCCACTCTAGAAAGGCGCGTGGGAAAAATGTACTCAAACCTTTCCGTGTAAGCTCTGATTTCTCTTATTTTATCGTCATTTCCCCCTATGCATGTGGACGCCAAAAATATATTTTCACATTCAGAGAAGAAATTCCGTTACTGAAATTTCATGAGAAGGGCCTGCCGCAGGGAACAATGCATTTGTTTTAATGACTGCCACCCCAGCTTGTGTATCATATCCATGTTACACTCTACCTTATTTTTCAATACGAAACGAGCTGCTCTTCTGTGATCTTTTTTTGATGTCCTCCGGCAACCCTATTAGCAATGTAAGCAGTCTTTCTAGTAGACTTGTTACATTTTCTAGGTATTTTGGCCGGCCTGAGCGACCGTGAGGTTCTAGGCGCTACAGTCTGGAACCGCGTGACCGCTACGGTCGCAGGTTCGAATCTTGCCTCTGGCATGGATGTGTGTGATGTCCTTAGGTTCGTTAGGTTTAAGTAGTTCTAAGTTCTAGCGGACTGATGACCACAGCAGTTAAGTCCCATAGTGCTCAGAGCCATTTGAACCATTTTAGGAATTTTGCCAATAAATCACAGTCTTTGGTTTGCTTTCCCCACAACACTTTCTGTGTGATTGTTACAATTTAAGTTACTCGTGACTGTAAGCCCGAAGTTTTTAGTTCAGTTTACAGTCTTTAGATTTGTCTGATTTACCGTGTCACCGAAATTTAGCTGATTATTTCTGGTACAGCTGTGGATCATCTGTCTCTTTTCATTATTTAGAGTCAATTGCCACATTTTTCACCACACAGATTCATGTCTAAATCATTTTGCAATTCGTTTTATCAACTGATGACTTTACGAGACAGTACATGACAGCACCATCTGCAAACAATCGAAGAGGACTGCTTAGATTGCCACCCGAATCGTTTATGCAGATCAGGTACAACAGAAGGCCTATAACACGTCCTTGGGGATCTCCAGATACCACTACTCTGTTAATCGATGACTTATTACAAATTACGACCTTTATGACAGTATATCAAGAATCTGGTCACCCTACTGAGACGATACTGCATTGGCACGCAATTTAATTAGAAATCGCTTGTGAGAATGGTGTCAAAATACTTCTGGAAATTTAAGAATGTTGGTATCAATTTGAAGTCACCGTTGATAGCACTAGTTACTTCGTGACAATTAAGAAGTGTGTCTGTTTCACAAGAACGATATTTTGTGAATCCGTGTTGGCTATTTGTCAAAGTTCGAGCACAGTATACGTTCCAGAATCCTACTGCAACTCAACGTTAGTGATATGTTTCTGTAAGTCAGAGGATTACTTCTATCTTCTTTATTGAGTATTGGTGTGACTTGTGCAAATTCGCAGTCTTTGTATATGGATCTTTCCATGAGCGAGCGGCTGTATATGATTGTCAAATATGGAGCTATTGTACTGGCATACACTGAAACGAACATGACTGGTAGGCAGTCTGAACCGGAAGCCTTGCCTTTCTTAAGTGTTTTAAGTTGATTCGCTACACGGAGAATACCTACGTCTAATATACTCGTGTTGACAGTTGTTCTTGATTCGAATTCTGGAATATGTACTTCATCGTCTTTTGTGAAGGAATTTGTAATACCGTATTTAGTAATTCTGCTTTAACACTCTCGCTGCGGCTTCGTTGCAGGCGCGCAACTCTCCAGTGCGGCCCGTCAACGTGCGTGTGCGGGCCGGTAACGCTCTGAAACGGCAGGTACCGCTCGGAGCCGACGTTCCTAAGCACACCTGAGCTATATGCTGACGTCAAGACCTGTAGGATCATGTTCTATACTGACTTAATGATGACACCTTAGATGCATTACTTCAAATAAGCTTCGACTGTATTGTGGTCATGTTTAAAAGTCTGTTTGCTGTCTGACACTTATAGGGGTCACAGGCTTCATTCAAATGTTCGTGATTTGTTGATAATGTACCAAAAAATACAACTCAAACAAGCAACAAATCCACTGCATTCAGGAAAAATTTGGATTCCAAAACGGAAATTCTTAAGAAGGAAAAAGGAAACTGGATTCATTTGAAATTATATTTACTTCAAATGCGCATTTTTAAGTTTGACTCTCATAGAGGTCGTCAATTTAGTAGCATGTCTGCTCCTGGTATGAGAGAATTAGCAGCCTACATTTATCATAGACGCCCAGGGGACGATGATGTGTAGAAATTAGTAAGTGAAACACACCCTACGTGGAGTCTTCTCTCGTGTGCCCCATCACTTCAATTGGCGTGTTATTAAAACAAATTTAGCACAACAAATTCTTTCGCAAAAAAACTGAAGTGAACGCTTTACAACGCATTTTCTGAGTACTCGCGAAAGAAACTTTCACGTCATAAAAAGAAACCATGCAATGTCAAAAGAAATAAAAGAAGTTGTCTTTGATAATCGGAATTTCCCAGATATTATCGTGTTTTTGCTACTTATGGAAAATTATACAGCAGTTCAAGCAGTATCCAGGTTTGTCAGCGCAGGTTGTACACTCGTATCGTGTATCAGTGCGCTTGCATATTATGTGGTTCTTGATGCCAGGAATCATCTGGATTATCCCCGTGTGGCAGGTCGGGCTCTTTTCCGTCGTCGATTTCCACACAATCGTCGTGATACGTATCGTCAGATTCGGAACCGTCACGAAACAGATTCGAAAGCTGCGCTTCCACGCTATCATCACTCTGCATTTCTTCTGCAGCCTCTAAATGACAATCTCCGCGGTATGCCTCGTCCGCACTACACAGAAAATCGCTGTCCTCTAGTACACTAAGAAACTGTTCCTCTGTCAGTTTAACACTGTTCCTGTTCCTTTTCACATTGGAAGGTCCAGGTGTCGTTTCATTAGCCGCCATTACGAACAATATACGTTCGATAACTGACCACACAAGACAAAAGCTTACACGCTTTCATGCTAGGTTAGACGCTGCAACTAGACTGAGTAATCCGACAGTGAGCGTGGACGCTTTTAAGCGTCAGCCGCACTGGCTCGTGGCTTGTTGTGACGCCTATCACCGTCAGTCGCAGCGAAAGTGTTAATGGCACTGTCATCAATGACATCACCACTGTTGTGAGGCAGTGAAGGTATTGATCGCTTCGTACCACTGGTGTACTTTACATACTTTCAGTATTTCTGGGTTTTCTGCCAGATTTCGAGACACTCCACCCTTGTTCGATTCCCGATACTGCCAGGGATTTCTCCGTGGTGGGATGTTTGTTACGAGGTCAACTCTGTCTCGTGATGTCAGTCGAGGCTCTTTTTGAATAAAAATAGTGTTTGAAAGGTCTGCAAAGCCGGCAATGGCCCCTTCGTACCTCATCCGAATGACGTCACTGCATGGGAATGACATGGCGGCCAGATGAAGCGGAGCTTTGCTTTTTTAAAACGAATTCTGTGCCTTGTGCTCATTAATGAAAAAAATCGCACCGCTCTAATAGCAGTATTCCTAAGTCATAGTATTCGTAAGTGATAAAACAATTCTAGAACTGATGACAACTCGGACCTTATTTGACTTATGGTCTGCCGGACACAGTCAGAGCCATACTGTTAACACGTTAATGAGAGGTAATGTTACTAAGACCTTATAGTTAAAGCGACGCGTGATCCGTAATAGTTCACTATAAATTTTAATTGACTGCTGTATAAATAATCTCTATATATAATAGACAATGAACTGACTTATCATCGCCTAGCCCAGACCGCTGAGGATAGAAACTTGAAATTAGGAGATCTTATGCTGGCGCAATTTAAGATGCGATTTTAAAAATTCCACTCCTAAGGAGGTGAAAATGGGGGATGAAAGGCTTTTTGAAAATACGTCATTAAGGGAATTGTGAAGCTAGAGCAACGGAAAATAGTGTTTGGTTTCTCAGCCAGCAATTAAAAAACACATATTTCAGTATTTTTGGAAACTCAACCACTAAGGGGGCAAAACAATGGGTGAAACTTTTTTTAAAAATTAAATACTAAATAACTTGTAAAGGATTTTTAAAGCTACATCAGTGACAACTTCTGTTTCACTAAAAAATAAAAAAGGCGGTGTTTCAGTATTTCTGGAAATTTAATCCCTAAGGGAGTGCAACAGAGGATGAAAATTTTGAAACAATGTTTAGCCACATTAAAACAATTTTGAAGCTAAATTTATGATATTTGGTATTCACTTCTCGGTTGTTATGGAATGGAAGTTGCTGTGTAAATCTCCACAAGAACGCAAAAGGCGTGATAAAAAAAAGTCTTTGGACCCCAGCTATCTTGATCGCTTTTCGGGCAGAAGTACATTAGATGTTGCAATTAGTGAACAACATAAAAATTCGAGTAAATAAAAATAAAATAAAAAATCTCTGCAGGCCATGCAGTCTACACGAGCGAAGGAGAGGGAGCTAAGATAGTGAGATATATATATATGTAATCTGTTGTTCAACCGCCGTTAGAGAAAAAAAATGGTTGTCGAACTAGTGCTTTCTATTTATGGCAACATGGTGTATCATCATCAACATCCTAACATTTTAGGACTTTTGAGAATATCTGTGGTACAAAATCTTTGCCACAAATAGATTCTAGCAATCAACGACGCATTTTTTTGTTAAGAGTGGCTAAACACCTTGATTATGCACGATTTGAACAGCCACAAGGGCAGGAAACTCTTAGGCTCGTACGCCATAACTTATCAAACGAAAAAAACTTCAATTACCATTCCTGTAGCAACTACAACGCAGCAGAATAACAATAGGTCATTATGATTAAATTAAGCTGGTATCTTTGTCCTAATTCACACGGTTACAAAACACGTGCGTTGTTCTATGTAGCTCATGGAACTATTTGGACGCCAGAACTTTAGCGACAATTTTTACGATATTCATGAATTGACGTTTTGTCACGATACAAACATGTATTGCAGAAGACTGTGATCTTGGAGAGGCTTTCGTCCACTGGATCGCTGCAGCGAACGTGTTGAGTCGGTGAAAAGCTGTGCGGGGTTGGATGGAGTGCTCTAGAGGTCGCCACGTGTGCCCATCACGTGTCTGCTGGCAGGGAAGTTATATTATGGTTCGCGGTGGACTGCAGCGACATTGGCGTTCTGTTATCACCCTTCTGCCTTCCACTGCCCAAGTTGTCGGTGACAGTTGATCGCGGGTAAACAGGTGAGCTCTCTAGTCGGTTGGAGAGTGTGAATATTGGACATAAATACTTACTGATCATACTAAAACCTTAAGATTACTTCTTGGGAAACTGTAATCTGAAGTATTTCGTGCGCAGCTAAAATTCAAGTAAGAAATCCGTTGAAACTGGTGTGGTCATCAACCGTGAGGGTGCTCAAAAAGAGGGAGGGAGAGAGAATCTGTAAACTTTGATAGCTATAGTTTCCGCAAGTTGAATTTAAATAAATCGTTCGGTGGGCTAGAATAGTTAGAACACCGATGTGGAATCTCCGAAGTCGCATAGACGCTATGATGTTTTTCAGACACTTAAGCTTCTAAAATGTTATGCATAACGGAAAAGTACTTAAGCATCGAGTCTCATTGCGAATGATGCCAACAAAGTCCAAAGTGTCCCCTAGTCTAAGGGCTGAGAGTAATCATGGTTTGAATCTATGTGATTAAGTAGTGGGTCAGTTAAACCTAACGATATAGATGTCCGGTTTGACCCGGACGTAACAGTGCGATCTGATGTCGTAGGAGCGCGAAAAGAAGTAAGTCTTGGATGTCAAGTTATGGAATGTACTCGTAGTTTGTGCTGACAAATTAGTCAGTGTAGCACGCAGTCTAGGTTGTTGGAAGGTGATAGTTTAATTCGCAAAACCAACAAATCTCGTGACTATTTTACTTTCCATAATCCATAGTACTTAGGTCCCCAAGAATAAATCCTATAATTTGTCTAACAGGAACATATCCACGCAAATCTCCATTATTCTAGAGGTAGTGTCGATACTCGGCTAGCACATTCTACATTTGATATTCGTAAATGTAGTCTCCCTGATTTTAGCATACTCCTTTAAGAATATAATCAGGGACCACTACTGAGGAAACGCACTGGAAATGGAGTAATGTAGGGGAAAGTGTCCCGTTTTCATATTCCTAGGTTTACACTAATCCTGAAATGTTTCATAAATATTTTTTAAATCTTAGTTCATGTACTTGGGTAATAACTATCGCTAGAGTGCTTAGTTTCCGTAGACAAAGAGTACCTCTAACTTAAGCTGCGATCCGTGGGAAGTGCTGGAAGAATAAACCTGAAAGCAGTTTCCGAAAGTCGAGTGAAGAGTGTTCAGTATTACTATGTAAAACAAATACTAAATTTGTAGTTACATGATGGAAGATGAAATTACTAGAGTTCAAGCTAAGTACGCTACAGATCCCTTTGCTACTGAAATCTTGAAGACAAAAGCAGTAATAGTCGCACAATAAGTACGGAAGTGCTTTGTCAATAACAGTAATGCCTGTACATAGCAAAAGCAGGATATGAACGGGCCATCCACACAACTTGAACAATTCGTAGAACGTCACCGCAATCAGGATCCGTATTTTAGGATTGTCAATAAAATTTAAACCAAACTTGGAAATATAAAGTGTCAATATGTGACAAAATTGGAATGTGAACATACCCACAAGACGATAAATACATCCATATAACACGGAGAAATCTGCCCTACACCACGAACAAGCGCACTGCACAGATGACTGTAAAATTTGACCAAATTTCGTTATTTAGCAAGTATAGAAATGTAACTCAGTTGTTGGAGCTTGCGGCACTAAGACAATCTCTACATTTAGTGGCTAGAATTTGGGGGCCCATTTCCTCTAGTCCTTACGTTAGTCAGCTAGATTAAAAGTAAAATTTGTGTACGATTTTTCCCATGTGTAAAAATGTGACAAGCGCTAGAAATGAAACTATTGTTTTGCAGATTCATGGCGCATCAATCAGACAAAAACGGAAAACCGTGCCAGGAAGAAAACGGGAAAGATGAGAAGCCAACCCGGCCTTCAGCAGCAGGTACGCTGCGACATGATTCATACTTAGTTTACTTAAAACGTTAAAGCTAGAAGAAAAGCTTTATTGTTGTCGTGGTGCTCGGTGCGAAGACTGGTTTGATGCAAATCCAGTTGCTAGTCATTACGCTGTAACCCTATTTCTGTGAATTACTGCAACCTACATTCATTCGCATCTGCTTCTTGCGTCAGTCTCTCCCTTTACAATATTTATCCCTACGTTTTCCTCAAATACCAAATCGACGATTCGTAATTACGTCAGAATTTGCCCCATTAATAGATTCCTTCTTTCAAATTGTACCATAAATTTTTGTCCCTAATGAGATTCAGTACCTCAATAATTAAGCGATCTCTTTATATCTTCGCCGCCTACTGTGACCGAGCGTTTCTAAGCGTTTCAGCCCGGAAAAGCGCGTGCTACGTTCGTAGGTTCGAATCTTGCCCCGGGCATGGATGTGTGTAATGTCCGTAGGTTAGTTAGGTTTAAGTAGTTCTAAGTCTAGGGGACTAATGACTACAGATGTTAAGTTCCATAGTGCTTAGAGCCATTTGAACCATTTTCTCTAGATCTTCACTATTCTTCTGTAGCGCCACATTTTAGAAGCTGTTGCCTGAACAGCATATTGCCCACGTTTTACTTCCGTTTAGTGCTACGCTATAGAAAATAGCTTCAAAAAAGACTTCCTCTTAAATAGGTATCAGATACTAAAAATTCCATTTTTCCCCTGAAACTTTCTTCTTGCTATTGCGTTTTAATTCTACTTCCTAATTCAGCCATCAGTTATTTCGCTGATTCATTTAGTTTCAAATTTCGTGATGTCTCAGTATCGCCTTATTTATATTGCACTCCATTGCTCTTTTACTTTCGTTACATGTTTTCGAGACGCTATCCATTCCGGTCAAGTCCTTACATTGTCATCGGCTAATCTAATTTTCTTATTCCTGAACTTCAATTCACTTTCCTCAGTTTGCTCATGGAATAACATTGAGAACAGGGTACAAATCTATCAGACTCGCTTGTCAAATAAGATTACCCCTTCATGGCCTAACTATTAAAACTGCACTCTGGTTTCTCCTACAAGTTGCAAACGTTTCAATGAATATTAGTCACTAGTGTTTCTGCGGTCAGGCATAGGAACACGTTTTATAAACTAGATATTAACTCGAACACTCTAACATAAGCGTTTGCAGTGGGATGTTAGTTCCTTATCCTGGTGTACAGCTCTTTTCACATTACGTGAAACTGCGCTGGGGTATCCCGGTGCGGTACTTTTAAATCGTCAGTATGTGATGGACAGCAGAAAATTGGTGACAGCCCGGGACTCTGAGAGAAAATTCATTTGCAGTCAGCTGAATGTGGCTAAGCAATTTATCCGCAGCATTTATTCCAATGGTGTTAGTGACACAAGGTACGCCAAACTTTCCAAGTTTGGTTGTAGGAGAGGTACTAAGATGGGTAGTTGATTGGTAGTCGTGCTTGGATATGAATTAAGCTTAACGTGTAATGTTATTAGGTGCGGTTGAACAAAAATTTGGTCAAATAATTTTAATCCAAAACAAATTTCAACATACATAATATACCTGCAATTATTTTAGGAATAGTAATGTGGCCGTTTTTAATGTCAACATAAAAATAGTTTATATAACAAACATGGCTCAAAGAATCTTCTGCAAGAGATTATTGTAAATGTACTCTGGCATTGTCTCCATTTTAAATTTCTTGCTTAATGTAACAATTCGATGTTTATAGTAACGTTTCGCATCACCTTTTGTACTGTACAACATTGCAGATCATTATAGTTCAGTACTGGATCTGGTGGTAGAGCACGAGGCAGCGAAAGACCGTCACAGTCATCAGTTTGAGTCTTGGTATGGCAAGCATTTAGAATGTTAAATTTTTAACTTATTGACTTCAAAATTATGCTGGTCTACACACTTTTCTCCAGAATAGTAACTGCGGGCGCAACCTGAGATGGTTTCAGTGTAGCTCATAAAGGCTATCTGAAAAGGTGCCTATACAATAGCTCATTTCCGCTGAAAAAGCTGGAGCGATACATTAAACCACCGCTTAAACTGTGAAAAGTAAAGTACACCTGTATAAGACTGCGCACCGTGCACCTTCTCCTGTATTTTAATTCACACTCCTAGTATAGTCTTGAGATAAAGCAATTTTATACAATGTTACTTATAATCCATCTTGATTGCAAAAATTTTTATTGATGTGACCGGTTTCGGTTCATCCAGAACCATCTTCAGATCTGATATTTCTGTTACAGGAGTAACCCGTCCAAATTCAGCGACTTTCACATGCTACGTCACACGTGATGTGACTTAGCATTTGCAAGTTGGTGGATTTGGACGGGTTACTCCTGTAACAGAAATAGCAGATCTGAAGATGGGTCTGGATGAACCGAAACCGGTCATATCAATAAATTTTGCATTCAAGATGGATTATCAGTAACATTGTAAAATCACCGATTGCTGCTATCCTATCACATGGTCTGTTTTTGCAAAGAAATTTTTACCCATTGTGAATTTGTGCTTAACTCAATGACATTACAGTATAAATATCAGAACACTTAAAACTGTTCTGGTCTGTTGTAGTGCGAGCTTTACCTTGTGTGTTAAATTATCTTTTAACTATCAGTACTAATCTGAAATAATAAATTTAAAAAAACTTCTGATGGTTGGAGATAGTGCCCATAGTCAGGAAACTTTGCCCTGCAAGCCTAACACGCGATTAAAATATTACTGCACACATTTAAACTGGAAACGAAGGTTTAATACTGAGGAATGGCTGCCTTTTGTCGCCAGTCTTCAATTTTTTTTTTCTTGCTTCCCAAGCGCATTCAAACTTCACAATAGACGCTACGACTCGTACGTTACCCTTTCATTAGTTATTTCATCTTTTTTTCCATATGATTACCTCGCAATTTGCAATTCCCTTTCGGAGATCAGCCTTGGCTACAAATCAGAAATTTTAGGGTAATGTAGAGATCACGCACTTTGCTACTAAAGGCCAGATTTCCTGTGGATACACATTGTATTTAGTGGTTTCCGTTGCACTCAACATCATGCCGTCGATAGCAACTGAATTTTCTGACTTCTGGGGACCAATCCAATAGAAAGCTGGTGCCCGGATCTTCTATCCTCGATCCTCTGAAGTCTTTGGCAGAAAGAGACTCTTAATACAGAAAATCTTCGACCATCATTGCTGTTTCTGATTGGAAATTTAAGCGGTGGTTGGGATTAAACACTGCACTAAAGTTGTTTTTGATGAACAGTCGGACCCTTTCGCTAGACCACACTGAGCATGTGCTACAGCATACGCATAGACATCTACACGAGTACTCTGTAAATCTGTGGCTAGTAGAGCTGCATCGAGTAATCGTAGCAGATTTAGTATAGCGTGTACAATTTTTTGAATGAGAGGTCGGAATATCTGATTCGACAATTTTTTTTTTCTTTGTAATAAATTTAGAGATGAAACTAGCGGCAGTGTTCTAAAGAAGTAGATAAATAATTGTGTATTTTTATTTATTTACGTTCAGTATAAACAAATCCACGAAAAGAAAAATCACGCCATAAGAACATTTGTGGAAAAACTGTGGCAGATACAAAAAATTGGACTATTTCCCGGAAAATTTCCATATTTTTCAATACATCATATGTTTTTGTTTCGAATATTCTTAATTTTTTCAAACAGTTTTGAGTTAGGCAGTCGTTTCGGGGATGGATAGGGTGGCCATCTTTGAGGACTTACTAGCAACGCTAAGAGCCGGACGTGCCACGCATCTGGGGGTAGTAGCGTGCTGTTAGCCACGTTCATGGGTAAGTACGTATATAGTGACGTTCAAAAGCGATCACGTGGAGCGCAATAAAGTGGTGAGACAGCAGACAAGTGTTTTTTTGTAAATTAACACTGTCGAGTGCCGTGATCGTGACATACGAATTTTATAGTGATGTGTTGTAGCATCAGTTGTTAAAGAACGCCATTATGTAAAAGCTCCTCATACTGCATTTGAAGTGTTTAGTGATTACATTGAAAAATAGAAATATCTACTTATTCAAATTTTAAGTCACCGTTACTCAACATTTTAAGTTTCACCGCAATACCTGCCTGCATTTTTATATTTTATTTTAGCTTAAAAATTGAGTTTGCGACAGATGGGCTGACACCCTACGACGAAAACCGTAGCCAAACATTGAGACCAGCTATATCTTTGGGCCGCTCAGTTAAGCTGAGTGCAACAAACATATATTTTCGTGCCATAGCACGTGGGGGCTCGAGGCAAACTATTCAAAGTTTAGTGCCCAGTACCTCGAATGACCCACCCGCACAATGTGGTTGTGGAGCCAGACTGATGGTATTTCACATATTGGTGCAATGTCCCATTCTTTCGGCCATTCGTGCTACGGATATCCTTCCCGATTCCTTAAATTTATAATTAGCAGACGATGCAAGGATGGCTGAACTGCTCCGCAGCTTCCTCCGTGAAAGTGGTTATTTCCAGATTTGAGGTTCTGCTTTAGTCTTGGAGCAGGGGCAGGTTTTTTGTGGTTGGAACTTCTTTTCCGGTCTGCAAGGTCTGTGACTCCATGACAGCCCCCTTTTTTTCCCCCTTTTGTCTCCCACTGTGTTTAATGTTCATTATTTTATAATTTGACTCCCCAGACTGCATCCGTAGACTTTTAGCTGAAACTCTTCTGTGACTAGCTTCGGAATCGCGGGGCAGCTTACCTCGCAGTTTGGTCCCATAACGTGTCTGTCAGCCTCTCCCCTTCCATCAGTTTCGCTACTGAGGATACCACTTCCGTTCCGCGACACAGTCCGTTGAAGCTGAACCAGGACAACAATCCCTGTAAAGGCTTGTCTGTCTGTCCACCCCATTAGCGTGACCCTCCACTCTAAACGTACGGCAGCTCTTCCAAAACGTAAGAAAGCTCTTGTTCTCATCCCAGTGAAACGGAGTCCCCCTCTTCAAGACCAGATCCATTTATTGGAAAATACAAGGAGGAAACGTTAAAGGGCGGATTACCTACATTGTCACATTCAACCCCTCCACTCCTGTAATCAGTGTGGAATACAGGTGGAAAATCGACGAATAAAAACTAAACCGGAAGTACATGAAGTCTCGTAGACAAATTCAATATCCAAATAACATAAAATTTGACGACGGCCTTAAACAGGCCACCGCAACACAGCTGCCCTGAGAATATGCAATTCCAAATTGTTGTTCTTAACCTTAGAGTGGGGACCGCTGCTTTTCTGTAACACGAGCGGTCGCGTGGCTTACTTGTAAAGAACAGCTGTCTTTCCGTTACTAAGGTAAACACGTATGAGCAAAATCATTCATCTATTTCATTAAGCGACGATAAAATAGCTACATTATAAGAGCTAGACTACTATTTCATGAAACAATAAAATAAAATCATTCATTATATCACTCTTCTCAAGGTAGCGTTACAGGTCGCTGTTCCTTATCTACATAAACGATTTGGGAGACAATCTGAGCAGCCGTCCTCGGTTGTTTGCAGAGGACGCTGTCGTTTATCGACTAATTAAGTCATCAGGAGATCAAAACAAACTGCAAAACTATTTTCAAAACACGTCTGAATGGTGAAAAATTGGTAGTTGACCCTGAATAACGAAAAGTGAGGTCATCCACATGAGTGCTAATAGGAACTTCGGTTACACGATAAATCAGTCAAGTCTAAGAGCCTTAAATTCAACTAAATACCTAGGTATTACAATTAAAAACAATTTAAATTGGAAGGGAGGCATAGAAAATGTTGTGGGGAAGGCTAACCAAAGACGGCGTTTTATTGGCAGGACACTCGAAAAATGTAACATCTATTAGGGGGCTGCCTGCAGTACGCTTGTCCGTCCTCTTCTAGAATACTGCTGCGCGGTGTGGGATTCTTACCAGATAGGACTGACGGAGTACATCGAAAAAGTTCAAAGTGAGGTAGCACGTTTATCATCACGAAGTATGGGAGTGTGTATCACAGAAATAATACAGGATTTGGGCTGGGCATCATTAAAAGGAAGGAGTTTATCGTTGTGTCGGAATCTTCTCACGTAATTCCAATCACAAACTTTCTCTTCCAAATGCGAAAATATTTTGTTGACACCGACCTACATAGGGAGGAACGATCACCACGATAAAATTAGGAAAATCACAGTTCGTACGGAAAGATACAGGTGTTCATTCTTTCTGCGCGCTATACGAGATTGGAAGAACAGAATTGTGAAGCTGGTTTGATGAACCCTCTGCCAGGCACTTAAATGTGATTTGCAGAGTATCCATGTAGAAATACAGCCCCACAGTAATGATCTACTCCACACATGAAACAGTGCCGTTGCAGCAGGTCCCAGCCCACCGCTTATTAGATTGCTAATCATATCGTAGACAACTGCCTCGTTGTGGAATTACGCTGTTAGCTCTGAATCTCGGTCGTTTTCTTGCATGGATCGTAAGGCAGCGGAGCTTACCACTGTTAACTGAAGAAACAAGCACGGGTTTGGGATTGTAAAACAATGGGACGGTACAAGACGACAATGTTTGTGGTTGGCGCACTTCATACTTGAGCGCGCCCATTCGAAGGTAAACTATTGTTACTTACAATGGGAGACCACGACGTTGGGATCGCGGATTTACTTCACACTTTATACAACTTTAGCAGGCCATTAAAAGAAGATAACGTGCAATTAGTAAGGAGCACTATTTTGGCAATTCCGAGAAAACCGCAAGAGAGATTTTACACGTCTATTATGCAACTGATGGGTCTATGTAGAGAGACAGGGAGTAACAAGACTCGAACTCGGGACCTTTGCCTTTCGCGGGCAGTTTTAATCTGCCAGGAAGTTTCATATCAGCGCACACTCTGCTGCAGAGTGAAAATCTCATTCTAGGTAGTTAAAAGTTAATGTGGTCTAGCGGATGTCGGCACAGAAGCTCAGTGTGTTAGGTCAGAGCTGCCTGCTTACTGCAATAAAAAAAAAACGGAGTGAACGGATCGACAATTAACTTCACCGGGTGTCGAGCGACGTCCGCGCCGAATAAATGCAACGAACAATAACAAAAACGAGATAAAAAAGCTGTTAACTTTGGCACGTCTGCATGAAGTGACGGTTCGAATCTCGCTATTACTTTCTTATCTATACTTCCTCATCGTTGGTCACGTTATTACATTTGAGAGGTAATATAATGAAAAAATGAAGTGCATTTATATGAAGTTTAGTTAATTCCATATTTTCATTATTTACTCATCATTTAAGACTGATTATGCCTTTCAGCGTTAAGTCTCGAGCATAGTCCCCCTTACAAAATTCTCCCATAATCCCCTATTCAGTGCTAAAATTGGTGCCTCTTCCGATGTTAAGCCTATTACTTCAAAATCATTCTTAACCGAATCCAGGTACCTTCTCCTTGGTCTACCCCCAACTCCTCCTACTCTCTTCTGCTGTACCAATGAGTCTCTTGGATAACCTTGCTTCCCCCATGTAACATGAACCCACCATCTAAGCCTGTTCTCCCTGACTGCTACATCTATATAGTTCATTCCCAGGTTTTTTATTTCCTCATTGTGGACACCCTCCTGCCATTGTTCCCATCTACTAGCACCTGCAATCATTCTAGCTACTTCCATATCTGTAACCTCAACCTTATCATTAAGGTAACCTGAATCCACCCAGCTTTCGCTCCCATACAACAAAGTTAGTCGAAAGATTAAACAGTGCACAGATAAGTCAGTCTTGGTACTGACTTCCTTCTTGCAGAAGAGAGTAGATAGTAGCTGAGAGCTCACTGCATTAGCTTTGCTACACCTCGCTTCCAGTTCTTTCACTATGTTGCCATCCAGTGAGAATATGCATCATAAGTACTTGAAACCGTCCACCCGTTCTAACTTTGTTCCTCCTACTTGGCACTCAATCCGTTTATATCTATCAGCCACTGACATTACTTTCGTTTTGGAGATGCTAATCTTCATACCATAGTCCTTACATTTTTGATCTAGCTCTGAAATATTACTTTGCAAACATTCAATCGAATTTGCCATCACGGCTAAGTCATCAGTGCTGCCTGACTATGTAAAGACCTTTAATTGCTCGGAAAAATTTGCCTCCTATACCATAATCTCGTAGAACAGACAATAACTTCCTCCTAGTAACCGGGTCATACGCCTTTTCTAGATCTATAAAGCATAGATACAATTACCTATTCCACTCGTAACACTTCTCCATTATTTGCCGTAAGCTAAAGATCTGGTCCTGGCAACCTCTAAGAGGCCTAAACCCACACTGATTTTCATCCAATTGGTCCTCAACTAATACTCGTACTTTCCTTTCAATAATATCTGAGAAAAATCTACCCACAACGCTGATTAAAGATATACCTCTGTAGTTGTTACAATCTTCTGTTACCATGTTTACAGATCGGTGTGACTACTGATTTCGTCCAGTCTGATGGAACCTGTCCCCGACTCCCATGCCATTTCAATTATCCTGTGTAGCCATTTAAGACCTGGTATTCCACTGTATTTGATGAGTTCCGACTTAATTTCATCCACCCCATCCGCTTTATTGCACTGCAATCTGTTGACCATTTTCTCCACTTCCTCAAATGTGATCCTATTTCCATAATTCCTATCCCATTGTACATCGGAATATGAAACATTACTGATCGTATTTTCACACACATTGAGCAACTCTTCAAAATCTTCCTTTCATCTGCCCAAGGCATCAACAGGGTTCACCAGCAGTTTTCCTGACCTGTCCAAAATACTCATTTCCTTCTTACCTCCCTTTCGAAGACTGCTAATTACACTCAAGAATGGTTTTCCAGCAGCTTGACCCAAAGTCTCCAACCTGTTTCCAAAGTCTTCTCAAGATTTCTTCTTGGATGCTGCAATTATGTTTGGCTTTTTTTTCCCCCCCTGCAGGTCCGGGGTAAGAATAGGCCCGAGGTATTCCTGCCTGTCGTAAGAGGCGACTAAAAGGAGTTTCAACCGTTTCGGCCTTCCATGTAATGGTCCCCCTTGGGGTTTGACCTCCATTTTTCAAAATTCTACAGAAGTACGAGCCTTTTGGGGAAGGACACCTTACATGGTGTAACACTGGTCCTCAGTGCACTAAGACCTTGGCACTCAGCATTGCACCGGCGTTGTAACCATACCCACTATTCCTCAAATTGGGCCTAAACGCCTGATGGGTTGTCAAAGTTACGCCCATAGTGCATCTCCATCTGCACCAGCGATCATGATGGACTTTCCATGGCACCAGAAATCCAGCACGGTAGCCAGCCCGTTGTGGTGGGGTCGTCATGTACCCTCTAGGTTGTAGCCCCCTGACAACACAGGGATCGTACTGCCGATACCTGAGCTGCACCCTCCCCACGTCGGCCAAGGAGTAGATGCTCGTCTCCTTGGGGCATCGGGACTCCCGGCAATGGTCATCCTGCCAGGTGGCCCTTGCTGCGGCTGGGTGGCGCCCGTGGGGAGAGCCACTGGTCGGAGTGGGTGGTATCGGGGCGGACGTTTCGCACATGAAACGTCAACACGTATCAGGTCGCTCTGCGGCCGAGTCTTCCAAAAGAAAAGGTACCGTTTCTAGTTCTGGTTCTCCTGCCCTTTCCCCCTTGGCCACTCCATGGGAGGAGGGACAGGCCCGCCGGCTTGGGGCGAAGTGCTTCCCCCGCTATTTGGTCTGTTCTCGAACCGATGGGGGGACGTTCGCCACCTCCAAGCCCATGTTCTTTGTTCAGCACATTGAGGACGTCTTCGGGGAAATCGAGGCTCTCAGCAAGATGCGATGAGGGTCCGTTCTTATCAAGACCACCTCTGCCACACAATCGGCGGCACTCCAGGCGTGCGACCGCCTAGGGGAGATCCCAGTCTCCATTGTCCCACATCTGGCACTTAATAGGACGCAGGGGGTTATTTTTCATCGTGACCTCCTGCTACAATCGGATGAGGAGCTCAGGGCCAACCTGGAGCGCCGCGGCGTGCATTTCGTCCGGCGAGTCCAGCGCGGCCCCAAAGACCGTCGCATCGACACCGGGGCCTTTATCCTCGCCTTCGAGGGGGACGTTCTCCCGGAGGAGGTAAAGGTGATGTGCTACCGGTGCGACGTGCGACCTTACGTCCTGCCTCCTATGCGCTGTTTTAGGTGTTTGCGGTTTGGGCACATGTCGTCCCGGTGTGAGGCTGAGCCCCTTTGTGGCGATTGTGGACGTCCTCTTCGTGAGGAACATACTTGCACCCCACCACCTTGGTGCATTAATTGTCCTGGCGTCCACTCGCCTAGATCCTCAGACTGCCCCGCCTATCAGAAGGAGAAAAAGATACAAGAAATCAAAACTTTGGATCAGCTCTCTTAATCTGAGGCCAGGAAGAAGTATGACCACCTTCATCCCGTGTCACTGACCACTTCGTTTGCCTCAGTTGTGTCCACTCCTTCCGCGGTATCCTCACCCCTATCTTGTCCCCCCTCCGCCTCCTCTGCCCATCAGGGGGCTCTGCCTCTGCCTCCCAAATCCCTCCCTTCCAAATCCTCCTCCCCCGTGGCCCCCACCCCCTCTGCCCCAGGGGCCACCCTTCCTCCTCCTCCTCCTCCTCCTCCTCCTCCTCCTCCTCCTCCTCCTCCCCCCCCCCACGCCACCTGAGAAGCGATCCTCTTCTCAGGCGTCCATCGGGGAAACGTTCCGGACCCCAGCTTCCGAGGTCCGGCGTTCCAAAACGGACCCCGCGCGTAAGGACCTTCTTCGGGTCCAGCCCACCATCCCTGTGCCTCCTCGGCCTTCCAAGAAGGCCTCCAAGAAGAAGTCTCTATCCCCCTCTCCACCCCGGCGCGTTTCGTCTGACGCTTTATTCGTGAGTCGCTGCTCCCGGCCGTCCTCAGTTTCGCCGGGACGCTCTGCTGCCAGGCGCTCCGCCGGCCTTTTGTCGGCAAATGATGCGGCCCCTCCTACACAATCAGGGACAGCGGCCGCAGCTGGCGACGAGTCGATGGAACCGGATCCGCCTCCCGTCGGTTGTAGCGTTGTTCCCTCGCAACCTGGACCTCCGCGGCCATCGAGGTGACCAGCTCTTCCCTGTCTCGTTCCCCCAACTTTTTGACTAGCAATGGCGTTGTTTCATTGGAACATAAGAGGTATTCGATCTAATTGGGAGGAATTACAACTGCTCCTCCGCCTGCACTGTCCGCTCGTCCTTGGTCTCCAGGAAACCAAGTTGCGCCCGAATGACCGTATTGCCTTTTCCCACTATACCTCGGAGCGGTATGACCTAACCCCTGTGGACGGTATCCCAGCTCATGGTGGGGTCATGTTGCTCGTTCGGGACGATGTCTATTACCATCCCATCCCATTGACCACCCCACTCCAAGCAATAGCTATCCGAATTACTCTTTCTGCTTTTACTTTTTCAGTTTGTACCATCTACACTCCACCGTCATCTGCTGTTAGTCGGGCTGACATGATGCACCTGATCGATCAGCTTCCCCCGCCGTTCTTATTGTTCGGCGACATCAATGCCCATCATCCCCTTTGGGGCTCTCCTGCATCCTGTCAAAGAGGCTCACTCTTGACGGATGTCTTCAACCATCTCAATCTTGTCTGCCTCAATACCGGCGCCCCGACTTTCCTCTCGGACTCTACTCATACCTACTCCCACTTGGACCTCTCGATCTGTTCTACCACTCTTGCCCGTCAGTTCGAGTGGTATGTCCTTTCTGACACCCATTCGAGCGACCACTTCCCCTGTGTCGTTCGTCTCCTGCACCACACCCCATCCCCACGTCCTTCGCGCTGGAACATACTGAAAGCTGACTGGGGACTTTCCTCCTCCCTGGCGACCTTTCCGGACCACGATTTTCCCCCCCCCAGGGGGTCCACAACTCTTTCGTGGATACGTGCGTGGCGAGCACGGGGCCCCGAGCCATTGCAGCCTTCTTTCTCTCCCGGGCTGCATTTCCTTTCCCTTCCCCTCCTTTCCCCTCCATACCCCTTTCCCCTCGCCATCTCCTCTCCCTCTATTGGTGTCCTTGCTTATGTTGGCCCCCGCTATCCTCCTGGTTCTGTTGGTTTTACACTCTGGCTTTGTTGCGTAATCATCTCCTCCTTTTGGCATTCCTTGGTCCCCCTCTGGGGTTTGACCTCCATTCCAAAATTTCTCTTCCGTAGTGTGAGCCATTTGGGGAAGAGCACCTTACCTAGTGTCTCCGACATGTGCCCTCCTAGTATATTCCACCTTTTCTTCTACGTCGTTGTCTGATGCTAGGGTGCATAGCCAGCACGGTAGCCAGCCCGTGTGGTGGGGTCGCTATGTACCCTTTTGGTTGAGCCCCCTGAACACACAGGGATCACACTTCTGATACCTGAGCTGTGACCTCCTCATGCATGCCTAGGAGTGGTTGCTCGTCATCCTGGAGCATCGGAACTCCCGGCAATGGCCGCCGTGCCAGACGGCCCTTGCTGTGGCTGGGTGGCGCCCGTGAGGAGAGCCCCTGATCGGAGTGGGTGGTATCAGGGCGGATGCTATGCAGATGAAACGCATAAGGGTCCAAACCTATGGCCGCTCTTCTGCGGCCGTCTCTCTGCGTGGTACTGATTCCTCAAGTGCTGCTTCTCTTGCTCCTTCGGCCTTCCCTTCCGTGGCTACCCCTGGGAGGAGGGTCAGGCCCGTCGTCTAGGGGCAAAACCTTTCCCCCGTTATCTAGTTTGCACCAGGACTGATGGAGATACTTTCACCAGTGTCAAACCTTTATTCTTTGTGGAACACATTGAAGACAAGTTCGGCGAAGTGGACTCCCTGAGCAAGATGCGGTCGGGTTCATTACTGATAAAAACTGCTTCGGCTGCCCAATCTGCGGCCCTTCGTGCCTGTACTCATCTTGGCACAATTCCCGTGTCCATTACCCCTCACCAGTCTCTAAATATGGTACAAGGTGTGATTTTTCACAGAGACCTCATCCTTCAAACCGATGAGGAACTTCGGGACAATCTCGGACGGCGGGGTGTTCACTTTGTTCGGCGTGTTCAGAAGGGTCCTAAAGATAATCGTATTGATACTGGTGCCTTTATCCTGGCCTTTGAAGGGGATACCCTTCCTGAGAAAGTTAAGATTATGGTCTATCGCTGTGATGTGAAGCCGTACATCCCACCTCCTATGCGGTGTTTCAAGTGCTTGCGTTTTGGCCACATGTCTTCTCGCTGTACCCAGGACCCTCTCTGTGGTGACTGTGGACGTCCACTCCATGAGGGGAGTCCCTGTGTTCCCCCTCCTGCATGTGTAAATTGTCATGGTCGTCATTCTCCACGTTCAGCAGATTGCCCAGTCTATAAGAAAGAAAAAAAGATACAGGAGTATAAGTCTCTTGATCGTTTAAGCTACACAGAGGCCCGTAAGAAATATGCACGATTGCACCCTGTGTCCATGACATCTAGTTACGCCTTGGTTACATCTTCATCCCTTCCTCCCCCTTCCTTACCCCCGTCCCGGACCCCTCTCCTTCCCCCCTCCCCTGCGGCTCCCACACCTTCTCCTCTGGGCGCCGCTCCCCCTCCCCAGCCGGAGAAGTGTCCCACTCCTTCGGCGTCTGCCGGTCAAGGGCGCCTCTCCCGGGATGCCCCTCCCCGGCACCTTCCAGGTCAAAGGTCTGCTGCAGCGCGGCGACCGCGAGAGCCGCGGTCTATCGGCCCCCAGGTCGCCCAGTCTCTTTCTGTTCCTGATCTTGCTGCAGCTGGCTCCATTATGCCACACAGCCCTCCTCGATCTCAGCCTGAAAAGAAGAAGAAACATAAGTCCCGGGACAAAGAGCCTCTGGTGTCACCGGAGGTCCCTTCCCCGGCTTCACAACCGGATTCTGACCTGTCGTTTATGGATGTCGCCCCCTCCTTGTCGGTGACGGGTGGGGACCCGGCGGTATGACTGGATTTAGCGTGTTCAGCCCTCATTTAAACCCTCGTTCTGTGGTTCTCCAATGGAATTGTAATGGCTACTATCGTCACCTTCCGGAATCGAAATCCCTTCTTTCGTCCTACTCAGCAGCTTGTGTGGTTCTCCAGGAATCTCATTTTACTGATGCTCACTCACCGACCCTCCGTGGGTTCCGTGTTTTCTGTCGAAATCGGGTCGGACCCTTGCGGGCTTCTGGTGGCGTTTGTACGTTGGTCCGTACAGACATTGCTAGCACGTGGATTCCTCTCCAAACTACATTGGAAGCAGTTGCTGTTAGGGTCCACTTAGACTCTGCAGTCACAGTATGCAATCTTTATCTCCCTCCTGACAGGACTCTTACACCTGCTGCCTTAACCACCCTTCTTCAGCAACTTCCTCCTCCCTTCCTCCTCCTTGGGGATTTTAATGCTCATCATCCTTTGTGGGGCAGTGCCTTTCCATCTAGACGAGGTCTTCTTATCGACCAATTTATTGCAGACCACGACCTGTGCCTTCTTAATGATGGCTCCCCTACTCATTTCAGTGCTGGTCATGGTACTTTTTCTGCCATTGATCTTTCTCTTTCTTCTCCCTCTCTCCTCCCTTCATTACACTGGTCGCCACACGACGACCTTTGTGATAGTGACCATTTCCCGTTGATTATAACGCTCCCTTCCCGCTCCCCGATGGAGAGGTTACCTCGTTGGTCTTTCCACCGCGCCGATTGGCCTCTATATACTGCACAGGTCGAGTTTTCTCCCTCTTTGTCGGGTTGTATCGATGACGTCCTACGTGACGTGTCTGACGCGATTGTTCGCGCTGCTAACCTTGCTGTCCCGCGCTCATCTGGACAATTTCGTCGTCGGCAAGTCCCGTGGTGGAGTACGGCCATTGCCATTGCCATCCGTGATCGCCGTCGAGCTTTGCAACAGTTTAAGAGGCACCCATCTGTAGCCAGCTTTTCTACCTTTAAGCGCCTTCGCGCTAAAGCCCGTTATTTAATCAAACAGAGCAAGCGGATATGTTGGGAACGATTCGTTTCTTCCCTTGGTTCCACTGTCTCTCTGTCACGGGTATGGGCTACACTTCGCTCTCTCCAAGGTTGCCATCGGTAGTCCACCCTCCCAGGCCTTCACCTCCCAGATGGCATTTGTACGGACCCATTAGTTCTCGCAGAACATCTTGCGACCCATTTTGCAGTGGCATCAGCGTCGGCCTCCTATCCAGCTGCTTTCCTTCATCAAAAACAGCAGGCTGAAGCTGTCACCTTATGTTTCACCACTTGTGAGTCAGAATCTTACAACGAACCTTTCACTGAATGGGAATTTCTTTCTGCTCTATCTGCTTCTCATGATACAGCTCCTGGCCCAGATTCGATTCATAACCAGCTGCTTCAACATCTCAGTGCTCCACAACGGCAACATCTTCTTCGGGTGTTTAACCGCATCTGGCTCCAGGGTGACTTCCCTTCTCAGTGGAGGGATAGCATTGTGGTTCCTGTCCTTAAGCCTGGTCAGAACCCACTATCTGTTGACAGCTATCGGCCAATTAGTTTGACCAATGTTGGTTGTAAGTTACTTGAACGGCTGGTAGCCCGTCGGCTCACTTGGGTCCTCGAATCTCGGGATCTATTGTCCCCTTACCAGTGTGGTTTTCGAGAGGGACGATCTCCAATCGATCATTTGCTTCGCTTGGAATCCGCAGTTCGGCAGGCTTTTTCCCAGCGCCGCCATTTGGTTGCAGTGTTTTTTGACCTTCGCAAGGCCTATGACACGGCCTGGCGCCATCACATCTTACTAACCCTTCATCAGTGGGGTCTTCGGGGCCCACTCCCGATTTTTCTCCGCCAGTTCCTGATCCATCGGTCATTCAGAGTTCGAGTTGGTACTGCTTTTAGTTCTCCACGGACCCAGGAGACGGGCATCCCACAGGGTTCTGTCTTGAGTGTCCTTCTTTTCCTCATTGCTATCGATGGACTTGTGGCCTCTGTCGGTCCCTTGGTCGCCCCTGCCCTGTATGTGGATGATTTCTGCATTTGGGTTAGTTCCTCCTCGATGCCATCTGCAGAACGGCAGCTCCAGGTGGCTATACGGCGTGCCTCTGCATGGACCCTCTCCCACGGGTTTCAATTCTCTCCTTTAAAATCGCGGGTGGTCCACTTCTGTCGACGTACTACGGTCCACCCTGATCCAGAGCTCTATCTCGCTGCACAAAGATTGCCTGTGGTTCCACAGTTCCGTTTCCTAGGTCTTCTTTTCGACAACAAGCTCACTTGGCTGCCCCATATCAGACTCCTGAAGGTAGGATGTTTCCGTAAACTCAATGTCCTTCGCTTCCTTGCCCACTCCTCCTGGGGTGCGGACCGTTCCCTCCTCCTCCGTCTTTATCGTGCTCTAGTTCTGTCACGTTTGGACTATGGTTGTCAAGTTTATGGTTCAGCTGCTCCTTCCACGCTGCACGTGCTGGATCCAGTCCACCATCGTGGTATCCGTTTGGCCACCGGTGCCTTCCCTACTAGCCCTGTTGATAGTCTCCTGGTTGAAGCTGGGATCCCCCCCCTTTCTGTTCGGCGGTCCCAGCTTCTGGTGTCTTATGCCCTTACTATCCGTTCTTCTCCCTCTCATCCTTCCTATTCTATCCTATTCCCAGACCATGGACGTCGCCCGCCTGACTCCCGCCCTCGGGCGGGTTTACCGGTTGGGCTGCGCCTTGCGTCTCTTACCCGTGATTTTCGGCTTCCTTCTTTGTCCTGTCTTCCTCGCTCCCTCCCCTCCACCCCTCCTTGGTTAGTTCCTCGGCCTCGGATTCGGATGGATCTCCGCCGCGGTCCGAAAGATTCCATCCCCCCGGTGGTGTTCCGTTCCTTTTTCCGCCAAATTTTATGGGAGTTTCGGGATGCTGTTGTTTTTTACACTGATGGCTCTAAATCTGCTGATCATGTTGGGTATGCCTTCACGTCCTTTGTTGGAACGGAAAATCATCTACTGCCACCCTCATGTGGGGTGTTTACTGCGGAATTGATGGCAATTTCCCGGGCCCTTACCTTTATTAAACAATCCCAACACAACCGCGTTTTGTTATGTACGGACTCGATGAGTGGCCTTCTTGCTATTGACCGGTGTTTTTCGCGTCATCCCTTGGTCTCTGCCATCCATGACCATCTCGCTGATCTTCACCGTGCTGCTTGTTCCATTGACTTCCTATGGGTCCCGGGCCATGTGGGTATCCCGGGTAATGAGCTTGCTGATCGTTTGGCTGGGGGAGCAGTTACTTACCCCCCGTTTTCTGTAACCCCTCCTGCAGCGGATTTACGGCTTCACATCAAATCCCACTTTGCACAGTCATGGGCCAATTCTTGGGAGGCTACTCCACTGTCTAATAAACTTCGTGCCATTAAGGTGAATACAGGCCCATGGCGTTCTTCCTTTAGCCTCTCCCGCAAGGACTCGACCACACTGTGTCGTCTCCGCATTGGCCATACCAGGCTGACCCATGGTTTCCTTTTGCGTGATGAGCCACCCCCGCTATGTGGTTGTGGAGCCTTCCAGTCAGTGGCCCACATTTTGGTTGAATGCCCCCTTCTTTTGGCTCTGCGTGCTAAGTACAGACTCCCCCACACTTTACCTTTGATGTTGGCTGACGATTCCCGGATGGTCTCTCTGGTTCTAGGTTTCCTCCGGGAGAGTGGTTTTTATTCTCAGTTTTAAAGTTTTTAATCTCCCTCTGGTGTTGGGGCAGGGCGGTGAGTGTTTGGGTGTCTCCCACTGTAGGCAGTGTTCAGAGATTCCCGATTCACCTCCCTGACCGGAATCCTCTTTTCTTTCCCTTTTACTCTGTTTTTACCCCTTCTTTTTAAGGCTTGGTTAGTTTTTCTATTCCCATACGTACTTACTGCATTATAGCAGTTGTACCTTTTAAGTCACAGGTGGTCTTGCCTATGCTGTTTCAGCATAGTGTTGGGTTCGTTCTCTTGCCAACTTCCCTCATTTGTTTTTACTAATGACAACGTGACTGCCCTTTTACGTTTCCCCTTTATCCGTTTTATTTTCTGACTATACTGAGATGTCCCGTTAGCAGAATGGAGTCTATTTGAAACAAGGGACTGATGACCTTGCTGTTTGGTCCCTTTAACCTCAAACAACCAACCAACCAACCAACCGTTCCATACCTCGTACTACTTCTTCTTCACGTCGCGTTTCCGTCCCCTGGTGGAACGAGGCTTGTAGGGACGCTATCCGTGCTCGACGACGTGCTTTACGCACCTTTCGCCGGCATCCTACGTTGGCGAATTGTATTGAATACAAACGACTCCGAGCGCAATGCCGTAGAGTCATCAAAGACAGCAAAAAAGCTTGTTGGGCCTCTTTCACGAGCTCCTTTACCAGTTTTACTCCCTCTTCTGTCGTTTGGGGTAGCCTGCGCCGGCTGTCGGGCATTAAGGCCCACTCCTCAGTACCTGGCCTGACCTCAGGTAATGAGGTCCTTGTTGATCCTGTGGCTGTGTCCAACGCCTTTGGCCGCTTTTTCGCGGAGGTTTCAAGCTCCGCCCATCACCATCCTGCCTTCCTTCCCAGGAAAGAGGCAGACGAGGCTCGGCGACCTTCCTTCCACTCGCTGAATCTGGAAACTTACAATGCCCCCTTTACTATGCGGGAACTCGAACGTGCGCTTGCACTGTCCCGGTACTCTGCTCCGGGGCCAGATGCCATTCACGTTCAGATGCTGGCACACCTTTCTCCAGCGGACAAAAGCTTCCTTCTTCGTACCTACAATCGCGTCTGGACCGAAGGTCAAGTCCCCATGCGTTGGCGTGACGCTGTTGTTGTTCCTATACCCAAACCCGGGAAGGATAGACATCTTCCTTCTAGTTACCGCCCCATTTCTCTTACAAGCTGTGTCTGTAAGGTGATGGAGCGCATGGTTAATGCTTGGTTAGTTTGGATGCTTGAATCTCGACGACTAATTACTAATGTCCAATGCGGCTTTCGTCGCCGCCGCTCCGCTGTTGACCACCTTGTCACCTTGTCGACATTCATCATGAACAACTTTTTGCGAAGGCGCCAAACGGTAGCCGTGTTCTTCGACTTGGAGAAGGCTTATGATACCTGTTGGAGAGGAGGTATCCTCCGCACTATGCACAGGTGGGGCCTACGCGGTCGTCTGCCCCTTTTTATTGATACCTTTTTAACGGATCGAAGGTTTAGGGTACGTGTGGGTTCCGTATTGTCCGACGTCTTCCTCCAGGAGAACGGAGTGCCTCAGGGCTCCGTCTTGAGCGTAGCCCTTTTTGCCATCGCGATCAATCCAATTATGGATTGCATTCCACCTAATGTCTCAGGCTCTCTCTTTGTCGATGACTTCGCGATCTACTGCAGTGCCCAGAGAACATGCCTCCTCGAGCGCTGCCTTCAGCGTTGTCTAGACAGCCTCTACTCATGGAGCGTGGCAAATGGCTTCCGGTTCTCTGAAGAGAAGACGGTTTGTATCAACTTTTGGCGATATAAAGCGTTCCTTCCGCCATCCTTACATCTCGGTCCCATTGTTCTCCCATTCGTGGACACAACTAAGTTTCTAGGGCTCACGTTGGACCGGAAACTGTGTTGGTCTCCACATGTCTCTTATTTGGCGGCCCGTTGTACACGTTCCCTTAATGTCCTCAGAGTTCTTAGCGGTTCATCTTGGGGAGCGGATCGCACTGTCCTGCTTCGCTTGTATCGGTCCATAGTCCGGTCGAAGCTGGATTATGGGAGCTTCGTCTACTCGTCCGCTCGGCCATCCCTCTTACGCCGGCTCAACTCCATCCACGATCAGAGGATACGTCTTGCGACCGGAGCCTTCTACACTAGTCCTGTCGAGAGTCCTTATGCTGAAGCTGCCGAGTTACCATTGACCTACCGGCGTGACATACTGCTGTGTCGGTATGCCTGCCGGCTGTTGTCTATGCCCGAACACCCCTCTTACAAGTCCTTCTTCGCCGATTCTCTCGACCGTCAGTACGGGTTGTATGTGTCTGCCCTGCTGCCCCCTGGAGTCCGCTTCCGTCGCCTGCTTCGACAATTGGATTTTGCCCTCCCTACCACCTTCAGAGAGGGTGAGAGCCCGACACCACCTTGACTCCAGGCTCTGGTTCGTATTTATCTCGACCTCAGCTCACTCCCGAAGGAGGGTACTCCGACTGCAGTGTATTGCTCACGGTTTGTCGAACTTCGTGCTCGACTTGCCGGTCACACCTTTATTTACACCGATGGCTCCAAAACTGACGATGGTGTCGGCTGTGCCTTTGTCGTCGGGACCGCCACCTTTAAATACCGGCTCCTTGACCAATGTTCCAGCTTTACGGCCGAGCTTTTTGCTCTCCATCAGGCCATTCAGTATGCCCGCCGCCACCGCCATTCATCGTATGTACTCTGCTCTGACTCACTCAGGGCTCTTCAGAGCCTTGGAGCTCCCTATCCGGTCCATCCCTTGATTCAACGGATACAGCAGTCCCTCCATTCTTTCGCTGATAATGGCGGTTCTGTCAGCTTTCTGTGGGTTTCCGGACATGTAGGAGTGCCTGGGAATGAGGCTGCGGATGCTGCAGCCAAGGCTGCAGTCCTCCAGGCTCGGCCAGCCTCCCATTGTGTCCCGTCATCTGACGTTCGTGGGGATGTATGTAAGAGGCTTGTCGTGGTGGGATGCTTGGTCATCCCTCCAAGGAAACAAGCTCCAGGCAGTAAAACCGCTCCCAACTGCTTGGACAACTTCCTCCCGACCATCTCGGCGCGAGGAGGTCCTTCTCACCAGGTTGCGGATTGGGCATTGCCGGTTTAGCCACCGCTACCTGCTCTCCGGTGACCCAGCCCCGCAATGCCCTTATGGTCAGGCATTAACGGTGCGCCATGTTTTATTGTCGTGTCCCCGTTTTAGTCAATTTCGTGTTGTCCTGTCCCTGCCATCTACCTTACCGGATGTTTTAGCTGATGACGCTCGAGCAGCTGCTCGTATTCTGCGTTTTATAACTTTAACTGGCTTGACCAAAGACATTTAACCTTTTTACTTATTTAATCTGCATCTTTGTCAGGTCCTTCTGATGTCCCCCCATCCCCTTGAGTTTTAGCAGATTCCTTGTGCTCTAACATCAGTGACTGGGCGCTAATGACCTCAGCAGTTGAGAGCCCTTAAACCCTACAAAAAAAAAAAAAAAAACAAACAATTGGCATTGTTTCTTAATTCAACGTAACTTTCTGTGTCTACCTGAGTTCTAGTATGTAGCCATTTTTGATACGCCTTCTTTTTCCTTCTACGGGCTGCCTTGACTGTGTCATTCCACAAAGCTGTTTGCTTCATCCTACTTTTACACACTACTGTTCCAAGACATTCTTTAGCCATTTCTAGTACTGTGCCCTGTACCTTGTCCATTCCTTTTCCAATGACTGTAATTGACTACATTCAACTAACTGGTACCTTTCTGAGATCGCTGTTATGTAGTTGTGCCTGATTTCCTGATCCTGAAGTTTCTCCACTCTTACCCTCAGACATATGGCCATGACCTCCTACACTTTCGGCCTCACAATACCAATTTCACTGCAGATTAGTTATCAGTGTCATCAAAGAATCCCCTGAATACACTGTCCCTCGCAGCCTTCCTGAATTCTTGATCTGTTGTTATATAGTCAATGACAGCTCTGGTTCCCCTGCTTTCCCAAGTATACCGGTGAATGTTCTTACGTTTAAAAAAGGAGTTTGTGATTACTAAGCCCATACTGGCAGAGAAATCCAAGAGTTGTTTCCCGTTCCTGTTTGCCTCCATATCCTCTCCAAATTTACCCATAACCTTTTCATACCCTTCAGTTCGATTTCCAATCCTGGCATTAAAATCACCCATGAGTAGAACACTGTCCTTGTCCTTTACTCTAACTACTTCATCACTACATAAAAACTATCCATCTTGATCTGTCCCTTCACAATGCGAATATACTGCCACAATCCTAATTTTCTTGCTAGACATTGTCAAATCTATCCACATCAGTCGTTCGTTTACATACCTTATTGCAACTACGCTGGGTTCCATTTCTTTCCTGATGTAAAGCCCTACACCCCATTGTGCTATTCCTGCTTTGACTCCTGACAGGTAGACCTTGTATTCTCCCACTTCCTCTTCTTTCTCACCCCTTAGCCGAATGTCATCAACAGCTAAAACGTCCAGCCCCATCTTACTTGCAGCCTTTGCCAGCCCTACCTTTTTCCCAGAGTAGCCCCCACTGATATTAATAGCGCCCCATCTCGTTACCATTCGTTTGCCGAGACGTATCTTAGGAGTCCCTGGTTTGTCAATTAGAGGTGGGACTCCATCACCTCCAAAGGTTCGAGGCATTTTCCTCTGATTGTTGCCAGCATCATATTTAAAGGACGAGGGAAGCAGGTTTCTAGCCTTACTTGCCCCGGTTCCCATTGAGTTTTACCCCTAAAGGTTGAGGGACTAACCGGTGGATTTGGTAGTCTTCGCCGTCTGAGCACAAAGGTGACGACGACTCAGAATATGACAGATGCCCAGCCTTATTCCAAAGTAACTGGTATCCCGACTGATAGGACTACTTATTTGGCGACTCATACGTTGCCCGTGGTTCAGGAACTAGGACATAACAGGAACGCACACCATGAACCACATTATTTACTGTTAGTTACATTTCCAAGGACAAGGAGCAGACTCGGTACCCCCAAATCAAACCTCGGTAAATAATGATGCGAATGACGTTACTCACAATATTACAGAGAACGAGTAATGTAAAATTATTGGTCGGATGTGCTCTCGACGTCATACACTGTAGGGTAATATTTGTTATACGGACATGGAAATCATAAATTGAAACTTCATGCAACTACTACATGTAAATATACATTATTTCATTATGTTAACACTCAAATGTCATAAATAAAATGGCAAGTGACGGAAAAAATATGATTACAATATAGTTCGAGCGAGAGTCGAACCATCTCCTCACACACATTCGTCTTAGCAAACTCGAACGCTAATCACTTGACCACCATAATCTCAAACATCCAGCACCTATGCACAGTTGCATCAGTTACATAAGACTCATGTTGAGATTTTCTGGAGTCGCCAGAGTAGTGCAGCTTGCAACTTGAACATTGTTTTGATGGCCTACTAAAGGTGTACAAAGTTCGAAGTAAATCTGTAAACCCAGCGTCGTGGCTTCTCCTTGTTAGAATTCCGGTCCAGCACCGCTGTGAAAGTGACACAGGGCTCTACCACTACTACTACTATTATTATTACTACTACGACTACTACTATTATTATTACTACTACGACTACTACTATTATTATTACTACTACTACGACTACTACTACTACTATTATTATTATTACTACTACTACGACTACTACTACTATTATTATTATTACTACTACTACGACTACTACTATTATTATTATTATTACTACTACTACGACTACTACTATTATTATTATTACTACTACTACGACTACTACTACTATTATTATTATTACTACTACTACGACTACTACTACTATTATTATTATTACTACTACTACGACTACTACTACTATTATTATTATTACTACTACTACGACTACTACTACTATTATTATTATTACTACTACTACGACTACTACTACTATTATTATTATTACTACTACTACGACTACTACTATTATTATTATTACTACTACTACGACTACTACTATTATTATTATTACTACTACTACGACTGCGACTACTACTACTATTATTATTATTACTACTACGACTACTACTATTATTATTATTACTACTACGACTACTACTATTATTATTATTACTACTACGACTACTACTATTATTATTATTACTACTACGACTGCGACTACTACTACTATTATTATTACTACTACGACTGCGACTACTTTGCAGGCACCACAGAGCTGGAGCAGGGGCGCCAGTCGCGACCCAGAGAGCGGCAGAGCCGGCCCCGGCCGCGCAGGGACACGTCACCCACGACGGCCTCTCTGACGTCTAGGGCGCTGCGGCTCTCGCGGCAGTTCCTGCAGCAAAAGGGCCGCCGCCTCATGGAGTTGCCCCTGGGGCAGCGCGTGCTGGTCGTAGCAGACAAGGCGCTCGGCTGCGTCATCCAAGCCTTGCGCTGGGCCGGCGTCCCTCCGGTCAACGTCCCAATCACCGAAGGTGTCGGTAAGCTGCGCATCCCTCTCACTATGAGCTGTCCTACCTGTGCCATCGGTCTTAGTTGAATGTACCCTCCACGACTTCACCTGTGCTAATATGTTCTCAAAGTAGAAATTGAAGTAGACTAAATCAAAGTCGTGAGACACCTTCCAACATCGTGCTTAGTGTGGTGCGGCAATTCCACGAGCCATGAAATTAGCAAGTCCGCTGCGGAAATATTGAGCCATGCTGCCTTAATCGCGAATCTCTTGTCCAACGTAAAGTCCCGAGCGACCGGAAAAAAGCGCAGTTGACGCCTGTATATAATAAGGGTAGAAGGACGGATCGTCAAAATTACAGGCCAATATCGTTAACATCGGTTTGTTGCAGGATTCTCGAACATATTCTCAGTTCGAATATAATGAATTTCCTTGAGACAGAAGTTGCTGTCCATGCATCAGCACGGCTTTAGAAAGCATCGCTCCTGCGAAACGCAACTAGCCCTTTTCTCACATGATATCTTGCGAACCATGGATGAAGGCTATCAGACGGATGCCATATTCCTTGACTTCCGGAAAGCGTTTGACTCCTAACTAAGGTACGAGGATATGGGATTGGTGCCCAAATATGAGTGGCTCGAAGACTTCTTAAGTAATAGAACACAGTACGTTGTCCGCGATGGTAAGTGTCCATCGGAGGTGAGGGTATCATCTGGAGTGCCCCAGGGAAGTGTGGTAGGTCCGCTGTTGTTTCCTATCTACATAAATGATCTTTTGGATAGGGTGAATAGCAATATGCGGCTGTTTGCTGATGCTGTGTTGTACGGGAAGGTGTAGTCGTTGAGTGACTGTAGGAGGATAGATGATGATTTGGACAGGATTTGTGACTGGTGAAAATAATGGCAGCTAACTCTAAATATAGATAAATGTAAATTAATGCAGATGAATAAGAAAAAGAATCCCGTAATGTTTGAATACTCCATTAGTGATGTAGCGCTTCAGAGTCACGTCGATTAAATATTTGGGCGTAACTCTGCAGAGCGATATAAAGTGGGACAAGCATGTAATGGCAGTTTTGGGAAGGCGGATAGTGTCTTCGGTTCGTTGGAAGAATTTTGGGAAGTTGTGGGTCATCTGTAAAGGAGACCGCTTATAAAACACTAATACAACCTATTCTTCAGTACTGCTCGAGCGTTTGGGATCCCTGTCAGGTCGGATTGAGGGAGCACATAGAAGGAATTAAGTGGCGGGCTGCTAGATTTGTTACTGGTAGCTTTTATCATCACGCGTGTTACGGAAATGCTTCGGGTGGGAGTCTCTGGAGGAAAGGAAGCGTTCTTTTCGTGAATCGCTACTGAGTAAATTTAGAGAACCAGCATTTGTGGCTGACTGCAGTACAATTTATCTGCCGCCAACTTATATTTCGCGGAAAGACCACAAAGATAAGTGATTAGGGTTTGTACAGAGGCATATAGGCTGTCATTTTTCCCTCGTTCTTTTTGGGAGTGGAACAGGGAGAGATGCTAGTTGTGATACGAGGTACCCTCCGCCACGCACAGTACGGTGGATTGCAGAGTATGTATGTAGAGGTAGGCGTCTATAATTTCAAAAGTGTTGCTGGTGAAGGATGTTAGTCAAGAAATGACCTCTACATTACGTCCCATACATGCTAAATAGGATTCATGACAGGCGGTGTGGGAGACCAAATAATTAGCTCGAATTGTCAAGAATATTCTTAAAGTTGTGAAAAATTCATAAATGGCTGCAAATAGTTTCAAAGCAGATGAACATAACCATTTCCAGTCAATGATCCGTTCAGTTGTATCAGAGCATCCGGTCCATTCGACATACTGCCCACATTGTGGAACCATCACCAGCTCGCACAGTGCCTTGATAACTTAGGTCTATGGCTTCGTGGGGTCTGCACTACACTCGATCCTGCAATCAGCTCTTAACTGAAATCGGCACTCATCTGTCCATGCCACTATTTTCCAGACCTGTAGGATCCAATCAATAGGGTCACGACCCTTGCTGAAGCGGTGTCGTACTCTTCCTGGAGGTACTCGTGTCGATCGTCTGTTGCTGAGGTCCACTAACGCCATATTTCGCCGCACTATCCCAACTTGATACATTCGCCATATGTCCCACATGGATTTCTGCGATTATTTCCCGCAGTGTTGCTGGAAACTCTAAGCAAACGCCGCTGCTCTCGGCCGTTGAGTGGAGGCCGTCTGCCATGGCGCAATCCGTGGTGAGAGGTAATACCTGAAATATGTTCTCGGCACTCCAGAGATTGCGTATTTCGGCGTATTGCATTCAGTACAGATTCCCGAAACGGAATTTCCCATGCGTCTAGCTCAAAGTGCCATTCCGCGTTCAGTCTGTTAGTTCCTGTCGTGCTGCGGTAATCACGTCAGAAAGCTTCGCACGTGAATAACCCGACTGCAAATGACAACTCCCACCTACCGGCGCGATATACTGCTTTGTCGGTATGCCTGTCGGCTACTGTCAATGCCCGACCACCCGTCTTATCTTTCCTTTTTTTTACGACTCTCTCGACCGTAAATACGGGTTGTATGTCTCTGCCCTGCTACCCCCTGGAGTTCGCTTGCGTCGCCTCCTTCAGCACCTTGATTTTTCACTCCCTGCAATCTTTAGAGTGGGCGAGATCCAAACGACACCTTGGCTCCAGGCTCAGGTTCGCGTTCACCTTGACCTCAGCTCGCTCCCAAAGGTGGTTACCCCCGGTTCGGTATACCGCTCCCGTTTAGTCGAATTTCGTTCGGAGTTCATTAACATGAACTTCATTTATACAGATGGCTCTAAGACCAATGACGGTGTCGGGTGTTCTTTTATTGTCGGGGCACACAGTTTCAAATACCGGCTCCATGGCCATTGTTCGGTCTTCACAGTTGAGCTATTTGCCCTCTACCAGGCTGCCGCCACCGACGTTCTGCTTATGTCATCTGCTCCGATTCCCTGAGCGCACTCCAGAGCCTCAGTTATCCGTATCCGGTTCACGTTTTCGTGCATCGGATCCAACGCTCTCTTCAGCAGCTGGTGGACGACGGTTCTCCGGTTAGCTTTGTGTGGGTTCCTGGCCATGTCGGTATCCCTGGGAACGAAGCTACAGATGCCGCGGCCAAGGCTGCGGTCGTCCAGCCTCGGACAGCTTCTTCTTGTCCCTTCATCGGATTGTAGCAGGGTAATTTGTCAGCTCATTTTATCGTTGTGGCATGACGATTGGGCTGCACTTAAGGACAACAAGCTGCTCTTCCGGCGGCTTGGACGACCTCTTAACGCCCTTCTCGGCGGGAGGAGGCCGTTTTGGCCCGGTTACGAATTGGACACTGCCGGTTCAGCCATCGCCATCTGCTGACGGCTGCGCCGGCGCCGTTCTGCCCATGTGGGCAATTGCTGACGGTACGCCACATTTTAACGTCCTGTCCGAATTTTAATACACTGCGCGTTGATCTTGGCCTGCCATGTAGTCTGGATGCCATTTTTAGCGGATGATCCAGGAGTAGCTGCTCGCGTTCTTCGTTTTATCAACTTGACAAACCTGTCTAAGAACATTTGATTATGCTGTTTTTTAATCCTATGCCTGTCTTTTATAGTACTGTCCCTTTTCGTTGCTGTTTTAACCTTGTGCCTCGTGGTGCATTCCTAATTTAGTCTGTGCGCTAATGACCATTGTAGTTGTGCGCCCCAAAACCACAAAAAAAAGGTCCTTTCATTATTTGCGTACACGATTCTACGGCTTTCTGTACATGCGCATGTCACTATCCCACGATGTCAGTGACCTCAGTACGAGGCCTAAAAGATACAGGCCCAGGCGAGTATGTCACAAAGGTAGGCCAAGCTTGCTTGCTCGTTAGCTTAGCTGAGCAAATTGCGTTTCTCTACCAGTTAACTCGTAACTGGGTCTGTATACAAACGAAAATTTACGTCTTCTGATTGAATCCATTGCTCCGGTGTTTGTCTGGTAGTCCCACAACGATAGGAAGTCCATAGGTCTAGTAATAATTTGTTACCGCTGTACTGGGATACAACTAAATTAAAATCACGCCAAAATGATTACCCATTGCATGAGGCACCACATCTCGTATCAAATGAGGACTATTAAGCAGAAGACTAAACGCTATGAAAAAGCAGTTATAAAATTTGTCTCGAATTGATAATGAATTTTGTCGTACGACTAGTAATCAGTCGGACTTCATAATAGCAGATTCCCGTAGGAGACGCAATTCTCGTTACTACGCATACACCTACTTAACAGGTTTGGGAAATAATTTTGTCTGCCGAGTCGAGCGAGCGAGCGAGCTCAGGCCTACCTTCGAGACGTGGTCTGTCCTTCTCGTAGGCCTCGCCTCAGTGTACTCCTGCACACTTCTTATCTAGTATCGTAGAAATTACTCCCTGATGTTTTAACACTTCTTATCGACCTGTCTCGTGGTCTCGTTAGATATGTCTTGTAACCTACAAATAGTCTCCGGCAATTAACAAGTGTACCTGATCTGTGATTTTCAGAAAAGGAATACATTCCGAAGAATTTTTACCGACAGAATGCAGGTAAGTGTGCTACTGAACATTATAATAATAGCGAAATACCTTGCGCTAATAACGATTGAAAAGTAAAAAATGCATAACTGTTGGTGAGTTTTAATTAATGAAAATGTTAATTACGTAACTCAAATTTAGCAAAACTGCGGTTGTTTAATGAAATGTCGTTAATCAATTACAGGACGAAAGTTAAGAAACTGATGTTGGGTTGAAACTATGTTCGCATAAGAACATATTTAAATCTATGTAGGCAATAACTGCCAAACCAGAAGCACTAAAATTTCTTAGCTTCACAAAAAGTTCCTAACAAAAACATATACCCGTAAACGTGGCCCCGTCAGGGGGGTCCAAAATTCTTGTGGATACGTGCGTGGCGAGCACGAGGCCCCAAGCTATTGCAGCCTCCTTTCTCTCCAGGGCAGCATTTCCTTCCCCTTCCCCTCCCTTCCCCTCCTTTCCCCTCCTTACTCCTTTCCCATCGCCCTCTTCTCTTCCTCTCTTGGTGTCCTTGTTTATGTTGGCCCCACTATCCTCCTGGTTCTGTTCGTTTTACAATTCAGCTTTGTTGCGTAATCATCTCCTCCTTTTGGCATTTCTTGGTCCCCCTCTGGGGTTTGACCGCCATTACAAAATTTCTCCTCCGTAGTGTGAGCCATTTGGGGAAGAGCACCTTACCTAGTGTCTCTGACGTGCGCCCTCCTAGTACATTCCACCTTTTCTTTCACGTCGTTGTCTGATGCTAGGGTGCATAGCCGGCACGGTAGCCAGCCTGTGTGGTGGGGTCGCTATGTACCCTTTTGGTTGAGCCCCCTGAACACACAGGGATCACACTTCTCATACCTCCTCATGCATGCCTTGGAGTGGTTGGCTGTCATCCTGGAGCATCGGAACTCCCGGCAATGGCCACCGTGCCAGACAGCCCTTGCTGTGGCTGGGTGGCGCCTGTGAGGAGAGCCCCTGGTCGGAGTGGGTGGTATCAGGGCGGACACTATGCAAATGAAACGCGTATGGGTCCAGAACTCTGGCTGTTTTTCTGGTGCCGTATCTCTGCGTGGAACTGATTCCTCAAGTGCTGCTTCTCTTGCCCCTTCGGCCTTCCCTTCCATGGCTACCCCCTGGGATGAGGGTCATGCCCATCGGCTAGGGGTGAAACCTTTCCCCCGTTATCTAGTTTGCACCAGAACTGATGGAGATACTTTCACCAATACCAAACCTTTATTCTTTGTGAAAATCATTGAAGACAGGTTTGGCGAAGTGGACTCCCTGAGCAAGATGGGGTCGGGTTCGTTGCTGATAAAAACTGCTTCGGCTGCGCGATCTGCGGCACTTCGTGCCTGTACCCATCTTCGCACAATTCCTGTGTCCATTACTCCTCACCAGTCTCTAAATAGGGTACAAGGTGTGATTTTTCACAGGGACGTATCCTTCAAACTGATGAGGAGCTTCGGGACAAGCTCGGACGGCGGGGTGTTCACTTTGTTCGGCATGTTCAGAAGGGCCCTAAAGACAATCGCATTGATACTGCTGCCTTTATCCTGGCCTTTGAAGGGGATACCCTCCCTGAGAAAGTTAAGATAATGGTTTATCGATGTGATGTGAAGCCGTACATCCCACCTCTATGAGGTGTTTTAAGTGCTTGCATTTAGGACACGTCTTCCCGCTGTTCAGACACGTCTCTGTGGTGACTGTGGACGTCCACTCAATAAGGGGACTCGGGGTGTGTGTGTGTGTGTGTGTGTGTGTGTGTGTGTGTGTGTGTGTAAATTGTCATGGTAGTCATTCTCCACGTTCACCAGATTGCCCAGTATATAAGGAGGAAAAGATACAGGAGTATAAGTCCCTCGATTGTTTAACCTACACAGAGGACGTAAGAAATGATGTTGGCAGAAGAGCCAACACCGTGTAGCTAGAGGAGGCCGAAATGCACGCGTTAAACCTCACGCAGGATGACGTGAGGTCTGGAAAATGACAAGGAATTATAGTAGCAAAAATTAGTACATCGCTTCTGGAATACTCAACTTCAATCCATAATGGGTGTACATCGCTCTTTACAGTACTGGTTTTACAATCTCAATATCAACTGGTAATGGCGCATTGCTAGGTCGTAGCAAATGAGGTAGCTGAAGGCTATGCTAACTATCGTCTCGGCAAATGAGAGCGTATTTGTCAGTGTAGCTTCGCTAGCAAAGTAGGCTGTACAACTGGGGCGAGTGCTAGGACGTCTCTCTAGACCTGCCGTGTGGCGGCGCTCGGTCTGCAGTCACTGACAGTGGCGACACGCGGGTCTGACGTACACTAACGGACCGCGGCCGATTTAAAGGCTACCACCTAGCAAGTGTGGTGTCTGGCGGTGACACCACAAGAAATACACAAGTCTTCACCCTGTGTCCATGACATCTAGTTACACCTTGGTTACATCTTCACCCCTTCCTTTCACTTCCTTACCCCATTTCTTACCCCCATCACGGACCCCTCTCCTCCCCCCCCCCCCCCCTCGCCAGTGGGTCCCACACCTTCTCCTCTGGGCACTGCTCCCCCTCCCCAGCCGGAGAAGTGTCCCACTCCTGCGGCGTCTGCCGGTCAAGTTCGCCTCTCCCGGGATGCCCCTTCCCAGCACCTTCCAGGCCAAAGGTCTGCTGCCTCGCGACGACCGCGATAGCCGCGGTCTGTCGGCCCCCAGGTCGCTCGGTCTCTTTCTGTTCCTGATGTTGCTCCAGCTGGCTCCTTTATGCCACACAGCCGTCCTCGATCTCAGCCTGAAAAGAAGAAGAAACATAAGTCCCGGGACAAAGAGCATCTGGTGTCACCGGAGGTCCCTTCCCCGACTTCACAACCGGATTCTGACCTGTCTTTCATGGATGTCGCCCCCTCCTTGTCGGTGACGGGTGGGGACCCGGCGGTATGACTGGATTTAGCGTGTTCAGCCCTCCTTTAAACCATCGTTCTGTGGTTCTCCAATGGAACTGTAATGGATACTATCGTCACCTTCCGGAATTGAAATCCCTTCTTTCGTCCTACTCTGCAGCTTGTGTGGTTCTCCAGGAATCTCATTTTACTGATGCTCACTCACCGACCCTCCGTGGGTTCTGTGTTTTCTGTCGAAATCGGGTCGGACCCTTGCGGGCTTCTGGTGGCGTTTGTACGTTGGTCCGTACAGACATTGCTAGCACGTGGATTCCTCTCCAAACTACATTGGAAGCGGTTGCTGTTAGGGTCCACTCAGACTCTGCAGTCACAGTTTGCAATCTTTATCTCCCTCCTCACAGGACTCTTACACCTGCTGCCTTAACTACCCTTCTTCAGCAACTTCCTCCTCCCTTACTCCTCCTTGGGGATTTTAATGTTCATCATCCTTTGTGGGGCAGTGCCTTTCCATCTAGACGAGGTCTTCTTATAGACCAATTTATTGCAGACCACGACCTGTGCCGCCTTAATGATGGCTCCCCTACTCATTTCAGTGCCGGTCATGGGAACTTTTCTGCCACTGATCTTTCTCTTTCTTCTCCCTCTCTCCTCCCTTCATTACACTGGTCGCCACACGACGACCTTCGTAATAGTGACCATTTCCTGTTGACCATCTCGCTCCCTTCCCGCTCCCCGATGGACAGGTTCCTCGTTGGTCTTTCCAACGTGCCGATTGGCCTCTATACACTGCACAGGTCGGGTTTTCTCCCTATTTGTCGGGTTGTACTGATGACGTCCTACGTAACGAGTCTGACGCGATTGTTCGTGCTGCTAGCCTTGCTGTCCCGAGCTCATCTGGGCCATTTCGTCGCCGGCAAGTTCTATGGTGGAGTACGGCCATTGCCATTGCCATCCGTGATCGCCATCGAGCTTCGCAATCCATCCGTAGCCAGCCTTACTACCTTTAAACGCCTCCGCGCTAAAGCCCATTATTTAATCAAACAGAGCAAGTGGATATGTTAGGAACGATTCGTTTCTTCCCTTGGTCCTACTGTCCCTCTGTCACGGGTATGGGCTATACTTAGCTCTCTCCAAGGTTGCCTTCGGCAGTGCACCCTCCCAGGCCTCCACCTCCTAGATAGCATTTGTATGGACCCATCAGGTCTCGCAGAACATCTTGCGACCCATTTTGCAGTGGCATCAGCATCAGATTCCTATTCAGCTGCTTTCCTTCACCAAAAACAGCGGGCTGAAGCTTAAAACTTACGTTTCACCCCTTGTGAGTCAGAATCTTACAGCAAACCTTTTACTGAATGGGAATTTCTATCTGCTCTATCTTCTTCTCATGATACGGCCCCTGGCCCAGATTCCATTCATAACCAACTGTTACAACATGTCAGTGCTCCACAACGGCAACATCATCTTCGGGTGGCTCCAGGTTGACTTCCCTTCTCAGTGGAGGGATAGCATCGTGGTTCCTGTTCTTAAGCCTGGTAGGAACCCCCTATCTGTTAACAGCTATCGGCTAATTAGTTTGACCAATGTTGTTTGTAAGTTACTTGAACAGATGGTAGCCTGTCGGCTCAATTGGGCCCTCGAATCTCGGGATCTATTGTCCCTTACCAGTGTGGCTTTCGAGAGGGACGATCTCCAATCGATCATTTACTTCGCTTGGAATCCGCAGTTCGGCAGGCATTTTCCCAGCGCCGCCATTTGGTAGCAGTGTTTTTTGACCTTTGCAAGGCCTATGACACGGCCTGGCGCCATCACATCTTACTTACCCTTCATCAGTGGGGTCTTCGGGGCCCACTCCCGATTTTTATCCGCCAGTTCCTGATCCATCGGTCATTCAGAGTTAGAGTTAGTACTGCTTTCAGTTCTCCACAGACACAGGAGACGTGCATCCCACAGGGTTCTGTCTTGAGTGTCCTTCTTTTCCTCATTGCTATCGATGGACTTGTGGCCTCTGTCGGTCCCTTGGTCACCCCTGCCCTGTATGTGGATGATTTCTGCATTTGGGTTAGTTCCTCCTGGCTAGCATCTGCAGAACGGCAGCTCCATGGAGCTATACGGCGTGCCTCTGCATGGACCCTCTCACATGGGTTTCAATTCCTTTTCAAAATCGCGGGTAGTCCACTTCTATCGCCGTACTACGATCCACCCTGATCCAGAGCTGTATATCGGCACAACGATAGCCTGTGGTCCCACAGTTTCGTTTCCTGGGTCTTCTTTTCGACAACAAGCTCTTTTGTCTGCCCCATATCAGACACCTTAAGGTAGGATGTTTCCGTAAACTCAATGTCCTTCGCTTCCTTGCCCACTCCACTTGGGGTGTGGACCGTTCCCTTCTCCTATGTCTTTATCGTGCTCTAGTTCTGTCTCGCTTGGACTATGGTTGTCAAGTTTATGGTTCAGCTGCTCCTGCCACACTGCACGTGCTGGATCCAGTCCAACATCGTGGTATCCGTTTGGCCACTGGTGCCTTTCCTACTAGCCATCTTGATAGTCTCGTGGTTGAACCTGGGGTCTCCCCCCCCCCCCCCCCCTCCCCTTTCTGTTTGGCGGTCCCAGCTTCTGGTGTCTTATGCACTCGCTATCCGTTCCACTCATCCTTCCTATTCTATCCTGTTCCCAGACCATGGATGTCGCCCACCAGACTCCTGCCCACGGGCGGGTTTACCGGTTGGGCTCCGCCTTGCGTCTCTCTGCCGTGATTTTCAGCTTCCTTCTTTGTCCTGTCTTCCTCGCTCCCTCCCCTCCACCCCCGCTTCGTTAGTTCCTCGGCCTCGACTTTGGATGGATCTCCGCCGAGGTCCGAAAGGTTCTATCTCCCCTGTGGTGTTCTGTTCCTTTTTCCGCCAGATTTTATGGGAGTTTCGGGACGCTGTTGTTTTTTACACTGATGGCTCTAAATCTGCTGATCGTGTTGGGTATGCCTTCACGTCCTCTGTTGGAACGGAAAGTCATCTGCTGCCACCTGCATGTGAGGTGTTTACTGCGGAATTGATGGCAATTTCCCAGGCCCTTACCTTTATTAAACAGTCCCAACACAACCGCGTTTTGTTATGTACGGACTCAATGAGTGGCCTTCTTGCTATTAATCGGTGTTTTTCGCGCCATCCCTTGGTCTCTGCCATCCATGACCATCTCGCTGATATTCACTGTGCTGCTTGTTCTATTGACTTCCTTTGGGTCCCTGGCCATGTGGGTATCCCGGGTAATGAGCTCGCTGATCGTTTGGCTGGGGGAGCAGTCACTTACCCCCCGTTTTCTGTAACCCCTCCTGCAGCGGATTTACGGCTTCACATCAAATCCCACTTCGCACAGTCATGGGCCAATTCTTGGGAGGCTACTCCCCTCTCTAATACACTTCGTGCGATTAAGGTGACACCAGGCACGTTGTGTTCTTCCTTTAGTCTCTCCCAAAAGGACTCGACCACACTTTGTCGTCTCCGCATTGGCCATACCAGACTGACCCATGGTTTTCTTTTGCCTTCCGGTCAGTAGCCCACAATTCGGTTGAACGCCCCCTTTTGGCCCTGCGTGCTAAGTACAGACTCCCCCACACTTTACCTTCGATGTTGGCTGACGATTCCCGGATGGTCTCTCTGGTTCTCGGTTTCCTCCGGGAAAGTGGTTTTTATTCTCAGTTTTAAGGTTTTTAATCTCTCTGGTGTTGGAGCAGGGTGGTGCGTGTTTGGGTTTCTCCCACTGTAAGCCGTGTTCGGAGATTCCCGATTCACCTGCCCTTTTACGTTTTTAGCTTTTTCCCTTTTATTGTTCTGACTTTCCTGAGATGTCCCATTAGCGGAATGGCCCATATTTGAAACAAGGGACTGATGACCTTGCTGTTTGGTCCCTTAAACCTCAAACAACCAACCAACCAACCAACCAACAAACCGTAAATGTAGGAACTGAATCTCAGACAGATCAGTTTAACAGCATTCATAGAAACCAGTTCCGAAAATACGAAAGCCAAGGTTACCCATCACAAATAAAATTAGACATAATGTTGAAATGTATTACTCTTTCTCAAAACAAATTAGTGTTTTTCCTAAAAAAAGGTACGGAAAGTAGTTAAATGTGGAAACGTATTTGTGAAGTCACATTTGTTTTCTTTGTGACATGAGGCATATATTTTCATGTTAGACTTAGCTTCAATTACGTGACATCCAGTTATTACAGCGATGGGGAAAGGGTGGTTGTATTGGTAATAACGACGTAGGAAAATTATTAACGCTGCGTAAGAATGTTCATAAAGAATGTAATGTTCAGATTTTTACTACGCTAGCAAGTCTGTTCCTGAACTTAAAAAAAAAATGGTGCAGTCTAAATAAGACACAGCTCTCGTAGGCTCGACGTAATGTTTATATGACAATTATATATCCCTTCCAACATAGTTTTTTAAATATTTATAATAATTTTACTTCAATATTTCGAGAAATGTGGACAAATAAGACATTAGTGCTCAGACGATACTAATCCATCTGAAAACAAAAAAATGTCAAATTGTGATCTATTGTGCACTAATGTTGGCTGACATAGCCATTGCACATTCCTTATCATTCGACGTAATTTTCAACATATTTCTGCAGCACCACATTTCAAATGCTTATATTGTCTTCAGACATTTCCCTTATCAGACTAAAGCTTACATGTAATACTAGCAGACAATTCTTCACCAGAAATACACTGTCTGTGCTAGTCTGATCCTTATCGTTCTTGCTCAGTCATGTTCCTAAGCTAGCAGAATTCCCTAATTATCATTTTTGGTTCCCAAATTACATAAGTTTATCGCACATTCCACTTCTGCTTCCCAATCCTTTACTTTTTCTTTGGTTTACTACCATGACGTATTGTGTGGTCATGTATATTCAAATGGACAGGGGTTTTAAATCTTGTTCAGCTTCACTGGAAAGCGTAATATCCTCAGCGAAACTTACTGTTCACATTATTTCACCATAAAATAAGAAATTCATATGTATGAGAACACAAGACTTCATGCAAATAAATCGAAACTAAACCCGTTGGTGGCCAGTGAACATAGATGGGAAATGGGTGGTGTCACCGCCAGACACCAAACTTGCTAGGTGGTAGCCTTTAAATCGGCCGCTGTCCGTTAGTATACGTCGGACCCGCGTGCCGCCACTATCAGCGATTGCAGACCGAGCGCTGCCACACGGCAGGTCTAGAGACTTCCTAGCACTCGCCCCAGTTGTACAGCCGACTTTGCTAACAATGGTTCACTGCCTACTTACGTTCTCATTTGCCGAGACGATAGTTTAGCATAGCCTTCAGCTACGTCATTTGTTACGACCTAGCAAGGCGCACTATTCAGTTACTATTGATATTGTGAATCATGTACCGTCGAGAGCGACGTTCATCAGTAATGGATTAAAGTTAAGTATTCCACCAGCTACGTCCGTTTCTCTAAATTCTAATTTCCTTGTCCTGTTCCAGACCTCACGCCAGCCTGCGAGCTAAAACGCGTGCATTTCGGCCTTCTCTAGTAACACGGTGTTGGCTCTCCGGCCAACCAAAACAAAATTTCATCTTCGGAAACACCAGTCTCTTTAGTCCTAGCCAATGACAGCCCTTGATTCGAGTTCTGGAGCGAATGTCGCATAATTCCTTAGTACATATTCGCATATTGCTAACACCAGCCGATAAGACACTAGCGCGACTGCTTTTCCTTCCGTCGACTGTGGAGGAAGCTCGATTTTACAAGTTGATTAACGAATTTATCTAAAGAATAAAGCAATATTCGCCTGAAAATTACTCTTAAATATTTTCGGTAGATATCTTGAAATAGAGCACTCATTCTAGAACAACGAAAACATGCTCATTCATATTTCATCCAGACTAAAATTTTCATTTCAGTTTCGTTGTTTAAGTGGATTCAATTCCCATTGCACTTCTGCACAACCTTGTTGAAAAGACACTGGAAATTTTCATTGTGTACCTTTTCCAGCTTGTCACAGCAAGTTTGATCACATCAGGAGCACTGCAACGTTGATCTTTCACAGCACGTTTAATTTTCCGAAAAAGGCTATAGGTGAGAAATCTGGTGAATACTGTGGATGTTACAGAATCAGGGTCAGTTTTGATGCTAAAAACTGTTTCACGGGTGTGCGCAATGAGCCGGTGCGTTGTCATGACAGCTATTCCTCTGGAATGCACGTCCTGATCCGAAGTAAACGAGCAGAGACGTTGCCTAACTCGAAAATGGTACAGTCCGGTCACTGTTGCGTTGTTGGAGAGAATTTCACGATGGCTCAGTCCAGAAGTATAGGAAAAAGTACTAACGCTAGATTTCTCCAACCGGGGCTTATTCCAGCACTGACGTGCCGCCATTACATACAAAGTTCTCCTGTCGGTCTGACAGAGAACTTTCATTTTCAATTAAAATTAGTTTAAACAGATTCGGATCCTTATCGGATTTGACAGCTGGCTCAACATGATTATCATTCTTTTCCTGATATTTTCAGTCAATGTGGCAACAAACCCGGAAAAACCTATTTTATCTCGTGAGACTTAATCTAAAATGGACCTGCCAGCTTCCATATATACAAGCTTCCCTGCAGTTATTCTAGTAGTAATTCGTGTTACTAGCAACAGTAACAATTTCCTTGGCTTTTTCGCACATCTTCATCCGCCCGAGTAGACAATGTTAGACGCGTGGTTAATCTATGGATTCCCCCTTTCGTAAATGTTGCAAATCAACGGAACATTTGCTCCCAGGGATAATTGCCTTAGTCGTGCACAACTTGGAAGTCCTGGTAAACCTGATTGCACTTTTTCTTGTATACGCCAATATTTTATCACAGACGTTTGATTCGTGATGCTAGGTTTGACCGCTGTTACTTGTACGTTACTTCGACGGCAGCTGTGAACGCAATGGCAGAGTCGAAACGATTGCAAATTTCATGTTTAGCACAATCTAGCGGGTGAAAGATCAGCCCATTTCAAGAAGCGTCATACATGCAAAAACCGTAGATCTTATTGCAGTAAGGCAGTTATAGGATAGTTAGAGATTAAACATAAAGGTCCCAAAAACGACGCAAGCTATCGTATAGTACTAGAGTATGAATAAAACTGCAGTCTTCAAAATCAGGCACGATACGTCAAAACTGTTTTCAAATCAGTATGACGAGCTGCTTCATGAAGAGTAACTCTTGCTTCAGCCGAGGTGTTCGTAGGCTTCGAAAAAGTCATCCTGTAATAGCGTATGTTCTAAAAGTCAACTACCATCAAACATCGGCCCTAATGTGAGACTTCCAGAGCATTGTATGGGAGCGAATCATGAACAGTGGAAACTCCTGAAAGCCTTTGACATGTGGTACTAAACAATGATTTTGATGACTAGGTCTATTAAACAAAAACTTCACTATTCTCTGCAGAATCTACGGAGAAAAGGACATACGAAAAACGCTAAGATACGAAGGAGTAACTTGCATCGTAATAAGACCTGTGGAGGGTAAAAGCTGTGGGGAAACAAATTAGAATACAACCAACAAATACTTACGGAGGTAGTTTGGAAGTAAGACGAAGTGGGCTCAAGAGTTTTTGCGGTAGACACTAACCAGTCGATGTTTAAGTGGGGGGGGGATGGGGGGATAGGAATGTGTCTATTGGATGAGGTGGCAGGGGACAGGGTTGTGCGGACGCGCAATAGCACTGTGACACGAAAGCAGAGAAGACTTGTTTCCCAATTACAGGGGAAATTACTTAGAATTCCATTTTTACTATATAATTAGCATCCATAAATCCCGCAGGAGTAGGTTTTTTATTTGCCAACTAAAACTGAACAATGTGCTTGATTACAGGCACCTAAGGCCTCTTGCTAATTTACTTCTTTCGGACAGAAGAAAACTACTAGATGCTGCTTCGCTTTCCCTATGATGTAAATAACTAATGGTTGAGCATGAGGATGTGATGGAAATGACACAGTGCGACCGTACAGCCCTCCTGGGACACCCATAGTACAACAGATTTGGTGCTTAGTAAAGCGTCAATAGAGTAGGATATTTATTAGGAAAGCCATTATTTCGCGAAGAGAGTTGTAACTACAGGCCACGTACACTCTTACGGGCATCACGTGAGTTCATATGACTATTGCAGAAATCAATAAACTGGATCCAGCTGAGCTGCTAATGTAGGCTATAGAATATTGGACTTCAAAGACTAGATTTAAACTGGTACGACAGTGCAGTACCCCCCCCCCAGGGGGTCCACAACTCTTTTGTGGACACGTGCGTAGCGAGCACGGGACCCCGAGCTAATGTGGCCCTCCTTCCTTTACGGGCTGCATACCTTCCCTTTCCGCATCCCTCCTCGTCCCCCATCTTCGCCCACCCCCCCCTCACCTCTGTCTCTTTCCTTCCATTTCTCCCCCTCTGGGAGTATGGTTTGTGCCTACGTCCGGAGACGGACGCTCGAAACTGTTCCAAATTCCTTGCTTTTACACTTGCAAGTCCTCGTCCTTCCTCTGTCCTTCTCTTTTCCTTCCCTCTTCTCCTTGCCCTTTTCTCCGCTGCGGCGTTTGAGACCCCCTTTTCTTTCCTTTCCCTTTCTCTTTCTTCCTCCCTGTGCGTGTCTGAAGGCCGACCCACGCACTTCCATGCGTAGCCGGTGACGGGGTAACGCGTAATTCCCCGCCCCGGGTAGACAGGTAGGACACGTACGTACCCCCTGGTAACGGCCAGGCCCAGGGAGGGGTGATTACCCGAGCTGATACCTTCCGAAAGTGCCGATTGGTCCCTCCGTCCGTTTGTCGGGAGGTGTGACCTGAGGTGTGAACAATCACCTAAGGCGGGTGTGCCCTCGGTGAGGGCCCCCACAAGGGAGGAGCGCGCCATCGGAGACGCCGGTAATCATGGGGGATTCTTCCGCAATGGTTTCCTCACCTTCCACTATGTCTGCTCACAAACGTAAGTTCACTGAGTCTCAGCCACAGCCGGTTCTTCCGTCGTTGCCACAGTTCCTTGTTGTTTCTCGGTCTGACGAAGGTCACGACTTTTCCACGGTCAACCCTTTCATTATTCAGAAAGGTGTCGACGCAATTGAGGTTCCTGTAAAGTCTTGTTTCAGATTACGGAATGGTACCCTGTTGTTAGAAACACACAGTGCCCTCCAGGCTCAAAAATTGCTGCGTACTTCTCTGCTCCACACCTTCCCTGTTCGGGTGGAACCGCACCGTACCTTAAATTCCTCGCGTGGAGTCGTTTATACACGCTCCCTCGATGGATTGTCTGACGAAGAAATTCAGCACTACCTGGCTGACCAGGGCGTCACCGCTGTTCATCGGGTTATGAAAAGGGTTGACTCGAACATCATTCCAACCCGCACTGTCTTCTTGACATTTGACAAAGTTCAACTCCCATCAAAAATCAAAGCAGGCTATGAGATAATTTCCGTTCGCCCTTACGTCCCAAACCCTACGCGTTGCTATCGATGTCAGCGGTTCAATCACACCAGCCAGTCCTGTTCCAATCCGGCCAAATGTGTTACGTGTGGCAAGGATGCCCATGAGGGTGCTTGTCCACCTCCATCCCCTCACTGCATCAACTGTATGGGTGACCACGCTGCTTCCTCTCGAGATTGCCCCGTTTTTAAGGATGAAAAGCTCATCCAGGAAATAAGAGTGAAGGAAAAGGTGTCGACCTTTGCTGCTCGAAAGTTACTCGCCAGTCGACAGCCCACCGTGGCTCAGAAAGGAAAACACAGCACTGTCGTTGCTTCTCCTCGGCCAACAAAGGAGGCGGCCACGCAGACTTGCGACCTCACATTTAGTACCACGGTCGTCAGATCGGCCAGCGCAAAGATCGCCCGTTCAACCTCACCACTTTCGCCTGCCCACTCTATGGCTCACCCCTCGTCGGGTTCTGCTAAATCTCGAGCCCAAAAGTCAGACGCAAAGTCTTCGAAAAAAGAGCATTCTCGTGAAGAGTTTTTACGTACCGCAACTTCACAACCATCGGTTCCTCCTTCATCTAAACATCATACCTCCAAGAAGGCTACGAAGAAACACAGTTCCTCTCCTTCTCCGCCAAGGTGTGTCCCAACTACAGCACCACCTGGCGGAAATCGCCCTCGGCCATCTTCTGTGTCGCCGAGGCGCACTGCTGGTGGCCGGTCAACTGGCCGATCGTTGGTGGCAGGAGCTGCTCCTGACCAACCTATGGATCAGGATCTTCTGCCTTCGACTGAATGCCATTCCATGCCGTCGGTCGCAAGCTCTGAGCAGTCGTTGAGTTGACAGCACCCTTGGTCACGTTTCTCCATTTTCTGTTCACCCTATGTCCATTATCCACTGGAATATCCGCGGCATTCGCGCCAATCGGGATGAATTGTCGATCCTCTTACGATCCTACTCGCCGGTCATCTTCTGTCTTCAGGAAACAAAGCTGCGTCCCCATGACCGCTTTGTTCTCCCTCATTTTCAGTCCATCCGATATGACCTCCCCTCTGTTGAAGGCACTCCAGCCCATGGAGGACTCATGATTCTGCTCCATGATACTCTCCATTATCACCCAATCCCCTTAAACACTTCCTTCCAAGCTGTCGCCGTCCGTCTTTCCCTTTCTGGATACATGTTCTCTCTATGTACGGTATACATTCCATCGTCTACACCAATGGCACGAGCTGATCTCCTTCATCTTCTTGATCAGCTTCCACCCCCCTATTTGCTGGTTGGGGACTTCAATGCCCACCACCCGCTTTGGGGATCTCCACATCCTTGTCCACGTGGCTCACTATTGCTAGACGTCTTCCACCAAGCGGATCTAGTCTGCCTCAACACTGGGGTCCCCACATTTTTGTCTGCCTCCACGGCAAATTTATCTCATTTGGACCTTGCGGTCGGTACTGTTCCGCTAGCTCGGCGCTTCGAATGGTTCGCCCTTGATGATACACACTCGAGTGACCACTTTCCATGTGTTCTTCGACTGCAGCCTCAACTGCCATATATGCGCTCGCGACGCTGGAAGTTTGCCCAAGCCGATTGGACACTTTTTTCGTCTCTAGCGACATTCGATGACCGTAGCTTTCCCAGCGTCGACGATGAGGTCACACATTTTACCGACGTTATTCTCACAGCTGCGGAACGTTCAATACCACGCACCTCCGAATTGCCCCGGCGCCCCCCAGTTCCTTGGTGGAACGAGGCATGCCGGGACGCAATACGTGAGCGGCGACGTGCTCTTCGCATTTTCCGTCACCATCCAACTTTGGCCAACTGTATCCGATATAAGCAGCTCCGTGCGCGATGCCGTCGCGTCATCCGCGATAGCAAGAAGGCAAGCTGGCAATTCTTTATTAGCTCATTTAACACCTTCACTCCCTCCTCGGAAGTTTGGAGTCGGCTTCGACGGTTCTCAGGCTCGCCTAGTTTCTCCCCGGTCTCTGGGCTCACTGTCGCGCATGATACCTTAGTGGACCCCGTCGCAATATCTAACTCATTGGGTCAGCACTTTGCTGAGATTTCGAGCTCTTCAAATTACCCGCCAGCGTTTCTCCCGAAGAAACGTGCAGCGGAAGTGCGACATCTTGCTTTCTCCTCTCAAAATCGCGGAAGCTACAATACTGTTTTCTCCATGCGCGAACTCCAACATGCACTCTCTTCTTCTCGCTCCTCCGCCCCAGGACCGGATGGTATCCATGTCCAAATGTTGCTGAATTTATCAACCCATAGCCTGCGCTACCTCCTTCGCCTTTATAATCGAATTTGGACCGACAGTACCTTTCCCAGGCGATGGCGGGAAGCTATTGTCGTTCCCGTTCCGAAACCTGGAAAGGACAAACATCTCCCCTCTAGCTATCGCCCCATTTCTCTCACGAGTAGTGTCTAAGGTTTTGGAGCGTATGGTGAATTACCGTTTAGCTTGGTGGCTGGAATCCCGCAGTCTTTTAACACCAGCCCAATGCGGATTCCGACAACATCGTTCTGCCGTTGACCATCTTGTTGCTCTCTCCACTTATATCATGAACAATTTCCTCCGGAAACGCCAAACGGTAGCAATGTTTTTTGATCTGGAGAGAGCATACGATACCTGTTGGAGGACAGGCATCCTCCGCACACTGTTCTCTTGGGGCTTTCGAGGCCGGCTACCCCTTTTTCTTCGCGAATTTATGGCAGAGCGCACATTTAGGGTGCGGGTGAACACTACTCTATCCCAAGAAAACGGGGTACCCCAGGGCTCCGTGCTGAGTGTTGTACTGTTTGCCATCGCCATTAATCCAATTATGGATTGTCTCCTTCCTGATGTCTCGGGCTCCCTCTTTGTGGACGATTTTGCGATCTACTACAGCTCTCAACGGACCAGCCTTCTTGAAAGACGTCTTCAAGGATGTCTCGATCGCCTCCACTCGTGGAGCATCGAAACCGGCTTCCGTTTCTCACCCAGTAAGACCGTTTGTGTTAATTTTTGGCGACGTAAGGAGTTTCTTCCGCCCTCCTTACATCTGGGTCCTGTCAACCTTCCGTTTTCCGACGTCGCTAAATTCTTGGGTCTTATGTTTGACAGAAAACTGTGCTGGTCCTCCCACGTTTCCTATCTTTCGGCTCGCTGTCTGCGTTCCCTTAACACCCTCCGTGTCCTGAATGGCACCTCTTGGGGAGCGGACCGAGTGGTCCTTCTCCGCCTCTATCGCGCCTTAGTGCGCTCGAAATTGGATTATGGAAGCATAGTCTACTCCTCTGCTCGGCCGTCTATTCTTCGGCGTCTCGACTCTATCCACCACCGTGGATTACGTTTAGTGTCTGGAGCTTTTTACACCAGCCCTGTGGAAAGCCTTTATGCTGAGACTGCTGAACCTCCGCTATCCAATCGGCGGGCAGTCCTTCTGAGTCGTTATGCTAGCCATCTGTCTTCCATGCCTGCTAATCCAGCCCATGACCTTTTCTTCGACGCCTCCCTTGATGTCGGGTATGCAGGCCGCTCCTCCTCCCTACTACCCCCGGGAGTCCGCTTCCGTCAACTGCTCCATTCTCTTTCCTTCCGCTTTCCTAAAACCTCCTTGACAACTTGGGGTACAGCACCGCCTTGGCTCCGTCCCCGGATCGACTTGCTCAGGGACCTATGTCGATTTCCCAAGGATGGTACCCCTACACTTGTTTACCGTCGGGCATTTGCTGCTCTATGTGCACAAATGACGGAAACCACATTTATTTACACCGATGGCTCGAAAACATCGTTAGGTGTAGGGAGTGCCTATATTGTTGGCGACACCCCAAATCACTTTCGGCTTCCCGACCAGTGTTCGGTTTATACTGCGGAGCTTTACGCTATTCTCCAGGCTGTCCACTACATCCGCCGTCATCAGCGGATACAGTACGTAATCTGCTCGGATTCTCTCAGCTCTCTCCTAAGTCTCCAAGCTCTTTACCCTGTGCACCCTCTGGTCCACCGGATTCAGGACTGTCTGCGCTTGGTCCACCTGGGGGGCGTCTCGGTGGCGTTCCTCTGGCTCCCAGGACACGCTGGTATCTGTGGAAATGAGGCGGCCGATATAGCGGCCAAGGCTGCAGTCTCTCTTCCTCGGCCAGCTATTCAGTCTCTTCCGTTTACCGATCTACGGAGCGGTTTATGTCGCCAAGTTGCTCATTTATGGCATGCGCATTGGTCAACACTTCCCCATAATAAATTGCGGGAAGTGAAAGCCCTTCCTTGCGCATGGACCTCTTCCTCCCGAACGTGTCATCGGGAGGAGGTAATTTTAGCTAGACTCCGGATAGGGCACTGTCTTTTTAGTCATCGACATCTTTTAAGCGGTGATCCTCCCCCACTCTGTCCCCACTGCTCTCAGCCGTGGACGGTCAGACACCTTTTAATTGAATGCCCCTATTTTAATCCGTTACGCTCCCGTATACAGCTATCGCCTGATCTATCGTCGATTTTAGCAGATGACACGCGCTCAGCTGACCGCGTTCTACAGTTTATTACTGACAGTGAAATGACGTCAGTCATTTGAAGCCTTATTTTTGGGGACAACTAACCCCTTTCTATAGTGGATTTTTAAGCATTCCTTCTGCCTTTAGTTTCTCAAATTTTATGACTTTGTTCCCATTGCTGCTGATTTTAAATTTCGTTTTCCTGTTTTCTACGTCACGGGCTGGGCGCTAATGACCATAGAAGTTTTGCGCCCTAAAACCATAAACAAAAAAAAAAAAAAGTGCAGTACCAACATAGCATGTTTATCGTATTGCTGCAAATGTGAGCTCATTAATTTCCTATAGCGCCACCTGAGGCTAGTCGTTTGTTCCAGTGCTTCCACCGGAACCCCTCGGGTTGTCTTTCCGTGAACCGATTGCGACGCTCCTGCACATGATAGGGTCGGCGGTACGCATGGCTGCGATGTTTCTGCGTCTCCATATTCCGGAAAATGAGGAACTGGTAAGAGGAAAAATATTTTACTCTATAAATGTAAGAATATTTTTTCGCACTCTGTGTAACTTATGTTCTTTCCACCGCTTCCTATCATGTGCTCATTCTTTTCAGCAATTCAGTGTTTTTAGTGTTCAGTTATTTTTTAGAGGTGGTCGTGAAACAAGAGTAAGAAGACAACTGTTCTACTTCCATTGTAGTACCGCCCTCTAAATGAAAAACGATAAACAGGAAAGTCGCTCGACCGTAAGGACAGGGTACGTTAAGACTACTACATACATATCAAATATCACCTTCTTAATAATTTTCTCCCAAACATTCTCGTTGAATGTCTGGAGATGTTACCATTGAGGTACCCTGAGCGGCTGTGTGTGTGAAGATTTCACCGAGCCCTAGTGGATTTACAGTTCTACCGAATTTCTTTGCAGATTTCATTTTTGCTTATCTATAATTGCAGTATTTTTGCTAGTATTGGTATTGCTTACTTTCGTATCTTTCCATATAAATACTAGTCGGAATACTTCTGAATGGCGCCACGTTAGCAACATCGACCAGAATGATGGAACAACGCAATCAGTTTCTCGTTTCTCCAGATACTCATGTTGATTGTCTTGCATGCAATCTGCAAGAGTCAATTCCCCTATGAATGTGTACAATGGAATACGCAAAGTAACAAGCGAATTCTTCAATTTTCCCGCTGAAGGCCAGATGACGTTTAGAAATGTCAATTCTCTTCGATGAGTCATTCAGTGGCTCTAAATAACAATCTGTGTCGCAGGGTTCATAATTTGCCATGACTTACGTAACGTTTCTATAGACTGCTAGCACAATCAACATAGAATTCTTCCACGCTTGTCGATGAACATAGTGTTGCTCGTGTGGGATCGGTCTAATAGAAGTTCATGTTTTCGATTGGAATTGTAGATATGGCGTCTTTAACTAGACGGTTGTCAGAACGCAATGTGCAGTCAGGTAAGTAAAAACAACTGAATGTTTCCGTAAGCCTTCATTGGAGGCAGATGCGATGCAATAGTCTGAATGTTGTCAAATCAGTTTTGTATTCATTTATGCAAAAGTTATTTTACGAACCATCGTTGAAACAGCCTTGTAACATAATCAGTATTTGTCTTTTGCACGTAAGACAAAGAACTTTGTCATAAAATAGTCAACATGGTGGTGGAAGGAATTTGCGTTACATAGGTTCCCGTGTAAAACAGCAGACAATTGCAGAACATGTACTCGCCGGTCTGCTCTGCACTAGGTCCTGTTCAAGAAAATTAAATGTTATAAAATTTATATTTTCGTGAAGGTGGATTTTAACTTGCCATGATCATAGGAACAAGCATGTTTTAAAATGAATACAATGATACGCGTTGAGAGCATATTTTCATTGGACAAATGTTGCATAGCTTCAGTATTTGGATTTGCAATGTGAAATTTTGTTACCTCTCTCAGGACGGGTTTACAATGATCAGCCAAAAACATTGACAAAGTATTCAATAGCGTTGTTCAATTTTTCAGAGTAAAAAGGAATTGTGCGTGTGAGACATTCTAGAATGTCCTAGACAGGATTGCCAGAATATGTGGCACCAGATGTCTGCACACAGATCAAGCAGTTCCCGCAAATTACGGGATGGTGTTCCACGGACATGCAGCTCAGCTGGTGTCCCATGTGTGTTTGCTGACTAAAATGTCAATGTGAGTAGACCATAATACCCCTGAAACCATTGTAGCAAGATTCTAAGCCGACGGGGGCAGTTTTCCTGCTAGATGGCATCTCTGTAAGGGGAGACTTCCTGCACGAAGCGATGCACGTGACCGGCAATAATATTCACTTAGTTGGCTGCCGTCTTAGACTACCACCGCAGATCCCATGAAAGCCCAGTCCAATGCACCCCATAGCATAGGTAATTCTGCTCCAACTGGCCCGCATGTGTAGCGCGGTGCGTGTTTCTTGCAGCCTGGATGAACGCGTGTAAGAACCCGCCCATCGGCCTGGCGTATTAAGAAAAGCGACTCACTAGACTGGCGACACGATGCTATTGATCCATAGTGAAAACTTAGTGATGTTGTGCCTGCTGCAATCATAACTGACGATGTCGTTGGGTCAACACAGGAACTCGTAGGGGTCGTGTGATACGGAGTTCAATGTTAAACAATGGCTTCCGAACGGTTTGCTCCGAAACACACTGCACCAGCATTGCACTATCTTCACGTCTTACAAACATCGCTGCCTATATTAGATTACACAAGGGGCCTCCTCCGACCTTGGCGTTTTGTGAGACGTGTCGTCCAATATCATGAAGTCTACTTATTTCACCATCCTTCGACTTCCCGTAGGTGCTGACGACACTTGCACGTTGTCTCCTGCAAACATTGTTTCCTTACTGCGCCACGTGCCCGCAACCCCATCATGGAGCAGTCAACCTTGGGGTGGGCAATGGCAGTAGTTGTTGATTTATCAGTGTAGCCGTTAATCAGTCGCAACTATTGTGAAAGATCGGGTAAAATCTCTTGTTGCAACTGGTGGACTGCTTTGAATTCACTAACTAAATGAGATTACTCAAACCCCTACACAGAGTGAAAACATTAATGCAGCTGACACGATTGCAAAGACTTGTTACAGCTGGCTGTGTAAAAAAAACTACAGACTGGCGAATGAGTCGTTAAAAACAGTCGGTTGTCTTGGCGATAGTCCTCCCACTACGCCGCCAGACGTCTTCCACGTAACGCTGTTGAGTGTCGCGCTATGTTTGCTGTTTCCTAAAACACTACAGTCGCCGCCTCTACACGGGGCTAGCTGCAACACCCCTTGGCCTTTCCGGTGTCAGCTGTTTTGGTGCCACCTAATTGGGTAAGCACTACTGTGGCGTGGTTACAAAGGCTCGGATTTTTGGATAGCCGACGTTCACTGGGATGTACCGGCCCGTTTGATGTACCGTGGGCTATCTACCATTGAAAACTCCCATCGTCGTCTTAATCGTTTGGCGGAATATAAGCATCTTAAGACTGAAAGCCACTTGTTCAATTGCCGCACTTTTTGCGGAAGTCTGATAGTCATGAACTGCAAATTTTCTCTGATAAAGGACTTGCTCGCAACATAAGGGTCGCTCCTATCTTACTGCCTATTGCGATGTTTATTCTTTTGAAGTTCCTACCGAGCAGATATCGACGTTCAGGGATGCTGCTAGAGGTATAAAAATGATCATGGGTCCGTAAATCGCTATTTGTGACTTTAATTTCCAGGAAGTGAATAGTCGCGACGTCCCCTAAGCTAGATGTTCTGCGCATAAGCAGTACCACATGCTTGACATGGCAGCTTAAAACATATCCCGTTGTCCACAGATGGGCCAGCTGATGAGTTACCGACGCGAACTGGAGGAGCTTCGAATGGTTCCGGGCAGGCCCCCTCGCGCCAAGTCTCCTGAGGTGCAGGTGAGTCTCCATATTTAGACTTATTTAACTGAACTAACATCCTGTTTGTTGCGCAAATGTGTTTAGAATATTATTAATCTAACAGAAGTTGCATCAAACGGGTAACAGATACTGATTGTAAAAACGGATCTCGTATGAATGCTGCTTCAGCATAATGAATTTCTCAAGCCTTTCGAGAAAGTCTTCCTACAGTGAACTTCACTCTACGGTGAATGGTACTGTATTTTCTTCAGAGAGTTCCGTACAGGTTGAAACTGTGCTGGATAGGGATTCCAACCTGGAACCTCTGCTTAACTTAGGCGATTGCACCGACAGCTACCTAAGCTCGATCTGCCCTCGCATGTCTGCTTACGCCAAAAGTGGCAAAAGTAAGACTGAAGTAAAGTTGTAAGGGTGGGTCGTGACTCGTGCTCACCTATCGGTAGAGCAATCGGCAGCGAATGGCAACGGTTATGTCTTGGAGTTCCGATCCGGTAGTGTGTTTTAATCTGCTAAGAAATTTAGTGATGCTGTTGAAAGCAACACCAGATGAACAGCCATTGAACAGTGGCCTTGGCGCAAACGGCAGAACAGACTGCTCCTATCCACCCCCCCCCCCCAAAAAAAAATCACGCGCACATAAACAAATATATATATACATAATTTCAGATTTTCTGAATGTGACGAAAACATTTAAAAAACTCAGAAACTGCTTATAAATCAAAGATCACGAGAAAAGCATTTATTTCGATAACAAGTCGTACCTTCGGATATGTGCTCTAAAAGGTCACGGAATCCACTCCGTCCGAATTTGTAGAGCATAAGATCCGAAAATGATAATGTAATCGAGCGTAATAGTAACTGTCATTGAAATGTTTTATTAGGATCCTCTCTCTTTGACGTTAATCTTTTGAGTTAAACAGCAGACTGTTCCTTCACTCTGACAAGACATCAGTAACATACAGAAAGCGTTTGCACAAATAAGTGTGATAATTCAGACTTTCATGGAGTGTCGTTCACTTTTGTTTCAGAGATCCACTACACTGGCTGGATCAAACTCTTCCGCTATACCACAGCCCAGAACTGCCACACCATCAGAGTCCTCTTCAACGAGCTCTAGCTCAGGAAGTACAGCACCTATCACGGAAGAGGTAAGTACGCCTCACCCGGCAGAGCAAGGAAGTAGAGGTTCCTAAAGAGGGACTTAGTCTCATACTAGCTCAATAATTGACAATTATATCCACGAGAAAACAAATCCTCTTGAGCCCCACATGTTTCGGTCATATACTGGAAGTTTACCCTCCATTTTACTGTCAAACAATAAGTATTAAACGAGAAAATATGAAATTTAGAATTGCCATCACATTCACAGCTTCTTCGATGGGACAGCTAGTTTCATCTGTAATAGGAATTTAAGGATTAAACATTCTGTTGAGCAAACGTCCAGGCCTAAACATCTGGTAATGGGACTATGTTGCAGCAGTGTGATTTTAAAGTATGTTGTTCAGTTCTAATTATTGAAGGCTATAGTTGAATTTCATTTACTGTAACATTTACGTACTACTCGTAACAATAAAAATCTCATACGAAGACGTGAAGAGAGAACTCGATTTAACTTCAGGTAGAGTCCTCAACACTGAACGATGAGACGTTGGCAAAAGAAAAATTGCCTAAAGATACATAGATGTATGTTTAAAATTCCTATGCGCTCCGTCGAGGCCATTGAATAATAGCCTCCAGCTGTGAAGCGTAAGTTGACAAATAAAGTGAAGACGCCTTTCATAATTGGTAACTAATCAAATATTTGTATATTTGAAAGAAGTAATAGGCCGAGATATTTTTTCACCGTTGACAATCGGGAAAGAATTTTCTCAAAGCGTGTCTGACGTCAAAGCTGGACATGGCTTGATACTTTAAATATATCTGAATATCTCTCGTTGCCCGCAAAGAAAGGCGAATGTTGAAAGCACAGACAAGTAGTAAGTGAACAATTGATGTACTTCAAATTGTAACTATATCACACTAAATGTAGGACAATTAATGGTGAAAATATTTAACATACAATTTTGTATACAGATGGCTCAACGATACTTCAGCCCGCCTCACTTCAGTACAGTTTCGACAAAGAGAGAGAAAGGAAAGGGCGACGGAGAGGAGGAAAAACATCTAAAGGACGACGAACGGAAAGACAGTGAAACACAGGTAATATTAGGCTACTAGTTGCAACCATTATGCTATAAAGTACCATAACCAACTCGGTGAAGCTATCATTTTCCGCATCGTAGTGATGGTTACCATCGTATTTAAACATAATACGTAAATATTCCTTTAGATCTAGTTGTTAGTTCTCATCACGGCATACAGTATTTGACAGAACTATACACTGAAACAGCTATCCAGTCTTGACCATCTAGAAATCAAGTAATCGTAAACAAGCTCAGCGAGTTACTTAAGTAATTTGTGACAGGTTAAAACCAAATAGTAGTGATTAAAGAAAGATGTGAGGTCTAAGCCTATAAAGCTATTAGGTTTGGTTTTGGGTGAAATATGAAACGTACAAACTGATCCATTTACGCCATTTGTTGGCTACCACGTCCATACAGAGCAAATAAGATACGCGTGGTTTTCGGTGCTGCAACATGTCATTCACAGAAATATTTAGATTCGAAAATGTCCATTTTACATTTCGAAGCAGTAAGCTTTATTTTGCCACGTACTTTGTCTCGTATGGAGAGTGTTTCCTAGAGATTTGTGGGGATCTTAATGTAGGATTTCTCTATCGTAGTGGAATTCTGTAGCAAAAATTTCTGCATCTCAAATATCAGCATTCGTTCTGAACGCATCAGGAAACGGACCTCATGTACTGAAATGTAATAATACTGTACCAACAGCCCTTGTTTTGGTATTATTAAGAAACCAATATAGACATTCCATATATCTTCAGGTATTTCACATGAATGACACAAACTACCACTCATGCCTGTCTAAGACAAGGCACCAATATTAGTATGTTGCTCCGCAGAGACGAGCATAATGAGAATGTATGCTTTCACTTCTCACCCTGAACAGCACACGTGATCAAAGTTCGGATATCTACGAAACCAGATACGAGTATTGGTGCCTTACCTTACAGATACAGGAGTGGTACATTTTCACACGAGAGCCTGAAAATGTTTGGAACGTCTAAATTGGTTGCTTGACAAAACACCAAAACGACGGTTGTTAGTACAGTAAAATTAAATTTCATAGCCAGCTGCTGTCCCGCGTTCCGGAGCCAAAGATGCAGTTGAATATCTCGCTCACGGAGAATTTTTCACAGGAAGACGAGGGTCGGAAGAGAAATTAGCGGCTAAAACGTTTCGAATTACCTTATTAGTCTGTCTACCCTAAGAATTACCGTCAGCTCCATACTCCATACCGATTGTAGGGACTGAAATAGAACACTTCTGCTCCCGCTGCTAGAGCTCTGTTTCTTCCTACTAAGACTTTGCAAATTCGTTTCTGACAAGTACTAAAAAAAAGCATGGCTGTAATAGAGTACGCGATCATAAGAAAGCGTAGTCGGTGCAGATCTATTTAGCAGTGTTAAAGGGTAACCATCTCCTTCTTTCTACCGACTGGGCAACTACCTTTCCTGCATGTACACACAAATATACTACATGAAATTTTAATCTTCGAACTGAAGTTTAAAAAAATACGCGCTCAGCAGTTCCGGCAGTTCATCAAAATGTCGGCATGTAGTAATGTGTACTACCGCAGAGACTGACGGCTGGTAATTGTTATAGCAGGATGACCCTCAGCGGCAGGCGACGACGGCAGAGAAAGCGGAGGGGGAAGTCCTAAGCGTCGGTCAGCCGTCTACGTCATCGTCATCAGCACCTTCAGAATCGTCATTGGCTAATGACGAAGGTGGTCTTCAGCCAGAGGCTAGCGGCGCTCGGAGGCCGTCCACAAAATTCCCAAAACCTTCGCTGTTCATGAATTTATTGGGTGTAAAGATAGCCTGAATTATCAGCATCCTCGCTTACGCACTTATAACAATTCGGTAGCAAAGTCAATTCATTAAAACTTGTTTCGTTCAGTACCTTCCTACTTTTAATATCTTAAAATATATATTAGTCTTGAGCTTGGACTTCGGAGATAAGATGAGGCAAAATTAAGTGTTGTGTTGCATGTACCATACTTCCAATAAAGCGCTTTTTAAAAATGATTTGTGGATATCTCTGACAACTTCAACAATATGCAATACGTATACCTGACGTAAGTGGCAGTGGCCAAAATTTAAATAGTATGCCATATTTATGAAGAGCCTATCACATTGATGTGAAATTCATTTTTTATAATTCGACAAACTTGTTCCCATCATCTTAATCCTCAGATGCTTGAGAAATAAAAAGCTTAAATTAATACTTGAGAGCGAGCTACAGTATTTTCACTGAGTCTACTTGCTACCAACACGGATACGCAAAACAGTTACTTTCCATGATACGTCATTATCAAATAACACAGCTCAATCAAACTTGGGCCATACATAGAACTATATGTACAGTAAAAAACGTACACCCATAGAAATGAGCAGAGATGAGCAGAAATAACACGTTCAAAGGCTATAATCACCGAGGTCACCGCGGTGTATGATGGCGCCCTGGAAATGAACTTTAAAAAACGCCAGAGGATGGTTCTTCGCAGTGAGAGAGCAGCAAATGGCAATGTATCCTGTGCAACGTACTCCCGTGCTGGCCACAAGGAAGGTAAGGAGTTACTGGGGTACGGCTTTCCCTTCCTCCACCAACGTGGTTCACAATCTCCACAACCCCCCCCCCCCCCCCCCCCCCCCCAGGGGGTCCACAACTCCTTTGTGGATACATGCGTAGCGAGCACGGGACACCGAGCTAATGTGGCCCTCCTTCCATTCTGGGCTGCATACCTCCCTTTTCCGCATCCTTCCGTATCCCCCATCTTCGCCCCTCCCCCTCACCTCTAGCTCTTTCCCCTCTGGGAGTATGGTTTGTGCCTATATCCGGAGACGGACGCTCGTAAATGTAACACATTCTGCGCCCTCTCTGCTTGCATGTCTTCATCCTTCCTTTGTCCTTCTCATTTCCTTACCTCTTCTCTTTACTCTTTTCTCTGCTGCGGCGTTTGAGACCTTTCCCTTTCTTTGTTTTTCCCTTTCTCTTCCCCCCCAGGGGGCCCACAACTCTTTTGTGGATACGTGCGTGGCGAGCACAGTGCCCCGAGACATTGCAGCCTTCCTTCTCTCCCGGGCTGCATTTACTTTCCCTTCCCCTCCCTTCCCCTCCTTTCCCCTCCTTACCCCTTTCCCGTCGCCCTCTCCTCTCCGTCTTGGTGTCCTTGCTTATGTTGACCCCCGCTATCCTCCTGGTTCTGTTAGCTTTACAATTCAGCTTTGTTGCGTAATCATCTCCTGCTTTTGGCATTCCTTGGTCCCCCTCTGGGGTTTGACCTCCATTACAAAATTTCTCCTCCATAGTGCGAGCCATTTGGGGAAGAGCACCTTACCTAGTGTCTCCGACGTGCGCCCTCCTAGTACATTCCACCTTTTCTTTCACGTCGTCGTCTGATGTTAGGGTGCATAGCCAGCACGGTAGCCAGACCGTGTGGCGGGGTCGCTATGTACCCTTTTGGTTGAGCCCCCTGAACACACGATCACACTTCTGATACCTGAGCTGTGACCTCCTCATGCATGCCTTGGAGTGGTTGCCCGTCATCCTGGAGCATCGGAACTCCCGGCAATGGCCACCGTGCCAGACGGCCCTTGCTGTGGCTGGGTGGCGCCCGTGAGGAGAGCCCCTGATCAGAGTGGGTGGTATCAGGGCGGACGCTATGCAGATGAAATGCATACGGGTCCAAAACTCTGGCCGTTCTTCTGCAGCCGTCTCTCTGCGTGGAACTGATTACTCAAGTGCTGCTTCTCTTGCCCCTTCGGCCTTCCCTTCCATGGCTACCCCCTGGGAAGAGGGTCAGGCCCGTCGTCTAGGGGCAAAACCTTTCCCCCATTATCTAGTTTGCACCAGGACTGATTAAGATACTTTCACCAGTGTCAAACCTTTATTCTTTGTGGAACACATTTAAGACAAGTTTGGCAAAGTGGACTCCCTGAGAAAGATGCGGTTGGGTTCGTTGCTGATAAAAACTGCTTCAGCTGCCCAATCTGCAGCCCTTCGTGCCTGTACCCATCTTGGCACAATTCCTGTGTCCATTACCCCTCACCAGTCTCTAAATATGGTACAAGGTGTGATTTTTCACAGGGACCTCATCCTTCAAACTGATGAACTTCGGGACAGTCTCGGACAGCGGGGTGTTCACTTCATTCGGCATGTTCAGAAGGGTTCTAAAGACAATCGTATTGATACTGGTGCCATTATCCTGGCCTTTGAAGGGGATACCCACCCTGAGACAGTGAAGATTATGGTTTATCGCTGTGATGTGAAGCCGTACATCCCACCTCCTATGAGGTGTTTTAAGTGCTTGCGGTTTCGTCACATGTCTTCCCACTGTTCCCAGGCCCCTCTCTGTGGTGACTGTGGACGTCCACTCCATGAGGGGAGTCCCTGTGTTCCACCTCCTGTATGTGTAAATTGACATGGTAGTCATTCTCCACGTTCACCAGATTGCCCCGTATATAAGAAGGAAAAAAAGATACAGGAGTATAAGTCCCTCGATCGTTTAACCTACACAGAGGCCCATAAGAAATATGCAAGACTTCACCCTGTGTCCATGACATCTAGTTACGCCTTGGTTACATCTTCACCCCTTTCTCCCCCTTCCTTACCCCCATCCTGGACCCCTCTCCTCCCCCCCACCCCTGTGGCTCGCACACCTTCTCCTATGGGCGCTGCTCCCCCTCCCCAGCAGGAGAAGTGTCCCTCTCCTTCGGCGTCTGCTGGTCAAGGGCGCCTCTCCTGGGATGCCCCTTCCCAGCACCTTCCAGGCCAAAGGTCTGCTGCCGCGGGACGACCGCGAGAGCCGCGGTCTGTCGGCCCCCAGGTCGCTCGGTCTCTTTCTGTTCCTGATCTTGCTGCAGCTGGCTCCTTTATGCCACACAGCCCTCCTCGATCTCAGCCTGAAAAGAAGAAGAAACGTAGGTCCCGGGACAAAGAGCCTCTGGTGTCACCGGAGGTCCCTTCCCCGACCTCACAACCGGATTCTGACCTGTCTTTCATGGATGTCGCCCCCTCCTTGTCGGTGACGGGTGGGGACCCGGTGGTATGACTGGATTTAGCGTGTTCAGCCATTCTTTAAACCATCATTCTGTGGTTCTCCAATGGAACAGTAATGGATACTATCGTCACCTTCCGGAATTGAAATCCCTTCTTTCGTCCTACTCTGCAGCTTGTGTGGTTCTCCAGGAATCTCATTTTACTGATGCTCACTCACCGACCCTCCGTGGGTTCCGTGTTTTCTGTCGAAATCTGGTCGGGCCCTTCTTCAGCAACTCCCCCTCCCTTCCACCTCCTTGGGGATTTTAATGCTCATCATCCTTTGTGGGGCAGTGCCTTTGCATCTAGACGAGGTCTTCTTATAGACCAATTTATTGCAGACCACGACCTGTGCCTTCTCAATGATGGCTCCCCTACTCATTTCAGTGCCAGTCTTGGTACCTTTCCTGCCATTGATCTTTCTCTTTCTTCTCCCTCTCTCCTCCCCTCATTACACTGGTCGCCACACGACGACCTTTGTGATAGTAACCATTTGCCGTTGATTATCACGCTCCCTTCCCGCTCCCCGATGGACAGGAGTTTTCTCCCTCTTTGTCGGGTTGTATTGATGACGTCCTACGTGACGTGTCTGACGCGATTGTTCGCGCTGCTAGCCTTGCTGTCCCCCGCTCATGTGGACCATTTCGTCGCCGGCAAGTCCCGCGGTGGAGTACAGCCATTACCATTGCCATCTGTGATCGCCGTCGAGCTTTGCAACACTTTAAGAGGCACCCATCCGTAGCCAGCCTTACTACCTTTAAACGCCTTTGCGCTAAAGGCCGTTATTTAATCAAACAGAGCAAGCGGATATGTTGGGAACGATTCGTTTCTTCCCTTGGTTCTACTGTCCCTCTGTCACGGGTATGGGCTACACTTCGTTCTCTCCAAGGTTGCCATCGGCAGTCCACCCTCCCAGGCCTTCACCTCCCAGATACCATTTGTATGGACCCCAGTAGTTCTTGCAGAACATCTTGCGACCCATCTTGCACTGGCGTCAGCCTCCTATCCAGCTGCTTTCCTTCATCAAAAACAGCAGGCTGAATCTTCCACCTTATGTTTGACCCCTTGTGAGTCAGAATCTTACAACGAACCTTTTACTGAATGGGAATTTCTTTCTGCTCTATCTTCTTCTCATGATACGGCCCCTGGCCCAGATTCCATTCATAACCAACTGCTACAACATCTCAGTGCTCCACAACAGCAAAATCTTATTCGGGTGTTTAACTGTAGCTGCCTCCAGGTTGACTTCCCTTCTCAGTGGAGGGATAGCATCGTGGTTCCTGTCCTTAAGCCTGGTGAGAACCCCCTACCTGTTGACAGCTATAGGCCAATTAGTTTGACCAATGTTGTTTGTAAGTTACTTGAACGGATGGTAGCCCGTCGGCTCAATTGGGTCCTCGAATCTCGGAATCTATTGTCCCCTTACCATTGTGGCTTTCGAGAGGGACGATCTCCAATCGATCATTTACTTCGCTTGGAATCCGCAGTTCGGCAGGCTGTTTCCCAGCGCCGCCATTTGGTAGCAGTGTTTTTTGACCTTCGCAAGGCCTATGACACGGCCTATCGCCATCACATCTTACTTACCCTTCATCAGTGGGGTCTTCGGGGCCCACTCCCGATTTTTATCCGCCAGTTCCTGATCCATTGGTCATTCAGAGTTCGAGTTTGTACTGGTTTTATTCTCCACGGACCCAGGAGACGGGCATCCCACAGGGTTCTGTCTTGAGTCTCCTTTTCCTCATTGCTATCGATGGACTTGCGGCCTCTGTCGGTCCCTTGGTCGCCCCTGCCCTGTATGTGGATGATTTCTGCATTTGGGTTAGTTCCTCCTCGATGGGATCTGCAGAGCGGCCGCTCCGGGTAGCTATTCAGCGTGCCTCTGCATGGACCCTCTCACACAGGTTTCAATTCTCTCCTTTAAAATCGCGAGTTGTCCACTTCTGTCGCCATACTACGATCCACCCTGATCCAGAGCTCTATCTCGCTGCACAACGATTGCCTGTGGTCCCGCAGTTTCGTTTCCTGGGTCTTCTTTTCGACAAGCAGCTCACTTGGCTGCCCCATATCAGACACCTTAAGGTAGGATGTTTCCGTAAACTTAATGTCCTTCGGTTCCTTGCCCACTCCTCTTGGGGTGCGGACTGTTCCCACTTCCTCCGTCTTTTTCGTGCTCTAGTTCTATCTCGCGTGGACTATGGTTGTCAAGTTTATGGTTCAGCTGCTCCTTCCACACTGCACGTGCTGGATCCAGTCCAACATCGTGGTATCCTTTTGGCCACCGGTGCCTTCCCTACTAGCCCTGTTGATAGTCTCCTGGTTGAAGCTGGGATCCCCCCCCCCCCTTTCTGTTCGGCGGTCCCAGCTTCTGGTGTCATGCACTCGCTATCCGTTCCTCTCCCACTCATCCTTCCTATTCAATCTTGTTCCCAGACCATGGACGTCGCCCACCCGACTCCCGCCCTCGGGTGGGATTACCGGTTGGGCTGCGCCTTGCGTCTCTTTGCCGTGATTTTCAGCTTTCTTCTTTGTCCTGTCTTCCTCGCTCCCTCCCCTCCATCCCTCCTTGGTTAGTTTCTCGGCCATGAATTCGGATGGATCTCCGCCGAGGTGCGGAAGATTCCATCCCGCCAGTGGTGTTCCGTTCCTTATTCCGCCAAATGTTATGGGAGTTTCGGAATGCTGTTGTTTTTTACACTGATGGCTCTAAATTTGCTGATCGTGTTGGGTATGCCTTCACGTCCTCTGTTGGAACGGAAAGTCATCTGCTGCCACATACATGTGGGGTGTTTACTGCGGAATTGATGGAAATTTCTCAGGCCCTTACCTTCATTAAACAGTCCCAACACAACCGCGTTTTGTTATGTACGGACTCAATGAGTGGCCTTCTTACTATTGACTGGTGCTTTTCGCGCCACCCCTTGGTCTCTGCCATCCATGACCATCTCGCTGATATTTACCGTGCTGCTTGTTCCATTGACTTCCTTTGGGTCCCTGGCCATGTGGGTATCCCGGGTAATGAGCTCGCTGATCGTTTGGCTGGGGGAGCAGTTACTTACCCCCCGTTTTCTGTAGCCCGTCCTGCAGCGGATTTACGGCTTCACATCAAATCCCACTTCGCACAGTCATGGGCCAATTCTTGGGAGGGTACTTCCCTGTCTAATAAACTTCATGCAATTAAGGTGACACCAGGCCCAAGGCATTCTTCCTTTCGCATCTCCCGAAAGGACTCGACCACACTGTGTCGTCTCCGCATTGGCCATACTCGGTTGACCCATGGTTTTCTTTTGCGTAGTGAGCCACCCAGACTATGTGGTTGTGGAGCCTTCCAGTCAGTAGCCCACATTTAGGTTGAATGCCCTCTTCTTTTGGCTCTGCGTGTTAAGTACAGGCTCCCCCACACTTTACCTTCGATGTTGGCTGACGATTCCCGGATGGTCTCTCTGGTTCTCGGTTTCCTCCGGGAAAGTGGTTCTTATTCTCAGTTTTAAGGTTTTTAATCTCTCTCTGGTGTTGGGGCAGGGCGGTGAGTGTTTGGGTGTCTCCCACTGTCAGCAGTGTTCAGAGATTCCTGATTCAACTCCCTGACCGAATTCCTCTTTTCTTCCCCTTTTACTCTGTTTTTACCATTTTTTTAAGGCTTGGTTAGTCTTTCTATTCCCATACGTACTTACTACATTATGGCAGTTGTACCTTTTAAGTCACAGGTGGTCTTGCCTATGCTGCTTAAGCATAGTGTTGGGTTCGTTCTCTTACACACTTCCCTCATTTTGTTCTTTACCAATGACAACATGACTGCCTTTTTACGTTTTTTCCCTTTTCCGTTTTATTGTTCTGACTTTAGTGAGTTGTCCCATTAGCGGAATGGCGCATATTTGAAACAAGGGACTGATGACCTTGCTGTTTGGTCCCTTAAACCTCAACCAACCAACCATCCCTTTCTCTTCCTTCCTCCCTGTGCATGTCTGATGGCCGACCCACGCATTTTCATGTGTAGCCGGTGATTGGGTAACGCGTATTTCCCCGCCCCGGGTAGACAGGTAGGACACGTACGTACCCCCTGGTAATAACGAGGCCCAAGGAGGGGTGATTACCCGAACTCATAACTTCCGAAAGTGCCGATTGGTCCCTCCGTCCGTTCCTCGGGAGGTGTGACCTGAGGTGTGAACAATCACCTAAGGTGGGAGTGCCCTCAGAGGGCCCCCACAAGGGAGGAGCACGCCATCGGAGACGCCAGTAATCATGGGGGATTCTTCCGCAATGGTTTCCTCATCTTCCACTATGTCTGCTCACAAGCGTAAGTTCGAGTCTCAGCCACACAGTTCTTCCATAGTTGCCACAGTTCCATGTTTCTCGGTCTGACGAAGATCACGACTTCTCCACGTTCAACCCTTTCATTATTCAGAAAAGTGTCGACGCAATTGCAGGTCCTGTAAAGTCTTGTTCCAGATTACGGAATGGCACCCTGTTGTTAGAAACAGTCAGTGCCCTCCAGGCACAAAACTTGCTGCGTACTTCACTGCTCCACACCTTCCCTGTCCGGGTGGAAGTACACAGCACTTTAAATTCCTCACGTTGAGTCGTTTATACAGGCTCCCTCGACGGATTGTCTGACGAGGAAATTCAACACTGTCTGACCAGGGCGTAACGGCTGTTCATAGTTACGAAAAGGGTTGACACGAACCTCATTCCAAATCGTACTGTCTTCATGACATTTGACAGAGTTCAACTCCCATCGAAAATAAAAGCGTGCTATGAGATAATTTCCGTTCGCCCCTAAGTCCCAAACCCTACGCGTTGATATCGGTCTCAGCGGTTCAATAATACCAGCCAGTCCTGTTCCAACCCGTGTCAAGTGTGGCAAGGATGCCCATGAGGGTGCTTGTCCACCTCCATCCCCTCGTTGCACCAACTGTATGGGTGACCACGCTGTTTCTCGAGATTGCCCCACTTTTAAAGACGAAAAGCTCATTCAGGGAATCAGAGTGAAGGAAAAGGTGTCGACCTTTGCAGCTTGAAAATTATTCGCCAGTCGAAAGCCCACTGTGTTTCCGACAGGAAAATACAGCACTGTCCTTGCTCTCCTCGGCCAACAAAGGAGGCGACCACGCAGACTTGCGACCTCACCTTTAGTGACATGGTTGTCAGATCGACCAGTGCAAAGATCGCCCGTTCAACCTCACCACTTTCGCCTGCTCACTCTATGGTTCACCCTTCATTGGGTTCTGCTAAATCTCGATCCCAAAAGTCAGACACCCTTACTTCCAAAAAAGAGCATACTCGTCAAGATTTTTTACGTACCCCAACTTCACAACCATCTGTTCCTCCTTCATCTAAACATCATGCTTCTAAGAAGGCTAATAAGAAATCCAGTTCCTCTCCTTCTCCGCCACGGCGTGTGTCATCTACAGCACCACCTGGCGGTAACCGCCCTCGGTCGTCTTCTGTGTCGCCGAGGCGCACTGCTGGCGGCCGATCAACCGGCCGATCGCTGGTGGCAGGAGCTGCTCCTGAACAACCTATGGATCAGGATCTTCTGCCTTCGCCTGAGTGCCGTTGCACGGTGTCGGTCGCAAGCTCTGAGCAGTCGTTGAGTTGACGGCAACCTTGGTCACATTCTTCCATTTTCTGTACACCCTATGTCCATTATCCATTGGAATATCCGCGGCATTCGAGCCAATCGGGATGAATTGACGATCCTCTTACGATCCTACTCGCCGGTCATCTTCTGTCTTCAGGAAGCAAAGCTGCGTCCACATGACCATTTTGTTCTCTCCCGTTTTCAGTCCGTCCGATTTGATCTCCCCTCTGTTGAAGGCACGCTAGCACATGGAGGACTCATGATTCTTCTCCATTATCACCCAATCCCCTTAAACACTTACTTCCAAGCAGTCGCTGTCCGTCTTTCCCTTTCTGGATACACCTTCTCTCTTTGTACTGTATCCATTCCATCGTCCACATCGAGCTGATCTCCTTCGTCAGCTTCCACCCCCCATTTGCTGGTTGGGGACTTCAATGCCCACCACCCACTTTGGGGATCTCCACATACTTGTCCGAGTGGCTCATTATTACTAGACGTCTTCCACCAAGCAGATCTTGTTTGCCTCAACACTGGGGACCCTAAATTTTTGTCTGCCTCCACGACAAATTTCTCTCATTTGGATCTCTCGGTCGGTACTGTTCCGCAAGATCGGCGCTTCGAATGGTTCGCCCTTGATGATAAAAACTCGAGTGACCACTTTCCATGTGTCCTTCGATTGCAGCCACAACTGCCATATATGCGCCCGAGACGCTGGAAGTTTGCCCAAGCCGACTGGACACTTTTTTCGTCTCTAGCGACATTCGATGACCGTAACTTTCCTAGCGTCGACGATGAGGTCACTCATATTACAGACGTTATTCTTAAAGCTGCGGAACGTTCAATACCTAGCACCTCCAAATTACCCCGGCGCCCCCCCCCCATCCCCCCCCCCCCCCCCAGTTCCTTGGTGGAACGAGGCTTGCCGTGACGCAATACATGAGCGGCGAAGTGCTCTTCGCGTTTTCAGACACCATCTCACATTGGCCAGCTGTATCCGCTATAAGCAGTTCCGTGCGTGGTGTCGTCACGTCATCCGCGATAGCAAGAAGGCAAACTGGGACTTCTTTACTAGCTCATTTAACACTTTCACTCGCTCCTCGGAAGTTTGGAGTCGGATTCGACGGTTATCAGGCGCGCCTAGTTTCTCCCCAGTCTCTGGGCTCACTGTCGCGCATCATACATTAGTGGACCCCGTCGCAATTTCTAACTCATTGGGTCAACACTTAGCTGAGATTTTGAGCTCTTCAAATTACCCGCCAGCGTTTCTCACGAAGAAACGTGCAGCGGATGTGCGACCTCTTGCTTTCTCCTCTCAAAATCGCGAAATCTACAATACTGTTTTTTCCATGCGGGAACTCCAACATGCACTCTCTTCTTCTCGCTCCTCCGCCCCGGGACCGGATAGTATCCACATCCAAATGTTGCTGCATTTGTCATACCATAGTCTGCGTTACCTCTTTCGTCTTTATAATCGAATTTGGACCGACAGCACTTTTCCCAGACGATGGCGGAAGCTATCGTCTTTCCTGTTCCGAAACTTGGAAAGGACAAACCTCTCCCCTCTAGCTATCGCCCCATTTCTCTCACGAGTAGTGTATGTAAGGTTTTGGAGCGTATGGTGAATTGCCGTTTAGCTTGGTGGCTGGAGTCCCGCAGTCTAACACCTGCCCAACGCGGTTTCCGAAAGCATCGTTCTGCAGTTGACCATCTTGTTGCTCTCTCTACTTATATCATGAATACATACGATACCTGTTGGAGGACAGGCATCCTCAGCACACTGTTCTCTTTGGGCTTTAGCGGTCGGTTGCCCCTTTTTCTTCGCGAATTTATGGCAGAGCGCACATTTAAAGTGCGCGTGAACGCTCCTCTCTCCCGTACTTTCTCCCAAGAAAACGGGGCACCCCAGGGCTCCGTGCTAAATGTTGTACTGTTTGCCATCGTCATAAATCCAATTATGGATTGTCTCCTTCCCGATGTCTCGGGCTCCCTCTTTGTGGAGGATTTTGCGATCTATTACAGCTCTCAACGGACCAGCCTTCTTGAACGACGACTTCAAGGCTGTCTCGATCGCCTCCTCTCTTGGAGCATCGAAACCGGCTTCCGTTTTTCTCCCAGTAAGACCGTTTGTGTTAATTTTTGGCGACGTAGGGAGTTTCTTCCGCCCTCCTTACATCTAGGTCCTGTCAACCTTCCGTTTTCAGACGTCGCTAAATTCTTGGGTCTTATGTTTGACAGAAAACTGTGCTGGTACTCCCACGTTTCCTATCGTTCGGCTCGCTGTCTGCGATCCCTCAACACCCTCCGTGTCCTGAATGGTACCTCCTGGGGAGCGGACCGAGTGGTCCTTCTCCGCCTCTATCGCGCCTTAGTGCGCTCGAAATTGGACTATGGAAGCATAGTCTACTCCTTTCTTCGGCGTCTCGACTCTATCCACCATTGTGGATTACGTTTAGTGTCTGGAGCTTCTTACACCGGCCCTGTGGAAAGCCTTTATGCTGAGACTGCTGAACCTCCGCTGTCCAATCCTCGAACTGTCCTATGTCGTTATGTTTGCCATTTGTCTTCCATGCCCACATTTTTTCGACGCCTCCTTGGATTTAGGGTATGCAGGCCGCCCATCCTCCCTACTACCACCGGGAGTCCGTGAGTCCGCTTTCGTCAACTGCTCCATTCTCTTTCCTTCTGCTTTCCTAAAACTTTGACAACTTGGGGTACAGCACCGCCTTGGCTCCGTCCCCGGACCTGCCTGCTCCGTGACCTTTGTCAGTTTCCCAAGGATGGCACCCCTTCACTTGTTTATCGTCAGGCATTTTCTGCTCTGTGTGTACAAATGAAAGAAGCCATATTTATTTACACTGATGGCTCAAAAACATTTGGTGTAGGGAGTACCTATATTGTTGGCGACACACCAGATCGATTTCGGCTTCCCGACCAGTGTTCGGTTTATACTGCGGAGCTTTACGCTGTTCTCCAGGATGTCCAATACATCCGTCGCCATCAGTGGATACAGTATGTTATCTGTTCAGATTCTCTCGGCTCTCTCCTCAGTCTCCAAGCTCTCTACCCTGTCCACCCACTGGTCCATCGGATTCAGGACTGCCTCCACTGCCTCCACTTGCTCCACTTTGGGGGTCGTCTCGGTAACGTTCCTGTGGATCCCAGGACACGTTGGTATCTGTGGAAATGAGGCGGCCGATATAGCGGACAAGGCTGCAGTCCCTCTTCTTCGGCCAGCTATTTGCACGATTCCCTTCGCCGATCTACCGAGTGTTTTATGTCGTCGTGTTTTTTTTTATGGCATGCACATTGGTCGACACTTCCCCATAATAAATTGCGGGACGTGAAAGCTCTTCCCTGTGCTTGGACCTCTTCCTCCTGAACGCCCCATCGGCAAGAGGTAATTTTAAGTAGACTCCGGTTATGGCACTGTCTTTTTAGCCATCGACATCTTTTAAGCGGCGATCCTCCCCCACTTTGTCCCCAATGCTCTCAGCTGTGGACGGTAAGACACCTTTTACTTGAGTGGGCCTATTTTACTCCGTTACCCGCCCGTCTACAGCTGTCGCCTGAAATATCGTCCATTTTAGCAGATGACACGCGCTAAACCGATCGCGTTCTCGAGTTTATTAGTGCCAGTGAAATGACGTCAGTCATTTGAAGCTCTTTTTGGGGACAACCAACCCCTTTCTGTAGTGGTTTTTTAAGCTTTCCACCTGCTTTTAGTTTCTCCAAATTTTTGAGTTTCGTTCCCATTGCTGCTGGTTTCCATTTTCGTTTTTTACTTTTTCATAAGTCACAGACTGGGTGCTAATGACCATAGCAGTTTTGCGGCCTGAAACCAAAACAAAAAGAAATCTCCACAACGCATTCTACACATATTCCATTGCATTAAAGTCTGGGAATGGGAGTGCCAGTCCAATCGAATAGTCTCTTGTTCAGAGCTCCATTTACTCTGATAGATTGGGTTGCGCGTTGTCAGTGACAAAAAAAATGAAGTCGCGAACCGAATGCACCCATGAACATAGGCAAATGGGTGAGGAGTGGTACAATGACGTTCACGGGTGGTGCGCCTGTACATTATGGCTAGACACGAAACAACTTGGCCACCAAACAAAAATGATAAACAATGTTCGTGGATGCATTAAGTGTTGCTATACGAAGATACTCAGAATCTGCTGCCATCAGATTGGCAAGAGAACACTCGTCGTTGGGACAACCCTTACCCTCTTGGCAAACGGTGCCGTGTGCGTGGCGCGTGCGCTCGCGCGGCAGGTTCAGGCACGGAGACGGCTCCGTGCAGTTACTGCGCCACTGTGGAGTGTGACATAGCTTGCCCTGAAGTCGTTTTAAATTTGGTTTGACGTATGTCCCTTCTTGTCTTTGGCACAATTTGTCTGCTGCTGCCGCCGTTAACTATGGTAGACCGCCTCTCCTTAGAGCAGCAGGCATAGTGAATCGGAGTGCTTTTCATCGACGTGACACAATGTTGTGAGCAATAACAAACTCATGGGCTACTTTGGTCACACTGTCTTCCCTAAAGGTTTCCCGATCATGGTACCCCGTCTGAAGTCTGGCAAATGTTGTCTCCGGGCTATGTTGCAATGAACAATAACAGTGCACTGTAACAACTTGCTGACAGTCCTTCCTTTTTGTGGGGGTGGGGAGAAGGCTCGGGCTGACAACACCATATGTCTTGTGTGAATAACTATATACTGATAAAAGAAACGTATTGTCATATTAGCTGAAATCTTTATTAGACGGCTTCTGAACGGAATTAAGAAAGAAACTGATGTTTCGCAACATTAGTGTGTAGCACGCCATCTCAAATGCTTGATTCTGTTCTGTTCCGGTTTTCACTAGCATGAGATGGGATGCTGTGCTCCAAACGTACATCCTTGGAAACTACTTCCTCACATTAAGGCTTCTGTTTGATACTACTAGATATAACCTGGCGACGAATGCCTTTTGCCAGAGCTAGTATGCTTTCAATGTAGTCCTTGCTCTGTCTGTCGTTGGTTAATTTGATGCCTAACTAGTAAAGCTCCTCAACTTCATCTATTTCATGTCCATCAATCCTGATCTTCAGCTACTAGCTGTTTTAATTTCTGCTGCTTGTCATTACTTTGCTCTTCCTTCGTCACACTCTCAATCCATATTCTGTAGTCATTACTGTTCATTCCATTCACCAATTCCTGTAACTAACTTCCGCTACGGATAGCACGTCATCAGAAATCCTATCACTGATATCCTTCCATCTTGAATTCTAATCCCGCTCTTAAACCTGTATTTCCGTCATTAGTCTTGCTTCCATTGTCAACCGCAACTTCAGAACTACCTCTCTCGTACCTTTACCTTTCCTAAAACCCAACTGATCGTCACCTAAAGCATGCTCAATTTTCTTTTCCATTCGTCTGCTCATTGTCAGCAACGTGGATGCATGAGCTGTTCAGCTGATGGTGCGATAATTCTCGTGAATAGCCATTTTGATGCCACTTCCCCAATGATTCCAGAAATTAATGGAATTTACCTATCCCTTCTGCCTTCTTAGCTCCTCCATAGCTCTCCTAAATTCTAATACTGGATTCTCTATCTCTTGTAAATACACTCCTGTTACTTCTGTCGCATCAAACAGATCTTCACTCTCATAGGGACCTTCAATGCACTCATCCACCTATCCGCTCTCTACTAACAGTGGAATTCTCGTTGCACTCCTAAAGCTACCATCCTTGCTTTAATTTCACCGAAGGTTTTTGTCTTTGCTATATGCTCAGTCAGTCCTACTGACAATCATTTCTTTTTAGATGTCTTCATTCTTCATACAGCCTTTTAGTCTTAGTTTCCCAGCTCTTCTGTCAATTTCCCTCCATAGCGACTTGTATTTTTCTATTCGTGGCTTTCCCTTAGTACCTCCATAACACACTTCTTTGCGAATTGATTCTTCCTGACTAATCTCTTAGACTACAGTGTACTCTTGACTACTGTAAATGTGTATGATCCCACTTCTGGTCACCAATTGTAAGTGTATCCAGCGTTTGGGAAACGGGACAGGCGGTTGTTGCCTATGCCTCCTGACGGTAGGGTTCAGGAGGTCGAGCGGTCAGGATTAGAGAGTGGGCATCCAGGGTTGCCTTTAAATAACAAATCAGGAAATTAGGTACAATAAAGAGGATGCATTTCAGTGTGTACCAGGGGTGCGCCTAGGGTCGGAAGTTACCAGGTTTAGGCCAGTCTAAGTGGTCGAACAATTAATTTGAATGGGCAACAGAAGGGGAAGCGGTTCATATTGACTTACTTTGGTAGCCGGTCGTGAAAAGCAGAGCCAGAGGCTCTGCCTTCCAAAAGACGTCTATTCCGCTTGTGGTCTGCGTTACAAGAGAGAAGCAACTGTGTTCGGCTCCGCACAAAATTCCAGCGTCCACACACGTGATCGGTATCCCGAGTACGCTATTGGCTAAAACCAATGGCGTGAATTCGCTGGCAGTTTCAGCAAAAGGCCCAAGGCGTCTCTTGTCAGCAGCTTTAACTGGGCAGAACTGCCTCGGTTTTGAAAGACAAGCGACTTGTCACGTAGGCACGGCGTAAGTTACCCGGGGAGAAAACTTGTAGAGATTTGACTGGGCCTTTGAAATTTTTTAAACCAGTTCTCTAAAATATTCCTTGACTGGCTGCCACCATGTACACTACTAAATTGTGATCTGAGTCTATATCTGCTGTTGGGTACGCCTTACAATCCACTGTCTCATTTCAGAAGCTCTGCCTGACCATGATGTAATCGAACTGAAATCTTCCTGTATCACCCTGTCTTTTCCAAATATACCTCCTCCTCTTGTGATTCTTGAACAGAGTATTCGCTGTTAATAGCTGAAACTTGGTGCAGAACTCAATTAGTCTTTCTCCTCTCTCGTTCCTTGTCCAAAGCCCATGTTCTCCTGTAATCTTTCCTTATAGTCCTTCCCTAAAACTGCATTCCAGTCCCCCATGACTATTAGATTTTCATGTCCGTTTACGTACTGTATTATCCTTTAAATACCCTCATACCCTCATACGCTTTCTCTCTCCTCTTCAGCTTGCGATAGTGGTGTGTGTACTTGAACTATCGTTGTTGATGTAGGTTTACTGCCGATTCTGATAAGAACAATTCTGTCATTGAAATGTTCGCGGTAACACTCTGTGCCATAACTTCCTATTCGTAACGAATCCCACTCTCTTTACGCCATTTTCTGCTGTTAATACCATGTATTCACCTGACCAGAAATCTTTATCTTCTTTCAATCTCACTTCACTAACCTCTACTATATGTATATTGAGCCTTTGCTTTTTTCTTTTCAGATTTTCTAGGTTCTGTACCACAATCAAGCGTCTGACCCTCCACGCCCTAACTCGCAGAACGTTACGGTTTCTTTGATTACTCAATCTTTTTTCTCATGGCCACATCTCCGTTCGCAGTCAATTCCCTGAGATGCGAATGGGAATTTATTCCGGAATTTTTCACCACTGGATAGGTCACGACACTTAGTTACAGGCTACATGTTCTGTGGGTATACATATTCCGTATGTTCAATGCAGTCGTTTCTATTGCCTTCTCTTATGCCGGTGATCATTGCTGAATTTTCAGCCTTGAGTGTGCAGTGTTCCACCCGCAGGGACGAGTATCTCCTGAAATTGTCGGCTCCTCTCTGACAAGGCTGTTGGCAGAATGAGGGTGACACATTATGCCGATATCTTCGGCCGTCAATGCTAAGGATTCTTAATGAAAATTCGAGCTGCTCGGGGTTCGAAACGGGATCGAGAATGTTTTGATTACTAATTAGACTCTACTCCTAGACCACAAGCCCTGTACTACTACTACTACTACTACTACTAAATAATTCGATTCAATAGGTAGCGTGCAAATGGTGAGGTGTAGCAAGACGAACTCGACATACCCAGAAAGAGATTTTTTTTTCCAGCATTTACTCACGTTGGTGGTTTTCGAACAATACTGGCAAACAAAAATAAAGGCAGTATTATCGTTTCCTTCCACTACAGGTATTATGCAACCCTCGTAGTTAATGAATCACATGAGAATGACAATACAACCTATCCTTTTGTAGAATGAAGGAAAAATTTTAACTTCTAGGTTTGTGTCCCATGAACTGGGAGAGAATAAATATTAACAGGAATTTCACACCATGGTTTCTCTATTAAAGAGACGAATTAGAAAAACGTAATTCATCAGCAATAAATTCAAATCAAAATTAAAAGCTGAAAAAAAGTTGGGTTATTGTTAGGCTTTAACGTTAGGTGTTCACCTTGAGAGATGTCTTACCTAAGTGCTATGTTAAAGATGGTGGGGTCTCCCAAGGCGGTGAACTCAGTGTCACATTGTTTCATTGCTATAAATGGCATTTCCTTTGCAGTCTGGAGCGCTGTGAAATGGTCTTCGTTTGCGGATGCCTTGGCAATCTTTGCTCTTCCTCCGATATTACAGTGACGAAGAGGTCGATACAATTGATCATTAGGAGGCTGGAAACCTCTGCCAGTGCAAGAGATTCTCAGTTCTCACCAGAGAAGGCCATACGTGTCAATTTCAACGGTGTTCGTAGAAGTTTTAACAAACCAGCGGTCACAGTGGGATTCAATATTTACAGTTTTCAGCAAACTTTGCGCTTTTGGGTTTCTTATTTGACTCGAAAGCAATTTGATTTCTACATCTGAAAGACCTACGAACAGAGAGCTTCCAGTTCTAGGAATGTTGATACGCCTTCCTGGAAAAGCAAGGGGAAGCTGATGACAGATCCCGCCTCCTGGAGTTTAAAAGGGCATTTTGTCGATCACATTTACATTATGGTAGCGTTGTCTATCCATCAGCCTGTATTTCCTACCTCAGAAAGCGTACACCATGAGGGTATTTGGATGTCGACTGGAGCCTTTCGGACCAGGCCAGTTCAGAGCCGGTGTGCAGAGGCTGGTGAATAACCACTCTGTATTTTGCGACGTAGCCTTTTGGCTTAACAGGTTCTGAAAATCTCAGCGTCATCTGTCACTGGCATTTAGTGTAGTGCTCCAACCCAGCTTTGAACGGCTGTACAGGAATCAGCTCCATACAACCGAGCTATTCAGGATGCATGATACTGTCTCAAGGATTTGGATCTATAAATACACAACCAGGGATGGAATACGCTGCTGCTTTGGTATGTTTAAAGGCCCAAAGTGATTTTAAGCTTGACACAGTGCAAGAAAACTTGTACGCCAGATCGTTTTCGAAACTTCGTTTTCTTCCATTTTAGGTATGTATCAAAGTTTTATCGTTTTTATATAAACGGATCTTAGCAGTAGAACGTGGTCAGTTGTTCTGCTGTTTTCCCTGATACGGTTTTCAAAAGTGCATCTTCCGGAACAATTTACGAATTATGATGCGGAATTATATGGCATTCTGAGGACACTGGATAGGGTTCAGACTTCACAATACAAGGTTTCTTGTCTGTTCAGACTGACTTAAAGCACTACAGGCACTTCGCCAAATGTATCCAGTAGAATAGCTGATTCAGCTAATCAGTGATTCCATACAGCAGCTCAAATACCAGGGCATGGAAGTGATACTCTGATTAATATTTGGCCGTATTGGGATGCAGGGATGAAACGGCTGACAAAGCAGCCAAGAAAGCTTGTTGGGATGGTGTTCTCCGTCATGTCCCATCCTGTTAAACACAATTATTATTTTCTGATAAAGGCATCATGCATCAGTGGAAGGCTGATGGTTGCCGGTGACAGAATCGACGACACTGGCACGGCAGACTTTGTCAGTCTCATAACTGCAGCAGCAGGGGGTTCGTGTATGGTTACCACTGGGCCCCAGCCTTTGCAGCATCTTTTCCCTTCCATGCTGCATGTCTATCCTGTGGCTGTTCTTTTCCCCCTCCCTTGGGAACATGTCTAGTGTTTTTTGGGAATGCTACACACTGACGGTAGCTGACATAAGTCTCACCACTGTTTTTCGTTCCTTTTTACTTTCTTCGTTTACCATCTCTCATTCCTTCGCTTTGGCGTCTGAGGTTCTACTACTACTACTACTACTACTACTACTTCTTCTTCTACTACTACTACTACTACTACTACTTCTTCTTCTTCTACTACCACTACTACTACTACTTCTTCTTCTTCTTCTTCTTCTTCTACTACCACTACTACTACTACTTCTTCTTCTCCCCCCAGGGGATCCACAACTCTTTTGTGGATACGTGCGTAGCGAGCACGGGGCCCCGAGCTAATGTGGCCTTCCTTCCTTTCTGGGCTGCATACCTTCCCTTTCCGCATCCTTCCCCATCCCCTGTCTTCACCCCCCCCCCCTCACCTCTTGCTCTTTCCTTCACTTTCTCCCCCTCTGGGAGTATGGTTTGCGCCTACGTCCGGAGACGGACGCTTGTAAATGTACCGTATTCTTCTTCTTCCTTGCTTGTATGTCTTCTTCCTTCCTTTGTCCATCTCCTTTCCTTCCCTCTTCTCTTTACCCTTTTCTCCGCTGCGGCGTTTGAGACCCCCTCTTCTTTCCTTTCCCTTTCTCTTTCTTCCTCCCTGTGCGTGTCTGAAGGCCGACCCACGCACTTCCATGCGTAGCCGGTGACGGGGTAACGCGTAATTCCCCGCCCCGGGTAGACAGGTAGGACACGTACGTACCCCCTGGTAAAGGCCAGGCCCAGGGAGGGGTGATTACCCGAGCTGATACCTTCCGAAAGTGCCGATTGGTCCCTCCGTCCGTATGTCGGGAGGTGTGACCTGAGGTGTGAACAATCACCTAAGGCGGGTGTGCCCTCGGTGAGGGCCCCCACAAGGGAGGAGCGCGCCATCGGAGACGCCGGTAATCATGGGGGATTCTTCCGCAATGGTTTCCTCACCTTCCACTATGTCTGCTCACAAACGTAAGTTCACTGAGTCTCAGCCACAGACGGTTCTTCCATCATTGCCACAGTTCCTTGTTGTTTCTCGGTCTGACGAAGGTCACGACTTTTCCACGGTCAACCCTTTCATTATTCAGAAAGGTGTCGACGCAATTGCGGGTCCTGTAAAGTCTTGTTCCAGATTACGGAATGGTACCCTGTTGTTAGAAACACACAGTGCCCTCCAGGCTCAAAAATTGCTGCGTACTTCTCTGCTCCACACCTTCCCTGTCCGGGTGGAACCGCACCGTACCTTAAATTCCTCGCGTGGAGTCGTTTATACACGCTCCCTCGATGGATTGTCTGACGAAGAAATTCAGCACTACCTGTCTGACCAGGGCGTCACCGCTGTTCATCGGGTTATGAAAAGGGTTGACTCGAACATCATTCCAACCCGCACTGTCTTCTTGACTTTTGACAAAGTTCAACTCCCATCAAAAATCAAAGCAGGCTATGAGATAATTTCCGTTCGCCCTTATGTCCCAAACCCTACGCGTTGCTATCGATGTCAGCGGTTTAATCACACCAGCCAGTCCTGTTCCAATCCGGCCAAATGTGTTACGTGTGGCAGGGATGCCCATGAGGGTGCTTGTCCACCTCCATCCCCTCGCTGCATCAACTGTATGGGTGACCACGCTGCTTCCTCTCGAGATTGCCCTGTTTTTAAGGACGAAAAGCTGATCCAGGAAATAAGAGTGAAGGAAAAGGTGTCGACCTTTGCTGCTCGAAAGTTACTCGCCAGTCGACAGCCCACCGTGCCTCAGAAAGGAAAATACAGCGCTGTCCTTGCTTCTTCTCGGCCAACAAAGGAGGCGGCCACGCAGACTTGCGACCTCACATTTAGTACCACGGTCGTCAGATCGGCCAGCGCAAAGATCGCCCGTTCAACCTCACCTCTTTCGCCTGCCCACTCTGTGGCTCACCCTTCGTCGGGTTCTGCTAAATCTCGAGCCCAAAAGTCAGACGCCAAGTCTACAAAAAAAGAGCATTCTCGTGAAGAGTTTTTACGTACTGCAACTTCACAACCATCGGTTCCTCCTTCATCTAAACATACCTCCAAGAAGGCTACGAAGAAACACAGTTCCTCTCCTTCTCCGCCAAGGCGTGTCCCATCTACAGCACCACCTGGCGGAAATCGCCCTCGGCCATCTTCTGTGTCGCCGAGGCGCACTGTTGGTGGCCGGTCAACTGGCCGATCGTTGGTGGCAGGAGCTGCTCCTGACCAACCTATGGATCAGGATCTTCTGCCTTCGACTGAATGCCATTCCATGCTGTCGGTCGCAAGCTCTGAGCAGTCGTTGAGTTGACAGCACCCTTGGTGCCGTTCCTCCATTTTCTGTTCACCCTATGTCCATTATCCACTGGAATATCCGCGGCATTCGCGCCAATCGGGAGGAATTGTCGATCCTCTTACGATCCTACTCGCCGGTCATCTTCTGTCTTCAGTAAACAAAGCTGCGTCCCCATGACCGCTTTGTTCTCCCTCATTTTCAGTCCGTCCGATATGACCTCCCCTCAGTTGAAGGCACTCCAGCCCATGGAGGACTCATGATTCTGCTCCATGATACTCTCCATTATCACCCAATCCCCTTAAACACTTCCTTCCAAGCTGTCGCCGTCCGTCTTTCCCTTTCTGGATACACGTTCTCTCTTTGTACGGTATACATTCCATCGTCTACACCAATGGCACGAGCTGATCTCCTTCATCTTCTTGATCAGCTTCCACCCCCCTATTTGCTGGTTGGGGACTTCAATGCCCACCACCCGCTTTGGGGATCTCCACATCCTTGTCCACGTGGCTCACTATTGCTAGACGTCTTCCACCAAGCGGATCTAGTCTGCCTCAACACTGGGGTCCCTACATTTTTGTCTGCCTCCACGGCAAATTTATCCCATTTGGACCTTGCGGTCGGTACTGTTCCGCTAGCTCGGCGCTTCGAATGGTTCGCCCTTGATGATACACACTCGAGTGACCACTTTCCATGTGTTCTTCGACTGCAGCCTCAACTGCCATATATGCGCTCGCGACGCTGGAAGTTTGCCCAAGCCGATTGGACACTTTTTTCGTCTCTAGCGACATTCGATGACCGTCGCTTTCCCAGCGTCGACGATGAGGTCACCCATTTTACCGACGTTATTCTCACAGCTGCGGAACGTTCAATACCACGCACCTCCGAATTGCCCCGGCGCCCCCCAGTTCCTTGGTGGAACGAGGCCTGCCGTGACGCAATACGTGAGCGGCGACGTGCTCTTCGCATTTTCCGTCACCATCCAACTTTGGCCAACTGTATCCGATATAAGCAGCTCCGTGCGCGATGCCGTCGCGTCATCCGCGATAGCAAGAAGGCAAGCTGGAAATTCTTTACTAGCTCATTTAACAACTTCACTCCCTCCTCGGAAGTTTGGAGTCGGCTTCGACGGTTCTCAGGCGCGCCTAGTTTCTCCCCGGTCTCTGGGCTCACTGTCGCGCATGATACCTTAGTGGACCCCGTCGCAATTTCTAACTCATTGGGTCAGCACTTTGCTGAGATTTCGAGCTCTTCAAATTACCCGCCAGCGTTTCTCCCGAAGAAACGTGCAGCAGACGTGCGGCATCTTGCTTTCTCCTCTCACAATCGCGAAAGCTACAATACTGTTTTCTCCATGCGCGAACTCCAACATGCACTCTCTACTTCTCGCTCCTCCGCCCCAGGACCGGATGGTATCCATGTCCAAATGTTGCTGCATTTATCAACCCATAGCCTGCGTCACCTCCTTCGCCTTTATAATCGAATTTGGACCGACAGTACCTTTCCCAGGCGATGGCGGGAAGCTATTGTCGTTCCCGTTCCGAAACCTGGAAAGGACAAACATCTCCCCTCTAGCTATCGCCCCATTTCTCTCACGAGTAGTGTCTGTAAGGTTTTGGAGCGTATGGTGAATTACCGTTTAGCTTGGTGGCTGGAGTCCCGCAGTCTTTTAACACCAGCCCAATGCGGATTCCGAAAGCATCGTTCTGCTGTTGACCATCTTGTTGCTCTCTCCACTTATATCATGAACAATTTTCTCCGGAAACGCCAAACGGTAGCAATATTTTTTGATCTGGAGAGAGCGTACGATACCTGTTGGAGGACAGGCATCCTCCGCACACTGTTCTCTTGGGGCTTTCGAGGCCGGCTGCCCCTTTTTCTTCGCGAATTTATGGCAGAGCGCACATTTAGGGTGCGGGTGAACACTACTCTCTCCCGTACTTTCTCCCAAGAAAACGGGGTACCCCAGGGCTCCGTGCTGAGTGTTGTACTGTTTGCCATCGCCATTAATCCAATTATGGATTGTCTCCTTCCTGATGTCTCGGGCTCCCTCTTTGTGGACGATTTTGCGATCTACTACAGTTCTCAAAGGACCAGCCTTCTTGAAAGACGTCTTCAAGGATGTCTCGATCGCCTCTACTCGTGGAGCATCGAAACCGGCTTCCGTTTCTCACCCAGTAAGACCGTTTGTGTTAATTTTTGGCGACGTAAGGAGTTTCTTCCGCCCTCCTTACATCTAGGTCCTGTCAACCTTCCGTTTTCCGACGTCGCTAAATTCTTGGGTCTTATGTTTGACAGAAAACTGTGCTGGTCCTCCCACGTCTCCTATCTTTCGGCTCGCAGTCTGCGTTCCCTTAACACCCTCCGTGTCCTGAATGGTACCTCTTGGGGAGCGGACCGGGTGGTCCTTCTTCGCCTCTATCGCGCCTTAGTGCGCTCGAAATTGGATTATGGAAGCATAGTCTACTCCTCTGCTCGGCCGTCTATTCTTCGGCGTCTCGACTCTATCCACCACCGTGGATTACGTTTAGTGTCTGGAGCATTTTACACCAGCCCTGTGGAAAGCCTTTATGCTGAGACTGCTGAACCTCCGCTGTCCAATCGGCGGGCAGTCCTTCTGAGTCGTTATGCTAGCCATCTGTCTTCCATGCCTGCTAATCCAGCCCATAACCTTTTTTTCGACGCCTCCTTTGATGTCGGGTATGCAGGCCGCTCCTCCTCCCTACTACCCCCGGGAGTCCGCTTCCGTCAACTGCTCCATTCTCTTTCCTTCCGCTTTCCTAAAACCTTCTTGACAACTTGGGGTACAGCACCGCCTTGGCACCGTCCCCGGATCGACTTGCTCAGAGACCTATGTCAATTTCCCAAAGATGGTACCCCTACACTTGTTTACCGTCGGGCATTTGCTGCTCTATGTGCACAAATGACGGAAGCCACATTTATTTACACCGATGGCTCGAAAACATCGTTAGGTGTAGGGAGTGCCTATATTGTTGGCGACACCCCAAATCACTTTCGGCTTCCCGACCAGTGTTCGGTTTATACTGCAGAGCTTTACGCTGTTCTCCAGGCTGTCCATTACATCCGCCGCCATCAGCGGATACAGTACGTAATCTGCTCAGATTCTCTCAGCTCTCTCCTAAGTCTCCAAGCTCTTTACCCTGTGCACCCTCTGGTCCACCGGATTCAGGACTGTCTGCGCTTGCTCCACCTGGGGGGCGTCTCAGTGGCGTTCCTCTGGCTCCCGGGACACGCTGGTATCTGTGGAAATGAGGCGGCCGATATAGCGGCCAAGGCTGCAGTCTCTCTTCCTCGGCCAGCTCTTCAGTCTCTTCCGTTTACCGATCTACGGAGCGGTTTATGTCGCCAAGTTACTCATTTATGGCATGCGCATTGGTCAACACTTCCCCACAATAAATTGCGGGAAGTGAAAGCCGTTCCTTGCGCTTGGACCTCTTCCTCCCGAACGCGTCGTCGGGAGGAGGTAATTTTAGCTCGACTCCGGATAGGGCACTGTCTTTTTAGTCATCGACATCTTTTAAGCGGTGATCCTCCCCCACTCTGTCCCCACTGCTCTCAGCTGTGGACGGTCAGACACCTTTTAATTGAATGCCCCTATTTTAATCCGTTACGCTCCCGTCTACAGCTATCGCCTGATCTATCGTCGATTTTAGCAGATGACACGCGCTCAGCTGACCGCGTTCTACAGTTTATTAGTGACAGTGAAATGACGTCAGTCATTTGAAGCTTTTTTTTTGTGGACAACCAACCCCTTTCTATAGTGGACTTTTAAGCATTCCTTCTGCCTTTAGTTTCTCCAATTTTCTGACTATGTTTCCATTGCTGCTGATTTTAAATTTCGTTTTTTTCCTGTTTTCTACGTCACGGGCTGGGCGCTAATGACCATAGAAGTTTTGCGCCCTAAAACCACAAACAAAAAAAAAAAAAAAAAAAAAATACTTCTTCTTCTTCTTCTACTACTACTACTACTACTACTACTACTACTACTACCACCACCTCTACTACTACTACTTCTACTCCATGATTATCCTGTTTGTGTCGATGCCAATAGAACTCTGAATTCTTCCCTTGGAGTTATTTACACCAGGCTGCTCGACGGTCTGACGGGCTGAAATGCAAACATACCTCTCTGATCATTGTGCCGTTGCCATCCATTGGGTGATGAACGAGGTAGATGCCTTTTTGGTGTCCACATGCAATCTTTTTCTCACCTTTGATAGTCGTGCTTCCATGAAAGTTCAAAGCAGGCTATGAAGTTATCACAGTCCAACCATCCATCTGAACCCAATGCGCTATTACCAGTGTCATCGTTTCAAACAGACTCGAATGTCTTGTCGACATCTTGACAAACGTGTAACTTGTGGTATGGACATGCACAAGGGCGATTGTTCACCACCTCCTCCTCCTCCTCCTCCTCCTCCTCCTCCTCCTCCTCCTCCTCCTCCCTGCTGTATCAATTGCAATGGCAACCATGCCCTCTTCTTACAAGACTGTCGCACGTACCTGTATGAGCGGGCTGTCCAGGAGATCTCGCAGAACGAAAAAGTACCTTACTCGTTTGGCAAGTTGTTGGCTAGTCGCAAACCCTGTGATCTACCATCTGGTACCTACAGTACTGTTATTGATCGTCTCGATCCACAGAAATGGCCCCACAGACATGTGATCTCAAATTCAGCTCTGATATTGTGAAACCGCCCTGTGTCGTGGTAGCATCACAGTCTCCTTGTCCAGATGTGCAGGAAGATATCGAACTCTCGCCTCACGGGGCGAAGTCACCAGGTACGCAACTGAGAGGCCAGAAATGACAGATGGAATACTCCCATGAAGACATCGTATGTCTCTCCAACCACCCAATATGTGAGTCTTCCTCTGCTAACCGGAAAGGCCCTAAGAAGTCCAAGAAGTCAAAGATCCTCTTCGATGGTGTCACCATGTGATACCCTCGCCTGGCTCGCATCCATGTCGCCGGTGCGCACCACCAACAAATTTTCTGCTTTGGACTCTGCAGGCCGACAGCAGAAGAAAGTCGATGCTTCTGCAGACATCACGGGGCAGGATTCTTCTGCGCCTGTCCCCTGTAGCAGGGAGTCTTCGCGACCTGGCACTTGACAGCCGCCGAGGTGACTCCATCTTTTCCTTATCATGACTCTCCTCCAACGTTACATTTGCGGCCTTCGATCCACCGACGAGGATTTACGGCTGCTTTAAGAATTGCAGCATTCACTTGTTCTCTGGCTTCAGGAAACAAAATAGCGTTCTGACGACCACTTTGATTTTCTCAATTCTTCCCAATCTGTTTTGACCTTCCCCCCGAGATTGGCGTTCCAACTCATGGGGAATCATGCTGCTCACACTGGATGATCATAGTCAACCCATCTTTCTGACTACCAAAGCTGTCTCAATTCCCCTTTTCATTCCTCACTTGACCTTTTCCCTTCATACCATTTACATCCCTCCATCGCTTGATATCACCAGGTCAGACTTCCTCCAGCTTATTGGGTAGCCACCTCACCACTGTCTGCTGCTTGGCGACTTTAATGCACACCATCCCCTTTGGCGTTCTCTCAGAACCTGTCAGAGATGCCCTCTAGGCGGACCTTATTAACAGACTTAACCTCAATTGCCTTAACGCAGGAGCACCCACATTGTTTTCAGATTCCACCCTCACCTATTCCTATTTGGACCTATCCTCGTGCACTGCCCAGCTTGCTTATCTCGAGTGGTCCATCCTGACACCTAATCGAGCGACCATTTCCCACATGCTATCCGTCCCTTCCCCATCTATGTGCACACCCAAATGGCAGCTTTACTTTTTTTACTCATCCTTGTCGACCTTCGATGATTTTCTCAGTTGTGATGACCAAGAGGAATATCTTACAAACGTTATTCTTAACACTGTAGGACGTTCCATTCCTGGACCTTTCTCTTTAGCACGCCGTGTCCCGGTCCCTTGCTAGACTGAGACGTACCGTGACGCAATTCGCGCGCGGAGACGTGCTCTTTTAACAGTCATCCTATGATGGCAAACTGCGTTCATTATAAACAGATGCGTGCACAGTGTCCTAGAGTTCTTTGGGATAGCAAAAAGCTAGCTGGATTTCACTCACTAGTTCTTATAACAGTTCCACCCCCTCTTCCGTCGTGTGAGCCAATATTCGATGGCTCTTTGGGACCAACATACATTCCCCAGTTTCCGGTCCGACAGTAGCAGACGTCATCGTGGACCCTATTGCTATATCCAACACCTTTGGCTGCCATTTTTCGGCTATTCCGATATCCTCCCACTATCACCCCGCCTTCATTAATCGGAAACGAGTAGAAAAGGCTTGGGTGAAACCTTTCCCTTTTTAGAGTCGTGTGTGCTACAATGCCGCGTTTAGTATTAGGCAGATACATTATGCTCTCACTTCATCGCAATCCTCTGTTCCAGGGCTAGACGCTGTTAACATTCAGATGGAGGGCCTTCCTCTTGCAGGCAAGCATTTTCTGCTTAATATGTACAACCGCATCTGGGCAGAGGGCACGTTTCCCAAACGCTGGTTTGAAGCCACTGTCATAGCCATACCTAAGCTCCGTAAGGAGAATCATCTATTTCTAGCTCCAGCATCATTTCTCTCACCAGCTGTGTTTGCAAGGTGATACAGTCTCACAATTTCCTCACCACTGCACAGTGGGAATTTCGAGAGCGCCGTTCTGCAGTTAACCATCTCGTCGCTTTGTCCACCCATGTCATGAATGGTTTTCGTTGGAAATCCCAGACTGTGGCCGTGTTTTCCGATTTGGAGGAAACCTACGACACTTGCTAGAGGACTGGTATTCTCTGTACTCTCTACACATGGTGCTTCCATCGCTGCCTGCCCCGTTTCTGCCTTGTCGGACACCTTTATCCAGGAAAACGGTGTGCCTCAGGTTGAGCGTGGTCCTTTTCGATATCGTCATTAGCCCGGTAATGACCTGTCTCCAGCCAGGCATCTCTAGCTACGTTTTCGTCGATTTTGCCATCGATTGCAGTTCTCCACGGACCTGTTTCATTGAGCGGCGACTTCAGCGGTGTTTTGATCATGGAGCATCGACAATGGCTTTCGTTTCTCCACCGACAAAACAGTTTTTATGAATTTCTGGTGGCGCAATTGGTTTTTTTCATCATCTTTGCATCTTGGGCCTGTTGCTCTTCCGTTCGTTGAAACACGAAATTCCTTGGGCTCATTCTCGATAGGAAACATTCTTGGACCTTCTACTTGTCTTACCTGGCAGCTCACTGTATGCGGTCTCACGAGTCCTCAATGGTACTTCCTGGGATGCAGATCGAACCATCCCTCTCCGTTTCTAATGGTCCATTGTCCGTTCGAAACTAGGCTATGGGTGTTTCATTTATGCACTTGCACATCCGTCCCTCTTACGCTGTCTCAATACTGTCCACCATCGTGACATCCATTTGGCCACTGTCATCTTTTACTCTAGCCCAATTGAGTGTCTGTAGACAGAAGCTGCTGAACTACCAGTGTCTTACCACCTTTCTCTACAGCAGGTATGCACACCGTTTGTCATGCGTGGTCACCCATCCTATGCTTCCTTCTTCGATGACTCATTTGATCGCCATTGTGGGGTGCGCCCTTCTTCTGTTACTCCTTCGCTTTCGACTCTTGCTCTGGAAGTTTAATTCCCGCTACCCGCAACTTTCCCGGTGGGTTTGAACCCTTCACCACCTTGACTTGGTGCGGCGGTCCGTGTTCACCTTTATTTGCTTCCTGAGGACACTATTCCGGCCTCGCTATATCGCCTTCAATTTCACGACCTTCGCATGGAGCTTCACGATAGTACCTTTATGTAACATGATGGCAATCGGACTGACTGGTGTCCTGTGTGATTTTTTACGTTGGCACCGATGTTATCCTACATCTACTTCCCACACACTGCTCAGTATTTACAGCAGAGCTCTTCGCCTTTCATCAGGCCACGCACTAAACCCGACGACATAGGCTTTTCGGTTGTCATCTGCTCACTCTATTAGTGCTCTTCAAAACCTCTGTGAGCTGTACACCATCCATCCCTTAGTGCAACTGGTCCAGGAAAGTTGTCACTTGCTCAGTCTTGGAGTCATCGTGATATTTATGTGGGTTCCTGGTCACGTCTGTCAGTTTGGCAGAAAATGAGGCTGCTGCCAAGGCTGGAGTCGTCCTACCTCAGCCTGCTAGTTCTTATTCTCGCTACAATGATCTGTGTTGCCGTCTGACAGCAGCACTTTGGCATCCCCGCTGGTACTCCCTTCGTGGGAACAGGATCCACGTATTAAGCCTATCCCAGCGTCTTGGACGAGCGTCTCTCGGCTACCTCGCTGTAAAGTGGTCATTTTACCTAGGTTGCCTATTGGGCACTGCCTTTTTAGCCATCGCCTAAGTGGTGCTCCACCGCCATTTTGTGCACATTGCACCCAACTTTTAAGCGTCCACCATTTCTTGACGGAATGCCTTTTTTTAACGGCTTACGTTCCCGTTTGTGTTTGCCATTTATCGGCCGTTTTCCCAAACGACGCGCTGGCTGTCGAGCGCCTTTTACTTTCTATCCGTCATAGCAGTATGGCAAAGGCCATTTCACCATTTAATATTTAGTTCTGGATCTCCGTTTTTCTATGGTGTGTCCTTTCTATGGCGTGACCTTTCTCCATGTCCTTGTCTTCAGCTGTCTTCTCTTCTGTTGATGGTGGTTGGCATGTAGTCGTAATTAACTCCTATCTTTGTCTTCGTGTTTTACAGTTTTGACATGGGCGCCTACGACCATAATTATTTTTGCGCTCTGAAAAGAACAGAAAAAAAACCGTCACCATTGGAAGGAAGTTCTGCTTACCAGGCTAAGCATCGGACATAGCCCTTTAACACAAGACCCTCCTTCAGCGGTAGGCTCCACCACCCTACGTTTTTGGTGTGTTTCAGTTCAGCATATTTTGGCAATGTGTGACCTACATACTGATATAAGGGCAGCCTAAGTCTCAATGGAGATCTGCCCACGATCTTTGGCGATACTGATACCAGTGTTACAAGAGTGGTGAAATTTTGTGAACTATCAGGCTGCATCCCTAGATTGGTAGGGAAGGGAGGCAGGCTATAATCCGTTATCAACTACACCACATGTGCGACAGCCTTTGTCACCACCCTTGAGATTAGCATGCTAACGTTTCGTCATGGCACTGATGACCATGGGGCAGAGCACCCTTCACCTCAAATAATCATCATCATTATCTTCCTCAATCTGTCCACCTCATAGTCACATGCTCCTCCTCCTCCTCCTCCTCCTCCTCCTCCTCCTCCTCCTCCTCATCACTCTGCCACATGGATCACCACTCTTTGGTGAGTACTTGCTTGGCTATCGGGCCCCAGCCTTTGCAGTGCAACGTCCCTTTCCGTGCTGGGTGTCTTTCCTCCTGTTATCCTCCTTCTCTCGCATGGGGATAGCGTCATACGCCTTCTTTGGGAAACAGAAGTTCTTGGTAAAACTGTACATGGTTTCATCCTGTTCAGCAATTTTTCTTTCCCTGTGCTTCCTTTTCTTAGCTTTCGTCTGTTTTTGTGGTCTCTTTCCTCCTTTACTTCCTCTTCTTCCTCCCTGTGCATGCCTGCAGGCTGGCCCACAGGTTTGACGCATAGAAGATGACTGAGTGACCTATAATTCCCAGCCACAGGTCAACAAGTAGGGCTCATACGTACCCCTGGCAAAGGCCAATCCTAGGGAGGGTTGATTGCCCATGCCAATTAGTCCCTCTGTCTGGGAGGTGTGACCTGAAGTATGGACAATCACGTGATGTAGGTGTGCCCTCCCCTGACGGGGAGCCCTCCAGCAAGGAGAAAGCCATCGGAGACGCTGGAAATATGGGGTATTTCTCCACAGTGTGTTCCTTATCTCAAAAACGTAAATGGCTAGAGATAAAAGAATCGACGCCCATTACAGCTGCACCATGATGCCTCATGATGCTTCATGGTGTCACACACGGAAGATGTTCAGTTTCACGACAGTTAATCCATTTGTTATTCAGAAGGGTGAAGTTGCCCTTGCCAGTCTTTTGAAGTGTGTGTGTGTGTGTGTGTGTGTGTGTGTGTGTGTGTGTGTGTGTGTGTGTGTGTGTGTGAAATATCTTATGGGACTTCACTGCTAAGGTCACCAGCCCCTAAGCTTACACACTACTTAACCTAAATTGTCCTAAGGTGAAAAACACACACACACACACACACACACACACACACACACACACACACACACACACACACGCGCGCGCCCGCGCCCGAGGGAGGACTCGAACCTCCGCTGGGACCAGCGGCACAGTCCATGACTGCCGCGCCCAGACCGCTCGGCTAATCCCGCGCGGCTGTTGAACTCGTGCTCTCGGTTGTTCAATGGGCACTCAGCATTGTAACGGCATTGTAACTACACCCACTATTCCTCAAATTGGGACTAAACGCCTGATGGGTTGCGTCCCCATCTGCACCTACGATCATGATGGACTTTCCATGGCACCCGAAATCCAGCACGGTAGCCAGCCCATAGTGGTGGGGTCGTCATGTACCCTCTAGGTTGTAGCCCCTGACAAGACAGGGATCGTACTGCCGATACCTGAGCTGCACCCTCCCCACGTCGGCCAAGGCGTAGATGCTCGTCTCCTTGGCGCATCGGGACTCCCGGTAATGGTCATCCTGCCAGGTGGCCCTTGCTGAGGCTGGGTGGCGCCCGTGGGGAGAGGCCTCCTATGTGCTGCTTTCGGTGTTTGCGCTTTGGGCACATGTCGTCACGGTATGAGGCTGAGCCCCTTTGTGGTGATTGTGGACGTCCTCTTCGTGAGGAACATACATGCACCCCACCACCTCGGTGCATTAATTGTCCTGGCATCCACTCGCCTATATCCTCAGACTGCCCCGCCTATCAGAAGAAGAAGATTCACGAATTAAAAACTTTGGATTGTCTCTTTTATTCTGAGGCCAGGAAGAAGTATGACCACCTCCATCCCGTGACATTGACAACTTCGTTTGCCTCAGTCGTGTCCACTGCTTCCACAGTATCCTCACCCCTGTCCTGTCCCCCCTCCACCTCCTCACCACATCTGGGGTCTATGCCTCCACCTCCCAAATCCCTCCCTTCCAAATCCTCCTCCCTCGCGGCCCCTGCCCCAGGGCCCCTGCCCCAGGGGCCACCCATCCTCCTCCTCCTCCTCCCCCTCATCCCCCTCCCCCTCTGTCGCCTGGGAAGCGATCCTCTTCTCAGGCGTCCATCGGGGAAACGTTCTGGACACCGGCTTCTGATGTCCGGCGTTCCAAAACGGACCCCGCGCGTGAGGACCTTCTTCGGGTCCAGCCCACCATCAATGTGCCTCATCGGACGTCCAAGAAGGCCTCCAAGAAGAAGTCTTTATCCCCCCTCTCCACCCCGGTGCATTTCATCTGACACTCCATCCATGAGTCGCTGCTCCCAGCCGTCCTGTTTCGCCGGGACGCTCTGCTGCCAGGCGCTCAGCTGGCCTCTCATCGGCGAATGATGCTGTCCCACCTATGCAACCCGGGAAAGAGGCCGCAGCTGGCGACGACTCGATGGAACAGGATCCGCCTCCCGCCGGTTGTAGCGTTGTTCCCTCGAAACCAGGTTCTCCGCGGCCGTCGAGGTGACCAGCACTTCAGCCGTTTCGTTGCCCCTTTTTTGTGACCAGCGATAGCTTTGTTACATCGGAACATAAGAGGTATTCGATATAATCAGGAGGAATTACAACTGCTCCTCCACCTGCACTGTCCGCTCGTCCTTGGTCTCCAGGTAACAAAATTGCGCCCAACTGACCGTATTGCTTTTACCCACTATATCTCGGAGCGGTCAGACCTCACCCCTGTGGACGGTATTCCAGCTCATGGTGGGTCATGTTGCTCGTTCGGGACGATGTCTATTACCATCCCATCCAATTGACCACCCCACTCCAAGCAATAGCTGTCCGTATTACTCTTTCTGCCTTTATTTTTTCTGTTTGTATCGTCTACACTCCATCATCCGCAGTTAGTCGGGCTGACATGATGTATCTAATTGTTCAGCTTCCTCCGCCGTTTTTATTGTTTGGCGACTTCAATGCCCATCATCCCCTTTGGGGCTCTCCTGCATCCTGTGAAAGAGGCTCCCTCTTGGCGGATGTCTTCAACCATCTCAATCTTGTCTGCCTCAATACTGGCACCCCGACTTTCCTCTCGGACTCTACTCATACCTACTCCCACTTGGACCTCTCGATCTGTTCTACCACTTTTGCCCGTTGGTTCGCGTGGTATGTCCTTTCCGACACCTATTCGAGCGACCACTTCCCCTGTGTCGTTCGTCTCCTGCACCACACTCCATCCCCACGTCCTTCGCGCTGGAACATACCGAAAGCTGACTGGGGACTTCCTCCCTGGCGACCTCCTCCCTGGCGACCTTTCCGGACCACGTTTTTCTCAGTTGTGACAGTCAATTCGAATACCTCACGGCTGTTATCATCAATGCTGCCGAACGTTCCATTCCTCATACTACCTCTTCTTCACGTCACGTTTCCGTCCCCTGGTGGAATGAGGCTTGTAGAGACACTATCCGTGCTCGACGACGTGCTTTACGCACCTTTCGCCGCCATCCTACGTTGGCGAATTGTATTGGATACAAACAACTCATAGCGCAATGCCGTAGAGTCATCAAAGACAGCAAAAAAGCTTGTTGGGCCTCTTTCACCAGCTCCTTTAACAGTTTTACTCCCTCTTCTGTCGTCTGGGGTGGCCAGCGCCGGCTGTCGTGCAATAAGGCCCACTCCTCGGTACCTGGCCTGACTTCAGGTCATGAGGTCCTTGTTGATCCTGTGGATGTCTCCAACGCCTGCGGCCGGTTTTTCGCGGAGGTTTCAAGCTCCGCCCATTACCACCCTGCCTTCCTTCCCAGGAAAGAGGCAGAAGAGGCTCGGCGACCTTCCTTCCACTCGCTGAATCTGGAAAATTATTATGCCCCCTTTACTATGCGGGAACTCGAACGTGCACTTGCGCTGTCCCGGTCCCCTGCTCCGGGGCCAGATGCCATTCACGTTGAGATGCTGGCACACCTTTCTCCGGCAGGCAAAAGCTTCCTTCTTCGTAACTACAATTGCGTCTGGACCGAAGGTAAAGTCCCCATGCGTTGGCGTGACGCCGTCGTTGTTCCTATACCCAAACCCGGGAAGAATAGACACCTTCCTTCTAGTTACCGCCCCATTTCTCTTACAAGCTGTGTCTGTAAGGTGATGGAGCGCATGGTTAACGCTCGGTTAGTTTGGATTCTTGAATCTCGTTGGCTACTTACCAATGTACAATGCGGCTTTCGCCGCCGCCGCTCCGCTGCTGACCACCTTGTGATCTGGTCGACATTCATCATGGACAACTTTTTGCGAAAGCGCCAAACGGTAGCCGTGTTCTTCCATTTGGAGAAGCCTTACGATACCTGTTGGAGAGGAGGTATCCTCTGCACTATGCACAGGTGGGGTATACGCAGTCGCCTGCCCCTTTTTATTGACTCCTTTTTAACAGCTCGAAAGTTTAGGGTACGTGTGGGTTCCGTTTTGTCCGACGTCTTCCTCCAGGAGAACGGAGTGCCTCAGGGCCCCGTCTTGAGCGTAGCCCTTTTTGCCATAGCGATCAATCCAATTATGGATTGCATTGCACCTAATGTCTCAGGCTCTCTCTTTGTCGATGACTTCGCGATCTACTGCGGTGCCCAGACAACATGCCTCCTGGAGCGCAGCCTTCAGCATATTCTAGACAGCCTGTACTCATGGAGTGTGGCAAATGGCTTCCGGTTCTCAGAAGAGAATACGGTTTGCATCAACTTTTGGCGATATAAAGCGTTCATTCCGCCATCCTTACATCTCGGTCCCGTTGTTCTCCCATTCATGGAAACAACTAAGTTTCTAGGGCTCTCACTGGACAGGAAACTTTGTTGGTCTCTGCACATGTCTTATTCGGCTGCCCATTGTACATGTTCCCTTAATGTCCTCAGAGTTCTTAGTGTTTCATCTTGGGTAGCGGATAGCACTGTCCTGCTTTGCTTGTATCGATCCATAGTCCGATCAAAGCTGCTCTGCCATCCCTCTTACGCCATCTCAACTCCATCCACCATTGGGGGTTACGTCTTGCAACCGGAGCATTCTACACTAGTCCCGTCGAGAGTCTTCATGCTAAAGCTGCCGGATTACCATTGACCTACCGGCGCGACGTACTGCTTTGTCGGTATGCCTGCCGGCTGTTGTCAACGCCGGACCACTCCTCTTATCAGTCCTCCTTCGCCGATTCTCTCGACTGTCAGTATGGGTTGTATGTGTCTGCCCTGCTGGCCTCTGGAATCCGCTTTCGTCGCCTGCTTCGACAATGGGATTTTGCCCTCCCTACCACCCTCAGAGAGGGTGAGAGCCCAACACCACCTTGGCTCCAGGGTCCGGTTCATATTTATCTCGACCTCAGCTCGCTCCCGAAGGAGGGTACTCCGGCTGCAGTGTATTGCTCACGGTTTGTCGAACTTCGTGCGCGACTTGCCAGTCACACGTTTATTTACACTGATGGCGCCAAAACTGACGATGGTGTCTGCTGTGCCTTTGTCTTCGGGCCCATCACCTTTAAATACCGGCTCCTCAACCAGTGTTCCATCTTTACGGCCGAGCAGTTTGCTCTCCATCAGGCCGTTCAGTATTCCCGCCGCCACCGCCATTAATCGTATGTACTCTTCTCTGATTCACTCAGTGTTCTTCAGAGCCTTGGAGCTCCATATCCGGTTCATACCTTGGTGCAACGGATCCAGCAGTCCGTCCATTCCTTCGCTGAGGGTGGCTCTCCTGTCAGCTTTGTGAGTTCCCGGCCATGTAGGAGTGCCTGGGAATGAGGCTGCTGATGCTGCAGCCAAGGCTGCAGTCCTCCTGCCTCGGCCAGTCTCCCATTGTGTTCCGTCATCTGACGTTCATGGGGTTGTTTGTAAGAGGCTTGTGTCGTTGTGGTGGGATGCTTGGTCATCCCTCCAAGGAAACAAGCTCCGGGCAGTAAAACCGCTCCCAACTGCTTGGACAACCTCCTCCCGACCATCTCAGCGAGAAGAGGTCTTTCTGACCAGGTTGCGGATTGGTAATTGCCGGTTTAGCCACCGCTACCTGCTCTCCGGTGACACAGCCCCGCAGTGCCCTTGTGGTCATGCATTAACAGTGCGCCATGTTCTATTGTCGTGTCCCCGTTTTAGTCAATTTCGTGTTCTCCTGTCCCTGCCATCTACTTTACCAGATGTTTTAGCTGATGAAGCTCGAGCAGCTGCTCGTATTCTGCGTTTTATAACCTTGACTGGCTTGTCCAAAGACATCTAACCTTTTTACTTATTTTATCTGCAGCTTTGTCAGGTCCTTCTAGTGTCCCCCCCCCCCCCCCCCCCCCCCAAATCCCCTTGAGTTTTACTAGATTCCATGTGCTCTAACAACAGTGACTGGGCGCTAATGACCTCAGTAGTTGACCGCCCTTAAACCCCACCAATAAAAAAAAAAAAAATGCGGGTGGAGGCTCACTGAACTTTGAATTAGTCTCGTGGTGTGGTATATACTAGATCACTCGACGGATTGACTGACGAGGAGATTCAGTCTTTCCTCGCTGAGCAGGGCGTGACGGCTGTCCATAGGGTCATGAAAAAGGTCAACAATGTCCTTGTACCGACACGGACACTTCTTTACCTTTGATAGTGTTTAGCTGCCATCGCGCATCAAAGCGGGCTACGAGGTTATTTCTGTTCACCCCTATGTCCCGACCCCTACGCGCTGCTACCAGTGTCAGCGTTTTAGTCACACTCGCCAGTCTTGTTCCAATGCGGCTAAATGTGTTACTTGTGGCAGGGATGCCCATGAGGGTGACTGTCCACCTCCGTCTCCTCGTTGTGTGAACTGTCAGGGTGACCATGCAGCGTCCTCCCGTGACTGTCCCATATACAAGGAAGAACGCTGTATCCAAGAAATTCGGGTCAGAGAGAAAGTGTCCACCTCGGCTGCTCGCAAGCTATTTGCTAGTTGGAAGCCCACACTGCTCCCAGCGGGGAAATACGTTATTGTGCTCGCCTCTCCTCGGACTACCAGGGAGGTGGCAACCCAGACATGCGATCTGACCTTCAGCACCACGGTCGTCCGTTCGGCCAGTGCTAAGATCACGTGGTCGACGTCTCTTCTTCCTCCTGTCACCCCACAGACACAAGCCCCTTCATCAGCTTCTGCCAAGACAAAGACCCAGAAGTCAGATGCATAGGCCTTCAAGAAGGAACCGTCCCGTGCAGACTTCCTACGTACCTCGAACTCCCAGCCATCGACCAGTACTTCCACCAAACGACCTTCCAAGAAGGCTCATAGGAAGCACAGTTCTCCTTCTCCGCCACGGCGCATTTCTTCTCCTGCGCCACCCAGCGGTTGCCGCCCCGGCCGTCATCCGTTTCGCCTGGCCGCACCGCTGGTAGCCGAACATCTTGCCGTTCACCGGTGGAGGAAGCTCCCCCTCCCGGCCATCTTACCAAGATGGCCGATGAACCTATAGAACCACTGGACGATGTCTGTCCGCCTACTGATAGCGGCGGCAGTGCTCGCTCGAAGCCGGGCCCTTAGTGGCCTTCGAGGTGACCCCTTCTTTCATCTTCCTTTTCTTCTTATGATGGCACTTATTCACTGGAATATTCGCAGCATTCGCTCCAACGGAGAGGACATGCAGTTGCTGCTCCGCTTGCAGCGTACGCTCGTCGTAGCCCTCCAGGAAACGAAGCTACGCCCATGTGATCAAATTGCCTTGGCACACTACACCTCTGTGCGTTTTGACCTACCCCCTGCGGTGGGTATTCCGGCTCATGGAGGGGTTATATTGCTGGTCCGGGATGATATTTACTACGATCCCATCACATTGCACACCGGCCTGCAGGCAGTTGCCATCCGAATTACTCTCCCCACTTTTAAATTTTCCATTTGTACCGTTTACACTCCATCGTCGTCTGCCGTTACCAGAGCAGACATGATGCATATTATTGATAAGCTACCTGCACCATTTTTGTTAACTGGAGACTTCAATGCACACCATCTTCTTTGGGGCTCTCCAGCATCCTGCCCAAGCGGCTCCCTGTTAGCAGACCTTTTCAACCAGCTCAATCTTGTCTGCCTCAATACTGGCGCCCCTACTTTTCTTTCGGACACATCTCACACCTATTCCCATTTAGACCTCTCTATATGTACTGCCCAACTTGCACGCCGGTTTGAGTGGTATGCACTTTCTGATACATATTCGAGTGACCACTTCCCGTGTGTTATCCATCTCCTGCAGCATACCCCGTCTCCGTGCTCCTCTAGTTGGGACCTCCAAAGCAGACTGGAGGCTCTTCTCTTCCAGGGCGACCTTTCAGGATCAAACCTTCACAAGCTGCGATTGTCAGGTCGCACGCCTCACGGAAGTCATTCTCACTGCTGCCGAATATTCCATCTCTCACACTACTTCTTCTCCACGTCGCGTACTGGTCCCCTGGTGGACCGTAGCATGTAGAGACGCTTTACGTGCTCGTCGACGTGCTTTACGCACCTTTAAACGCCACCCTACAGTGGCGAATTGTATCAATTATAAACGATTACGTGCACAGTGTCGTCGTATTATTAAAGAAAGCAAGAAAGCCAGCTGGGCTGCTTTCACAAGCACCTTCAACAGTTTTACTCCTTCTTCTGTTGTCTGGGGTAGCTTGCGCCAGCTATCTGGCACTAAGGTCCACTCCCCAGTTTCTGGCTTGACGGTCGCGAATGCTGGCCTTGTGGCCCCTGAGGATGTCTCCAATGCCTTCGGCCGCTCTTTCGCAGAGGTTTCGAGCTCAGCTCATTACCACTCTGCCTTCCTCCCCAGAAAACAGGCAGAGGAGGCTAGGCCACCTAACTTCCGCTCCTCGAATCGTGAAAGTTATAATGCCCCATTTACCATGCGGGAACTCGAAAACGCACTTGCCCGGTCACGGTCCTCCGCTCCAGGGCCTGATTCTATTCATATTCAGATGCTGAAGAACCTTTCTCTTGCGGGTAAAGGTTTCCTTGTTCATACTTACAATCGCATCTGGATTGAGGGACATGTTCCCGCATGCTGGCGCGAGTCTATTGTTGTACCGATTCCTAAGCCGGGGAAGGACAAGCACTTGCCTTCCAGTTATCGACCCATCTCACTTACTAGCTGTGTCTGTAAAGTGATGGAGCGAATGGATAACTCTCGTTTGGTTTGGCTGCTCGAATCTCGACGCCTACTTACCAATGTACAATGTGGATTTCATAGGCGCAGCTCTGCTGTTGACCATCTGCTTACCTTGTCGACCTTCATTATGAAAACTTCTTGCGGAAGCGCCCGACGGCGGCTGTGTTCTTTGATTTGGAGAAGGCTTACGACACCTGTTGGAGGGCGGATATTCTCCGCACCATGCATACATGGGGCCTTCGCGGTCGCCTCCCTCTTTTTATTCGTTCCTTTTTAATGGATCGACAGTTCAGGGTACGTGTGGGTTCTGTCCTGTCAGACACCTTTCGCCAGGAGAATAGGGTGCCACAGGGCTCAGTTTTAGCGTCGCTCTCTTCGCCATAGCGATCAATTCAATAATGGATTGCCTCCCAGCTGATGTATCAGGCTCCCTTTTCGTGGACGATTTTACCATCTATTGCAGCGCGCAGCGTACATGTTTCCTGGAGTGCTGTCTTTAGCGTTCTCTTGACCGTCTTTACTCCTGGAGTACCACCAATGGCTTCCGTTTTTCTGCCGAGAAGACTGTTTGTATTAACTTCTGGCGCAACAGAGTTTCTCCCACCATCATTACGACTCGGTCCCGTTGCTCTCCCATTAGTGGAGACAACAAAATTTTTAGGTCTTACATTTGACAGGAAACTTAGCTGGTCTCCACATGTCATATTTGGCTGCCCGTTGTACCCGTTCTCTAAATGTCCTCCGTGTTCTCAGTAGTATATCGTGGGGAGCGGATCGAACCGTCCTACTTCGCCTATATCGGTCGATCGTCCGCTCCAAGCTGGATTATGGGAGCTTCGTATACTCCTCTGCACGGCCATCCATCTTACGCCGCCTCAACTCCATACGACATTGGGGTTTACGTCTTGTGATCGGAGCGTTTTATACTAGTCCCGTCGAGAGTCTTCATGCCGAAGCTGGTGAATTGCCACTCACCTACCGGCGCGATATACTGCTTTGTCGGTATGCCTGTCGGTTACTGTCAATGCCTGACCACCCGTCTTATCATTCCTTTTTTGACGACTCTCTCTACCGTCAATATGGGTTGTATGTCTCTGCCCTGCTACCCCCTGGAGTTCGCTTTCGTCGCCTCCTTCAACACCTTAATTTTTCACTCCCTGCAGCCTTTCGAGTGGGCGAGAGCCACACGCCACCTTGGCTCCAGGCAGCAGCTCGCTCCCAAAGGAATTTACCCCCAGTTCGGTATACCACTCCCGCTTTGTCGAACTTCGTTCGAAGTTCATACAGATGGCTCTAAGACCAATGACGGGGTCGGGTGTTCTTTTATTGTCGGGGCACGAAGTTTCAAATATCGGCTCCATGGCCATGGTTCGGTCTTCACAGCTGAGCTCTTTGCCCTCTACTAGGCTGTTCTTTACATCTGCCGCCACCGACATTCTGCTTATGTCATCTGCTCCGATTCCCTGAGCGCCATCCAGAGCCTCAGTGATCCGTATCTGGTTCACCCTTTCGTGCACCGGATCCAATGCTCTCTTCAGCAGCTGGTGGACGACGGTTCTCTGGTTACCTTTATGTGGGTTCCTGGCCATGTCGGTATCCCTGGGAACAAAGCTGCAGATGCCGCGGCCAAGGCTGTGCTCCTCCAGCCTCAGACAGCTTCTTCTTGTCCCTTCATCGGATTGTAGCAAGGTCATTTCTCAGCTCATTTTATCGCTGTGGCATGACGATTGGGCTGCACTTACGGACAACAAGCTTCGGGCCTTGAAACCTCTTCCCGTGGCTTGGACGACCTCTTCACGCCCTTTTCGGCGGGAAGAGGCCGTTTTGGCCCGGTTACCAATTGGACACTGCCGGTTCAGCCATCGCCATCTGCTGACGGCAGCGCCGGCGCCGTTCTGCCCATGTGGGCAATTGCTGATGGTCCGCCACATTTTAACGTCCTGTCCGGATTTTAACACACTGCGTCTTGATCTTGGCCTGCCATGTACTCTACATACCATTTCAGCTGATGACCCAAGAGCAGCTGCTCGCGTTCTTCGTTTTATCAACTTGACAAACCTCTCTAAGGACATTTGATTATGCTGTTTTTTTAATCCTATGGGTTGTATGTCTCTGCCCTGCTACCCCCTGGAGTTCGCTTTCGTCGCCTCCTTCAACACCTTAATTTTTCACTCCCTGCAGCCTTTCGAGTGGGCGAGAGCCACACGCCACCTTGGCTCCAGGCAGCAGCTCGCTCCCAAAGGAATTTACCCCCAGTTCGGTATACCACTCCCGCTTTGTCGAACTTCGTTCGAAGTTCATACAGATGGCTCTAAGACCAATGACGGGGTCGGGTGTTCTTTTATTGTCGGGGCACGAAGTTTCAAATATCGGCTCCATGGCCATGGTTCGGTCTTCACAGCTGAGCTCTTTGCCCTCTACTAGGCTGTTCTTTACATCTGCCGCCACCGACATTCTGCTTATGTCATCTGCTCCGATTCCCTGAGCGCCATCCAGAGCCTCAGTGATCCGTATCTGGTTCACCCTTTCGTGCACCGGATCCAATGCTCTCTTCAGCAGCTGGTGGACGACGGTTCTCTGGTTACCTTTATGTGGGTTCCTGGCCATGTCGGTATCCCTGGGAACAAAGCTGCAGATGCCGCGGCCAAGGCTGTGCTCCTCCAGCCTCAGACAGCTTCTTCTTGTCCCTTCATCGGATTGTAGCAAGGTCATTTCTCAGCTCATTTTATCGCTGTGGCATGACGATTGGGCTGCACTTACGGACAACAAGCTTCGGGCCTTGAAACCTCTTCCCGTGGCTTGGACGACCTCTTCACGCCCTTTTCGGCGGGAAGAGGCCGTTTTGGCCCGGTTACCAATTGGACACTGCCGGTTCAGCCATCGCCATCTGCTGACGGCAGCGCCGGCGCCGTTCTGCCCATGTGGGCAATTGCTGATGGTCCGCCACATTTTAACGTCCTGTCCGGATTTTAACACACTGCGTCTTGATCTTGGCCTGCCATGTACTCTACATACCATTTCAGCTGATGACCCAAGAGCAGCTGCTCGCGTTCTTCGTTTTATCAACTTGACAAACCTCTCTAAGGACATTTGATTATGCTGTTTTTTTAATCCTATGCCTGTCAGTCTGTCTTTTATCGTGTTTTCTCTTTTAGTTGCTGTTTTAAACTTGTGCCCCGTGGTGTATTCATAACGTAGTTTGGGCCCTAATGACCATTGAAGTTGTGCGCCCTAAAACTACAAAAAAAAGGTACGTATGTTAATGGTCGGCTGCCGTGGTGGCACGAGTTCGTGAATCTCGTCACTAAAGCCCAATGTTGGTTCCGTAGGCATCGCTCTGCAGCTGATCGTCTAACCTTATCAACTCATATTATGAACAGGAAGTGCCAAGTTTTGGCCATATTTTTTTGATTTGGAGAAGGGATGTATTACCTGCCAGAGGACGGATATCCTCTGTATAATGTACGAGTGGGGCTTCTAGGGTCTCCTGCCCCTTTTTTAAATCGTGAATTTTTAAGACTGTGTTTGTACGATACGTGTGGGCTCGGCTCTGTAGGACACTCTTATTCAAGAGAACACGGGTGCCTCAGTGTTCTGTGGTCAGCGTTGTCTTATTTGCCATAACCTTTAATCCTATTGCCGATTGTCTCTCGCCAGATTTCTCAGGTTCATTTCGTTAAAAAATAAGTCTCCACCGCGTTTTCAGACCTTTTATTTGTTGGCAACAGGTTTCGACCCTTGCCTCGGACCATCTTCAGGCAAACACCCCTTTAATACAGCAATATTATTTACAAAAGGTGGATGAAAATGTCTAAAATGTAAACTACAATATACGATGTTATATCCATTATGGCTGCTGGTGGTGGTAGACAGAGCGAGATCCGTAGAACTACGGTTGTCACTGCTGAATAAGGTAGCTTTCCAAGAGATTATATACTGTCACCTCTGTCCATCGCCTACAGAATTACATCACTGATTACATCACTGATTACCAACCAAGCGTGAGATATAAGACATTTATTTCTTTAGTCGAATTTATAAATCAAAACACACAGCAATAAATACAAAAATTACATACATTAAATTTTACCTGTCTATCGTAATGGATATAAATACGGGAACAAAATGACAGGCATGCTGCAATCGTTATTGTGTGCAGAATGTTCACTCCCCCCCTGCGGGTCCAGGGTAAGAATAGGCCCGAGGTATTCCTGCCTGTCGGAAGAGGCGACTAAAAGGAGTTTCAACCGTTTCGGCCTTCCATGTGATGGTCCCCCTTATGGTTTGACCTCCATTTTTCAAAATTCTATAGAAGTACGAGCCTTTTGGGGTAGGACACCTTACGTGGTGTACCAATGGTCTGCACTAAGACCTTGGCACTCAGCATTGTAACGGCGTTGTAACCATATCCACTATTCCTCAAATTGGGCCTAAACGCCTGATGGGTTGTACTAGTTACGCCCATAGTGCGTCCCCATCTGCACCTATGATCATGATGGGCTTACCATGGCACCCAAAATCCAGCACGGTAGCAGCCCGTTGTGGTGGGGTCGTCATGCACCCGTTGGGTTGTAGCCCCCTGACAAGACAGTCAGCCAAGGCGTAGATGCCCCGTCTCCTTGGGGCATCAGGACTCCCAGCAACAGTCATCCTGCCAGGTGGCCCTTGCTGAGGCTGGGTGGCGCCCATGGGGAGAGCCCCTGGTCGGAGTGGATGGTATCGGGGCGGACGTTTCGCAGATGAAACGTCAACATGTATCAGGTCACTCTGCGGCAGAGTCTTTTAAAAAGAAAGGTACTCTCTCTGGTTCTGGTTCTCCCGCCCTTTCCCCCTTGGCCACTCCCTGGGAGGAAGGACAGGCCCGCCGGCTTGGGGCGAAGTACTTCCCCCGCTATTTGGTCTGTTCTCAGACCAATGGGGGGACGTTCACCACCTCAAAGCTCATGTTCTTTGTTCAGCACATAGTGGACATCTTCGGGGAAATCGAGGCTCTCAGCAAAATGCGTTCGGGGTCCGTTCCTATAAAGACCGCCTCCGCCACACAGTCGGCGGCGCTCCAGGCGTGCGACCGACTAGGGGACATCCCAGTGTCCATTGTTCCACATCTGGCACTGAATAGGACGCAGGGGGTTACTTTTCATCGGGACCTCCTGCTGCAATCTGAGGAGCAGCTCAGGGCTTACCTGGAGCGCCGAGGCGTGCATTTCGTCCGGCGGGTCCAGTGTGGCCTCAAAGACCGTCGCATCGACACCGGGGCCTTTATCCTCGCCTTCGAGGGGGACGTTCTCCCGGAGAAGGTAAAGGTGATGTGCTGCCGGTGTGACGTGCGACCTTACGTTCCGCCTCCTGTGCGCTGTTTTCGGTGTTCGCACTTTGGGCACATGTCGTCATGGTGTGAGTCTGAGCCCCTTTGTGGCAATTGTGGACGTCCTCTTCGTGAGGAACATACATGCACCCCACCACCTCGGTGCGTTAGTTGTCCTGGCATCCACTCGCCTAGATCCTTAGACTGCCCCGCGTATCAGAAGAAGAAGATTCAAGAACTCAAAACTTTGGATCGTCTCTCTTATTCTGAGGCCAGGAAGAAGTATGACCACCTCCATCCCGTGATGTTGACCACTTCGTTTGCCTCAGTCGTGTCCACTCCTTCCCCAGTATCCTCACCCCTATCCTGCCCCCCCTCCACCACCTCCCCCCATCCGGGGTCGATGCCTCCACCCCCCAAATCCCTCCCTTCCAAATCCTCCGCCCCGCTCCCTCTGCCACAAGGGGCCACCCTTCCTCCTCCTCCCCCCCCCCCCCGCCGCCGTCTGAGAAGCGATCCTCTTCTCAGGCCCCCCCAGGGGGTCCACAACTCTTTCGTGGATACGTGCGTGGCGAGCACGGGGCCCCGAGCCATTGCAGCCTTCTTTCTCTCCCGGGCTGCATTTCCTTTCCCTTCCCCTCCCTTCCCCTCCTTTCCCCTCCATACCCCTTTCCCCTCGCCCTCTCCTCTCCCTCTATTGGTGTCCTTGCTTATGTTGGCCCCCGCTATCCTCCTGGTTCTGTTGGTTTTACACTCTGGCTTTGTTGCGTAATCATCTCCTCCTTTTGGCATTCCTTGGTCCCCCTCTGGGGTTTGACCTCCATTCCAAAATTTCTCTTCCGTAGTGTGAGCCATTTGGGGAAGAGCACCTTACCTAGTGTCTCCGACGTGTGCCCTCCTAGTATATTCCACCTTTTCTTCTACGTCGTTGTCTGATGCTAGGGTGCATAGCCAGCACGGTAGCCAGCCCGTGTGGTGGGGTCGCTATGTACCCTTTTGGTTGAGCCCCCTGAACACACAGGGATCACACTTCTGATACCTGAGCTGTGACCTCCTCATGCATGCCTTGGAGTGGTTGCTCGTCATCCTGGAGCATCGGAACTCCCGGCAATGGCCGCCGTGCCAGACGGCCCTTGCTGTGGCTGGGTGGCGCCCGTGAGGAGAGCCCCTGATCGGAGTGGGTGGTATCAGGGCGGATGCTATGCAGATGAAACGCATAAGGGTCCAAACCTCTGGCCGCTCTTCTGCGGCCGTCTCTCTGCGTGGTACTGATTCCTCAAGTGCTGCTTCTCTTGCCCCTTCGGCCTTCCCTTCCGTGGCTACCCCCTGGGAGGAGGGTCAGGCCCGTCGTCTAGGGGCAAAACCTTTCCCCCGTTATCTAGTTTGCACCAGGACTGATGGAGATACTTTCACCAGTGTCAAACCTTTATTCTTTGTGGAACACATTGAAGACAAGTTCGGCGAAGTGGACTCCCTGAGCAAGATGCGGTCGGGTTCATTACTGATAAAAACTGCTTCGGCTGCCCAATCTGCGGCCCTTCGTGCCTGTACCCATCTTGGCACAATTCCCGTGTCCATTACCCCTCACCAGTCTCTAAATATGGTACAAGGTGTGATTTTTCACAGAGACCTCGTCCTTCAAACTGATGAGGAACTTCGGGACAATCTCGGACGGCGGGGTGTTCACTTTGTTCGGCGTGTTCAGAAGGGTCCTAAAGATAATCGTATTGATACTGGTGCCTTTATCCTGGCCTTTGAAGGGGATACCCTTGCTGAGAAAGTTAAGATTATGGTCTATCGCTGTGATGTGAAGCCGTACATCCCACCTCCTATGCGGTGTTTTAAGTGCTTGCGTTTTGGCCACATGTCTTCTCGCTGTACCCAGGACCCTCTCTGTGGTGACTGTGGACGTCCACTCCATGAGGGGAGTCCCTGTGTTCCCCCTCCTGTATGTGTAAATTGTCATGGTAGTCATTCTCCACGTTCAGCAGATTGCCCAGTCTATAAGAAAGAAAAAAAGATACAGGAGTATAAGTCTCTTGATCGTTTAAGCTACACAGAGGCCCGTAAGAAATATGCACGACTGCACCCTGTGTCCATGACATCTAGTTACGCCTTGGTTACATCTTCATCCCTTCCTCCCCCTTCCTTACCCCCGTCCCGGACCCCTCTCCTTCCCCCCTCCCCTGCGGCTCCCACACCTTCTCCTCTGGGCGCCGCTCCCCCTCCCCAGCCGGAGAAGTGTCCCACTCCTTCGGCGTCTGCCGGTCAAGGGCGCCTCTCCCGGGATGCCCCTTCCCGGCACCTTCCAGGTCAAAGGTCTGCTGCAGCGCGGCGACCGCGAGAGCCGCGGTCTATCGGCCCCCAGGTCGCCCGGTCTCTTTCTGTTCCTGATCTTGCTGCAGCTGGCTCCATTATGCCACACAGCCCTCCTCGAACTCAGCCTGAAAAGAAGAAGAAACATAAGTCCCGGGACAAAGAGCCTCTGGTGTCACCGGAGGTCCCTTCCCCGGCTTCACAACCGGATTCTGACCTGTCGTTTATGGATGTCGCCCCCTCCTTGTCGGTGACGGGTGGGGACCCGGCGGTATGACTGGATTTAGCGTGTTCAGCCCTCATTTAAACCATCGTTCTGTGGTTCTCCAATGGAATTGTAATGGCTACTATCGTCACCTTCCGGAATTGAAATCCCTTCTTTCGTCCTACTCAGCAGCTTGTGTGGTTCTCCAGGAATCTCATTTTACTGATGCTCACTCACCGACCCTCCGTGGGTTCCGTGTTTTCTGTCGAAATCGGGTCGGACCCTTGCGGGCTTCTGGTGGCGTTTGTACGTTGGTCCGTACAGACATTGCTAGCACGTGGATTCCTCTCCAAACTACATTGGAAGCAGTTGCTGTTAGGGTCCACTTAGACTCTGCAGTCACAGTATGCAATCTTTATCTCCCTCCTGACAGGACTCTTACACCTGCTGCCTTAACCACCCTTCTTCAGCAACTTCCTCCTCCCTTCCTCCTCCTTGGGGGTTTTAATGCTCATCATCCTTTGTGGGGCAGTGCCTTTCCATCTAGACGAGGTCTTCTTATCGACCAATTTATTGCAGACCACGACCTGTGCCGCCTTAATGATGGCTCCCCTACTCATTTCAGTGCTGGTCATGGTACCTTTTCTGCCATTGATCTTTCTCTTTCTTCTCCCTCTCTCCTCCCTTCATTCCACTGGTCGCCACACGACGACCTTTGTGATAGTGACCATTTCCCGTTGATTATCACGCTCCCTTCCCGCTCCCCGATGGAGAGGTTACCTCGTTGGTCTTTCCACCGCGCCGATTGGCCTCTATATACTGCACAGGTCGAGTTTTCTCCCTCTTTGTCGGGTTGTATTGATGACGTCCTACGTGACGTGTCTGACGCGATTGTTCGCGCTGCTAACCTTGCTGTCCCGCGCTCATCTGGACAATTTCGTCGTCGGCAAGTCCCGTGGTGGAGTACGGCCATTGCCATTGCCATCCGTGATCGCCGTCGAGCTTTGCAACAGTTTAAGAGGCACCCATCTGTAGCCAGCCTTTCTACCTTTAAGCGCCTTCGCGCTAAAGCCCGTTATTTAATCAAACAGAGCAAGCGGATATGTTGGGAACGATTCGTTTCTTCCCTTGGTTCCACTGTCCCTCTGTCACGGGTATGGGCTACACTTCGCTCTCTCCAAGGTTGCCATCGGCAGTCCACCCTCCCAGGCCTTCACCTCCCAGATGCCATTTGTACGGACCCATTAGTTCTCGCAGAACGTCTTGCGACCCATTTTGCAGTGGCATCAGCGTCGGCCTCCTATCCAGCTGCTTTCCTTCATCAAAAACAGCAGGCTGAAGCTGTCACCTTATGTTTCACCACTTGTGAGTCAGAATCTTACAACGAACCTTTCACTGAATGGGAATTTCTTTCTGCTCTATCTTCTTCTCATGATACGGCTCCTGGCCCAGATTCCATTCATAACCAGCTGCTTCAACATCTCAGTGCTCCACAACGGCACCATCTTCTTCGGGTGTTTAACCGTATCTGGCTCCAGGGTGACTTCCCTTCTCAGTGGAGGGATAGCATTGTGGTTCCTGTCCTTAAGCCTGGTCAGAACCCCCTATCTGTTGACAGCTATCGGCCAATTAGTTTGACCAATGTTGGTTGTAAGTTACTTGAACGGCTGGTAGCCCGTCGGCTCACTTGGGTCCTCGAATCTCGGGATCTATTGTCCCCTTACCAGTGTGGCTTTCGAGAGGGACGATCTCCAATCGATCATTTGCTTCGCTTGGAATCCGCAGTTCGGCAGGCTTTTTCCCAGCGCCGCCATTTGGTTGCAGTGTTTTTTGACCTTCGCAAGGCCTATGACACGGCCTGGCGCCATCACACCTTACTAACCCTTCATCAGTGGGGTCTTCGGGGCCCACTCCCGATTTTTATCCGCCAGTTCCTGATCCATCGGTCATTCAGAGTTAGAGTTGGTACTGCTTTTAGTTCTCCACGGACCCAGGAGACGGGCATCCCACAGGGTTCTGTCTTGAGTGTCCTTCTTTTCCTCTTTGCTATCGATGGACTTGTGGGGTCTGTCGGTCCCTTGGTCGCCCCTGCCCTGTATGTGGATGATTTCTGCATTTGGGTTAGTTCCTCCTCGATGCCATCTGCAGAACGGCAGCTCCAGGTGGCTATACGGCGTGCCTCTGCATGGACCCTCTCCCACGGGTTTCAATTCTCTCCTTTAAAATCGCGGGTGGTCCACTTCTGTCGCCGTACTACGGTCCACCCTGATCCAGAGCTCTATCTCGCTGCACAAAGATTGCCTGTGGTTCCACAGTTTCGTTTCCTAGGTCTTCTTTTCGACAACAAGCTCACTTGGCTGCCCCATATCAGACTCCTGAAGGTAGGATGTTTCCGTAAACTCAATGTCCTTCGCTTCCTTGCCCACTCCTCCTGGGGTGCGGACCGTTCCCTCCTCCTCCGTCTTTATCGTGCTCTAGTTCTGTCACGTTTGGACTATGGTTGTCAAGTTTATGGTTCAGCTGCTCCTTCCACGCTGCACGTGCTGGATCCAGTCCACCATCGTGGTATCCGTTTGGCCACCGGTGCCTTCCCTACTAGCCCTGTTGATAGTCTCCTGGTTGAAGCTGGGATCCCCCCCCCTTTCTGTTCGGCGGTCCCAGCTTCTGGTGTCTTATGCCCTTACTATCCGTTCTTCTCCCGCTCATCCTTCCTATTCTATCTTATTCCCAGACCATGGACGTCGCCCGCCTGACTCCCGCCCTCGGGCGGGTTTACCGGTTGGGCTGCGCCTTGCGTCTCTTACCCGTGATTTTCGGCTTCCTTCTTTGTCCTGTCTTCCTCGCTCCCTCCCCTCCACCCCTCCTTGGTTAGTTCCTCGGCCTCGAATTCGGATGGATCTCCGCCGCGGTCCGAAAGATTCCATCCCCCCGGTGGTGTTCCGTTCCTTTTTCCGCCAAATTTTATGGGAGTTTCGGGATGCTGTTGTTTTTTACACTGATGGCTCTAAATCTGCTGATCATGTTGGGTATGCCTTCACGTCCTTTGTTGGAACGGAAAATCATCTACTGCCACCCTCATGTGGGGTGTTTACTGCGGAATTGATGGCAATTTCCCGGGCCCTTACCTTTATTAAACAGTCCCAACACAACCGCGTTTTGTTATGTACGGACTCGATGAGTGGCCTTCTTGCTATTGACCGGTGTTTTTCGCGCCATCCCTTGGTCTCTGCCATCCATGACCATCTCGCTGATCTTCACCGTGCTGCTTGTTCCATTGACTTCCTATGGGTCCCGGGCCATGTGGGTATCCCGGGTAATGAGCTCGCTGATCGTTTGGCTGGGGGAGCAGTTACTTACCCCCCGTTTTCTGTAACCCCTCCTGCAGCGGATTTACGGCTTCACATCAAATCCCACTTTGCACAGTCATGGGCCAATTCTTGGGAGGCTACTCCACTGTCTAATAAACTTCGTGCCATTAAGGTGAATACAGGCCCATGGCGTTCTTCCTTTAGCCTCTCCCGCAAGGACTCGACCACACTGTGTCGTCTCCGCATTGGCCATACCAGGCTGACCCATGGTTTCCTTTTGCGTGACGAGCCACCCCCACTATGTGGTTGTGGAGCCTTCCAGTCAGTGGCCCACATTTTGGTTGAATGCCCCCTTCTTTTGGCTCTGCGTGCTAAGTACAGACTCCCCCACACTTTACCTTTGATGTTGGCTGACGATTCCCGGATGGTCTCTCTGGTTCTAGGTTTCCTCCGGGAGAGTGGTTTTTATTCTCAGTTTTAAAGTTTTTAATCTCCCTCTGGTGTTGGGGCAGGGCGGTGAGTGTTTGGGTGTCTCCCACTGTAGGCAGTGTTCAGAGATTCCCGATTCACCTCCCTGACTGGAATCCTCTTTTCTTTCCCTTTTACTCTGTTTTTACCCCTTCTTTTTAAGGCTTGGTTAGTTTTTCTATTCCCATACGTACTTTCTGCATTATAGCAGTTGTACCTTTTAAGTCACAGGTGGTCTTGCCTATGCTGTTTCAGCATAGTGTTGGGTTCGTTCTCTTGCCAACTTCCCTCATTTGTTTTTACTAATGACAACGTGACTGCCCTTTTACGTTTCCCCTTTATCCGTTTTATTTTTCTGACTATACTGAGATGTTCCGTTAGCAGAATGGAGTCTATTTGAAACAAGGGACTGATGACCTTGCTGTTTGGTCCCTTTAATCTCAGACAACCAACCAACCAAAGGAGGGTACTCCGGTTGCAGTGTATTGCTCACGGTTTGTCGAACTTCGTGCTCGACTTGCCGGTCACACGTTTATTTACACCGATGGCTCCGAAACTGACGGTGGTGTCTGCTGTGCCTTTGTCGTCGGGGCCGCCACCTTTAAATACCGGCTCCTCGACCAATGTTCCAGCTTTACGGCCGAGCTTTTTGCTCTCCATCAGCCCATTCAGTATGCCAGCCGCCGCCGCCAATCATCGTATGTCCTCTGCTCTGATTCCCTCAGTGCTCTTAAGAGCCTTGGAGCTCCCTATCCGGTCCATCCCTTGGTGCAACGGATCCAGCAGTCACTCCATTCTTTCGCTCCTGTCAGCTTTCTGTGTGTTCCCAGACATGTAGGAGTGCCTGGGAATGAGGCTGCAGATGCTGCAGCCAAGGCTGCAGTCCTCCTGCCTCGGCCAGCCTCTCATTGTGTCCCGTCATGTGACGTTCGTGGGGTAGTTTGTAAGAGGCTTGTGTCTTTGTGGTGGGATGCTTGGTCATCCCTTCAAGGAAACAAACTCCGGGCAGTAAAACCGCTCCCAACTGCTTGGACAACCTCCTCCCGACCATCTCGGCGAGAAGAGGTCCTTCTGACCAGGTTGCGGATTGGTCATTGCCGGTTCAGCCACCGCTACCTGCTCTCCAGTGACACAGCCCCGCAGTGCCCTTGTGGTCAAGCATTAACAGTGCGCTATGTTCCATTGTCGTGTCCCCGTTTTAGTCAATTTCGTGTTCTCCTGTCCCTGCCATCTACTTTACCGGATATTTTAGCTGATGACGCTCGAGCAGCTGCTCGTGTTCTGCGTTTTATAACTTTGACTGGCTTGTCCAAAGACATCTAAGTTTTTACTTAGTTTATCTGCATCTTTTTCAGGACTTTGTGGTGTCCCCCCCTCCCCTTGAGTTTTACTAGATTCCATGTGCTCTAACAACTGTGATTGGGCGCTAATGACCTCAGTAGTTGAGCGCCCTTAAACCCCACCAAAAAAAAAGACTGTTCCCTGTGGGCAGGAGTATGTCCTCGCTGTAGCAGATAGAGCTGTGTTTGGTTTCTGTGACAGTGGTTTTGCCGGTATTGATAGTTGCACTGCAGCGAGTCCCACCACTGATACCAGAGAGGACGGAACACTGAGGAGGCAGCAAATGCCTGGTGGCTTGGAAATCAATCTTCGTGCTTCACTTTTCCTCGACGGTAGTAGCGAAGACGAACTGCAACAATATGGTCTCCTGTGCTCACATAAACTGCTTAAGCGATCATTTGTGTGGATTGTATGTTACTATCAAGGATCCTGGTTATAAGCTTCGGCGATATTGTCTTCAAAATCTCTCTATCATCTAGTATCAACGAAATATTCTTTTGACGAAACAGTACATTGGTCTTGCAAATATGCGTAAAATTACGTGAAAATGAAGTTATCTGAATATGTATGAATAAAATAAAATTGTCTCCAGTCACCGGTGTCAGAACCATGTGAATAAAAGACGCACGTTTATTATCTATAAAATACGTGTCAATCACGTCGGTAAAATAGTAAATGTTATACAAAATAGGTGGCCAAAATCTGTAGTATGCATCAAAATTACTAAAATGACTAACAGTAAAAAGACTGGCGTGGCCATCTATGGGTATAATTATGGAACGATAATATGTACAGTCATAATCTTCCTAGCTAGTGTTGTAGCCGATGTTAATTACCACTAAATCTATCTCTTGATTTCTTTGATAAAAGTATAACGAAAAGGCTGCCGCTATCCTAAAGTAAATCGTCTTACTGTAATATCAAGCTGTTCTTTCAACAACGATAGTAGTTTATTTTTAAAATGTGCAAAAATTCCCGTTTGCATAAATTTTCGTTTTCTCAAGGGTATTGAGGAGTAACCCCTTAGGTGCTTTACGGGGGATTCTCAGACTATTACTAATGGAGCATTCTGAATGTTTACTGTGCGACAAATGCAGGCCGATCAATGATTTGGGGCGACAGGTACCTACTGTATGTTCTTTAAACCGCAATACAAAATATCTTCCTGTCTGGCCAATGTACTGCTTTTCACAGCTTTGGCATAATAGTTTATATAACCCTGAATTTTGCCGAGATTTATTTATAAAACCAATGTAGTGCTTCATGATAAGAGTATTTTGTTAATACTAGGTGATACATAGAAGCGTTAAAGACAGTATCGTAAAAGTGTATAACCAGGATCCTTGACAGTAATACACAGGGCGAACGGCGGCCAAGCTGGTCCCTCCGATAGTCACGAGCAGCACAGGTGCTCCGGGCTTTCATTGCCCTGTCAGTAACCGTGGTCATACAACGTCTGGGCCCAACACTATAGAGTGAGGCGCCTCGTAGTCGAGCACACACCTTGTCCTGAGATTCTTGGCACTTGTGCGGGCTACAGATTACATCTTGCAGAGGTCGCAGGTGGGCAATCGCATGCAGATTAATCCCGGTTAGGAATTTGATGGTATCGCGACAGGCGCCGGCCCGGCGAGCAAAGGGGACGCGTCTGGAAATTTTAGGTGGCGGTTGGGACTGTAGATACGATCTTGAAGAGGAGCACTATCTTGTGCATTTTTCATGCTCCTGATTCCGCGATCGCCATCCTTGCGCTGATGCTTGGAGGAACCTGAACAGTACACTCGATCGGAATGCGGAGCTGAATAGCCCACTCTGCCGGGACGTGAAGCAGTAAAAGTCTCTCAGAAATGACGCGAATCAGGTCGGAACTCTTCGTTAGGACCGAGCTGTAGCAGTTCTCTGCAGTTGGGCAGGGGCTGAGGCGAGGAATAAGACCTCTGTGCGGACAACGGGCGCAGTGCAGATGCCGTTACAGTTGCTGAAGCCGTAGATTGTTCTTACACCTGTTATACAAGATCTGGCAGCAAAATGAAGCGATATAGAGATATAGGGGTAAGCGATTTCAGTTAAAGTACGGAGTATCTCGTTTCACATCATTCTCTAGCAGTCAGTGGCTTAAATACCGGGTGATGAAAAACTCGGTATAAATTTGAAAACTGAATAATTCACAGAATAATTAGCATAACAATGTAAGACAAAGATGATGTTATTTACAGGAAACGCTCAATATGTCCATCATCATTCCTCAACAACAGCTTTAGTCGAGGAATAATGTTGTGAACAGCACTGTAAAGTATGCCCGGAGTTATGGTGAGGCATTGGCGTCGGATGTTGTCTTTCAGATACACGATCACGATACACTTGCGACTTCAGGTAACCTCTAAGCCAATAATCGCACGGACTGAGGTCTGGGGACCTGCGAGGCCAAGCATGACGAAAGTGGCGGCTGAGCGCACGATCGTCACCAAACGACGCGCGCAATAGATCTTTCACGCGTCTAGCAATATGGGGTGTTTTTTCGGTTCTAATAAAACCCTATGTTATTCAAAGCATGTGTGTCAATTTTTACCTCTCTCTCTACATTGTTCCGTGGTTTATTAAGTTTTCAAATTTATGACTTTTTGATCACCTGGTATACTCTATGGCAAAAAAGATGCAAAACAGAGAAATTATCTGAATGATGTGGAAATTCGTGAACGTGATATATATGTAGAGACAAAAAATGGATTACAGTTTCATAAAAATCACATGATTTATTAAAGAGAGGAGCTTCGCAAATTGGTAAGTCAATAACGCACTGGTCCACTTGTCACTTATACAATCATTTTTATGCTGGCATTGCTTGAGTGTTGTTGGATGCCCTCCTGAGGGATATCGTGCCAAATTCTATCCAGCTGGCGCGTCAGATCGTCAAAAACCCGATCTAGTTTGAGGGCCGTGCCATAATGTTCGAAACGTTGTCGACAGGGAAGAGATAGGCGGCCTTGCTGGCCGAGATAGCGATTGGAAAGCACGGAGACTAACATTAGCTCTCTCTCTCTCTCTCTCTCTCTCTCTCTCTCTCTCTCTCTGTGCGTGTGCGTGTGCGTGTGCGTGTGCGTGTGCGTGTGCGTGTGCGTGTGCGTGTGCGTGTGCGTGTGCGTGTGCGTGTGCGTGTGCGTGTGCGTGTGCGTGCGCGTGTGTGCGTGCATTATTTTGCTGAAATGTAAGCCGAGGGCAATAAAACGGGGCGTAAAATATCGCCGACCTTCCGCTGTGCTGTAAGGCTGCCGCGGATGACAACCAAAGAGGTCCCCGTCTCCTGATACGTCTTTGGCTTGGAATCTCTCTCACTGGAGCAGAATTGCCTTCAGTAATGAGATTCTCTTACGTCTGAGACCCAATGACCAACGAATACGTGTCTGGAGTTTCCCCGACCAGCAGTGGGATACCAATCTGCTTTATTGAGTTCATCAGTTCGTGACGTTCTTCCTCTTGAATGAATCATCCAAATTTTCTGAAACTTTTTCGTCTCTACATGTAAATCACATAGATTTCCGACCCATTCTTCGTCGTGCGTCGTTCTTTTGTCTTAGAGTGCACGAGTCCGTTATTTGGGTTCCTGCATGTATTTTCCTAACCCCACATGAACGACGCAGTGATCATGTCTGTTGCAAATCCAGGTACTTAAGATACTCCAACGACTTTGAGCTATTTAGCGGACTATTTTTTCTCGTCCTCACGGGATTTGCCACTCAGTCTTTGGCAACTAGTTAATTATACCTCATAAAGTAACCTTCCATTAATTACACGGAATTCATGCTACGATTTGTACTCACCTACAGTTTGAGAGAGTTATTTATCACATTCATCATGGGCTGCTTCTGCTGTGGGATATTGTGTAATAAACGATGATATAAGTCACCGATATACGATTTCAGTATTTAGAAATGAACATCTTGATCCGTCGTATCACCATACCCACGAATCACTTGCCAGAGCCACTCTTCCCCCATCCGTTTTCATCGCACGCAGTTTATTAAATACATCTGAATTACGCCGAAGCGATCTGTATATCTAACGGGTTCATTCGTTTCAGATTATTTGTGTCTATCTGTAGCCCATTGCCGTGTTGCAATTGTAACTCCTCTACAACTGCGCCTGCCTTCTGAATGCAAGCAACAATCCGTGTTACCCCGCACCATTGGTCGGAGGCTACCAGCCCGACCAGGGAATTAGTTCTGTCACTGGTAATCCATCGACGACAGTGCCACAGTATCTGGATATGAAGTATATAACTGGAACCAACAGCTGCATTGTAATCCTAAATCGTGTATTCAAAACATGCTATCAGTTTCCACGCCCAAAAGCATCACCTGCAGGCCCCAACCGTAATCTTCCATCAACGTACGAACCACAAAGACCAATTTACTAAGCATGTTACCGCAGCATGTGCAGTCAGTCGCAGTGGGCCCAAAATAAAGTTGTTACCGCACCCCCGTCCCCCACCCGTCACACACACACACACACACACACACACACACACACACACACACACACACACACACACACACATATATATATATATATATATATATATATATATATATATATATATATATATATATATATATTAGTAAAACTATCCATGCATAGTGAGGGTAGACGCATGTTACAAAATAGCTTCCCCTGCATTACTCCTCTCCATTGCGTTACTTACTTGTCCTGTACACTGCAAACACATTTAAAATGAAAGTTTCAGATATGTGCATTAAAATTAGTTAGTAGATCCCTTGATCGCTGCGCACCTTCTTATAAACCGCCAGAAATAGGACGACCTCAGGCTGTTAATGCTTCGTGTACAACCACCACCACCACCACTAATAATAATAATAATAATAATAATAATAATACACTCCTGGAAATTGAAATAAGAACACCGTGAATTCATTGTCCCAGGAAGGGGAAACTTTATTGACACATTCCTGGGGTCAGATACATCACATGATCACACTGACAGAACCACAGGCACATAGACACAGGCAACAGAGCATGCACAATGTCGGCACTAGTACAGTGTATATCCACCTTTCGCAGCAATGCAGGCTGCTATTCTCCCATGGAGACGATCGTAGAGATGCTGGATGTAGTCCTGTGGAACGGCTTGCCATGCCATTTCCACCTGGCGCCTCAGTTGGACCAGCGTTCGTGCTGGACGTGCAGACCGCGTGAGACGACGCTTCATCCAGTCCCAAACATGCTCAATGGGGGACAGAGTACTGCTCTTTTATTTTTAGTTTTATCTCCCTGTTTTGATGTGCTGTGTCCAATCTTGCAATTTGAACAATACCACTTAACTCACGATGCAGCTCTGAATTGAACTTTTGGGAACGGGCGCTGATAACCTCGCTGTTGTGTGCCCTAAAACACTAATCATCATCATCATCATCATCATCCGGAGATCTTGCTGGCCAGGGTAGTTGACTTACACCTTCTAGAGCACGTTGGGTGGCACGGGATACATGCGGACGTGCATTGTCCTGTTGGAACAGCAAGTTCCCTTGCCGGTCTAGGAATGGTAGAACGATGGGTTCGATGACGGTTTGAATGTACCGTGCACTATTCAGTGTCCCCTCGACGATCACCTGTGGTGTACGACCAGTGTAGGAGATCGCTCCCCACACCATGATGCCGGGTGTTGGCCCTGTGTGCCTCGGTCGTATGCAGTCCTGATTGTGGCGCTCACCTGCACGGCGCCAAACACGCATACGACCATCATTTGCACCAAGGCAGAAGCGATTCTCATCGCTGAAGACGACACGTCTCCATTCGTCCCTCCATTCACGCCTGTCGCGACACCACTGGAGGCGGGCTGCACGATGTTAGGGTGTGAGCGGAAGACGGCCTAACGGTGTGCGGGACTGTAGCCCAGCTTCATGGAGACGGTTGCGAATGGTAGTCGCCGATACCCCAGGAGCAACAGTGTCCCTAATTTGCTGGGAAGTGGCGGTGCAGTCCCCTACGGCACTGCGTAGGATCCTACGGTCTTGGCGTGCATCCGTGCGTCGCTGCGGTCCGGTCCCAGGTCGACGGGCACGTGCACCTTCCGCCGACCACTGGCGACAACATCGATGTACTGTGGAGACCTCACGCCCCACGTGTTGAGCAATTCGGCGGTACGTCCACCCGGCCTCCCGCATGCCCACTATACGCCCTCGCTCAAAGTCCGTCAACTGCACATACGGTTCACGTCCACGCTGTCGCGGCATGCTACCAGTGTTAAAGACTGCGATGGAGCTCCGTATGCCACGGCAAACTGGCTGACACTGACGGCGGCGGTGCACAAATGCTGCGCAGCTAGCGCCATTCGACGGCCAACACCGCGGTTCCTGGTGTGTCCGCTGTGCCGTGCGTGTGATCATTGCTTGTACAGCCCTCTCGCAGTGTCCGGAGCATGTATGGTGGGTCTGACACACCGGTGTCAATGTGTTCTTTTTTCCATTTCCAGGAGTGTAATAATAATAATAATAATAATAATAATAATCCCCGTGGAGGCCTGGGAAAAGAATAGGCCTCCAGTATGTTCTGCCAGTCGTAAAAGGCGACGAAAGAACAAACCACTAATAGGGCTAACCCCTCTATTAGTGTGATTAGTTGGGTCAGGACAGAACTAATGACGCCTCGGACAAGCGCTGTCATGGTCGGGGACGACGCTTGAACACTACGCCCGCCCACAATGGTAACGACACTGCTAGCCACACGGCAAATGATTTAAATCAAAATAGAGCTGTTTTGCAGGATATACTTCCTGCAACCACTCTAGAAGGAATACAAAGACAGAGGATGAGATGGTCAGATGAAGTTAACCGACACCTCATGTTCTGTTATTACCAAGCAACAAACTTAGGAACCAACACAACTGGGTACAGATCACAAGTATACACAACATTTATTACCAGATACCCAGAATTAAAATTTTTAACAGAACAACGACTAGCTGGTCAGATCCGTGTAACAATCAAAAATAACAGGATACCCCAGTCAGAATTACAAAACATCAAACGACGAGTACAACAAATACTGGAACAAAATAATGTGCAATCAGAAGAAGAAAATACAGTAATGGACAAAAACATCCCAGAGCAAACAAACAAACAAAGAAAGAACAACACGCATCAATTAGAAGAAAACGAAATCTTAAGAGAGCCACCAGAACAAGCAAAACTAGAACACAGTGACACACATGTTAGATATAGAAGAAAACTTTCAGCTGACACATATAGAATACAAAGACACAAATACAGACATTAGACCATTCTTGCATAGACCACCAAATGACCCACAAGTCGAAACAACAATAACAACTATCAACACAATCATACCCAATAAAATAAATGAAAATACAACTATGGAAGAGTTACAACTACTGGTTTATGTAGGAGCACTCACTACACTAAATATACACACTAGGCAGAGATCAGAACCAACCAACACACAGAAGAAACCCACAAAACCAGCACGGCAACACAGGCTACAGATAAGAATAGAAAAACTGAGAAAAGACATCGGACAGCTAACACAATTTATAAGAAATGAAATCTCGGAAAAAAAACGAAAAAGGTTAGGTAAAATCTCACAACAAAAAGCAATAGAGCAATTAGATGAAAAGAAGCAGAAATTACAAGCATTAGCCAAACGACTTAGAAGATACAAAAAAAGTGAAAATAGAAGGAATCAAAACCAAACATTCAACACAAACCAAAAGAGATTTTACCAAACAGTAGATAACACACACATTAAAATAGACAATCCACCAAACATAAGATATGGAACACTTCTGGAGCAACATATGGTCAAACCCGGTACAACATAAGACATGCACGGTGGATATAAGCAGAAACAGACTCATACAAGATGATGCCACAAATGCCTGAAATGATAATTTTGCAACATGAAGTCACCTGAGCAATTAATTCTACGCAGAATTGGAAAGCCCCTGGAAATGATAAAATAGCAAATTTCTGGCTAAGGAAGTTCACCTCAACACATTCACATCTAACTAAATTATTTAACAATTACATTGCAGGTCCATACACAGTCCCTGATACACTTACACAAGCAATAACTTACCTGAAACCTAAAGATCAAGCAAACACAGCAAACCCAGCAAAATATCGCCCCATAACATGCCTACCAACAATCTACAAAATATTAACTTCAGTCATTACACAGAAATTAATGACACATACAACACAGAACAAAATTATAAAAGTAGAACAAAAAGGCTGCTGCAAAGGAGCACGAGGATGTAAAGAGCAACTGATAATGGATACAGAGGTGACATATCAAGCTAAAACTAAACAAAGGTCGCTGCACTACGCATACTTTGATTACCAAAAAGCTTTTGATAGTGTACCCCCACTCATGGTTACTACAAATATTGGACATATACAAAGTAGATCCTAAATTAATGCAGTTCCTAAACATAGTAATGAAAAAATTGGAAAACCACACTTAATATCCAAACAAATTCGGATTATATCACATCACAGCCAATACAGATTAAGCGTGGAATATACCAAGGAGACTCATTGAGTCCTTTCTGGGTCTGCCTTGCTCTGAACCCACTATCCAACATGATAAATAATACAAATTATGGATATAATATTGCTGGAACATACCCACACAAAATCACATATTTGCTATACGTGGATGATCTAAAACTACTGGCAGCAACAATTCAACCAATTACTAAACATAACAGAAGTATTCAGCAATGATATAAATATGGATTTTGGAACAGACAAATGTAAGAAAAATAAGTCAATGGAAAACACACTAAACAAGAAGATTACATATTGGATAACCACAGCAACTGCATAGAAGCGATGGAAAAAACAGATGCCTATAAATATCTAGGATACAGACAAAAATAGGAATAGATAATACGAATATTAAAGAAGAACTAAAACAAAAATATAGACAGACTAACAAAATACTGAAAACAGAATTGACAGCAAGAAACAAGACAAAAGCTATACATACCCATGCTATACCAATATTGACCTACTCATTTGGAGTAGTGAAATGCAGTAACAGACCTAGAAGCACTCAATACACTTACACGATCACAATGCCACAAATATAGAATACATCACATACATTCAGCAACAGAAAGATTCACATTAAGCAGAAAGGAAGGAGGAAGGGGATTTATCGACATAAAATACCTACATTATGGACAGGTAGACAATTTCAGAAAATTCTTTATGGAACGAGCAGAAACTAGCAAAATACACAAAGCAATCACTCATGTAAATACATCGGCTACTCCACTGCAATTTCATAACCACTTCTACAACCCTTTAGATCACATAACATCAACAGATACAAAGAAAGTAAATTGGAAAAAGAAAACACTACATGGTAAGCATCCGTATCATCTAACACAGCCACACATCAATCAAGACGCATCCAAGGTATGGCTACGAAATGACAATATATACAGTGCGACGGAAGGATTCATGATTGCAATATGGGATCAAACAATAAACACCAGATATTACAGCAAGCATATTATTAAAGATCCCAATACCACAACAGATAAATGCAGACTTTGCAAACAACAAATAGAAACAGCAGACCACATCACAAGTGGATGTACAATACTAGCGAATACAGAATACCCCAGAAGACATGACAATGTAGCGAAAATAATACATCAACAGCTTGCCGTACAAAATAAACTAATAAAACTACACGTTCCCACATACAAGTATGCACCACAAAATGTACTAGAGAATGATGAATACAAATTATACTGGAACAGAACCATTATAACAGATAAAACAACACCACATAACAAACCTGACATCATACTCACCGACAAAAAGAAGAAATTAACACAACTAATCGAAATATCCATACCCAATACAATAAATATACAAAAGAAAACAGGAGAAAACATTGAAAAATACATCCAACTGGCTGAGGAAGTCAAGAACATGTGGCATCAGGATAAAGTTGACATTATACCAATTATACTGTCAACTACAGGAGTCATACCACACAGTATCCACCAGTACATCAACGCAATACAGCTACATCCAAACATATATATACAATTACAGAAATATGTAATTATTGATACATGTTCAATTACCTGAAAGTTCCTAAATGTAATGTAACATATACCGCACAGTTAAAAGGAAGTCACGCTTGATCAAGGTCCGCGTCACTTTCCGTTTTTAACCGAACATAACGTCTGGGAAAGGAAAGAAATAATAACAATAATAATAATAATGTGCACAGCACTAGAGTAGCCCTTACGTAATTGTTGCTGTGACGTGCTGTCAGTTATTTCATTTGTGCGTCTCGAAGCGAGTAATGAAAGAATTTCTGGAGTACTGCGGTTACTAAATGTAACTCGGAGAAGACTTTTTCTTGAGATATTTAGCATTTGTTACATGTATATCTAACTTACGTGTAATGGGTAACTATGCTACGAATCTATCAACTCCATCGCAAATGAGAAAAAGTCATTGTTTATTCATATAATCAATATTAGAGGTTCACAAAATTGTGATAGTAATAATGATATTTTGAAAGTAATTTAATTTCGTAACTGCTTTAGTCTTTGCACCTCAGAACACTCCATTTTAGCTATACGGGGGTTATCACCGCCAGGTTGCGAACCGTTGTTGTAGAGAATTATGATGAAAATTAGGAAGGCAACAGTTACGAAAGTCATTGTATAACTAAATGTCGAACTCGCGAACCCTGCCGGCCCCAAAAGTGAGCTCCATAAGCAGGGAATTGGCAGGCGAGTTGGAATTTCAAAACCATTCATCAATGATACAAATGCCCATAACAGAAAAACACGGTGTCGAAGCCATAAAATCGGGAATAAGGAGCGATGGAAGAATATCATTTGGACGGATGAATCGTGTTCCACACTGTTTGCAATTACTGCCGAGTTACTTCAGGAGAGGGGAAAGGAGGAGCGCGGGGTGGTATTCCATGGGCCCCGTGGGTATTCTGCAAGTTCCTGTTACTTCCAAGGTTTACGACCAGTTTTGCTGATCAGGTCCATCCCACGGCACGATGTCTATTCCCCAATGATGACGCTGTGTTCCACGACGAGAAGGCCCCTGTTCACGCACCTCGCATCGTTCAGGACTGGTTTTGTGAGCACGATGATGACTTTTCGCATCGTCCTTGTCCAACAAAATCACCGGATCTCAATTTTGTTGAATCTTTGTGGCTTCATTGGTGGGAAGGGTACGAAATAACTATACTCTTCCTTCACCGTTACCTGAACTCGACACCATTTCGCAAGAAGAATGGTATACGATTATCCATAAAACCGTACAGGACCTGTATTGATTCATTCCGAGACGACTAGAAGCTGTTTTGAATGCCAAGAGGAATGGCAATGTTCTGGGTTTATTATGTTTCCATATTTTTGTCCACCCTCTGTACATTGACTCCTTCGAAAGTAAACAGACTTTGGTAGTTTCGAGAATACCGTCTCACTGCGATCACTGCTCCTAACACGAGTAGATGCCCAAGCTGATTTGTTTTATAACTTCAATAAAATCAGTTTCATCTGGATGACCATTTTTTGATTACCAATTTCGCGGGAACACGCATACTACCTTCAGATCAAATCTTGCGGAAGTAGTATATGAACCAATTTCTACAGATATAACACATTGCGGTCAACTAAAACGGTTAGTACTGAACTCAATAAAATTACTTTTGATCGCAAGGACTCACTTTCCTGTATTACATAACTGTTCATCTACCAGAGATGAAGGCCACTCGATTTACACTGCAAAGAGTTGGATAACGTCACATGCGTTTTAAATTCCCAGGTTATTAACAACTGTTGGCTGAGTGATTACGTATGCCTTGCAGGTTTTAGCGGCTCATAAAGCTTGAATCTTCACAGTGATCGTTGTCGAAGCACGCTATATTACATTAACCAAGGTCGGGAGTAGGTATCACATTTGTTGGCTTCTGTTATCGTAAAATGTTGGTCAGCTACTTACAACTGGGAAACAGAACTTAACGTTTTTTAGTTTTACAGTGCGTGATCTGCTATAATATGTAGGAACAGTATCCTTCCACATGAAGGAAACCAAATTAAAGGTTATATACGGTACCGTCGACATGGAAATACGGACACAGAAGCCTTAGCCTAAAACTGGTTTTAGTTTGAATCAAATCATGAAGAAGACTGGTGTAAGGACATGCGAGCAGTGTCTGGATGAAATGACAGTACAGAACCTCTCCTCACGTTACCCACAATAAGACATCTGCTGATGACATACTGTAATGTTTTGTGTGTGTGTGTGTGTGTGTGTGTGTGTGTGTGTGTGTGTGTGTGTGTGTGTTTGTCCTTCGGATAATTTAGGTTAAGTAGTGTGGAAGCTTATGGACTGATGACCTCAGTAGTTAAGTCCCATAAGATTTGACACACATTTGAACATTTTTTGTTAATGCTATCATAAAACAGAGAAATCTGATACCTTTGATGTACAAATGTAGTTGAAGTGGGACAAGCATATTGTGAAACCTTTTCACAATTTGCCCCTGATTCTGCATACTTTTCTGTAGCTAAACTCCATCTACAAAGAGTGCTGGAACATAAGTCTGTTGGAAAAAAAAATTAAATGATCTGCATTTAGACAAACCGTTTCATATGGGCACAGGCAATAGTTGTTAAGGTTTTAGTGGTGCAAGAAAATCAAAAGGTAGAGCAGCTTATCCTAGTATGTTTATCAAAGGAGAAAATTACACAATTTCAGGAAAATAAGCTTTTATGATGGGGATTCTAAATGCTTAGAAATTATTAGTGGGGGTACGAGACTACAATACCTACTGACCAACACAGTCCAACATTTCAGAAAGACCGCTGATTCCTTAACAGACGATTAACAAGGCGGGCGTTGTCATTGCAACAGATAATTGAGTTGAGGATGCCTTGTCCAGAATACCCGAAGGAAACAGAAAACCAAGTAAGCAAAGACGAAAATAGACACTTTCCATACAAATTACTCTCGAGCAGTAGGAAAACGGGTTCATTGTCTAGGCCATGAATGTCTACTAACCACCGTGTCATACTCTGCCTTGTGGAATGCAGGGTCATGTGTCGTCAGCACGCTTAACTCCCGCCCGTTTAGTCGACTTCTCAGACCATGGAACAGCTACGACCCGGTCAAGTAGCTCCTCAAATGGCATTACGAGGTTTAATTCACCGCGTTACAGTCCTCCCACTAAGAAGAAATTCTTGGCAGTACTAGGAATCGAACTCGAGTCTACCACATGGCAGCCATATACGCTGACCACTCAGTTACCGAAAAGAACGTTCGATAGTAGAAGGAAAGAGAATAATAAAATTCAAATTTGATTAATCTGGCAATGCAATAAAATTTTACAACATCCATAGTGACATCCTGTATTTACATAAAATGAAGGTTCAGGAACTTGTCGATTACTTTCACATAGCTTACTGAATAACGAGGAGATGTGTCGATAAAATTTTGGGCAGTTACCACTTGTAATACTTTTGCTAGGAGAATAGCAAATTGGATGGTCCTGATCAGCAAAACTGGTCAAAAGCCTTGGAAGTAAAAGGACCTTGTAGAATACCCACGGGCCCCATGGAATACCACCTCGCCCCTCCCCCCCTTTTTCCACTCTTGTAACTCGGCAGCAATTGCAAATAGTGTGAAACATCACTCATCCATCCAAATGATATTCTGCCATTGCTTCTTATTCCAGATTTTATGGCTTCGACTCCATGTTTGATGAAAATAACTAATGCTGCTAATAAAAATCGCTTGCAGACTGCAAAAGTAAAAGATATATTGAAAATAGTGTAATCAGCTTTACATTCGCGATGCCGAAAACACCTGGGCCTTTTATGTTTATTTTGGTTCTACTTTAAACATATTCAAAATTTGTAAATCAATGCCTATTGATCAACTCCAAATGCTGGTTTCAATCAATTCATTGAAGATTATTTTGGGGAAACAGAGAAACCAAAAGCTGTTATGTCTGCCAATGGTCTTTAATTTTGGCTACACATTTCTTCGCGACGGAGTCCTTGTATAAACATTTCTCCGGTCGCTTGCTGCGTTAAATTCGGATAAAATTCCAAGATTTCTTCATCATGGACTAAATCTGTCACGAACTGTTTTTTTCCGTTTTTTCTTACTTCAGTTCCCCACAATGGCGGTGGGCAGCAGCGGATAAAACCTCACCTCAGCAAAGGGCACAAAACTATATTTAAAGATTCTGTATGCCCATCCTTTTGGCAGGAGGTCTTTGGGACGACGGCCTTTTACTACTATGACAAAATAAAGCATGTACAGCCGTCTCTATGATTTTACTTTATTTTGTTGAAACCAGTTTCAGCGCTTCAGTGTGCCATCTTCATGCTGTTGTTAATGCGGTACAGGTTGATATGATCGCTATATATATATATATATATATATATATATATATATATATATATATATATATATACAGGGTGTTTCAAAAAGGACCGGTATATTTGAAATGGCAATAAAAACTAAACGAGCAGCGATAGAAATACACCGTTTGTTGCAATATGCTTGGGACAACAGTACATTTTCAGACGGACAAACTTTCGAAATTACAGTAGTTACAATTTTCAACAACAGATGGCGCTGCAAGCGATGTGAAAGATATAGAACACAACGCAGTCTGTGGGTGCGCCATTCTGTACGTCGTCTTTCTGCTGTAAGCGTGTGCTGTTCACAACGTGCAAGTGTGCTGTGGACAACATGGTTTATTCCTTAGAACAGAGGATTTTTCTGGTGTTGGAATTCCACCGCCTAGAACACAGTGTTGTTGCAACAAGACGAAGTTTTCAACAGAGGTTTAATGTAACCAAAGGACCGAAAAGCGATACAATAAAGGATCTGTTTGAAAAATTTCAACGGACTGGGAACGTGACGGATGAACGTGCTGGAAAGGTAGGGCGACCGCGTACGGCAACCACAGAGGGCAACGCACAGCTAGTGCAGCAGGTGATCCAACAGCGGCCTCGGGTTTCCATTCGCCGTGTTGCAGCTGCGGTCCAAATGACGCCAACGTCCACGTATCGTCTCATGCGCCAGAGTTTACACCTCTATCCATACAAACTTCAAACGCGGCAACCCCTCAGCGCCGCTACCATTGCTGCACGAGAGACATTCGCTAACGATGTAGTGCACAGGATTGATGACGGCGATATGCATGTGGGCAGCATTTGGTTTACTGACGAAGCTTATTTTTACCTGGACGGCTTAGTCAATAAACAGAACTGGCGCATATGGGGAACCGAAAAGCCCCATGTTGCAGTCCCATCGTCCCTGCATCCTCAAAAGTACTGGTCTGGGCCGCCATTTCTTCCAAAGGAATCATTGGCCCATTTTTCAGATCCGAAACGATTACTGCATCTCGCTATCTGGACATTCTTCGTGAATTTGTGGCGGTATAAACTGCCTTAGACGACACTGCGAACACCTCGTGGTTTATGCAAGATGGTCCCCGGCCACATCGCACGGCCGACGTCTTTAATTTCCTGAATGAATATTTCGATGACCGTGTGATTGCTTTGGGCTATCCGAAACACACAGGAGGCGGCGTGGATTGGCCTCCCTATTCGCCAGATATGAACCCCTGTGACTTCTTTCTGTGGGGACACGTGAAAGACCAGGTGTACCGCCAGAATCCAGTAGCAATTGAACAGCTGAAGCAGTACATCTCATCTGCATGTGAAGCCATTCCGCCAGACACGTTGTCAAAGGTTTCGGGTAATTTCATTCAGAGACTACGCCATATTATTGCTACGCATGGTGGATATGTGGAAAACATCGTACTATAGAGTTTCCCAGACCGCAGCGCCATCTGTTGTTGACAATTGTAACTACTGTAATTTCGAAAGTTTGTCTGCCTGAAAATGTACTGTTGTCCCAAGCATATTGCAACAAACGGTGTATTTCTATCGCTGCTCGTTTAGTTTGTATTGCCGTTTCAAATATACCGGTCATTTTTTAAAACGCCCTGTATATATATATAATATAGCGATCATATCAACCCGTGCCGCATCAACAACAGCTTGAAGATGGCTCACTGAAGCGTTGAAACTGGTTACAAAAAGAAAAGTCGTGGAAATGGCTGTAGGTGTTTTATTTTGTCACAATATTTAAGGATGGTTAAAATATACAAAAGACAATAGAAGATGATTTCGTAAAAAATGCATAGGTAGAAGATACTGACGAAGTTTACATAAAAGCACGTGACAATAAACGAGGATCTTGAAAAATATACATGGGTTGAAAATGCTAATGGTTTTTAAGATGCGTTTGACGATTTTATATTACAGTTAAAACACAGCCAGTGATGAATGTGAATGACACTATGGTCTAATGGTGATGCGAGGTGAAACACGAAAAAATTGTCATAATGAAGTTGCGATGACGAGTAGCCCGTAGAACTGCAGGCAGCGACTAGAAGTCAGCAAGGTGGATGAAAGGGGAAGCGGAAAACTGGAGGATGGTGTGAGATGGAATGTCGTTCTTAGGGTTGGAAAGAGGCGTATACCTCCGGATAGAACTCATCGTTGGGAGTTCGCTAAAATCTGTCGGGAGAGGATGGATAATGCATGGAGGTTAGAAGGTGGAATAGGGAATTATTGGTGCAGCATGTCAATTGCAATATACCACGTGGACTTTTAAAGGCAAACATATGAGACGTGGCCATTATTTAATTAATGGTGGATGAGATGATGTGGCTTAACTGTTCAAATGGCTCTGAGCACTATGGGACTCAACTGCTGAGGTCATTAGTCCCCTAGAACTTAGAACTAGTTAAACCTAACTAACCTAAGGACATCACAAACATCCATGCCCGAGGCAGGATTCGAACCTGCGACCGAAGCGGTCTTGCGGTTCCAGACTGCAGCGCCTTTAACCGCATGGCCACTTCGGCCGGCTGTGGCTTAACTGTTTCAACCCTTATCAGTAAAGAGGGCCTGTGACTGTAACCCGTCGATATTTGGGTTTTAGATTAAAAAAAGCAGCTGATCGCCAAATGTGCATTTCATACATTATTTAACGACTGTTGACAGTCACATTGCAAAAATTGATTGTAACTGTGTTGTGAACTGGCAAGTTTCCCTATTTCATACCCACAAAGCAGCTTCAAAATGAGTGGATTACAGCATGATGGCGCGTGCAGAGGTGGCACTCTCTAGATTTCTGCTTGCGTTCTGTATGTAGCGCTGCTTGCAGCACCATCCCTCGCAGGGGAGGAAGTATTCCTCTGCGCTTTTTTTCCTTGTCAAGTTCACGCTTCCATGAGCCTCAATAGTTTGTACCGTTAGCAAGTATTCTATGGTTTATTCAAACAAAATATTGTGCTTATTTAACAGACTGTGCTCTGTCATGGCTGATACAGGCTAACGCCGTCCGCCTGCTTGGCTGAGTGGTAACATGCTTGCCTCCCATGCAGCGGGTCCGAAGATCTATATGTACATCCATCTGATTTCTGCTCGACCAAAACATGTAAGAAAGAAAACTTCCGGCCCAAAGAGATCACCGAAAGCTTGCAATTTTTTCCAAGTCCGGAGTTTCGTTCAAAAATCGGTTAACAAGGAATGAAGGACAGGTGTTCGTATTTCCGTGGTCAGTGCAGTGAGCAAGCCCATCTGTATTTTATATGGGCAGTTTGTCCCTCATTTGTCACAATAACCGTATATCATGGGTAAGCAAGTTTCCTAATTTGATGACACGATGAATCTGATAAGTCAATACAGTACTAAATTTACTCTTACAGAAATTTTGTGAAAGAAAATAACAATAAACAAGTAGAAGTGTTACTGCACATTCCACCTGGAAAGATCATAGTGTAGGAGAACGGAAAGCTATATTAAGAAAAAGGATAAAAGTTTGAAACTACAAAGTTAAGCGTGGTAAACTTAATACTTACTATCGTGAAGACTCTATTTATATCAGCCCCATAGTTCGTAAGTTTAAATTTGTTTACAGTGGTTATTTTCAAATCGGTAACATTCCGTATACAAGTGTTGTTACCTAGAATACTTTTAATTAGGTAAACGTGAGTGATACTTGCTATTTAAAAGGAAACGTTTCATTTATTTATTTAGTTTTTAAATAATAAATTATCTGAATAGTTTGATGAGGCCCTCCACGAATTCCTCTCCTGTGCACAACTTTCCATCTCAGAGTAGCACTTAAAACTCACGTCCTCAATTATTTGCTGAATGTATTCCAGTCTGTTTTCCTCTAAAGTTTTTACCCTCTAAAGCTCCCTCTAGTAGCACAGAAGTTATTCCATGATGTCTTAACAGATGTTCTAGCATCGTGTCCCTTCTGCTTGTCAGTGTTTTCCATATATTCCTTCCCTCTAAGAGTCTGCGAAGAACCTAAAAAGCTAATCCTGTATCCCCTACCTCGTGTAAATTGACTCCTGTTTCTTCTTCTATAACATCAGAGGTACGTTCATTCTCAGAAGCCTACAATGTACTCTCTCTCTCTCTCTCTCTCTCTCTCTCTCTCTCTCTCTCTCTCTCTCTCTCTCTAACAGTGGAATTCCTATTGCACTCTTAATGTTACCATCCTTGCTTTTAATTTCACCGAAGGTTGTTTTGACTTTCCAGTACGGTGAGGCAGTCCTTTCAACACTCATTTCTATTTCGATTTCTTCACATTTTTCATGGAGCCATTTCGTCTTAGCTTCCCTGCGCTTCCTATTTATTTCATTTCTCAGCTTCTTGTGTTTCTGTATTCCTGAATTTCGCTGAACGTTTTTGTACTTCCCTTTCTTGTCCATCAACTCAAGTACACTCCTGGAAATGGAAAAAAGAACACATTGACACCGGTGTGTCAGACCCACCATACTTGCTCCGGACACTGCGAGAGGGCTGTACAAGCAATGATCACACGCACGGCACAGCGGACACACCAGGAACCGCGGTGTTGGCCGTCGAATGGCTCTAGCTGCGCAGCATTTGTGCACCGCCGCCGTCAGTGTCAGCCAGTTTGCCGTGGCATACGGAGCTCCATCGCAGTCTTTAACACTGGTAGCATGCCGCGACAGTGTGGACGGGAACCGTATGTGCAGTTGACGGACTTTGAGCGAGGGCGTATAGTGGGCATGCGGGAGGCCGGGTGGACGTACCGCCGAATTGCTCAACACGTGGGGCGTGAGTTCTCCACAGTACATCGATGTTGTCGCCAGTGGTCGGCGGAAGGTGCACGTGCCCGTCGACCTGGGACCGGACCGCAGCGACGCACGGATGCACGCCAAGACCGTAGGATCCGACGCAGTGCCGTAGGGGACCGCACCACCACTTCCCAGCAAATTAGGGACACTGTTGCTCCTGGGGTATCGGCGAGGACCATTCGCAACCATCTCCATGAAGCTGGGCTACGGTCCCGCACACCGTTAGGCCGTCTTCCGCTCACGCCCCAACATCGTGCAGCCCGCCTCCAGTGGTGTCGCGACAGGCGTGAATGGAGGGACGAATGGAGACGTGTCGTCTTCAGCGATGAGAGTCGCTTCTGCCTTGGTGCCAATGATGGTCGTATGCGTGTTTGGCGCCGTGCAGATGAGCGCCACAATCAGGACTGCATACGACCGAGGCACACAGGGCCAACACCCGGCATCATGGTGTAGGGAGCGATCTCCTACACTGGCCGTACACCACTGGTGATCGTCGAGGGGACACTGAATAGTGCACGGTACATCCAAACCGTCATCGAACACATCGTTCTACCATTCCTAGACCGGCAAGGGAACTTGCTGTTCCAACAGGACAATGCTCGTCCGCATGTATCCCGTGCCACCCAATGTGCTCTAGAAGGTGTAAGTCAACTACCCTGGCCAGCAAGATCTCCGGATCTGCCCCCCATTGAGCATGTTTGGGACTGGATGAAGCGTCGTCTCACGCGGTCTGCACGTCCAGCACGAACGCTGGTCCAACTGAGGCGCCAGGTGGAAATGGCATGGCAAGCCGTTCCACAGGACTACATCCAGCATCTCTACGATCGTCTCCATGGGAGAATAGCAGCCTGCATTGCTGCGAAAGGTGGATATACACTGTACTAGTGCCGACATTGTGCATGCTCTGTTGCCTGTGTCTATGTGCCTGTGGTTCTGCTAGTGTGATCATGTGATGTATCTGACCCCAGGAATGTGTCAATAAAGTTTCCCCTTCCTGGGACAATGAATTCACGGTGTTCTTATTTCAATTTCCAGGAGTGTACATCTTCTGTTACCCATGGCTACCTTTCAGTTACCTTCCTCGTTCCTATGTTTTCCTTTCCAACTTCTGTGATTGCCTTTTTAGAGATGCCCGTTCTTCTTCAACTGTACTGCTACTGTGAGCTACTATTTATTGCTCTATTTATAATCCTAGAGAACTTCAGGCGTATCTCGTCATTCCTTAGTACTTCTGTGATCCACTTCTCTTTCTGTTGACTCTTCCGTCTCTGAAACTTCATTCTACTCTTCATCAGAGCTACATTGTGAACTGAGTCGATAACTACTTCTGGGTACGCCTTAAAATCCAGTATCTGATTTCGGAATCTCTGTCTGACCGTGATGTAATCTAACTGAAATCTTCCCCTATCACCTGGCGTTTCCCAAGTATACCACCTCCTCTTGTGATTCTTGAACAGATTATTCAATACTAATAGCTCACATTTATTACAGAACTCAATTACTCTAGCTCCTCTCTCATTCCTTGTCCCAAGTCCATATTCTCCTGTAATCTTTTCTTCTACTCCTCCCCTGCAACTGGATCCCAGTCCACCGTGACTATAACATTTTCACCTCCCTTTACGTACAGTATTATCTTTCAGTACCGTCATATACTTTCTCTCTTTATTTGACTAGAAATGCTTGTCTTTCCATTTCTCTTCACTAACCCCTACTACATGTAGACTATGTATTTGCATTTCCATTTTCAGATTTTCTAGCTTCCCTACCACGTTAAAATTTCTGACATTCCACTCCCAGACTAGTGGAACGTTGTCCTTTCTTTGGTTGTTCAATCTCTCTCTCATGGTCACCTGCCCCTTAGCTGTCCCCTCCTGGAGATCAGAATGGGGAATTATAGCGGAATCTTTTTTGAATGGAGAGATTAGCATCACATTGTTTACAGTTACAGACCACGTGTCCTGTGGATATACGCTGTGTGTTTTTAATGCAGTGGTTTCCATTGACTTCTGCATACTCACGCCGTTGATCATTGTCGATTCTTCTGCCCTTAGGGGCAGTTTCCCACCTCAAGGGCAATAGTGCCCTGAACGTCTCGTCCGGCCTTTCGCCCTCTTCCACAAGGCCGTTGGCAGAATGAAGGTGACTCTTTTTGCTGAATGTATTCGGCCGACTAAGCCGATTATTGATCTAAATTCAAGCGGAGGCGGGTTCTGAACCCGGGACCGAGGACGTTTTGATTAATAAACAAAGATGCTATTCCAAGGAGACGGGCGGATTGATGACTTTATAACTTGTTAATGACGCCTATGGTGCAGGTTTAGTGGTACCGGCACGATAGCTCAGCGTGTTCGGTCAGAGGGCTGCGTGCTCTCTGTAATAAAACACACACACACACACACACACACACACACACACAAAAAAAACTGAGTCAAGGAATCAATGATCAACTTGAACAGATGTCTTGTGACGATCGCCCAGACCAAACGCAACGAACTATATCGAACAAAAAGAAAAAGTGGTAGTGTAATTAGTAATCAAAATGTCCTCAGTCCCGAGTTCGAACACTGACACCTCTTACATCTTGAATAAAAGACGTCAGCAGAGGTGGCTGAAGACTTTCCTATAAGAAGTCACCCCTCATTGAGCCAACAGCCTTGACGAAGAGGACTGAGGTACAGACTACGGTTCAGGGCACTCTCTTGCCCTTGGATTGGGAAACTGCTACCCCTAGGACAAGGTTTATTAAGTAACTAATTCAAAATTTTTAAAATTCTTAGAAGCACGTTACTAAAGTTGAAAGTTCTACCTTTGATGTTAGATGGCATATATCGTAAGAACAGAGTGTACAATTTCCGTGAACCTATGTCTCTTACCTTTTGAATTATTCCGTTGTTTCGAAACTTTATAAGCATGTAGTATTAAAGAAAGCTGTACTTCTGTAATTAAGTGCGAGTCTATAAAAAAAACATGTGATAGAAGTTTTCATGAGGCTACCTCATATACGTTTTGAATTAAGAAAAAACAATGTTCATATCTATAATTCCTTAAGCGAAGTAACTTTTGTTAGTAAGCTACAAAGCCAACATCGCAGAACTATGTTGCATTTAATAATGAAGGTGTAACAAGTTTCAGTATAATATGGTAATTTTACAAAAGAACAGAAATTACAGGCAGTTCAGAGGCCACCACTTACGCTGGAGTTCAAAATTGAAGAGTTTTACAGAAGGGTTTTACAGAACGCAAACAAAGTTCAGATTTACTTAGAGAAAAACTGAAATGGATGGTAGTCTTCAACTAACTACGATATTATTAATTTTGCAAGTGGAATGAGTTGTTGTAACGTAACAACACACTGCCGACATATAAATACCTTCCTGCGTTAATAACTATGTACGTTTAAGTGAAGTATATAAGTATGTTGTTTAAGTAATTATGATGGACATGTGTTTTAATAATTTCCAGTGTGCAAAATAACCAATGAAAGAGAATGTAAAGAATTGCTCCTTGCGTAATGGTTTTGTGTACAACCTTTAATATGGATGTATTCAGATGGGCTTTTCAGTACGAAGCAGCATCGATTCTTACTGTGTGTTCTAAGCAGTGGAATTCCATACTGTTCCGTGAGCATCTTGGTGTTGAGTACATTCTTATTGTTGAGTGACTACAAAGCTGATTTGTTTGCCCATACTGTAACAGTTTTGGTCTGGTAAAAGTAACTGTCTCTTGAATTCCTAAATCGAACTATTTTTATGAGAAAATAAATATTCAGAGATTGTTTAAATAAAATAAAAATTACTTTATCAAGGAGTAAAAACCAATCTCAGTTCGATCCATCCCTACCACTCCTTCTAAAGCCATAGCTCTTGGTAGTTAGTCATGGGAGACTGGAATGCAGCTGTAGGGGAAGGGTTAAAAAGAAACGGTTACAGGAGAATAAGGACTTGGGACAAAGAATGAGAAAAGGGAACGACTAATTGAGTTCTGTAATAAATTTCAGCTAGTAATAGCGAATACTCTGTTCAAGAATCGTAAGAGGAGGAATACCTGGAAAACGTTGGGTGATACTGGAAGATTTCGATTACATCATGGTCAGACAGGTTCAGAACTAATATACTGGACTGTAAGGCGTTCCCAGGAGCAGTTACAGATTTGGGTCCTAAGGTAGTGGTGATGAAGAGTAGGCTGAAGTTCAAGAGATTAATGAGGATCAATCAATATCCAAAGAACTGGGTTACAAAAGTACTAGGGGATGACCACATACTCTTGAAGTTCTCTAATCATCTTAACATCTCATGCATCCATGCTTACATGAACAATGTACAGAAGAATGAAAAGGATGTTGTAAGCTATGAGCGTAACTGGATAATGCATCTGAACTATCTTATCAAGCCCAGGGTGTTAGACATTCTACAGAAATATGAATATGGCCCTGTAAGACAGCTAATTTTAGGTGTGGGCCATAAAAAATTAATTAGAAATGCTGCTGTCACGTAACTAGAATGCATGAGTTAATAAAAGTGAAAATTTGGGATATATTGTAGAATGACAAAACAGCTTTTACCTTTTTCATTCTACATATAATTTATCAACTGTGCTTTCAGGGGTCAAGTGATACACAACAATCATGTTCAATTTCTTTCAACACTCAATAACAAAATATTGAACTCTTGGTCATACTGAATTCACAATTATTAAATGGTTATCTCTACAAATGAAAATACTATCACAGGCAAGAATGATAAAAAATCTTTATCTATCAAATCTACTTCTATGGTATTGTAGCTGGTCAATGGTTGGTGGAGAATAAATTTACCTTTCACACCAATGAAAACACTCTGTACTTAATGTGAGGGTAGGTTAGTATGCTAGCTTCAATGGTCAAAGTGTATGCAGGTGAGGTGTGCAAGATCTCGATTCAACATTTACTGTGGCCTAATGCGCGATGCTACTTTACCAATTGGGATCTGCAACGACGTTGTCTTCATGCTGGATCTGAAACACTAATTCCCTACTCTGACCTTGACTGAATTCACACAGTCGCAACTTTCCTGTATTCTGTAGAACTTTGGGTTTCCCTAGTCAAAAAAATGGCTATTGCACACTCGCTAAGGGTTGGAGCGACATGCACAATTTCATTTCCCACAAAAATTCCCACAGGAATAATTGACTTACTCTTTGCTATCTGTCACTACGGTACGTGAAGCATATCGTCCACACTTCGCAGATGCAAAGCTCTCAACGCCCTCAATATTTTCCCCACACCTGAGTGGTCCACTGGGAGACGAGAGAGATCTAAAAATTTTTAGTTTTCAATATTATATAAGGGAGGTCTCCCCACCATGGTATGTTTGCGTCGCCCCAGTATGGCTTCAGGCAACCGCTGTCTTGTTGGAGGTGAATTATTATTTTTCTTGCTAGGTCACCGCTAGCCCTGTTCAAGACATGCAGCTACTTACCCTCGGTCCCAGCCGTATTTACTTAAAAGGAATAATGTATTGTTCAGGCCTTATCCCTTTCTGTGCTGAAGCTCAGCGTTCTGTTGTTAAGTCGGTTGTACAATGCCGTTAACCACCTGCTCGGTTCATCTCCAAAATGCGTTTCACTTTAACTTATTTATGCATGCCCCTGTCCTTGTATTGGTAGATACTGTTTCGTTAGTTTTCACTATATGAGATTACTGCAGTTGCTTTTTGTTGATAATATAGTTTTCTGAGGATCTCATACTGTATTGTACTGTCGTTATGGACTGAGCTGATGTAAGGGCTGTAAAATCCGAATGCCTTAAACAATGATGCTCACTTTGGCTCTAGGAAAGATAAAGCTACTAGAGACGTTCACGATGGATACAAGACCTAAGAAAAATCTGGACACGTTCATAGGATTTTTCGACCTGGAAACAGCGTTCGACAATGTAAAGTGGTGCAAGATGTTCGAAATTCTGTGGAAGATAGGGGTAAGATATTAGGAGAGACAGATAATATACAACATGGAGAAGAACCAAGACGGAATAATAAGAGTGCAAGAGTGCAAGGGTGTAAGACAGGGATGTAGTCTTTTTTCCCCTACTGTTCAATCTGTATATCGAAGAAGCAATGATGGAAATAAAAGAAAGGTTCTGGAGTGGAATTAAAATTCAAGGTTAAAAGATACCAGTGATAGGATTTTCTGATGACACTGCTATCCTAAGTGAAACTGAAGATGAATTACATGATCTCTTGAATAAGGTGAACAGGGTAGCGAGTAAAGAATATGGACTGAGAGTAAATCGAAGATAGACGATAGTAATGATTGTTGGTTGGTTGTTTTTGGGGAAGCAGACCAGACAGCGAGGTCATCGGTCTCATCGGAGTAGGGAAGGATGGGGAAGGAAGTCGGCCGTGCCCTTTCAGAGGAACCATCCCGGCATTTACCTGGAGTGATTTAGGGAAATCACGGAAAACCTAAATCAGGATGGCCGGACGCGGGATTGAACCATCGTCCTCCCGAATGCGAGTCCAGTGTCTAACCACTGCGCCACCTCGCTCGGTGTGATAGTAATGAGAAGTAGCAATAATGAGAACAGCGAAAAACTTAACATCAGGATTGATGGTCATGAAGTAGATGAAGTTAAAGAATTCTATTACGTAGGCATAACTCATGATGATCGGAGCAAGGACGACAAGTAGCACTAACAAAAATGCCATTTCTGGACAAGAGAAGTCTACTAGTATCAAACATAGGTCTTAAGGTGAGGCGTAAATTTCTGAGAATATACGTTTGGAGCACAGAATTGTATGGCAGTGAAACATGGACTGCGGGAAAACCGGAACAGAAGAGAATCGAAGCATCTGATATGTGGTGCTACAGAAGAACGTTGAAAATTAGGTGGACTGACAAGGTAAGGAATGAGGAGGTTCTGCGCAGAATCGGAGAGGAAAGGAATATGCAGAGAAGACTGACAAGAAGAAGGGACAGGATGATAGGACATCCGTTAGGACAACAGGGAATGATTTCCATAGTGTAGAGGGCAAAAACTGTAAAGGAAGACAGATCGGAATATATCCAGCAAATAAGTGAAGATGTAGGTTGAAAATGATACTCTGATATGAAGGGGTTTGCACAGGAGAGGAACACGTGGTGGGGCGCATCAAACCAGTTAGAACACTCAACAAAAGTTAGGAAAAAGTGGGAAAAATCGTCTCTGAATTATTCTCTGACTGATTTACAATCCTGTACTTGCGCGTGTGACATTTATATACAATATAAAGGTCAGTTAGACAGTAGACTTTTATTCATTGTCATGGTCCCTGAGACCTTTGCATTGTTCTTAGAGAGTTAGAACATTTTATTAGAGTTTCGATTATCTGTAGATATCGAGGAGTGTCTGTGGACCCAACCTGTAGGCGTCATGCGTGCCGACATGAGCCACAGTTTGCAGATGGGTGCGTCCACTGCTCCCTATCGCCGCCGGCGGAGGCTCGTCCTCATTTCAGTCGTTACTCTCCAGCAAGTAAACAGGACAGAGGCTGGGGCTTCCTTTCCGCCCTGCCCGCTGTTTCCAAGAGAAATCTGTTTTCTAGAAACTCTCTAATCTAATTACAAAGTTCGCCTGATTTTCAGGGCACAACTTGTATTTTGTTAATTAAGTGGCAGTGTGCGACTGCATCGAGAGCCTTTGGGAAGTCTATGACCCAGGCAGCATCCTGGTCACCACTATGAACTTTATCTTAGTCGCGAATTGAGTTTCACCAAAAAAGAGGTACGTGTGTCCCGTAGTATTACAGAAACTTGTGAGATCCAGAGTAAAAATATATAGAAGCTAGAAGGTCCTAATTTTTCAGTCAGAAGCCAAAAATTTTGATTATATCTTTTTTTAGATTAGGAAGGTATCTCAAATAATACTTCCAAAGAGGTTTAGCATCAGGAATTGAAGACTGTACAGACTTACAGGAATGGATAACTATTTCGGAAAGTTACTTATACTTACAGCGAAAAATAAAAAGAAAGAAAGAGAAAAGAATATTACAACTTGGACGGAGTATATACTAAGACTGAGGTGAAACTTTTATGTTGTTTATAATGGTGAGTTGATATACTCCACTGATTTAAACAAAAGTAGCCGCATTTGATTTGAGAGGATGTAATCAGATACAACTAAACTTTGGGAAGAAAGGTAACTGAAATTTAAACACACAGTAATGTTTGCCAATACGACTGCATTAGTTAAAATGGCAGATGGTACAGCAACTAGCAACCGGGAGAAAAGTATAGAAACATTACTATTTTTCAACGACTTACACAACGAGGCATAGGGTGAGGCATCTGTACTCGTAATTCCTTCCCCACCGAACCTTAAAAAGAAACCATGACCTTCGCAAACAGCATTTTCCTGACACAACACCCAAATGAACCTACCAATGCAGAATCAGTTCGAAGAAACCTAAAGCGTATAATGGGTACTTATTAACATCAAGAACACTTAGAGCCATTGTTGCTAAATCTCCAAGTTACTTCGCCATTCGCAGGTAACCTCTTTGCAGTTCAGAAACCAATAAGGCTCTCTGTTCTAGTAGCAAACAATTAGCGATGTTTTTTTAAATTCTTGTCTTACGGAAAAAGGTCAAAAACTAGTGAAGTGGTAAAGTATTCGCGTAAATCTAGACATTATCTACATAACACAGTAACAACATGTGCAAATCACGCCCCAATTACGCTAAACGGAGACAGTCTAATTTGTATGAGTTTGTAGGTATCAGAAATTAGATGCTTATTATAAAGTTGTACCATTAGTATATTTGGTGATAAATGAAGGTAGTTTTTGAATAGCTTTGAGTTTGTAAAATATTGTCCTGGATACGTTCATGCAACTTTCCCTTAAACATTTCAACGGTTCAAAGCAGGAATCGCTTTTCGAAAGTAAAGCCAGAAGAGGTGCATAAAAGTGTTAAAGATATGAAGGAAGGAAGGAAAATCGCCAAGTGATGACGCTGTTTCAGTAGAAATGATGAAAGCTGAAGGAAAAACTGTGCCAACGGAATTTGCTAAATTATCTATTCATAGTTTGTAGAAGTAGTCTAATTTAAAGGCCGTAAGTTCAACTAAATACCTAGGAATTACAAGTACAAACATTCTAAATTGAAAAGAAGACGCAGAAAATGTTGTTGGAAAGGCAAACTAAAGACTGCGTTTTGTTGGCAGAACACTTAGAAAGTGTGACAGATCCACTGAAGAGACTGCCTAAACTACGTTTATTCGTCCTTTTTTGGATCACTGCTGCGTGGTCTGGGATCCTTACCAATTAGGATTAACGGCGTACATCTAGAAAGTTCAACAACGAGCAGCACGTTTTGTATTACCGCGAAACAGGGGAGTGAATGCCACTGACGTGATACAGGATTTGGGGTGGACACCATTAAAACAAAGGCTATTTACTTGTCGGCAGAATCTTCTTACGAAATTTCAGTCACCGACTTTCTCTTCCGAATGCGAAAATATTTTGCTGATGTCGACCTACTTAGGAAGAAACGATCATCGTGATAAAATAAGGGAAATCAGAGGTTGCACGGAAAGACATAGGTGTTCGTTTTTCCGCGCGCTGTTCGAAAGTGATACAATAAATAATTATTGTGAGGGTACTTGGATGAACCCTCTGCCAGGCACTGAAATGTGATTTGCAGAGTATCCATGTAGATGGAGATGTAGATGTAGATGTAAAGTATTGCAGCATTTTTGTTCCAGGTATTGTCTTCATCGATCTTACTGCTGCTTATGACACCGTGAATCATAAGAAAGAAGCTGCACACAACTTAGAGTTAAGGACTGACGCACTTTATTCAGTGTCTGCTGCACAACAGACGATTTTTTTCCACTCTAAATGACAAAAAGGGTCGATGGAGAATGCAGAAGAACGGCCTGCTCCAAACAGCACTGGGACCAGATCCTTCGTCTACGCAGCTGTTGGTGCTCAGGGGGACACATATGAAGAAGCAGAATCCAAACAAACCTCTGCTCCCGAAGTACTTGCCGCCTGTTCTGATGACAGACACTTGAAACCCAATCCATATAAAAATCCAGTGTGTGCGTTCCTCTTAAACAATAGGGAGGCAATAAGTTGTACATCACCTGCAAAGCACGCAATCTAAATCGCCTGTGCCCACCGTCAGTACCCAGGGTTAACGCGGATCGTTCCTCAACCTACAAACAACAATGTGTAGGCACCAGACAGAAGGTTTTCTCCAGGAACAACCTTATCCGCAAGCTGACAAACACTACATGGGAAGCGCACCCCAGCGTCCTGCTGACATCTGCTCTTAATTTGTGTTTCTCTAGTACTGAGTGCGCCAAACCAGTCTGGAGGAACTCTGAACATGCTAACCAAGTTGATGGGGCTCTTCGTGAGACAGACTGCGTAGTCACAGGGTGCCTAAGACCAAAGCCAGTCAACAAGGTATTTTCATTGGTGGGAGTAGCACTTATAGCTGCAAGAAGGCAGGTAACAGCAGACAATGAACAGAAGAAGCAAGGGACAGATCCAAGGCATTCATTGTTAGGAACTCACACGCATCCATCACGACTGATTCCTACTTAGAACTGCACCCATTCCAAGTTCGTCAGAAGCCCGTCGAACTGTGCCGTGGAGAACAGACTCCTGGAGCATTAAGGAAAAGAGAAGCTGCCATCAGGATACCATCTCCAATATGGAACTTGGAAAACCCCAAACAGCTTGAGGTGCAAGGCTAATTTGAAGAAGTAGGTTATCAGTGATGATAAATCTTGTGAATGATATAAAAGAAATTATTCTGATCGTCAAGGGAGCCGAAAATTTAATAGTCATTGGGGAGTGGAATTCAGCAGTAGGAAAAGAAAGAGAAGGAAAACTAGTAGGTGAATATGGACTGGGGGAAGAAAATGCCAGAGGAAGCTGCCTGGTAGAATTTTGAACAGAGCATAATTTAATCATAGCTAACACTTAGTTTAAGAGTCATGAGAGAAGTTTGTACACGTGCAAGGATCTGGAGACACCGGAAGATTTCACATTGATCGCATACTGCTTAGACAGAGATTTAGGAACCAGATTTTAAACTGTAAGATATTTCCAGTGGCAGGTCTGGACTCTGTCTACAATTTATTGGCTATGAACTGCAGATTACAACTGAACAAACTGCAAAAAAAGGCAGGAATTTAAGGAGATGGTACCTGGATAAACTGAAAGAACCAGAGGCTGTAGAGTGGTTCAGAGAGAGCATTAGGGAACGATTGACGACAACAGGGTACAGAAACACCTCAGAAGATGAATGGGTTGCTTTAAGAGGTGAAATAATGAGGGCAGAGGATGAAAAGACGAGGGCTAGTATAAATCCTTGGGTAACACAAGAGATATTGAATTTAATCGAAGAAAGGAGAAAATATAAAAGCGCAATAAATGAAGTGGACGAAAGAGAATACAAAAGTCTAAAAGATGAGATCGACAGGAATTGCAAAATGGCTAAGCAGGAATTAAAATCCTTGGAGAAGGAATAAAAACTTTGAGGTTTGCCAATGTCATTGCAATTCTGTCAGAGATAGCAAAGGTCTTGGAAGAGCAGTTGAACGTAATGCACAGTGTCTTGAAAACCAGAATGTAACAGGAATGTCAACAAAAGCAAAACTAGGATAATGGAATGTTGTCGAATTAAATCAGGTGATGGTGACGGAATTAGATTAGGCTTAAGAGTTTTGGTATTTGGGCAACAAAGTAAGTGACGATAGCCAAAGCAGAGAGGATATAAAATGTAGACTGGCAATGGCAAGAAAAGCGTTTCTGAAGAGGAGAAATATGTTAACGTTGAGTGTAGATTTAAGTGTCAGGTAGCCTTCACTGAAAGTAGTTGTATGGAGTGTAGGCACGCATGGAACTCCTGGGATGTGAAACATGGACGATAAACACTTTAGACAAGAAGAGAATAGAAGATTTTGAAATGTGATGCTATAGAAAATGCTGGAGATTAGATTGATAGACCACGTAACTACTGAGGTGGTACTGAATATAACTGGGAAGCAGAGGAATTTGTGGTACAACCCGACTGAAAAAAGCGATCACTTGGTAGGACACATTATGTAGGAAAAATAGACCTTTCAACGTACTCTCCACAATCAACAAAATGTTTATTAATCTTAGAGGGATTAGCATAAATAGTGAGTTTTAATCATACAAAGACACTAGGTGACTTAAGTAGTGGGTAAAGGTTTTGAAAGTTTGTAACTTTCCAAGTGTAACGTTCTTAAAAAGAAAAGTATAGTAAACTTCACGGTTACGTTGAATGAATGTCTGAATTGTGGAATGGATACAGAACTCTAATTGTCATGTGGCGTTTTGTAACTGCAAGTGGTATGCTTATTATGCGTTATTGTTAGCAAAACTTTACACTAATCGACTGGGCAATGCAGCCCCCAGTACCAATAAAGAAATACACTCACTGCAAAATACGTTCAGTCCCTTAGGCACTGAATTATCTGGCCCTGTTCAAAACTGATAACTTTGGTCCCTGTGCACGTAGCAAATAAATTAAACTGTCTTACCTCTAAAGCAGCAACGGAGTAACGCGATACATTCTGGTTCCTCACAAAAAAAAAAAAAAAAATAAATAAATAAATAAAAAATAAATAAATAAATAAATAAATTATGAGTGCTAGGTACAGGCTCAGCAATGTGCAATGCTGGCGGTAATTCCTGAAATGCACATGAAATTCTTTTGGCGGATAAACTAGAATATTTAAGAAAGTCCAACTTCTTTAAAAAATATAACCTGGGCAGGGTGGCGGTACTGGTCATCAATTACTAACATTCAGTTTTCCAGCAAAATTATATTGCAGATTAAGTTTGTCATTTCAAAAATATCTTACAATTGAAGCTAAATTACTCACAATTGATTTACAAACAATGAGATTTAAACAGCAAGTATTATCTAACTTCATTAACACAGCATAAATGCAAATCATCAAATTATTATAACTCTGTTAACAAATCTTAGAATCATTAAAAAGTGAAATATCTAACTAGACTTTTTATCAAAACAGTTTACGTACATTCTGGGGTCAGTCAACAATTACAAATTATCAGCCAACTCAGCCATACCAAGGAGTTGGCAAAAAGCCGAAATCACAGTTATTAACATCTCTCCCTTGGTTGCATGAAGACTTGTGCTTCCATGTTCAAGAATATTGGCATACCTACATTAATGTAACTCTCTGTGGCTTCACACAGTACACCCCAAAGACTGCCTACACCATCATCTTTCCCTCACAGACAGCTACCTACAACTGAGCGCCGAGCGCTCTCTAACTCCAACACTATAATAATCTCAGACCAGAGATCTTTGGCTCTGCGATCGCACACAGTCAGCGATCCGCGTTATCGAGCTTATCAGAGACTTTCATCGTTAATAGTATACTAGTTTCATTTAAATTTATTAATAGTCTTATCTTATTCTGGTGGCACATACAAGTGCGCCCCAGTATGCAGAATATTCCTTTGATTTTTAATCAAATCTATAAATATAAATCTTCACAAATATTGTATTTGTTATTGTATTGAATGCCGCGTCATGTTAACTTGCCTTCCACGGCGCTGCCTTAACTCTTTCCTTTTCTGAGGGCCAGAAAAGGTGCTTCACGTATTTCGTAAATGGCTTAGTTGTCTTTCCCTACGTTCTTTCACGGTCACCTTCAACATTGACGTACACGAGTGTCAGCATTATGGGAAAAATCCGCTTAATGCTGTAAATGTGCTGTTCGTTGCGGCGATAAGCGGCCGGTGCCGCACCTCTAGCTGCTCCCGCGCGGGTAATTATTTCTACCCCCTTCCCCACACCACTTACTTGCATCGCAGCGCCGACCTTTGTGTTCTGGTGTGAGTTTCTCAAACGAAGTGAATGCTGAGACTGCAGTTAGATAACGATTCGAATATTTTGAAAATAACAATGTTTTCATGAAAATGAAATTATTTTGCATTTGTTTTGATATTCCGAGAAGGAATTTTGCTGGTGGAGCCAATGCATACACAGTTTTCTTGAACACATTTATTAGAAATTACTTTTTCAATGGTACAATTCAAAGCATGGTGCTGTGTAAAGTCGAACATCGCACTCTTGTGTCGCAGTAATATGTTATTCGACACTTTCTTTGAGTTACCATGGCTGTACACGACTGGTTGGTTAGGAAGGAGTTTGTGGTATGTAACTCATATGACCAGACCCCATTTTCTGTAACGCTGATACGTGTTGAGTGTGCTGTTCACTTATGTACTTTTTTGAAGCAGATGTCTGAAGATGGGTGTAATCCCGAAACGCGTTCCATGTTCTAATAAAAGAGTCAATTGAGCATCTCATGACTTTATTGCGATTGTACAGCATTGGTTGCCAATTATCGCACATTTCACCAAAAACACTTGAGTCTCTTCTTTTTTCTCGTTGGCATCCTTTTTGCTGCATCACACTCGGCATTTTCGTGTCGACGCCTGTCTGTTAGCAGAAGATCGAATGTGTTTCGGAAAATGTCGTCTCACCTAACGTGTCAGGGATGATATCTGACAAGCTCGTCCAGATTTTCTATGCTGAGATGAGGATGAACTGAAATCTACACTGTACTTTTCTAGCAAACTTTCAGTGAAATTAATTTGAAAGTTAAGACTCTCGAGTTTTCCACCAAGTTTCTTGTCAACAGGTACGAATTCAGAGCTGCTACATCTGTGAAATGGTGACATCGTTGTAGACAATATTTTCCTTTCCTTGTAGCCAAATAACTGGTCACGTGTTGGGCAGCTAAATTAATGCCACCCACACTGTCATTGAACGCTTTCCAATGAATAGCAGTGTGATACAGCAACCATTGGTAAAAACATGAAAGATCATCAGTCTTGGTTGCAAAACTGAATTTTTTATTTTATTTGTCCTCCAATGACGCCTTATATAAGGCATTTTCAGTTTGGTCTACGAGAAAAAGTTATAATCTTTCATACAAATGACACAATCTCGATTTAGCAAAACTACACTAGCAAGAAAAAGTAAAGCAAATTACTGGCAAAATATACGAGGTGTGATAATAAAGTAATGAGACTGATTTTCTTTGCAAGAAGTGGCAACCGGGCAGGCTTGCGTAGGTACAATATCTTTGACCTTGGTCTATAAACTGCTTCTAGTCCAAGCAGCACATCGATGTAACTGGTCAGTTGCGAGTTGTGCTGTAATAAGTTAACACGTGTTTGTGTCTCTCGTCAGGGAAATGGAACCGCATAATATTGGGCAACGGTATGCTATTTGTTTTTGCGATAAATTGGATGAAAATGCGACAACTTACGGTAAGCTTCAGAAGGCTTTTGTAGAGGAGGTTATGTCACGAGCTCAAGTTTTTAGTTGGCATAAAATGTTTAGTGAAGGCAGAACGAATGTTGAAGATGATGACCGCAGTGTACGACCATCAACCTCACGGACGGATATCAACTTGGCCAGGGTCTGTGAACTCGTACTATCTGATGAAAGATTATCTGTGAAAGTGATTGCAGAAGAACTGAACATCAATCGAGAAACGGTTCGTCTAATAATAACTGAAGATCTTGGTATGAGAAAGATTTGTGCAAAAATGGTCCCCAAAAATCTCACACCACAACAGCGAGAAACATGGAAAAATGTGTCAGCCGATCTGTTAGAGCAAACGATCCAGAGACAAAACGCCAAAGTTCGCAATGGTGCACACAGTGATCATCCAGACCAAAAAAAGCTCGCATGTCAAAGTCAAAAGTGACATGCATGCTTGTGTGCTTCTATGATTCCAAGGGAATTGTTCACAAAGAGTGGGTGCCTCTGCGCAAACAGTTAATCAGTATTACTATAATGAAATTTTAGAAAGACTTCGTAAAAGTGTGTCCGTGCCAACATTGCTGATAATTACATTCTGCATCACGATAATGCGCCATCCCATTCTGCTCTGTCAGTACAGCAGTTTTTAACCTCACTACCACAGCCACCTTATACACCAGATATCGCTCCTTGCGACTTCTTTTTCTAAGTGTAAAAACGTCGGTCAAAGGACACCATTTTCAAACAATACAAGATGTCCAAAAAGCTGTGACGAGGGTCTTGGAGGATATTACAGAAGATGTTTTCCATAAATGTTGCCATTAGCGGCAGAAGCGCTGGAAAAAGGGTGTGCAATCAGAAGGGAACTACTTTGAAGGAGACAACACTAAACTTGACTTAAACGGTAATAAACGTTTTTTCACATCAGTCTAATTTATTTACTGTCGCACTTCGTAGTGTTAAGCACATAGGATTCCGAAAATAAGAAATATCCCAGCAGTCAACCGCCATGGTCAGAGTTTCAAAAATCGTTGTACGCTGCCCTATAAGGAAAGAGTAAAATATATCGGAATATGAGCGATAAAATGTTCAGAAGCCAGTAAAGACTCTGATGGACTAGAATCCCCAAGCACGCTAAATTAAAATTTGAATATGTATAGAAAATATAACTTACTGAGTAGAAGCTATTAAATACAAGGCAAATAGAGCCTAAACTACACGAAAGCCCCCACGTGGCTCCCTTGTCTCCCTTGTCAAGCTCTTTTACAAAGGCCTCGCGCGATATCGATTTAAAACACATCACCTCGAGAATAGCCAACAAGTATTCGGAAGCAAATAACCGGCTTCGTCTCACAAGGAGTAAGTATAACTGCATAAGTAGGCAGCAAGTTACTTTGTCAGCCAGCAAAACGGGATCAAGCCTACATAGACATACCACAGAGTAAGTTCCTCGTGCTCCCGGCTATGCACATCCTACGGGGCATAGAAACATACAAGTAGTATGCGGGTAGCATACGCAGTCCTCAGCAGATGGCGCTAGTAGATTTGCTGCAGGTCGCCACCGTAATCACTGGAAAGGGTGTAGTCTTACTTCTCTCGCCATAGCTTTTCCACCGATATCCCTCTATAACACGTCTTAATAATACATTTATCGAGTTTTGCCTCCTTCAGAGCTGTTGGACTTTCTTTCTTGTTAATCATAACCGTTCCAATGCAGCGAGTCCTTTTAGGAACGAGAAAATCGAACAGCTGAAGACTGCTTTTAGTGCATCAGACTCTTTAGTGCTGGGATGTTTGTTACATGCGGCATTCTATATGCGTAACACTGTATTTAGACAGTAATTTGTTTACTTTTTTTTGATAGTTCTGTTTTGTTAAATTGAAGTCGTGCTATTTATATGAAAGGTTATAACTTTTCTCGTAGACCAACCTGTACATGCCCTATATAAGGCGAAAAGCGTCATTGGAGGATAAATAAAATTTAAAAAAATCCATTTTGCTACCAAGACTGTGGGTAAATACTGTATATCCCTTGTTAAAATATCCATTAAGTGAAGACAAAGCCATTTTAGACGCTAGGGGATATTCACTACATTGAGGCTCAAATGTAGTGTCTTTTCCAGTTGTTGTCGTCCTTGTTGTTGTTGTGATCTTCAGTCCAGAGACTGGTTTGATGTAGCTCTCCATGCTACTCTATCCTGTGCAATCTTCTTCATCTCCCAGTACCCACTGCAACTTACATCCTTCTGAATCTCCTTAGTGTATTCATCTCTTAGTCTCTACGATTTTTACCCTTCACGCTGCCCTCCAGTACTAAATTGGTGATCCCTTGATGCCTCAGAACATGTCCTACCAACCGATCCCTATGAATTGCTTGACAGACAGGCGACCTTTCCACGTTGACAGTGATTAATCAATGGATAATTCACGGTCAGGAGTATAAGCCTCTTCAAACTTTTTCTGTAGATAATCAATGACAGATTTTAATTTATAGAATCAGCGGGAATACCACAATGTTATGAATAAGCACCGCTGTCTTTAAAATGAAGGAACTTCAAGAGAAGACTGCTTTCCGACATAACTTTCAGGGAAGTCGGTGTTTCAAGGACTTCTTTTCTCGAATAACACATTTCAAAGTCCGGCTTTTGAATAATTCCTCGGAGGAATAACGTGGCGAATAAAGAATACAATTTTCCATTGTTTGTTTCTACCTATTTGTGTATAGGTGATTGCTGTTTCAATTTGACAGCACGTTATGAGCTGTTCAGCATATTTTTTCTTCTCATTCACTATCCTTGTTAGCCAAATATCTTACAAGAAAGTGAAAATATTATTTGGATATGGAGAACCTCCAAAAGAAATTTTTTTACACGTGGAGTTCCTGTGAAAGGGAAATGACTCATATGTACACTACAATTACCAGATCATGCTCTTGTAGAACCAGAACCATCGTCAGCAATCTTCCCTTCTTGTTTGACGTCCATTTGCCCCACTGAATCACTGTCATTATAATAACCATCATCGCGGTCTTCACCGCTACTCGAAACACTGCTGCTAGACCTCTCATTGTGAGTTCAGTTTAATAATTTTAGTGTCGTTATCAGACGAAGATGGGGATTATTCACGCTTAAGCAGTGAGAGGGAAGCAGTGGTTGGGAAGGGAGTGTGACAGGGTTGTAGCCTTTCCCCAATGTTGTTCAATCTGTATGTTGTTCAATCTGTATGTTGTTCAATCTGTATGTTGTTCAATCTTTATGTTGTTCAACCTGTATGTTGTTCAATCTGTATGTTGAGCAAGCAGTAAAGGAAACAAAAGAAAAATATGGAGTAGGTATTAAAATCCATGGAGAAGAAATAAAAGGTTTGAGGTTCGCCGATGAGATTGTAATTCTGTCAGAAACAGCAAAGGACCTGGAAGAGCAGCTGAAAGGAATGGACATGGTCTTGAAAGGACGGTATAAGATGAACATCAACAAAAGCAAAACGAGTGTAATGGAATGTAGTCGAGTTAACTCAGGTGATACTGAGGGAATTAGATAAGAAATGAGCCGCTTACAGTAGTAAATGAGTTTTGCTATTTGGAGAGAAAAATAACTGATGATGGTCGAAGTAGAAACTGGCAATGGCAAGGAAAGCGTTTCTGAAGAAGAGAGTTGTTAACATCGAGTATAGATTTAAGTCTCAGGAAGTCGTTTCTGAAAGTATTGGCATGGAGTGTAGCCATGTATGGAAGTGAAACATGGACGATTAATAGTTTAGACAAGAAGATAATAGAAGCTTTCGAAATGTGGTGCTACAGAAGAATGCTGAAGACTAGATGGATAGATCACGTAACTAATGAGTAAGTATTGAATAGAATTGGAGAGAAGAGAAATTTGTGGCTCAACTTGACTAGAAGAAGGGATCGGTTAGTAGGGCATGTTCTGAGGCATCAAGGGGTCACCAATTTAGTACTGAAGGGCAGCGTGGAGAGTAAAAATCGCAGAGGGAGACCAAGAGATGAATACACTAAACAGATTCAGAAGGATGTAGGTTGCAGTAGGTACTGGGAGATGATGAAGCTTGCACAGGATAGAGTAGCATGGAGAGCTGCATCAAACCAGTCTCTGGACTGAAGACCACACCACCAACAACAAGCATGTTTACACTTGTTTCTTCTACAGTCTAACGAAATAGTTTTTCCACACAACAGAATACCAGCAACATCTGTTTGGAGACCTTTAAACTAGGCATGTCGACGCTTGCGACTGATATAGACGTCGAAATACATTTTGTAGATACGATACTGCAGTGCGTATATTGTTAAGAATAACTATGTAATGTTCCTTCGGACCTGTATGTATGTTATATGGAACATTGCAACTTTGTTCTTAAAAACACAGACATTGCAGTACCGTATGTATCCTACAATACGGGGAAGCGACTTTCAGTTAAAAATAACTTCCACTGTACGGGAATTACACAATGCGTACGAGTACAGGTTGTGAGACGAGAATGACGACATATGAAGCTTGGATCTGGCTGTTAGTGCGCTCGGATAGCCGAACGGTTGAGGCGACCGCTCGCTTAAAGCGGGAAATCATGGTTCGCTTCTCGTTCCGGCACAAATTTTCATTATCATTCCCTCATACTCCCGATGGTAGTTAGCATTTGCAACTACGAATGCGTTTCACACATTCCGTAGAGCCTGCCGAATGTGGCGGACTATGCAACCGAGCGCCGCTCATGCAACACGTAGCACAGAGCAGCCAGGAGGGCCGAATCCAGTTTTATGTGCACGCACTAAAAAATATTGACGGCCCTTTCATAGGATTTATCGACCTGGGAAAGGCGTTCAATGATGTAAAATGGTGCAAGATGTTCAAAACACTGAGAAAAATAGCTTAAAATGGTTATGAGCACAATGGGACTTAATATCTGAAGTCATCAGTCACCTAAAACTTACAACTACTTAAACCTAACTAACCTGGCATCACACACATCCATGTCCCAGGAAGGCTTCGGACCTACGACCGTAGTGGTCGCGCGGTTCCAGACTGAAGCGCATAGAACCGCTCGGCCACAGCGGCAGGCAGAAAAATAGGGGTATGCTCTAGGGAGAATGGGTAATATAGAACAAGAAACAAAGGGAATAATAAGAGTGTAAGCCCAAGAACGAAGTGGTCGGATTAAAACGGATGTTAGACACGGATGTAATCTCTCCCCCCTGCTGTGCAGTCTATACACAGGAAGAGCAATGACGAAAATAAAAGGAACTTTCAACTGTGGAATTAAAATGCAAGGTGAACTGACATGAATGATACGATTGGCTAATGTCATTGGTATTTTCAGTGAAAGTAAAGAAGAATTACATGGTAAGCTGAATGAAATGAACAGTCTAATGAGCGCAGAATATGGACTGAGAGTAAATCGAAGAAACATGAAAGTAATGAGAAGTAGCAGAAATGAGAACAGCGAGAAAATATCAGGATTGATGGTCACGAAGTACTTGAAAGAATTCTGCTACCTAGGCAGCAAAATAACCCGTGACGGACGGTGCAAGAAGAACATCAAAAGCATATGAGAATTCAGGTTTTCTCGGCGAATCTCGATGATAAAATCTTCTCGGTTTGAAAGCCGAGTCAATGTGTTGTGCTCCAGCAACGTTTCAGCAAGTTTCTTACCTGCCATCTTCAGGCGAAGACCTCGTCTGTAAGTAAGAAACTTCCTGAAACGTTGCAGGAAAACAACACGTTGACCCGGCTGTCAAACTGAGAAGATTTTATCAACATCGAAAGCAGACTAGCACTGGCAGTAAGGGCGTTCCTGGCCAAGAGAAGTCTACTGGTATCAAACACAGGCCTTAATTTGAGGAAGAAATTTTTGAGAATGTTCCTTTGGGGCATAGCATTGCATGGTAGTGAAACATGGTCTGTTAGAAAACAGGAACAAGAGAAAATCGAAGCGTTTAAGATGTGGTGCTACAGTCAAATGTCGAAAATTAGGTGGAGTGATAAGGTAATGAATGAGGAGGTTCTTTGCAGACTTGTAGAGGAAAGGAATATATGGAAAACACTGACAAGTAGAAGGGACAAGTGGTAGGACATCCGTTAAGACAACGGGGAATCACTTCTATGGTACTAGAGGGCGCTCCAGGCGGTACAATCTTCTGCACAAGAACAAAGACTGAAATACGTCCAGCAAATAACTGAGGACGGCCGCGTCTTATCAGACGAATGAAAAAAAAAGTGGGGGGGGGGGTGAGGAGGGGGGGTGCACGCACAATGAGGCAACAGGCTTCCCCACCGTTGCCCTTCATACTGGCTAGCAAACAGAGCACAACTGTTTAGAAAAGTATGAGAACTCTTATTTAATATTTCAGACGTTGCAGCGTTTAGAGCGTTGGCTGCATCGCACAGACAGCGAGAAAATGAAATCAGTTGAAGGCTCAACTGTTCAATAATATACACGTAAATTTTTATTTGCACTGGAAAGGTGTCTCTCCAGGGGATCAATAAGGAGACACATTAGGGGCTTTTTCCAACGTGTGCATCTTTCTCACGACACAAAGTTCAGCTTGTCACCCAGTACATTATGAAGCGTTTCCAGAGTTCATAAATCTGACCTGCCGGAAGCGGAAGTTTCGCAGGAGGTGAACCCAGACGTTCCGCCCGCAGGGCAAGCAGTAAGACAGGTCGGCCCCGGAGAATACGACCGCCCTCCGCTCCCGAGTTCGCCGACCTCAATTTGTGCGACGTCAGAGGTTGAGGCGCCGCCTCAAGGAGTACCACGCTCGTCAGTCAGGGACGCAGTAGCAGAACGCCGGCACATTTATCTAGCAAGCTTCGCTATTCGGTCGCAGAGAAACTGAAGAGGAAGGGTAATTGCAGTTCTCGTCTACGGAGGAGTAATAGCGTTTGTTTCGCGCAATTCACCTGCTACGGATTCTTTAAAAATTTTATTGGTCTTGGACCTATTACAGACATACATCCCACGTACAAAGTACCATACTTCAGACATTCTACTATGTATTTCATTAATTACATCGTAGTACTTCAGAGTTCATTCGCAATGGCCTGAACGCAACGAAGAATATAAATTGACGGAAACTGACACTACATCATGAAGAACCAGTCCGATATTAGTGAAAGTTTGTGGAGATGTTAATCAGGTAAGAGGTATTATACTACTGGCCATTAAAATTGCTACACCACGAAGATGACGTGCTACAGACACGAAATTTAACCGACGGGAAGAAGATGCTGTGATAAGCAAATGATAAGCTTTTGACAGCATTCACAAGAGGTTTGCGCCGGTGGCAACACCTACAACGTGCTGACATGGGGAAAGTTTCCAACCGATTTCTCATACACAAACAGCAGTTGACCGGCGTTGCCTGGTGAAACGTTGTTGTGATGCCTCGTGTAAGGAGGAGAAATGCATACCATCATGTTTCAGACTTTGATAAAGGTCAGATTGAAGCCTATCGCGATTGTGGTTTATCGTATTGAGATCCAATGACTGTTAGCAGAATATGGAATCGTTGGGTTCAGGAGGGTGATACGGAACGCCGTGCTGGATCCCAATGGCCTCATATCACTAGCAGTCGAGATGACAGGCATCTTACCCGCATTGCTGTAACCGATCGTGCAGCCACGTCTCGATCCCTGAGTCAACAAATGGGCACGTTTGCAAGACAACAACCGTCTGCACGAACAGTTCGACGACGTTTGCAGCGGCATGGACTATCACCTCGGAGACCATGGCTGCGGTTACCTTAGACGCTGCAACACAGACAGGAACGCCTGCGATGGTGTACTCAACTGCGAACCTGGGTGCACGAATGGTAAAACGTCATTTTATCGGATGAATCCAGGTTCTGTTTACAGCATCGTGATGGTCGCATCCGTGTTTGGCGACATCGCGGTGAACGCATAATGGAAACGTGTATTCGTCATCGCCATACTGGCGTATCACCCGGCGTGATGGAATGGGGTGCCATTGGTTACACGTCTCGGTCACCTCTTGTTGTCACTGACGGCACTTTGAACAGTGGACGTTACATTTCAGATGTGTTACGACCCGTGGCTCTACCCTTTATTCGACGCCTGTGAAACCCTACATTTCAGCAGGATAATGCACGACCGCATGTTGCACGTCCAGTGCGGGCCTTTCTGAATACAGAAAATGTTTCACTGCGGCCCTGGCCAGCACATTCTGCACATTATCCAGTTCTCTCACCAATAGAAAACGTCTAGTCAATGGTGGCCGAGCAACTGGCTCATCACAATACGCCAGTCACTACTCTTGATGAACTGTGGTATCGTGTTGAAGCTGCATGGGCAGCTGTGCCTGTGCACGCCATCCAAGCTCTGTTTGACTCAATGCTCAGGCGTATCAAGGCTGTTATTACGGCCAGAGGTGGTTGTTCTGGGTACTGATTTCTCAGGTCTATGCACCCAAATTGCGTGAAAATGTAATCGCATGTCAGTTCTAGTATAATATGTCTGTCCAATGAATACCCGTTTATCATCTGCATTTCTTCTTGGTGTAGCAATTTTAATGGCCAGTAGCGTAAAATATTGAACTCGTACTGTGGTCCTGACAAAAGTACGAGGGAAATTATATAAGTAATGCAACACATTTTTTTCTCTCCGCTTTCGGCTGAAAAAGTACAGAATCTGTCGTGGGACATCTTGGCATATTCCCGCTGCAGCCACTAAGTCTTAAGAAGTTCGGGTAGGTGGCGGCGCTATGCGTATCCTTCAGAATAGCGCCTGTAACGGAGACGTATTCTTAGCAGAGAGCTGTCACTGAGTTTCTTTTTACGGAAAACCAGAGCATCATAGATATTCACAGGGACTTGCAGAACGCCCACGGATTCCTGGCAGTGAACAAAAACCCGATGAGCCGTTCGCCAAGGCGTCTGTCAGCATCGTAAAAAGGTCACGCAAGCCCGTCCGATACCACGGGTGCCGAACAGCCGCACACAGCTGTGACTCCTGTAATGTTGAAATGTGCAGACTCTCCTATTCGAGGTGATCAACGGATCAGAATCAAACACCTCGCCGCACAACTGGACGTCTCCGTTGGTAGTGCTGACAAACTCGTCTACCAATAAAGTACTGAAAGGTGTGTACTCGCTGGGGCCCTCGCCGCCTAGAGAGACCATAAAGAGCAACTGTGCTGAGTTGCTTGCACTCCGCAGGAAGCAGTGCACGGACCATAGGGAGGTTACTGATGCAGCAAGACGTTGGCTGCGACGGTGACCAGTAGAGGGGTACCATGCGAGTACACAGGCCCTTCCAGTAAGGTGGCGTAAGGCCGCCGCGTTTAAAGGACAGTATGTTGAAAAAATTCGGTATTGTAGCCACATTTGTGAGTGATAATGTGAGTATTGGAATTCTGAGTACAACCAACCTGCTCTACATCTATATCTACAACCTGACGGTGTGTGGCGGAGGGTACCTTGAGTACCTCTATCGGTTCCCCCTACTATTCCAGTCTCGTGTTGTTCGTGGAAAGAAAGATTGTCGGTATGCCTCTGTGTGGGTTCTAATCTCTCTGATTTTATCCTCATGGTCTCTTCACGAGATATACGTATGAGAGAGCAATATACTGCTTGACTCCTCGGTGAAGGTATGTTCTCGAAACTTCAACAAATGCCCGTAACGAGCTACTGAGCGTCTCTCCTGCAGAGTCTTCCACTGGAGTTTATCTATCATCTCCGTAACTCTTTCGCGATTACTAAATGATCCTGTAACGAAGCGTGGTGCTATTCGTTGGATCTTCTCTATCCCCTCTATCAACCTCACCTGGTACGGATCCCACACTGGTGAGCAATATTCAAGTAGTGGTCGAACAAGTGTACTGTAACTTACTTTCTTTGTTTTCGGACTTCATTTCCTTAGGATTCTTCCAGTGAATCTGTCTGGCATCTGCTTTACCGACGATCAACTTTATATGATCATTCCATTTTAAATCACTCCTAATGCCTACTCCCAGATAATTTATGGAATTAACAGCTTCCAGTTGCTGACCTGCTATATTGTAGCTAAATGATAAAGGATCTTTCTTTCTATGTATTCGCAGCACATTACACTTGCCTACATTGAGATTCAATTACCATTCCCTGCACCATGCGTCAATTCGCTGCAGATCCTCCTGCATTTCAGTACAATTTTCCATTGTTCCACCCTCTCGATATACTACAGCATCATCAGCAAAAAGCCTCAGTGAAGTTCCGATGTTATCCACAAGGTCATTTATGTATATCAGGAAAAAAAAAGAAGCGCGCGTTGTCTTATTTACTGAATCCCCCCTTAGTAGGAAACATAGATTACAGCTGTATCTATTAAGCACCGACTACTGATAATACTGATTGAAATACCATGAAAGACAGTATACAAAAAGCAACACTTGAAGCAGTCGGAAGACGGAAAAAATAAGAAATAGGGGGCTGAAGATATGAAACTCAAACGCAGAGGAAGGAGAATAAAAAAAAACTATAAATTATGAACTTCTAGAAATGCACGACAAGATTCATGTGTCAAACTGATTATAAACTTTGAACATGACAACCATGAAAGACAGGACGTAGCCTAATGAATAGTAATATACGTAAGTCAATCGGAAAGACACAACGCTAGAATTAATGAAATAAAGAACAATTAATAAAACATTACAAGAAAACCTATCATGTAACGAAACCCTTGCAACAAACAGGGAACACATAACGTGCCAGTACAATTAGACAACTGAGTCAATAACATTACACGAGCTCCAACAGGTTTTCAAAGCCTAGAAGATCGTAAAGCGTTGGACCCGTTGGAATAAACACTGAACTTACTATGGAAGGGCAGTATGTGAGTTAAACATCTTAAATTTATACAAGTAATGCTGGCGGAGCTATGAAGTTGTTCTCACTGGAAATCCGTTGACGTAATTTCTATTTCTAAAAATGATTAGGAAATGGATATATCAGTTACGGAAGTATGTCTTTCAAATGAGGTTTTTAACATTTACTGAAAAATATTAAATAATTGCTTGTGAGTAATAGGAAATGTTTTCCCGGGATACTAACGAAGTAAAGTTAGGGACGGATGTTTTTTCTTTAAGAGAATTCCAGAAAAACGAAACGAAATCGGTCTAGAAACAAATATCGCTTAGACTTCGAGACATCTTTTGGCTCACTCATTACAGAGAGACTGTGAACAATAATGGAAGGAAGATGATATCCGATAAATCTTAAATAGCCAACCAAAAGCTTTTATAAAAATTCCGTAAACCATAAACACAGGCAGCTCAAAAACAGAAGAGAGAATAATAAATTAAGGGAAGGACGTAGATTGTCACCGACGCTCTTTGACATCTCTATTGACGATCTCATAAGAAAAGGGAACAATGAAGTATATGAAGATATACAACTCATAAGAAACCAAAATCTTAACGCTACAGAATGAGGAAGCAAACTGACAACATTCAGTCTATTGAGAATATAAACTAGGAAGACATTGCTACAATCTGAAAATACCCACCGCTAAAACCAAGGTTGGCGCTCGCTGTGGGAAACACCTAGTCCGATGAAACAGTTACTGAAGACAAGGCACTGAAACCAGTCTCCAGTTTTATATATTCATGGTGTGATATCAGCTTGAACAACCATAATGATCGGAATAAAATCAACAAGTGTCAGCACATATATGGTACTATAAATAAGAACAGGTTTAGTGAAAACATAAAGTGTTACAAAAAATGGCAGTGACTGTCTTGCTTTATGGCAGTGAACTTTGGACCGAGAAAAAGCAAGATTCTTCGAAGCACCTGTAAAATATTCCTCTACCGTTTCGCTCGCTAACAGTGTGTGTGAAAAGTGAACACTTGTCTTTCTCTACAAGCTCTGAATTCTCTTAGTTACGATGATCGTTTCTTCCTACGTAGTTTGACGTCAATAAAATATTTTCACATTTAGACGAGAAAGTTGGTGATTGAAATTTCGTCACAAGATACGCCCACAACGGAAATCACCTTTGTTTTAACGATTGCCATCTCGTAACTCGCTCATTATATTCTTGACACACCATCAAATATTTCGCGTTAATACAAAAGCAGCTACCCTTCTCTAAACACCTTTGTTTTAACGATTGCCACCTCATAACTCCCTTTTTACATCCTTGACACACTGTAAAATGTTTCGCGATAGTACAAAAGGAGCTGCCCTTCTCTGAACGTTTTCGATGTCCTCCACCAATGCACAACGTCAGGTAAAACGGAGGCTGGCAGTACATTAAGGGGGTATCCCACGACTTTCGTCAACCCAGTGTAATCTTTTTACTTCACACTTTTTACTGTAATTTCTAAAATAACACGTGGGATGACATATGAGGTATGATTTTCGATCCTCGAAATCGATAATTTAGCATAATGAACATAATGCACCAATGAATAATACGCCAGTAGCTTACTTAATGTTATCGACCATCGACAGATAGAATTATCATTCCATAATGGCTCTGCCTATGCTATGTTTTCTGCTTGTGACGACTAATGGACATAATCATGTACACTATTGTATTATTTTTGTGCCATATATGCACAAAAATAGGATGTCTCCCCGCCCATGTGTACTAGCAATGTATTAGAATGTGAAATAAAGTGTGAAACATAAAATATATAAGTCACTCTGGTTATAAAGTATGTGCATATGCAAGAGCTTGCAGCCAACTGATGCATAAACAAATGTAACTATTATTGAACGTATTACAGGTGCTTGGAAACGACCCACAGTTAAAGTTGGCCAATTGTATGGATGATAAGCAGATCACAGCCTATTTGGACCATGTTTTAATTCTCAAAACCCGTTAAAACTATAAACTCCCACAAAAGTAAAATAAAAAAAAGGTTATTAAATCTGAAAGACGTTATAAACTGTGACTTAGATATATACAAACCAGGTAATGTAATAAAAGATACCAAATACTCACCTTAGTTTATGGCACCTGTCGGAGAATGTTGAGAAGACAGAGACTGCTGCCCTCTCACTACAAAACAGTCAGTGAATTAAAATGATGAAAAAGATATAGTTTTTATTAATTTCCGACGGCGAGGTTTTAGGTAATGTAAATCAAGCAGTACTGTGTTGTCAGTAGGTTGACCGAATAAGGAGACATTTCATAAGCCGCCTACCGGCGAAGACAGCGAGAAAGGCAATTTAAATGTTTAAAGTGTCTTGCGTATTAAAATGGACCTCAAATAAGTAAACTAAAAAGTAAGTTAGCGAGGGACTTCTTCTTCTTCTTCTTAGGTTTTCAACTATTAGGTTGGTTGACAGCAGCTCCCAGTGCTTCTGTATTCAGCCTTCCTCTTGAGAGTGGTATACCTGGTGCAGCTGATATTCTCCATGCCCAGAGTGTTGACGCGTAACCCTTGAGGTTATTAACTAATTCACAATAATTAACTTCAAATCGCAGGAATTCTTGTTTATGTGAAACAGTTTCATCTACTAGAACTGATAGTGGTGGGTGTGGGTATGGGTGTGGTGTTTCTGTCGAACTTTTCCATATAACAGAGGTAGAAGGATAATTGCCTGTACGGGTAGAATACTAAAGAAACATGATAATTGTAGTAATTAAGAGGAAATGGTATTAGCTGTTGTAGGATCTTTGAAGAAATTTCAGAACTATGTACTGCGGCACGGAACTGCCGTATGAACACATCATAAGACAATGGCCTTTTTGAAAACTTGTAGGATCTTTGGAAAAATTTCAGAAATATGAATTGGGGCAGAAAGTGCCGTATGCACACATCATAAAACAATGGCCTTTTTGAAAACTTTTAGACTACTGCTTTGTCGCTTCGGCAGATCGTCGTCATTTCACCAACAGTGTAAGTTAATGGTGAAGTATATTCTGGGAAAACAAATTCATCTATCTGAAACTCTGCATAGATTGTCCATTAATATAGAAGATAGGTGACCTATTGAGCGCAGTGAAGATTTTTTAAAAGTGTTCTGTACTGATGTGGTGGGGAAGAAAAAGATAGAAGCCTGTAAGAATCTAAGACAGAAAAAAATGACAAGACACAGAAATACATAAAGACCGAACTGTGTAATAAAAGGAAGGTGAAACCAAGAATTCTATAATTTGAAAATTCAGTTTTGTTCCGAAGGAGGGCCAAAAAATCTGAACATTACTTAGAATGTTGACCTAAAATTATGTTGAAGATTTTAACACATGGGATGCAGTTACGGTATGAGTATGCTGGGACGAAAAGTGTGATGCTTAGTTACGTAAAAATGTAGATTGTGAGATTACGAAAAGGTATGTTCACGGGTTGGTAAGATATTGCAACAAATGCTAATTCAAATCGAATAATGTGATAAATACACTCCCTGTGCACAGTGTAAACCACATGGACGTAACAGAAATCATACCTGCTGACCTTTATACTCAATTACCAAAATCACAGGGTAATTTCTGCCATATTTTCGTTGTTTCGGAAGTGATTTTGGAATTTATCTGACTATTTCCACTGAAAAAGCGAATAAATATGTAGTGTTTAATAAGTTGGAAAAGGAGTCCCTAAATACGTGAAGCCTTCAATTGTTCTGTCTGATGGTTCGTCTCTATTTCACGAGGGTGGAGAGGATGGAGTGCAAAAATGTACAAGTAATACACATATATCACACACTCATCCTGACACTAATACTGCTGCACAATCTATAAGTGGAGATCGCAAAGTGCATAGAATATTCTGTAGTTTTAAAAATGGAACTTGGGGGAATTTTGTAACTAAGATGGAAGATAAGCTAAATAATGTTAGGCTACACTTTTGCACCCCAAGAAATATTGACGGGAGTGAGGAACCCTAATTTAATACAAAAACTAATGGCTCTTTTAGCCAGGAAGAAGTCAACCATGATGAGTAAAAAATTTTGGTAAAGAAAAAATTGAGGAGAATAAAAGGATACAAAAGGAATTATATGATCAAAGAATAAAGTAAATTGCCTACAAAGTGTTGACTTGGTTCTGGTAAGGATACACGAGAAATCAGAGATATCAAAATTAAATTTATGTGCATCAGGGACATTACGCATCAGATTCTATTCCTCAACAAAATGTCTATTTTTTGGTTTATCCTAAGTCCAAGAATGTGGTTGTGAATCGGTGTATAATGGAACTGAAAATACATAATTAAAGGACAAAGTAGAAAACGGCTCAGAGAGTTCATCACATGAGTGAAAACATGTAAGTAGATATAGCTTCCGGAGCTATCTGCAGTTTTAGTTCATTTTCGTTTTTAGAACTGCTATCAATTATCTGTAGCACTGCTTTGTAAATCATCTCATGACATTTTACTGTAGAATCTATCCCAGAAATTGACAGTAGCCAGGAAAAGGGTAAGAACCGAAATTGAGTGGGACATCAATGAGGAAGGAAAGTACAAAGGGGATGGTTTGAGTAGAGGATAATAAGTCAACAATATGTGGCCTAGAGAGAGAGAATTATGTGTGACAGTAATGGTAATATATTGATAAGAAAAGGGAATGTTACTGAAATCTGTTATGGAAAGCTAAGTGGGGAACTTTATTAATAAAAATTATTTTAAAAGAAAATAAAGGTGGAAAACGAAGGTTACCATCAGTTTTAGATGAGATAGGTATGCTGTCGGAAATGTCAGATGTACTTTTGTAGTAAAGATGTAGTAATTAAGTGAAAAAGGAAGTTATAGAGACGAGTAAGGGCTAAAGTAACATAGAAGGACTGATGAATAGAGGAAGTTTGATGAACTGAAAAGAACTAAAAGACATACAATAAAGTATAAAAGAGAAATGATGTCGTGTGACTATGGCCTCCCGTCGGGTAGACCGTTCGCTAGGTACAAGTCTTTCGATTTGACGCAGCTTCAGCGACTTGCACGTCGAAAGAGAAATGATGTATTATTAGCAATGATATAATTCCTGAGCATGTTAGACCATAATCAAACGGAAGTGATGTGCAGAGCTTAAATAAAGAGTAAAGGAACAATGCAGGTTCCACAAGGGAAAAGAAAGAAAGGGTGACAATGAATACCATTCACGCTACAGGTACAACAACAGTAACAATACTGGGTTCCACAGAAGTGAAAATTATGGGAAACAGTCATTGAAGAGGCAGCCATTAACAAAAATTGATGGAAGTAGACGTTAGCACAAATAATGGGATGGTCGTACTAAAAGTAGGGTGTACTAAACCGAAGAACCACTTAAAAATACATGTATGGATTGAAAAATGACCGTAAAGGGACGAATATTTGAAGTAGGAGTGCAAAAAACCATTGTGTTAAGTAATGCGTCCACAGAAAAGAGTAGTGAGGAGAAGAGTAGTGATTTACGACTAACCCAAAGTGCAGTCTGGGGTCATCACAAGCTCAGTTCGCAGCAAGCATACAACGTTTTGACAAAACAAGGACTGGAATATTAACTTTTCGTCTGAATAAAGATTGAAGTGAAGATACTTTTATGATGAATATTAGTTAGTAACCAGTGCTTCATATGAATATTATGGCCAATAAAAGGATCACCATGATTCTGATTTACTCAGAATGGTGGTTCATGAATATAACTGCTCAATGTCAACGTTGTACAGTCCAAGTGATGTTTCACGTGCTCTGAACTAGAGAGATTGTAGGTTGTTGGGAAAGTACAACTTCGACAAAATATTGTTAATAGAAGCAGTACTAGACATTACAAAGTTTCCTAAATTTAATCATTAATTAAGGGCTTGTCTCTAATGACACTGACAAGGAAACCTCCCCATCGCACACCCCTCAGATTTAGTTATAAGTTGGCACAATGGATAGGCCTGGAAAAACTGAACACAGATCAGTTGAGAAAACAGGAAGAAGTTGCGTGGAACTATGAAAAAAATAAGCAAAATATACAAACTGAGTAGTCCATGTGCAAGATGGGCAACATCAAAGACAGTGTGACCTCAGGAGCGCCGTGGTCTCGTGGTTAGTGTGAGCAGCTGCGGAACGAGAAGACCTCGGTTCAAGTCTTCCTTCAAGTAAAAATTTTCTTTCTTTATTTTCGCAAAGTTATGATCTGTCCGTTCGTTCATTGACGCCTCTGTTCACTGTAATAAGTTTTATGTATGTGTTTTGCGACCGCACTGCAAAACCGTGTGATGACGAAAGGATGTGCCTCTCCAATGGGAAACGAAAACATTTGATCGCAAGGTCATAGGTCAACCGATTCCTCCACAGGAAAACACGTCTGATATATTCTATACGACATTCGTGACGGCATGGGCGTCACATGACAGGAAAATGTTGTCGACCCACCTAACTTGTACACTTGGCGAATGGGTAAAAAGATTCTTCTACCTTGCCCGATTTAGGTTTTTTTGTGGATGTGATAATCACTCCCAAAAAAGCGGGTGAAAACATAAGAGTTTGTCACATAAACTGGAAATTAAAGTTTTCACCCGAGGGAAGACTTGAACCAAGGACCTCTCGTTCCGCAGCTGCCTATCATGCACATGGACTACTCAGTTTGTATATATTGCTTATTTTTTCATAGTTCCACGCAACTTCCTGTTTTCTCGATTGATCTGTGTTCAGTTTTTCAACGCCTATCCACTGTGCCAACTTATAACTAAATCTGAGGGGGGTGTTATGGTGAGGTTCCCTTGTGAGTAGAGAGGGACTGTGCCTCAATTATTCTTGTGGCTGCACCAGACTGTCGAGCTAAGACACTCCACACTAGATAACTTTACAAAGCCAAAGGAGTCGTTCATCTTTACTGTGCCCAAAACCTGGATTCTTACTAACGACAACTGAATTGTCTATTGGAGTGTGTCAGAACATGATAATAATATTAACAAGGAAGCACTTTCTAAAGTTCTGCAAAATTATATTTATTTGGTCAAGAACTGGATGTCGGCTGCTTAAGCGATCTTCAGGTGACAACTCAATGTTGTAAACACAGAAAAATAGTGTGGGACTACATAGACATTATTTGTACATATTCGATCACATACAGAGTGTTTACGCCAGAAAGTATTACACATTTCGTTATGTATAAGTAGTTATATTAACTAAGAAAGGAAATCTTTTTTATGTAAAGATTCATTTAACAACTGATGGAAACATTGTTTTGGATTTACAATTTCAATTTATTATTTGTAGCGAAAACTTATTTTAACAGAGGGAAACAGAGTTTGACTACTTAATATTAAGCTGTGATTCTGTGACATTATATTTTTTGACTTTCAGTAGTTGTGGTGGATTAATCTTATTGCTTTCCTTCACAGAATGTACAGCTTTACATAATATGAATTGTTTTCTGTCAAAAGATAATCAGCCAAGGCTGAACCGATCTTTGGGGAGTCGTACCATCCCACCTTGACGAGATGTATTGCTCTACAGTCACTTTGAAATGACAGAAAATGTTTTTAAGCGTACAATTTGTGATGTAAATTTTCACAATTTTATTTTCTTGAATTTTAAGTATCAGAGTAAAGGCTGCTATTGTACATGTACAAAATTACAGTACTATCTATATTACGTAGTAAATGCTTCATAGGTGTAGATTTGGAAGTTTCTGAGAAAAAACAGGCATTTACACTGAAAATTGTCACTTTTTTCAGTTTTAAAGAAAAAAATTACAACATGCCAACTGCTGCATATAAATATGTTTGAGTCTTCCTGGCTGGTAGTCTTCATCTCTTTCTCCTTCTTCCTCACGCAGTCCTGCCGTTCTTTCTTTGGCTCTGGCTTCTTTTGAAACATTATTTGCTGCAGTCTCTTCCTTCGTGATTCGCTGTTGGTCCATCACAGCTTTAGTGGTGTTTTAAGTACTTACACCACTCAGTGGAACACAGGTTGGGGACTGGTTCAACATCTGTAGATTGCTGGTGCAAATAAATTGCCCAAACAGCTTTCCCAGCTTATCCCAATGATTTATAGCCATACCATAATACTGTGTAATCTGATCAATTTGCTTATCAGTCAGTCGACGCCGTATACTTAGGCTATCTGATAACTTAATACTTCCCAGTTGCTGTTTTAATCTACGCAGTAATTGCATGTAAAGCTGCAGAGACATCACTATTACTCACACAGAAATACACTTCACCCCTGAAACCGAAACAGACAAAAAAGTAAATTTTCTAGACATCACAAGAGAAATCCAAGCTCACAACCACTGGTTCTCAGTATACAATTCTTGACGACAGCAAACCATCCAACAGCCCACAAATCGGCTGGCCTCAGCTAGTTCCTACGTAGACTAAACAGAACTCCGGTGGGCAATGATAGCCACGCAAAAGAACTGAACATAATCACACAGACTGCCGCAGGAAATGTTTAGAAAATAAACCCTGTTGACAAACTGAGCCATTAAACAAAAACACAATGACACTGAACACTAACAACAAAAATGCCCCAATGTCTTAGCATGGTTATCGAACGTTGATCGTAATTGGTTAGTAGCAAGAATAGAAAGTGGAATTTTGTTAATAACGGGAGCTGTGACGGAAATTATGCTCGGAATTTTCGATGCCACCAACACACCAAGAATATTTCGCCACAGCGGAGGAATAAAAATCGAAAACTGACGATTATGTAAAGTGTATCTTGCAAATGATGTGAACAGCGTTCTGATGATGAACTTGCCAGACCGAAACCGGTTACGGCGCCATTTACTTAAATTAATAGCAGTATTAATAGTGGCCGGATGCTGTCTTCTTCTTTGTAAGAATCAACCTACATTAACTGTACACAGCCACGGTCTCACTATGTCAGTTTTAGACAAAGTAGCACTATGTATTTCTGTCAGCAATATGTTTAACCTCGATTTATATACTGATTGCATCTATAAATACTTGAAAATTACCTCAAGGTCTAAACTGCAGTAGTGGATATTGCAATTAATGTACAGTCATGGTGATGATGAAGTCTTTTAAAGGATTCTATGAGACTGCTAGCCCACAAAAAATTCAGTTGTGTCTTTGCTTATATTATTCACACACTATGGCAAAACTTAGTAACCAAGAGTTTTAGAAGGAACGCCCAAGGCCAGCCAATGATTACAACAGGAACTGAAGAGCAATATTTACGGTATTCGATTGAAAGAAAAATAGTGGCGAACCTCTCCCAGCCACTAAAAACTTAACTACCGTAGCTGTCACTAGTGGGAGCAGATCAGGTTTAAAGCGGAGTAGAGGACACTGGATCCACCCAGCGTGACTCGTCGGTCACGTTTCGGAAACTGCAGAGCCGGCTGCGTGATCTGTACAGTGTAGGTCAATATTTTTATGACGCGTTATCACCGGCCTTGACTCTTGTGGAGCTTATTTCAGCAAAGACAGCCCGCTTTCATCATCTCGTTTGGAGAGAAGACGTTCTACTCACTTCCCGTTAAAGACTGATTGACACAATAGTCCGTATACTACTGCGATGTCTCTCCAGTAGCTATGATATATCGATTTCGATCTCTTCAGTGCGATCAATAAATAGCCCATCAGTGTGAAGTGAATGACGAGATTTTTTATGGCACACTACTTAATGCTGTTTGTATTTGAACCACGGATGGAGGAGGATGGAAAACTAACACAATTTTCTGCTAATTTTAAATCGCGAGAGAATTCAGCAGTACAAAATTTGAACTATTACGTGGTATTCAATCAGATCTTGCAACAAAGAGACTGCGATAACAAAGATAACCGAAAAGGAAACACTTTCTCGATGTTTTGATATTATTATCTCCTTACTGAAAAACTGGTTTTCGGATTCTTGCGCCATCGTCAGGTGACAATTATTGTGATCTCATTATGGCCTAGCTAGCCAATCATTGGTTTGTAGGTAAAGAAATTATACCTGTTGTTTTTGACATGTTTCGTCTAACATTGTAAGAAACTTCATTTAATCTTACGAGATGGGTAGCTGTCCGACTTCACGTCCAAAGGATCGGTATTACATCAGCTGTTGGTCCTAGGATTGTCGCTTATTCCACCCCCCCAACTGCAATTTGGAAAACATAAACTTAATCACCTCTCACGGATTAGGCATTAGACCTTTTCCAACAAGTCGAGTGTTGCCTAAAAGTCAGTAAGAGCAAGCTATATATGATGTTGAGACACGTGACGAGAATGTCGTAAACCCATGGAGCCGTTTTAGCCAGTAGATGAATCTTGATGACGGCGCTGTTTTTTTTTATGTGAGCAGCTCCTCATTTGGCTCATTGGGTTTAATATATGTTGTGGAGTAGCGAGACAGCCACGCCACGGAAGTAGCCGAAAGTCTCGTTTACTTCACGCAGGCAAGAGATAGGTCTGTAACAGGATACGTAATGAATGCTATAAAGAAAAGTACGTAGCTTCTGGAATACTTAACTTTAATCCATCCTTGTTGTATACATCGCTCTTGACGATACAAGTGAGACTCTTTAGATACAAGCTATATAAGGCTAATGGCGCCTTGCTAGATCGTAGCCATGGACTTAGCTGAAGGCTATTCTAACTATTGGCTCGGCTAATGAGCAATGCTTCGTCCATGTAGTCGCTAGCAAAGTCGTGCGTACAACTGGGGCGAGTGCTAGTCAGTCTCTCGAGACCTGCCTTGTGGTGGCGCTCGGTCTGCGATCCCTGACAGTGGCGACACGCGGGTCCGACATGTACTAATGGACCGCGGCCGATTTAAAGCTACCACCTAGCAAGTGTGGTGTCTGGCGGTGACACCACAATATACCTTGTTACAGACCTCCATACGTCTAAAAAAAGAAATCACTCTTTTCTGTTTCTTTTCTTTTTTGTACCTCCAATCTCCCCTTTTATCCCACCCATTCCTTCTCGTTTTTTTCTTTCTACGGCGAGCCTCGTTTTATATTTTTGTGTCTCCTTACATTGTAAGACGTATTCCTTGTGAAACTCTTCCTTTATTAAAACAAAGACGTGATGTCTACTGTTAAAAAGTGTTCTTGAAATTAAAATTCGTTTCGTATGAACTGCCAGTGTGAATCAGCTCTTCAGCAACGAAAATAAAAATGAAATTCTTTTTTCTCGGGGACAACAAAAATTCATAAAAAAATTTATTTAAAAGGAGGAGAATTTGAAGTCTGTAAAACGCATTACGTTAATAGAAGTTTAGTTTCTTTGGAAACTAAAAGATTGTACCCTAGGAAACAAAGATTATATTCGCTATCTCAGGAACTGTGGTTCTCCACTGTTAGGTAATGCCAGCAATCCTCGAGACTAAATTCGGTTTTCTTGCTAATTGAGTAGTAGTAGGCGGTGTAACTGGCTATAAGATAGAGGAACGCATCGTTTTCCCTTCTAGGAAAAAAATGACTTGCCCTGAATAGAATGCCTTCTAAATTGTATGTGGATTGTGAAGAACGAGTACGCTTTATGACTACAAGTTTTTGTCACGTCCATTGCGAAGTTTCAGCCTACTCTCAGCATATCGTACAATTTACGTTGCAGCGAGTGCACGTTGGCGAGGGTATAAGCCGAATGTTATGTAGTTTGCGGTTTGTGGGAATCTTTTCGTGGATAAGTCTTCGTCACAGAGATCGTGCATTTGAACTGTTCAGTGGGTTCTAGATGTTTGCTCATATCCTTTCCCAGTGCTTGCTGTTATTTTCCATTTAAGCTTTGGCCGTATACTGTTGACATATTGTACTGCGTACCTTCCTGGGTGTTGGGTTTTTCTGCAACTGATTCTGCTATATAAGTATACAAAGTTTGGTATCGTCCAAAGATTGTGGTGCCACACCACTATGGGCAACATGCAACGATATCACAGACATTCGCAACGTCTCGCCGCAATCCGCAACGACCAGTGGGAGAGACTAAAGAAGATAGGCCGACTCTCTCACGCAGCAGTCCCTTCGCATGAAGGTCAATATAGAGCAGAGCGTGGAAACGTTCTGACAACTTCGCAACCTCAGGTGAAGCAGTCAGCATCATCGGGTATGCTTAAAGAGTTATTCAACTTTCAGATGTGAACATATTTTTGTAATTTTGAATTTCTGCTTCAAGAGAAGAGTTTGTCACTTAGAGCATCAACTGGCGTTTTAATAGTCAGTGATAGTGGTAAATTATCAAGCACTCGTGTAGCAAAGGGATTTATCAAGTTAAGTAAATCTTTTGATCACTCATGCAACGAAGTGACAAATATTTCATGCGTTGTAGTTTCAATGAGCGATCTCCCAGAGCAATCAAAGTGCGCACTGTTATGACTGGACGATTGTAGTTTCGCTTCGTCATAACACAAAGAATGTCTAAGGTAGGACTGATGCAGATTACATCAGCTGGCGGTTCTCTACTTTTCAACTCTATCTCGTTGATGTTACAAAAATGGTTCAAATGGCTCTGAGCACTATGGGACTCAACTTCTGAGGTCATTAGTCCCCTAGAACTTATAACTAGTTAAACCTAACTAACCTAAGGACATCACAAACATCCATGCCCGAGGCAGGATTCGAACCTGCGACCGTAGCGGTCTTGCGGTTCCAGACTGCAGCGCCTTTAACAGCACGGCCACTTCAGCCGGCCGTTGATGTTACAACTTATAAGGCTGGTCTGAAGGTGTTTGCATTATACTACGCGGAATTTTATGTGTTTCACCGTTCTGCACAAACCAGCTGACAGTGACTTCCATTCTACGTACTATTCCCGCTGTAACTGGAAATACCGGGTTATCAAAAAGTCAGTATAAATTTGAAAACTTAATAAACCACGGAATAATGTAGATAGAGAGGTACAAATTGACACACATGCTTGGAATGACATGGGGTTTTATTAGAACAAAAAAAACCAAAGTATTGCTAGACGCGTGAAAGATCTCTTGCGCGCGTCGTTTGGTGATGATCGTGTGCTCAACCCCCACTTTCGTCATGCTTGGCGCCCCAGGTCCCCACACCTCAGTCCGTGCGATTATTGGCTTTGGGGTTACCTGAAGTCGCAAGTTTATCGTGATCGACCGACATCTCTAGGGATGCTGAAAGACAAAATCCAACGCCAATGCCTCACCATCACTCCGGACATGCTTTACAGTGCTGTTCATAACATTATTCCTCGACTACAGCTATTGTTCAGGAATGATGGTGGACATGTTTAGCATTTCCTGTAAAGAACATCATCTTTGCTTTATCTTACTTTGTTTTGCTAATTATCGCTATTCTGATCAGATGAAGCCCCATCTGTCGAACTTTTTTGAACGTTTGTATTTTTTTGGTTCTAATAAAACCCGATGTCATTCCAAGCATGTGTGTCAATTTGTACCTCTCTATCTACATTATTCCGTGATTTATTCAGTTTTTAAATTTATACTGACTTTTTGATCACTCGGTATGTGTGCTAAATATCATAATTTGCAGAGCACTACTTTATTTATGCACTGTATTATTTTTTTCATAGTATTAAGTTCTCCTTGGGAGTATCGATGCAGCCGCCCTCGTAGAGGTCAGAGCCCCATTCTCCAGTTGACTGCGCTAGATCGCTGTAGGTGTTTCGTGAAACGTGGGAACAATATTTTCACAGTGTGAGAGGCCTATGTCCAGTCAGAACGCAATATGCGGTAGGCCCTGTGTTTATAATTCTAGATTTTCGCGTGTTAGTTGTCGCATTAGAGGCTTTGCAGTAGCTGCCAACTTGCTCCCAGATCTTTGCTTTATCTTTCTTCTGTGTAGCTAATAGGTTGATGTCATCAGCGAAAGTACATACTGTTAACTTTTCTTCTTGATATTACAGCCCAGTAGATTCTCACTGAGTTGTTGCAGGTAATGCTTATAACGCGCACGCAAACAATAACGTGAACAACGATTGAGCTGGGTAAGTCAGTTTACGACACTATTTACCTGAATTCTTGACGAGGCGTCACGTATTACCGTGTGGATTACTCTGTAAAATTCTTGTCGTGAACCCATTTTTCCTTAGAGTTTTCTTTAGGTAATTATGGTTCACGTGATCAAATGCTTTGCGAAAATGAAGCGATAGAATTGCCAATTTAACGCCAGCAGCGCGCAATACTGTTCTCGCATCTCTGACGTTGGTTAGGGTGTGAAAGATAGATCGTCTTTTCTCAACACAGATCTGATATGTCCCGACAAGTTTGTTTGTTACGGGTTTTGCCCTTCCCGCAATTATTCGGGTAAATACACTCCTGGAAATTGAAATAAGAACACCGTGAATTCATTGTCCCAGGAAGGGGAAACTTTATTGACACATTCCTGGGGTCAGATACATCACATGATCACACTGACAGAACCACAGGCACATAGACACAGGCAACAGAGCATGCACAATGTCGGCACTAGTACAGTGTATATCCACCTTTCGCAGCAATGCAGGCTGCTATTCTCCCATGGAGACGATCGTAGAGATGCTGGATGTAGTCCTGTGGACCGGCTTGCCATGCCATTTCCACCTGGCGCCTCAGTTGGCCCAGCGTTCGTGCTGGACGTGCAGACCGCGTGAGACGACGCTTCATCCAGTCCCAAACATGCTCAATGGGGGACAGATCCGGAGATCTTGCTGGCCAGGGTAGTTGACTTACACCTTCTAGAGCACGTTGGGTGGCACGGGATACATGCGGACGTGCACTGTCCTGTTGGAACAGCAAGTTCCCTAGCCGGACTAGGAATGGTAGAACGATGGGTTCGATGACGGTTTGGATGTACCGTGCACTATTCAGTGTCCCCTCGACGATCACCAGTGGTGTACGGCCACTGTAGGAGATCGCTCCCCACACCATGATGCCGGATGTTGGCCCTGTGTGCCTCGGTCGTATGCAGTCCTGATTGTGGCGCTCACCTGCACGGCGCCAAACACCCATACGACCATCATTGGCACCAAGGCAGAAGCGACTCTCATCGCTGAAGACGACACGTCTCCATTCGTCCCTCCATTCACGCCTGTCGCGACACCACTGGAGGCGGGCTGCACGATGTTGGGGCGTGAGCGGAAGACGGCCTAACGGTGTGCGGGACCGTAGCCCAGCTTCATGGAGACGGTTGCGAATGGTCCTCGCCGATACCCCAGGAGCTACAGTGTCCCTAATTTGCTGGGAAGTGGCGGTGCGGTCCCCTACGGCACTGCGTAGGATCCTACGGTCTTGGCGTGCATCCGTGCGTCGCTGCGGTCCGGTCCCAGGTCGACGGGCACGTGCACCTTCCGCCGACCACTGGCGACAACATCGATGTACTGTGGAGACCTCACGCCCCACGTGTTGAGCAATTCGGCGGTACGTCCACCCGGCCTCCCGCATGCCCACTATACGCCCTCGCTCAAAGTCCGTCAACTGCACATACGGTTCACGTCCACGCTGTCGCGGCATGCTACCAGTGTTAAAGACTGCGATGGAGCTCCGTATGCCACGGCAAACTGGCTGACACTGACGGCAGCGGTGCACAAATGCTGCGCAGCTAGCGCCATTCGACGGCCAACACCGCGGTTCCTGGTGTGTCCGCTGTGCCGTGCGTGTGATCGTTGCTTGTACAGCCCTCTCGCAGTGTCCGGAGCAAGTATGGTGGGTCTGACACACCGGTGTCAATGTGTTCTTTTTTCCATTTCCAGGAGTGTATCTCACAGTAAGCATTAAGTAGAGTTAACCGTATATATTTTTCAAAGTTTTATTTTTCAGTCTGTTTAGGAATCGTCACAATCAGCCCTTCTCGAATTTTAGGAGGAGCACGACTCGTTTGTAACATCTTGTTACTCATTATCATGATTGGATTTTTCAGCAGTTCCCAGTATTCCACATAAAAATGTGTGGCCAGGTCACCAGGGCCTTGTGTACTGTTCTTGGAACTCGTTTTAATGACGTCGAACGCGTCTTGATCCCTTATTTTATCCATCAAGGACGCATTTTCGTCGTCGCTCCCGTTTTCTTGAAGAAAGTTTACAAATTTTTCGCCTTTATTTATGTATTTCTATTCTTACGTGTATAGTTTGGACAGATAATCTGCCGTTGTCACCAGTAATTGTCGCTGGATCTTGATACTGCTTCCATCAGATATTTCATTTCGGATACTAATTTTCTGTTCGCGGTCTGCCTTTCTTAGTTTAGGTGATAAGTGGAAGAAGTTTCGGCTTGTTTCATGGAATTCTCTCTGGCTCTCACCTGGTATCCAGATAGTTGCTTCCTATTGAGTCTGACTATTTTCGCTATCTTTCGAGTATTTAGTGATATCGTTTTTCTTATTTAAGTGGCTTAGGGCGTGGAACAGGAATTCTCTAGTGCTATTTTCCCGTTCACGTAATGTTTTAGCCGGATGCATTAAGATTTTTCTGATTTTTAGCTTGACATATTTTATTCACCATTGTGGCATATTTCCATAAATATTCATTTGTCCTCTGCGTTATTACTAGTTGCTGCATACCTCTTCGTTTACGTGTTTTTTTCTTAAGACTGATGTACTTAGATTCCAAAAGTTTCAACCCCACAGATATTCTCAAGATGGAGATTTAGTTAACAGTGGTAAGCTCTGTGCACCAAAAAGTGCACTAAAGCACTCCGTCTTCGGGCAACAAGTGGCCCATCGGGACCGTCCGACCGCCGTGTGATCCACAGCTGAGGATGCGTACAGGAGGGGCGTGTGGTCAGCACACCGATCTCCTGGTCATTATGATGGTTTTCTGTAACTGAAGCCGCTACTATTCAGTCGAGTAGCTCCTCAATTCGCATCACGAGGCTTAGTGCATTCTGAAAAATGGCAGCAGCGCACGGCGGAAAAAAATGCATAATGTCGAAATTTCTTTTCTAGTCAGTTTAGACAGCACGTTCAGGTATATGTGGTCTAATCTGTTTGCTGATTAGTCTGTTACGGATGTGTACCCTATATAAAACATACCTCCAAGGTATCCCTCATATATCATATAGTGAAATTACGTGTATATGGAATATCTTCTCAGTTGTGTGACTGGATATGTGATTTCCAGTCAGATTGGTCACAGTTCGTAGTAACTGGCGGAAAGTCATCTAGTAAAACAAGTGATTTCTGGCGTTCCCCAAGGTAGTGTTATAGGCCCTTTGCTGTTCCTTATCTGTATAAACGATTTGGGAGACAATCTGAGCAGCCGTCTTAGGTTGTTTGCAGATGACGCTGTCGTTTATCGACTAATAAAATCATCAGAAGATCAAAATAAATTTCAAAACGATTTAGAAAATATATCTGAATGGTGCGAAAATTGGCAGTTGACCCTAAATAACGAAAAGTGTGATGTCATCCACATGAGTGCTAAAAGGAATTCGTTAAACTCCGGTTACACGATAAATCAGTCAAATCTAAAGGAATTACATTTACAAACAACTTAAATTGGAAGGAACACATAGAAAATGTTGTAAGGAAGGCTAACCAAAGACTGCATTTTATTGGCAGGACACTTAGAAAATGTAACAGATCTACTAAGTAGACTGCCCACGCTATGCTTGTCCGTCCACTTTTGGAATACTGCTGTGCGGTGTTGGATCCTTACCATATAGGACTGATGGAGTACATCATAAAAGTTCAAAGAAGGGCAGCACGTTTTGTATTGTCACGAAATATGGGAGACAGTGTCAGTGAAATGATACGGGATTTGGGCTAAACATCATTTCAAAGAAAGGCCTTTTTCATTGCGACAGAATCTTCTTACGAAATTCCAAACACCAACTTTCTCCTCCAAATGCGAATATATTTAGCTGACACCGACTTTCCCTGGGAGAAACGATCACTATGTTAAAACAAGGGAAATCAGAGCTCGTACGGAAAGATGTAGGTGTTTGTTCTTTACGAGTGCTATACGAGATTCGAATAATAGAAAATTGTGGATGTGGGTCGATGAACCCTCTGCCAGGCAGGTATTGCTAAGGCAGAACGAGTGATTAGAAAGTTTTTTCAACATAATAATGAAAATTAACGCAGATACATTAGTTGACAGAGAATGAGAAGGCAAAGGAAGTTACTCTCTAAAGAGGTAAAACATTTGTCATTAGATCTTGTCTAAGGGCCTACAATGTCACCACCATCATATATCTGGCATAATGCTCATAAGAATAAGATAAAAGAGATTAGGCCATGTGCAGAGGCACACAAGCTATCATTTTTCCACGATCAGTACTCCAGAGCGAAATAAGAAAGAAAATTGATAGTACCTCAACCATGCACTGTACAGCAGCTTGTGGAGTATGTAGTTATATATAGGTGTAGTCTGTTTTGGAGATGGAGTGGTCGCATTGAAGCAGGATATGGCCCACGTTTTGACTGGTAAACACACGCCATGTTAGCCGGCCGAAGTGGCCGTGCGGTTAAACGCGCTGCAGTCTGGAACCGCAAGACCGCTACGGTCGCAGGTTCGAATCCTGCCTCGGGCATGGATGTTTGTGATGTCCTTAGGTTAGTTAGGTTTAACTAGTTCTAAGTTCTAGGCGACTAATGACCTCAGCAGTTGAGTCCCATAGTGCTCAGAGCTATTTGAACCATTTTTGAACACGCCATGTTAGTGTCTGCTAGTAGACGTAAAAAATATAATCATCTGGGAAAAGCTTGTATGTATATGTTATCTGTTTTAGACAGTATAGGGTGCATAGGTTTGGATTAGTGGGAATGGAGAGGTAAATCGGTCGTGTCCTTCCCTAATGAATGAGTAGTTTTTAGCGGTTTATTTTTCTCATTGTTATGCTACTCTATATAAAGATAGTCTGGGAGTGGAAATGCTTTTCTATGAAATGAAATGGTAGTGATGCATCCCGAAAGGAATATCCAAGAATATTATGAAACATTTCAAACGCATACAGTAGCATTCATAATGCAGAGATAAGAAACCAGCCCCAAGTTCCATATATATGGATGTCAAAACAATTGTGTTCGATCTGCATACAGTGAGAAATCCTGTGCACATGTCACCTAGAGGCCTTACCTATATTCTTTCAATAGCGAGATTCTGTCCATCCTCAGAGTAAGAAGCAAGTAATGGACTTGATTATGAAGAAACAGTTTTCTACCGCCTTCAAAGTATTTCTTTTGTCAAGCTGGACTACATAACATACATCAAATGAAATGACGACTACGTTGAAAAAATGACATATTCACATGCTGTCAAATAAGATTACGCTGCAATATATAAGATGGAGATGACAGCACATATCTATAACTTCATAAATTGTGTCCACCATACAGTTTACCACTATTCACTGAGCATTCACACCGTCAGAATATGTTTTGTAATCAGACAATCCTTTTAAAGCACGTCTCTGCATTTACTGGCACCTAGTGGAAGGATATTGAACGAAGCTGTCACCATGTACATCTGGTAGCGTGCTGAAGTGCAAGCTGCCCATAGGGGATGGAGCCCACTGCAGGGACTTGTGGCACAGCGTCATGTGTCTCCAGAATTGCCTGAAGGTCCAGCTACTCTGTGCCAACGGCCCAGCACCCCTTAGAATATGAGTACTGCTAGTGGTGGTGGCTGTGGAACGCTAGTTGAGCTCACTGGTTGCTGTGATTGTTATTAATAAAGACGTTGTCATTGGTCTGGTCCATGGAAACACACCTGGGGTACAGTGTGAATAGGTAAAAAAAAAAAAAAAATACCTGTGGCGATTGTTAAATGTGAAACTAAGATCTATCAGTGTAGTGTAGCAATGCCTTTTGTGTGTCATATAGTGTGTTTGTTCTTTGGCAATAGCAGTTATGTGTGCCTATAGATTATGTGTGTCCGTGTGTAGGCAGTGTGGTGTTGGAATTCCAGTAGTTTCTACATTGTGTCCAGCCGTTCTTACACTGTGTCCCCAATGATGATAATGCAGCAGTAAGTATTTTAGCAAACAATATTATCATGCATTTCTGATTTTCCCAACATTTGCTCAATTTTTTCGGTCAAAAATTATTTAGAAATACCTTGTGTCTGATCTTTAGCGTGTTGTTGATGTAATGTTGGTATCTACACTGAGGTGACAAACAGCTGCTAATATCATGTCAGACTTCCTTTTGCTGGAGTAGTGCAGCAAATCGACATGGCATGTACTCGAAAAGTCGTTGCACGAACCCTGCAGAAATAGTGAACCATGCTGCCTCTAAAGCCAACCATAATTGCGAAAGGATAGCCAGTGCAGGATTTAGTGCAAGAACTGACTTCTCGATTATGTCCCACAAATGTTCGACGAGATTCATGTCGGGTGATCTGGTTGTCCATATCACTCACTCGAATTAACACAATGTTCTTCAAACTAATTGTAAACAACTGTTGCCCGATGACCTGGCACATTGTCATAAAAAAAAAAAAAAAAACAATGCTGTTTGGGTACTAGAATCAATGAATGGCTGAAAATGGTGTCCATGTAGCACAACACAACCATTCCCAGTGAATGGCCGGTTCAATTGGACGAAAGGACCCAGGGCATTACTCATGAAGACAGTCCACACCAGTGCCTTGTAGACAACTTGAGTACATGGCTTCGTGGGGTCTGTGCCACACTCAAACTTTATCGTCAACTCTAACTGGGTAAAATAGTAGGTGAAAGATGTTTTGGTAATAAATAATTACTAAAGAACTACTAAAGGACGTTAATGCTACATTTATGACAACTGGTATTTGCGTATTTGTCTTCTCAGTTAAAAACAAAACAGTGTTTCTGGAAATTCAACCCTTAAGGGAGTGCAATAGGGGGTGAACATTTTCAAGAAAATATTTCGTCACATTAAAATAATTTTAAAGCTAAGTTTATGAAAATTGGTATTTCATTTCTCAGTTAGGTATAAGGAAATATCTGTTGGAGGATGGATGTTACTATGAAAATATGTCCACATGAACACAAAAGTAACAAAACTTAGGACTCCAGCTACCAGAATCACTATTTGGCCACAAGTAAATTCGGAAAAGACCACGCTTATAAGGCCTTACTTAGCATGAGAAGCTTAGAACGTGTTGCAATTTGTGAAAAACATAAAAATTCGATTAGATAAAACCAAAAAAACTATGAAGGCTCTACAGTCTACATGACCAAAGCTGTGGGCACTAAGCTAGTAAAATATAGCAGTAACATAGATGAGGTGTCGTGGAATGTGATAGGTCATTTATATTGGTGAAATATTAGGTATGTCTTCTTGGATAAATCTGCAAACTATGGAAGCTACACCAGATTTCTTGATACATAGGAACACACATTTCCGAATTTACTGTTGTTTATAACTATTCTAATCAACCTAGAGAAGTGGAGGACAGTAGAGAAGATCTAGGAGAGGGGAGACCTTGACATCGACACAAAACTTGAAGGAGGTGTGGAAGTAATGAAGTTTGAGCTGTAATACGCTCTGCCACATTACTAGGGGATCCTAGTAAGCTGAGTATTTAAGTTTTATGAAGTGGTTTCCGAGATTCCCTATTTTGATTACCTAATAGTGCTTATTCATTAACGATCCCTGTTCCCACTGTTATAAAAGTTATACCACTACCTTTGTCAAGGATACTTTCTTGTGTCGTTTGAATATCCTTTTTTTATCATTATAGCAGTTCCAATGACGCAGTCATTCCCGGAGTTTCCTCCAGCCTCAAATCTATATATTTTATCAAGTTGCCCTGGAATCACTTCTTCTATTAGTGCTACATCGATCCTGTGTGCATTTTATTTTATGTTCGCTTTGGTTTCTGCAGGTATTTAGCGTTGCCATGCAACCCGTTTGCTGGTAAAGATTGTTATTGCAGGATTTGGTGGCATGACTGAATTATGGTGCGCAAATTATAGCAGGGGCTACGTCGTTTTATCGGTTATCATGGTCTAGATTATCTGACTGAGAGACAGCTATACTGTTACTTAGCTACTGTTCAACTTGGTAAAAGAAACAACCATGTTCTCATTTCTTGGTAACATTCGTTCGATGGACGCTAATGATGCTGCGCCTCCACCATTATCTACCCAACTTAAAGGCTGTTGACTGGGAATATCGCCAGCTAAGATGCTTCTGGAGTTACCATCTAGCCCGGAATTTACCAGCCTTTGAGGCTTTCGTCTTTTAAAATTTCCTTTGGGTTTTCTCTTGTTCGAGGGAGGTTTCTCTGTCATTTTACACCTTTCCTAGTATAGCTTTTAATTTGTTAATTTCTTCCCAGAAGTATTTCTCCGTTGTGCATATGCCTTTAAATGCTTGAACTTTTTTGTCTGATTCACGAAGAGTTCCTGTTGGCGGACATGGGTTTGTATCAGTTTGTTCGCTTTTCCTTATTTATCTAACTTTGCAATCAGACTTGGTGGCTGGATGTGGCTCTACAACCATTTCTGTTGCTCTTAATGATTATTTATCTTTAGAGGAGCATAGTCGTCTCTGTCCATTACCTCTACTCTTTCATGAATTTCGTGTTTACTTTTCTTAGTGTCTGGTGTTCTGCGAACAATGTTTCCACGAGTTTTGTCCGAGATGGACGTTTCCACAGGGCTACGGTCCATTACTGCTTGTTCATTGAGTATCACTGTGCAAGCACCTTTTTCTGCATGTACCGTATGTGCAAATACAGACAACCTCGTAGACGCACTCGCAGATGCAGCGGTTACTGCCCTGGTTTACCTGTTGGCGCATCCAAGGGGAAGCAGCAGAGGCTGTTTACAGAGGCTGTTATTATGTAAGTGACAGCGCTATCCACAAACAGAACAGCTCTGTTCCTGGACGCCTTGTGATATACTCTGAGTCTTCCTGGGATCAAGAAGGATGGTGCATGATTTTTCAAATCTATCCTGATAGTTATTACATCCGAATCTATGCAGAACTTGTTTGTTTAGGATGGTTTGTCATTTTTGATACTCAGCACATTCCCATAACCACACAATCCCTGATACCATTTCCAGTGTGCTGTATAACAGCATCAATGACGCTCCCTTTATCATGTCTAAATTTCTGTTACCTTCATTTTCTGATACAATCGTTTTCTATATAGCACTACTAACCACTTTCAAAGAAAGACAGTAAAACACAAAGTACAACTCAGTTCGAAATATCTCCTATTCTTGAAATTTCAATTCTTATCATTTTCAATTTGAAGTTCAATTAAAATGTTTTAAAATTCGGCATAGTTCATCGAAATCAAACCAAACATTAAGATAAGTAATGGCATCATTATAAATTTGTATCCTCCAGTCACGAGCCCCATTTATCAAACTTTTGGGCCAAAATGCACTCTTATATTACTCCTACTTTTGTCCACACTATGTACCAAATTATTATTTCAGTTATCATACACACTAATAAAATCATATATACGAGGGTTATTCCAAAAGTAAGGTCCGATTGATTGCCAAATTGAAACCACAGTGAACATCAGAAATGTTTTACTTGTAACAATTAGCTACACCTTTCAGCTACTTCTCTACGTAGTCGCCGTTCTGACTTAGACTTTTGTCATAGCGTTGTACCAACTTTTCAATAGCCTCATCATAGAAGGCAGCCGCCAGTGCTTTCCGCCAATTCTCCACGCTGGCCTACACCTCGTTGTCTGTGTCAAAATGTTGTCTTCAAAGACAGCGGTTCATGTGACCAGAGATGAAACTCAGGGGGAGACAATTGCGGACTGTATTGTGGGTAATCTAACATTTCCATTTGAAAACGATGCAGGAGCATCTTCATTGCCCCTGCAGAATGCGGCTGAGAATTGTCGTGAAGACGAAACAGCATGACAGTTATGTAATGTTGGCTGCATAGCTTCAGGCGAAATTTCTCACCAGGCCCTCGTACTTGGCGGCAGACACTATTTTCTAGACATCTTTACGCACTCACTGCGAGCTCAGAAATGAGAAGAGCGACGTGATGCTAACTGGGGTTATACTAGAGACACTACCCAACACATCTGTGCAAAGCTTTATCGGATTTTCATAGTCGTTTCCATTTCGCGACCGATCGGACCTTACTTTTGGAATAACCCTCGTAGAATCTAGTACAATGTGAAATTCTCCAACTCTTCTATAGCACAAAGCCTCCTGTTTCTTCACGGGGATCATAATATTCGTCATACACGAATTAGACACTAGACACGAATTCTCCTACACAGTTCCAGCATCATGCGGACGCATATATGATTATTTTAAAAAAATAACAACAGACTAAAAGAAAAACGAGGACGAGGAAAACGAAAGAAAGTTGCAATACGAGCAGCCCAAGTATGGAAGACTATTACGGCATCAAAATCACACAGGACACAAAGTAATGGAAGAAGTTGGGAGATGGTTTTTGAAAAACAGCTGGACATTAATTTCCACTAACGAATATAAGAAATAAACATAGACAGACAAACGCATACACCAGTGAATATCATTACTTAAGCTTTGGGTTCAATTCTAAGCGGCGACCTTCAGTTCCCTGTAATATTCCAGTGGTACTGAGTGTGGACTGTTGCCCGCAACTGAGATGTTGCCAACGAGGTTTGTGACATATGGCAGATAAAGCATTTTGATCTATTGTTGATTCATTTGTCTTGTTGTGCTGAAAGAGTTTACAGCAATTTTCTTCGATGACTTGGCCTGTCCTCTAATGTGGACCTCGCTGCAGCTGCAAAGTATTCGGCACACGCCTGTGGTATACAGATAAAGCGAAGGGTCGAAATTTTAGCAAACTGGGAAGAAACCACAAGGGAAATCCCACAGGACTCCATTTTAGATCCACTGCTATTCCTACTATATGTGAATGACCTTCCATTTGACATTCAACAAGCATAATTTGTATAATTTGCAGAGGATACAAGTGTTATGAAGAACCCAATTAGAGAGGAAGCAACAGAAGAGATGGTAAATGATATTTTTCAAAGAATTATAAACAGTCAGAAAATGTACTTTCCCTAAGTTTTGAGAAAACAAACTGTATTCTATTCTCTACAATAAATAGTCATACCAACGACTGATGTAGCATACGACCTGCAGTCAATATATAGTGTCAATAGTGAAGTATGCTCCAAATTATTGGTTGTACATAATAATGGAAACTTTAACTGGAAGAAGCATATTACTGAGATTTTCAAACAATTAAGTTCCGCAACTTTTTCTGCTCGCGTAATTGCCAATCTTGCAAAGAAACAAGTCTACCTCCAGTCACAGTTTGCACATTTCCACTCGTTAACGTCCCATAGAATACTTACCACGTTAACTCATCACTTTGAAAGAAAGTACTGAATAATACATTGCGTTATCCCAGAGATAGAGATCTTAAATGCGCCGTCACGATACATATATCGCTAGTGAAATTTGTAGTACATAACTCATCAGAATTTGTGAACATCTACAACACAAGAGGGAAAAATGATCTTTACTAATTATTAAAGCTGTCAGTAGCTCAGAAAGGAGTTAAATATGCAGCAACAAATATTTTTGTTCACTTAGGAAATAAAATAAAATAAATGTCATTTTAAATATAATTAAAAATCATTGCTCGCGGACAACTGCTTCTATTCTACTGAGGAATTTCTACTTAGATACTGACAACCGGAAAACACTTTAAGTGTAGTAGGGTAAGTAGGGCTAAAATAATAATGTATTCATTGATGTTAACACTAATCTCGTATATCCATCCTGCAAAGCGATTCGAACCCCAGACCCAGTAAATGCATGACTTTCAGGCAAAACTACCAGCAAATTGACACATGTTACACTTATCACTACTGTTGAATTTTTGCTTTTGTTTAAGAATTCGCCATGGATATATACATGGGCACTGGACAATTAGGACAAAGAGACAATCACTGCATTTCATCACCATCGTCGTTATTAGTTAAATATGCAAAAGGACATCACGTCACACAGGCTGTATGGGATGGGAAGATGTATACTTCCATACCACACTCCAGCCAGCACTCTTCATGAACTTCCTCAACATGAAACTCAGAGGCCCTTTGCTTGCATGACACAATCAATTCGAGAGTGTATTCATGGTGGTGGGTGTCGTATCGCATACCTCTGTTGATGACGTACTATCGTGCTCAAAAGCATCCGAACAACCTGAATTGCGTTTCGCCTGGTTTGTATGCAGCCCACCAAATGTAACCTAATCTCTTGGCAGTACAGTCATCTGACTATACAAAATGGATACCACGAGAGATCACCAGAAAACACTGATCTTTAAGGTAACTATTCCCGATATAAATCAACCCACGATATTGCAAAAACTAGGAAACATGTAATAAGAGATGAGGGCTTCCTTAACGCTTGCAAACTCAATCTTGCTACAGTAAGTGAAAATTCAAAATCACTACAACGTTCATTAGGATTTGACTTAATTAACTCGTCACTGAAGTCATTCCAGCAAAATTAGGACAAAATTAAATACTTTTATGAAAAAGGGATTTTGATAGAATATATGGCTTGCTAAAGTTCTAAGACAATTTGAAGTATTTTTGCTCTTTAAAACATATTCTCACACCTGTAAACGTAGTTACCCATACCATATTGAACTAATCAGTTAAAATTAACGTGGTTAAAAGTGGAAGGCACTCTGTGGTAGCCTCAGAATTAACATCGTACCAACAGTAATTTGTCTGTACTCACGACTGAGAAACTATTTGTCCATGTATTTGAACTTTAAACTTTTTCGTTTTGTATACGGATTGGAACCAAGCACCTGTAGACGCTGAAACTAACCAAAGGTTTCGCACCTGACCGAGACTCGAGAACAGCAACGTTGGTCATTGGTGACTAGGGATAAGGAGTCGTGAAATATCTAAGTTTTCACAAGGGACAGGTGTCACATCTGAACCTGCAAATTTCTGTACTCTGGCTGGATCCTGTGAAGACCCTTATCTCCATGTTAACTAACAACTAAAAGCGGTTTAATATACACTACTGGCCTTAAAAATTGCTACACCCGCAACATGTGGTCGTGCATTATCCTGCTGAAATGTAGGGTTTCGCAGGGATCGAATGATGGATAGAGCCACGGGTCGTAACACATCTGAAATGTAACGTCCACTGTTCAAAGTGCCGTCAATGCGAACAAGAGGTGACCGAGACGTGTAACCAATGGCACCCCATATCCTCACGAAGGGTGATACGCCAGTGTGGCGATGACGAATACACGCTTCCAATGTGCGTTCACCGTGATGTCGCTAAACACGGATGTGACCATCATGATGCTGCAAACAGATCCTGGATTCATCCGAAAAAATGACGTTTTGCCATTCGCGCACCCAGGTTCGTACACCATCGCACGCGCTCCGGTCTGTGATGCAGCGTCAAGGGTAACCGCAGCCATGGTCTCCGATCTGATAGTCCATGCTGCTGCAAACGTCGTCGAACTGTTCGTGCAGATGGTTGTTGTCTTGCAAACGTCCCCATCTGTTGACTCAGGAATCGAGACGTGGCTGCACGATCCGTTACAGCCATGCGGATAAGATGCCTGTCGTCTCGACTGCCAGTGATACGAGGCCGCTGGGATCGAGCACGGCGTTCCGTATTACCCTCCTGAACCCACCGATTCCATATTCTGCTAACAGTCATTGGATCTCGACTACCGCGGGTAGCAGTGTCACGATACGATAATCTGCAATCTCTATAGGCTACAGTCCGATCTTTATCAAAGTAGGAAACGTGATGGTACGCATTTCTCCTCCTTACACGAGGCATCACAACAACGTTTAACCAGGAAACGCCGTTCAACTGCTGTTTGTGTATGAGAAATCGTTTGGAAACTTTCCTCATGTCAGCACGTTGTAGGTGTCGCCACCGGCGTCAACCTTGTGGTAATGCTCTGAAAAGCTAATCATTTGCATATCACAGCATCTTCTTCCTGTCGGTTAAATTTCACGTCTGTAGCACGTCATCTTCGTGGTGTAGCAATTTTAATGGCCAGTAGTGTAATTTCAGGTAGCAAAGTTTGCAATTGTTTAAAACGAAGTTCCATGATGTAAAGTCTTGTGATGCGGACTCGAACCAAAGATGTTATAAGAGCGTTACCTAAGTAAAATCAGATGTTAGATATTGAAACTTTTCACCAGCAGCTAGAAGATTGACTTTCAAATGACGATACTTTTTTTTCTTGACAGGGAATCGTAGTTGTTTTTCCCTGTCTGGGAATCGTAGCCGGTTTGTACTGTCGTCATTTTCTACCCACGAACTATTTGTTTTCCAGTAGTGAGAGGTGCGCATGATTCATAAGGAATAACGATACCTATCGCTGTTGTTGATAACACATTACAGACATTAAAAATAAAAATTATTTATCACTAGCAGTTCGGTGTGCATAAGCTAGGCTTGAAATGAGACCATGTATTTTTTTGTGCTGGACCAGGATTCAGAACCAGACACTTGAATTTCATGGAAACCTAAAGGAGTTTGTAATCTTGCGGAAAATAATGAAGTGATCGATCTATATCGTTCCGTGTGGACCAGATACTACGAAATAAGAGAAGTGAATTCAAATCACAGTACAGCACCAAATTTTTTAGCGTCTCAAGCACAAATAAAGTAAGTGTCCTGTGACCTTAAAAGACCATTGGCTCGTTAAATAAAATGAAGTTTGTAGTGTAAGGAAGCTCACTGGCGACAGAGTTTCTGTTTACCGCGACTTCCACCTCTACTACAGCCCAACGTCATCCGACACTGTGCCAGTTGGTAGCGAAGGGATGTGATCTTTACAATGAGGATTCTGAATTATGATGCAACCAGACGTTCTTCACGTGGTATTACTAGAGGTGAAGGAGATCTAAGAATTTTTAACATCATGAAGCCCCGTCAGCAACTGTGATAATTAAATATATAACACGTCAGCCTCAGTTGCAAATAGAAACCAATCTTTACTTATGTTTCAGCCAAAATAATTTGGCCTTCTTCTGAAGCTATTGACACTAAACTATTGCATGCCAAAGTTTGGCCATACCAAGTATAAAACTATACAACCGTTGTATATCTACATTACTTAGCTGAAGACAAATAGCAGGCCCCAGTGCGTGGGCAAGGTCCGTAGGCTGCGAGAGTTGCGCCGGAACTATTCGCAGCGAGCAGCTATGAACCGAGCACCGCTGATCGTCATGCGCATGCTCCCGTGGAAGTATAGATGCTTAACAGTAGCTACCTTTACGTTAGGAATTGGATTAATATAAGCATTAAAACTGTCAATGGCGTAATATGTAACCCAACTTACTTCTAAGGAGAACGAGAACCCTACAAACGGCCTCGGGCATGGATGTGTGTGATGTCCTTAGGTTAGCTAGGTTTAAGTAGTTCTAAGTTCTAGGGGTCTGATGACCTCAGAAGTTAAGTCCCATAGTGCTCAGAGACATTTGAACCATTTTTTTTGGTGAAGCATCTATATTTCCACGGGCGCATGCGCATGACCAGCAGCGGTGCTTTGTACATACCTGCTCTCTGCGATTAGTTCCGGCGCAGCTCTCGCAGCCTACCAACCTTCTCCGCGCAGTGGGGCCTGCTGCTTGTCTTCAGCTAAGTAATGTAGATATACTACGGTGCTTTAGCTTTATACCTGACGTGACCAAACTTTGGCGTGCGATTGTTTAGTGTCAATAGCTTCTGAAGAAGGCCAAATTATTTTGGCTGAGACTTTGGTAAAGATTGGTTTCTTGGCCAAACTTTGGCGTGCAATATTTTAGTGTCAGTAGCTTCTGCAGAAGGCCAAATTATTTTGGCTGAAACTTTGGTAAAGATTCGTTTCTATTTGCAACTGAGACTGAGTGTTATATGTTTGAAGGAGATCTGTTCGTTTGTGTTTAAAACACATGTCATAAGTATGAGTCGAACCGATACCTTGTAACTACAGTAAGCAACTAGAATCAATCCACCAGGCCACCGAAGTTCACATATGCTGCATTCATGTTTGTGTACTAACGTACGATGTGCTTAGCTTACAAATTAGTCTCGGTAGGTATATTCAGTTCACTATTAACGGGTTAATTATAGCGAGGCTTCGAACGCGGGAATTACGATAGCCTCATGGCGGCGGGATGTAAAGAAAATGGTTCAAATGGCTCTGAGCATTATGGGACTTAACTGCTGACGTCATCAGTCCCCTATAACTTAGAACTACTTAAACCTAACTAACATAAGGACATCACATACATCCATGCCCGAGGCAGGATTCGAACCTGCGACCGTAGCATTCGCGCGGTTCCAGACTGTAGCGCCTAGAACCGCTCGGCCACTGCAGAAGGCGGATGTAAAGACCTTGAACTAAATTAACTGATGAAGACAAAGAGTATTTCGTCCACAAGGGACGACATTATGAGAGCTGCGACTATTGGTCAATACAAATATAACAGTTTCTGCGTCAGACACTTGATTATTTTGCCACTACGCATTTCGGTGGTTCACACCATCATCTTCGGTGGAGAGTACAGATGTCTTTTCTTTATAAGGGAGGTTACTGCAGATTTGTGTGGTGTGTTGTATCGCAAGCCGTTGACGTATTCTATGAATCTGGAGTGGAGTTACGACCTATTTTATTTGACCTATTTACAGAGCCGGACATTTACAACACATGATTTTATATATTCCAGAGAATAAAAATTTATCTTGACTGCCTTTTTGAGTTATTAGGAAGTCTTTGCATATATTTTATATATAACAAATTAATATAATAATTCAAGAATGCACATACACTACTGTCCATTAAAATGATACAGCACGAAGATGACGTGCTACAGACGCGAAATTTAACCAACAGGAAGAAGATGCTGTGATATGCAAATGATTAGCTTTCAGAGCATTACCACAAGTTTGACGCCGGTGGCGACACCTACAACGTGCTGACATGAGGAAAGTTTCCAAACGATTTCTCATACACAAACAACAGTTGACCGGCGTTGCCTGGTGAAACGTTGTTGTGATGGCTCGTGTAAGGAGGAGAAATGCGTACCATCACGTTTCCGACTTTGATAAAGGTCGGATTGTAGCCTACCGCGATTGCGGTTTATCGTATCGCGACATTGCTGCTCGCGTTGGTCGAGATACAATGACTGTTAGCAGAATATGGAATCGGTGGGTTCAAGAGGGTAATACGAAACGCCGTGCTGGATCCCAACGGCCTCGTATCATTAGCAGCCGAGTTAACAGGCATTTTATCCGCATGGTTGTAACGGGTAGTGCAGTCACGTCTCGATCTCTGAGTCAACAGATGGGGACGTTTGCAAGACAACAACCATCTGCACGAACAATTCGATGACGTTTTCAGCAGTAGGGACTATCAGCTCAGAGACCATGGCTGCAGTTACCCTTGACGCTGCATCACAGGCAGGAGCGCATGCGATGGTGTACTCAACGACGAACCTGGGTGCACGAATGGCAAAACTTCATTTTTTCCGGATTAATCTAGGTTCTGTTTACAGCATCATGATGGTCGCATCCATGTTTGGCGACATCACGGTGAACGCACATTGGAAGCGTGTATTCGTCATCACCATACTGGCGTATCACCCGGAGTAGTGGTATGGGGTGCCATTGGTTACACGTCTCGGTCACCTCTTGTTCGCATTGACGGCACTTTGAGCAGTGGACGTTACATTCCAGATGTGTTACGACTCGTGGCTGTACCCTTCATTCGATCCCTGCCAAACCATGCATTTCAACAGTATAATGCAAGACCGCATGTTGCAGGTCCTGTACGGGCCTTTCTGGATACAGAAAATGTTCGACTGCTGCCCTGGCCAGCACATTCTCCAGATCTCTCACCAATTGAAAACGTCTGGTCAACGGTGGCCGAGAAACTGGCTCGTCACTATACGCCAGTCACTACTCTCGATGAACTGTGGTATCGTGTTGAAGCTGCATGGGTAGCTGTACCTGTACACTCCATCCAAGCTCTGTTTTACTTAATGCAGAGGCGTACCAAGGCCGTTATTACGGCCATACGTGGTTGTTATGGGTACTGATTTCTAAGGATCTATGCACTCAAATTGCGTGATAATGTCAGGACATGTCGGTTCTAGTATAATATATTTGTCCAAGGAATACCAGTTTATCATCTACATTTCTTCTTGGTGTAGCAATTTTAATGGCCAGTAGTGATTTTATATTTTTAAAACAAAAGAAACACATATTTATGTGCATATCTATTTAATTATTATTTCTGTATACAATGCAGCAGCACATTCACATAGAAAAATTACAAAAAATGTATATATAGCTACCTAATGTAATAACTAAGTTGTGCACATATCAGTATTCTGATGGTGCCATTCATATACTTAAAAATGAAATCATATTTTTGTAGAATCCATTTAATCCTCTATCTCTGTATGCAAAGTAACCAAACATATCTGTAACATGTGTAACTTCTTTGAAAGAACAGTGTAAATATAATGTCCGCTTGAAACATAAATGTCTTTCAGATCGCTATTTCCTTAGGCTGATGGGGAGGCAGTGTGTGCGCGGTTCAGCATGTGACTCGATCGCTGCGCCGGCAGTAAAGGCTCATCGATTCATCTGCGCGAGCGCACTGTAGTGACTAATTTTTTTGGCCAGTGAGCTTACGTTGGATGGTTTGAGGCTCTACAAATCAGACGAATAACTGCATATTTTTTCCCAATACAAGAAACAAATGTGGAAAAAACGAAGCTAAGCTGAATCATTTCAGCTAGTTCTGTAAATGAATTGTTAGTTTTCGGCAGTGACGCGAATGTAAAGCAGTGGAATTTCAAATGTGACATGTTGTTCTTCTTAATTGTCACATAGGTTTGGGAGACCCTATGTGTTCATTACATTCCTCCACAAGTAATTTTCATTCTTCTTTTCGTTATCCGTTCTCCTTTTCCCAGGGCCAGTACCACCGTATCACAGCAAATCTTTTTTTTAAATACAGTTAACAGCAGTTTCTGGTAAACAAAGAAAATGCCTCGTATAATTTGAGTTATCTGTATTCTTCGTCTATCCCTGCTGTCTACGGTCTGCATTCACCCAGATAATCTGGAGGTTTCCGAAGTGCGACATACATAGAATGTAGTTTGTATACTAATTTGTTTTCTATCTTCATGTATACTATAAGAGGTTAGCTATATGAATGACTTTTGGAAGCCAACAGAAGTACAATGGACGTCATACTAGGAAAAGGTACAGCACGGAGGTCAGCTTTTGGACGTAGCACTTTCCTTTGCTTTTCTGTCTCATTATGGAGTCAAGAATATTTCGCTTGGCAACACTTAGATTTGATTGAACCACCCCTAAAATTATGTTACACTGATAAAATACAGTAACATGACCACAATGAAAATGTTGATCTAGACTTTGAATAGGCTGCGCTTCTTTCTCGAATTCTCTTGTTACGTTTGTGGGTGGAGTCGCTACGTTTTAGGTTCTACGTGACACTGCTACAGAGCCATGAATGCTTTCCGGATACCTTTCGTCTTCCCCCCTGTAGCAACGTCAACATGCCATTTTGTGTGTAAACCAAGAAGACACGTCTGCGTCGAAAGGATGCTGCGATTTATCAGGAATCGTGGTTAGTCGGAGTGATCTGCAGACTGAGAAGAATGAAACAATTATAGGGACCTGTTAACCCCGACAGACGAAGACTGATGATACACGTAGCGATAATTCACTATGATATTAGCTTATTAGCTACAAAATTTCCCAGGAATATGAGAAGTTCTCAGCAGAGCGGTCGCAGCTCGATCCTGATGAAACAATGTCTGAAGTACATCCCGTCTCTATCAGATGGAATGCCAGCTCTGAAGTTCGTCAACATATGTTGTGACTCACATGAGACTGGGTGTACGATGGAACGTGGGAAACGCAGGGCAAAGTACCTCAGCTCAACTTATATTTGTGTGGTTCACAAGTTTCAAGCAGTGCTACAGCTCAACAATGTTTATCACGTGACTGTCACGTAGTTTGCACTGGAAACTTAAGTCTGGAACCGCGCGACCGTTACGTTCGCAGGTTCGAATCCTGCCTCATGCGTGGATGTGTGTGATGTTCTTAGGTTAGTTAGGTTTAAGTAGTTCTAAGTTCTAGGGGACTGATTATCTCAGATGTTAAGTCCCATAGTGCTCAGAGCCATTTGAACCATTTGCACGGGAAACGATCATCGGAACAGACCGCTTATGGTATTGTACGACACATATTACTGTGACTACATGAAAGGCAATTTAATAGAGACCTCTGAAGCTTTTTGTAAAGGATATGAATACACAAACGTTGGAACTTTAATAGTGGCAACTATTGATGTACAACTCACATATAACTGAGACATCTCAAAATTACCACAAGTTAAAGGATTCAGATCGGTAATGGAAGGAGCCAGACCCACATATCGAGATACGAACATGAAATATCTTTTAAAAAAATTATTTTATCCAATAACTAATTAAAACGAGCAGGTTAAAAAGAATAAAAACAATAACAAAGGCCCCAAAGCAGACAACTCTTTTGCTTTAAGAGGGTTTTCTGGTATAGAAGATTCAAAGAATCGATTTTTAAATTGCATATTTCGAAGCCTTACATTATGGAGAATATGCGGGTGAAACCATTTTGCCCACTATTGCATGTAGTCGAAATATACGAACATCGCACCGGCAGTCCCACATCGTCGAGTGCTTGCGGACGGCTCTCGAAGGCAATCACACCTGTATACGAAGACCTATCGAATGACATTTTACTGGAAAGACGTGTTGGCGCGTACCCTCAAAATTCTAATGAGTCTATAAATTTTCTAATTTGGACGCTTGCCCCGAAACACACATATTCCGGTAAAGAAGTAGTCGAAATTGCAAACAGTTTTACTACAGTTATCCTCAACGACGGCTTCAGGGCACTCGCACAGACAATGAATGTCGTGGGCATTCGATCTGGCAACACGGCGTTCGAATTTTGCAGAAAGCTCAATGCGGACCGCCTTACACGCTCAGAACACCATGCGTTTACGGCCAGAAAGAAGCCAGATCTACGGCCCGGGTGTAAGCGTTGCACGCGTTCGAGATTTATGAGATCAGATCATCGCAGATTGATCGTAAGTCCCAGAAAACTGACGAAAACCCTTTCCAAAGCTTTAAACGTGATTTCCTGAAAGTCAAATGTTTCTGCTGGAGGATTGGATTGCCGAAAAACTACTCGACCGACTTTGATGCCCCCTTAGCTATTTTTGTAGAGAATTGTCTATGGTCGGAACCTCTGAAAGTTAAACAATTTTCAAAATATCAATCATTTATGTATGTCTGAATGCCCAAAAAAGTCGTTTTTTCTTACTTTTTCAAATAGCTGCCAGTTTGTAAAAGGGCGACTCTTTTCAGAGGTTCTGGCCATAGCTGCCCTCACATATTCGAGTATAAATAATTCTTTGATCTGTTCTGTTTCAGACCACCCGGTTACCCGAACCAGGTACACCCGCCTACCAGTGCAGGGCGTGTATTACGATTCTTGGCGCCATTTTGTTTAATAATCGCTTAATATTTTTGGACAAAATTCTTTAATGCAATTAAAAGGGTGTAAGAATTATTTGACTTAACTTTTGATTTCGCCCACAAAATAGATGTTGAGGAGGAGGTAGCAATCGGACCTCTAGACCAGAAAACCCTTTTAAGCCATGTACAATGTCAACATTAAACTACACACAACTGCTTTGTGGAATCCAACTGATCATAACGCCTCCAAAGTAACCACCGAATCCAGTCTCCCAAATGCAATGGGCTGTCTCAAACAGGTTAGTTACTATGCATAGCAATCACGCTCTTCAGTAACCTACAACATACGTAAGATACATTTATATACACAAATTTTCGACACATGTCTCAAAATGAAACACGCCTAAAGGAAGGAGACCCCTCTCTTTGTTAATGTGATCTGAAAACAAAGTTTATTTGGAGTTACCAGGTAGTGACTGATTTGATGCAGTCCTTCAGGAATTCCTCTCTCGTGCCAACCTTTTCATCTCAAAGCATAACTTGCAATCTACGTCCTCAGTTACTTGCTGCATGTATTCCAATCCATTCCTCTAGAGATTTTTCCCTCTACAGTACTCTCTAATACGGTGGAAGTCATTCTCTGATGTCTTAGCTGATGTCCTATCGTCCTGTCCCTTCTCCTTGTCAGTGTCTCCAGGTAACGGAACTAAAATAAGTTTTAAATTGGAGGGCCTATTAAATAAAATGTTTTTCTAACTGTGACTTAAATAATAAGATTTTACCAATTCTTGGAGAAATATAAGGCATTAAATGAATTAAATCAACTTTGCCGCAATGTGAATTCAAAATCACCTTGCTTGACATGAATCACAGTTTAGCCAAACTCTCGTCTCTCTCCCCCCTCTCTCTCCCTCTCTTCTCTTCTCCCTCTCTCTCTCTCTCTCTCTCTCTCTATGTGCGCGTGTGAGTCTCTCTTCGTCTCTGTCTAAGGGCAACATTTCACTAATCTTAACAAAGAGCAGAGTTATACAACATATTTACTTTAAAACAATTCAAACGAGAAAGAGGAGGAGAAAGATAGTGTTCTGCAATAAATTTTAACTTGTGACCACGGATATTCTGTTTAAGAATCAGAAGGGGAGGAGATATACTTGTAAAAGGCCGGGTAATACGATAAGATTTCAGTTAGAACACACCATGGCCAGATCCCAAAATCAGATACTGTATTATATTGTGTATCTAGGAGCATATACAGACTCAAATCACAATTTAGTAGTAATGAAGAATTGGCTGAAGTTTAAGAGAATAGTCAGGATGAATTAATAAGCAAGGATGTGGGATACGGATGTACTAAGGAATGAAGAGATATGCTTGAAGTTCTCTAAGGTTTTAGGCACTGCGATTAGGAATAGTTCAGTAGACAGTTCGGTTGAAGAGGAATGGGCACACACACACACACACACACACACACACACACACATACACACACACACACACACACGTATACGAAGGAGGCAACTGCGATGAAACGATGTCTAACAGAAGAAATATTTGCGTTGACCGATTAAAAAAGGATTTACAAAAATGTTCAGGGAAATTCAGGAATAGAGAAATACATATCATTTATGCATGAAATAAATGGGAAGTTCACGGAAGCTAAAGCGATAAGAATGCTTGAAAAATGTGAAGAAATAGAAAAAGATATGGCTGTCGGAAGTACAGACGCAGCTTACAGAAAGACAAAACAATCTTCGGTGAAATTAAAAGCAAGAGTGTTAACATTAAGAGTGCAATGTAAATTCCACTGTTAAATACAAAGGAGAGCGTGTATAGGTGGAAAGAGCACCTTGAAAGCATCGAGAGGGAGAAGATTTGTCTAATTTCATAAAAGAAACAGGAGTCGTTACAGAAGAGATAGCGAATCCACTGTTAGAATCAAAATTTCAAAGAGCTTTGGGAGACTTAGGATCAAATAAGGAAGAAAGTATACACAACACTCTTTCAGAATATCTAAAATAATTGGACGAACAGGCAACAAAACGACTGAATGTATTGGTCTGGCGATATACCATCTGGATTTCGTAAAAATATCCACACAATTCCGGAGACTGTAAGAGCTGACAAGTGCGAGAATTATCTCACAGTTAGCTTAATAGCTCATGCATCTAGGTTTCTTACAAAAATAATAAACAGAAGAATGGAAAAAAAATTAAGGATGTGCTAGATGACGCTCAGTTAGGCTTTAGGAAAGGGAAAATCACCAGGGAGGTATTTCTGACTTTGCGGTTGATAATGGAAGCAAGACCAAAGAAAAATCAAGACACATTCATAGGATTCGTTGACCTGGAAAAAGCATTTAACATTGTAAAATGGTGCAAGATGTTCGAAGTTATGAGAAAAAGCCGGCCGTTATAGGCGAACGGTTCTAGGCGCTTCAGTCCGGAACCACGCTGCTGCTGCGATCGAAGTTTCGAATCCTGTCTCGGGCATGGATGTGTGTGATGTCCTTAGGTTACATAGTTTTAAGTAGTTTCTATGTCTAGGGGACTGATGACCTCGGGTGTTACGTCCAATAGTGCTTAGAGCCATTTGAACCATCTGAGAACAGCGAGAAAATTAACAACAGAATTGATGGACACAAAGTAGATGAAATTAAAGAATTCTGCTACCTAGGCAAAAAATTAACCCATGATGGATGGATGAAGGAGGACATCAAAAGCAGATTAACACTTTCAAAAAACGTCATTCCTGGCCACGAGTAGTCTACCAGTATCAAAGATAGATCTTAATTTGAGGAAGAAGTTAATGAGAATGTACGTTTGGAGCACAGCATTACATGGCAGTGAAACATGGACTACGGAAAAACTGGAAAAGAGGAGCGTTGAACCATGGTGCTACGGACGAATGTTGAAAATTAGATGGACTGATAAGGTAAGGAATAAGGGGGCTCTTCACTGATTCAGAAAGAGAAGGAGTATATGGAATACTATGACAGCGAGAAGGAACAGGATGATAGGACATCTGTTAAGACATCATGGAATAACTTCCATGGTACTAGAGGGAGCTGTAGAGGATAAAATCGAGTAAGGCATAGACTGGAATACATCCAGAAAAGTAGGTTGGAATTGCTACTGTGAGATGAGAAAGTGGGCACAGGAGAGGAATTTCTTGGCGGGCCGCTTCAAATCAGTCAGAAGACAGATGACAAAAAAAAAAAAAAAAAAAAAAAAAAAGAAAAGAAAAGAGAAAGACCTACTCATATAAGTGTATTTTCTACAAAGACTACACCAATAAACATCAACATTAGTGCACAAATCTTTGCGGTATTCGAGTGGCCGAGCGGTTCTAGGCGCTACAGTCTGGAACCGTGCGACCGCTACGGTCGCAGGTTCGAATCCTGCCTGGAGCATGGATGTGTGTGATGTCCTTAGGTTAGTTAGGTTTAAGTAGTTTTAAGTTCTAGGGGACTGATAACCTCAAATGTCAGGTCCCATAGTGCTCAGAGCCATTTGAACCAGCCCTTGTGGTATTCGACCGAAACCGAAGTGCAAAAATCGGGCTACCGTCTGGGCGTATAATGAGTCACACACAATATATACTTGAATACAATACTCCCAAACACCGTGAGACTCTTGAACAAGTTTAATCGCCCAAAGCTGGCAAGTGTTTGCGTGTCGAATTGTAATGCTAACCGTTTTTTCTTTGCCGCTGTCGTTTCCTTGCCACGATGAAAATCAGCAGACAGTATGGTGACATTCTGACAATTTATCAGACGACATGGGCATCCCTCGTTATGTTTGCTGTCCTTTAAATGAAACAGCATCCCATTCAAGCACACACACACACACACACACACACACACACACACACAGTGACCTCTACGATGAAGTAGCCGGGCCGCAAGCATAACAGCTTCCTGCCAATGCTCAGTTTCAACTCCAAGTATAGCCTGAACTCCACTTCACAGATGAGGACTGCAGCAACTCCTATAAAAACTGCCATCAAACCCTCCCGCCACATCAGCTCCACATGGAAACTGCTCCCCCGCTGTTCCACAAGACTCAATCGCTCTGGCATTCGCCAGAGGTGACAATACCGTAATCCGCTACGCCTCATCGCTCGATCCCGGCCTCGCCTATCGGGACGCCGATAAAAGCGTTACCAATACATGCGGCTCCGATATCTTTGAATATCATTAGCAGACTGGCTGAAAAGTATATTCGTTTCAAAGCTTTACTGTCCTTCAAAAGAGACACCAGCAGTGTGTATAACATACTGCCAGCGATGTGGAAGTCATAAAATACCCTTAGCAGCTCTACTTCTGTTGATAGTTCGAGTCGAACAGCCTACTGTCCGACGAATCTTTGTAACAGTTGTGAAGTTAATGCAGTAAAGTGCTTCCTTCAATTTAGGAATCTAGTTGAAGTCACAAGGGCTTACGTCTGGCTCTGTCGATCGAACAGTGAGAACTTGTGTCATATGTGCCCCAATATTGCCCTGCAAAATAATGGGCGGGTCCTGCAGAAAGCGTCACCGCTTCTTTCTAAGTATGTCTCAGGCTGTGTTCCAAGTAATTTAAAAAGTTATACCCCAAAAGCAAATAACTCAAGTATATAAATAGGTCATTCCTTCTAGAGAGAACCCATGCAAAGTGTTTGATTGTGTTGTCTGTGTCAGGTCAAAACTATACAAATGAGTAAGTGATCAAATACAAATCGATCTAGAATGATTTTCTCTCTGCAGTGGTGTGTGCACTGATATGATACTTCCTGGCCGGACCGAGACACGAAGTCGTCCCGAGTTCGAATCTCAGTTCGGCACACAGTTTTAATCTGCCAGGAAGTTTTATAAATGGATCTGTCAGTGATAATAAGTGTCCACACTAGTTTATTTACAAGCTCAGTAACTTGAATTATTGATACATTTTTGGTTGCTTCTACATACTTTTACTGAATTCCACTACTGACCCACACAATGATTTGTACCGCACGTGGCCACAGCTTCCTGAATTTACGTTAAGTATGCGGAAAATTACAACACAATACTGTGCTCTTTCTTTTGCAGGAGTTCGTAGTGGAGATAGAATTGCATAATAAATTAAAGTTGTAAGAATGCTGAAGGTCTAACATAGGGTTAAGATTACATCTCGCAACAGATAGTGAGGTGTTACTATGATTTCACGAAAATAAATTGGGGCTAAAATTAATTTGCACATATTGCTTTATTTAAACAAGAAGTCACAAACGCAGGCAGCTAAGGTATCCCGCTAACCAGCAGACTATACATGGATGCGCTGAGCAACATTCGCAATGTACAAAATTCAGTTTTTCAAAACAAACGCTAAGTAAAAGCATTAAAAGATTAACGTTATCGATATCTTCCTATTAACACTTCCAAACACATGTATGGGGTGGTACACAAAATGAAACAAATTTGCAATCCAAAAGATCTATTATCATTCCCAAAAAAAAAAAAATGATCCCACAAAGCACCCTGTCACAAAATCTACAAGTAATACAAACAAAATATGTGTTGAGAATTCTAATGTTTGTGAATAGTGACAGTAAATTACTTCTTTTGAGAACACTGATGAAAGTATTGCTGCACGATTAATTGAGCCACTTTAGGTTAAAACGGACTGGCTCATTATAGTGCACTAAGTGTTACATGACATAATGTGCAAGGAACATAAGATGATACATTATAACACGATACAATAACGGGTACACACTCGCAAGTACATGGACACTCAACTGGACATATAGAGAGTCTGCGCAAACCTCTGGCACGTGAAAGCAAAGACATACAATGATCATAGCTCACACAAGTCCACAGACGTTGATTTGAATGTTTTCACTAAATTGAGCTCCCCAGTTTTAAAACATTCAAATTAATACTTTTGCCAGTACGTCTGCTGGCGTGTCCCTGTCTTTACAACTTCGTTAGAAGCAACTTCCCTTATATAATGATATCTGACATCAATATGGATTGACCTTTTATGATCTGAATGATCAAAAGGCATATTTAATAGACTCTAATTACCGTTAAATAAAGTTACACACTTGTTGCAGCCCATCACTTCATACAGTTAACTTCTTAAATAAACGACCTCGTGACAGGACTTAGAAAGAGCCATCCACTCAACCCATGTGCTGCAAAGAGCAACAGTCTCCTGCTTAGGATTTTGGCATGATACCACAGAGCCACATAATTTCAAAATAAAACCAGTATATGAATTCCTGTCTAAGGAGAAATTTGGCCAGTCTGCATTTACAAAACCACAATATTCTAAATCTCTTTTAGTGAAGTTAAGACAGTAGCAGTTATTTGGCTTCAAATATCCCAAAATTCCTTACCACATTTCCAATGCTTGTTAGACTATGAACTATCAAATTATCTTAAACAGCTCACGCAGAAAGAAATATGTGGTCTTGTAAGTACAGAAAAATACATTAAGCTCCCTATTAGGGCTTGATAAGGGACATCATTAACCTTCTTTTCATTTCCAGTAAGAGGGTTGGGTTGGGTTGTTTGGAGGAACAGACCAAACGTCGAGGTCATCGGTCTCATCGGATTCGGGAAGGACGGGGAAGGAAATCGGCCGTGCCCTTTCAGAGGAACCATCCCGGCATTTGCCTGGAGCGATTTAGGGAAATCACGGAAAACCTAAATCAGAATGGCCAGACGCGGGATTGAACCGTCGTCCTCCCGAATGCGAGTCCACACGCTAACCACTGCGCCACCTCACTGGGTTTCCAGTTAGAAAATGAAACTTAGTTTCGATAGGAATTTTCACAGTTCTAGTCTGTCATATTGAATCTTTACAACAACTGATCGATATATTTCTCTCGGCTTAAAGCAACGTTATATTAATCTCGTCATATTTGATTTCAGTTTCTAAAAATGTTTTATCTATTCCTAAATCCATTACTTTAAAGTCCAGACTTATGTATCGAGAATTCAGTCTGACATGTGTCATTTGAGAAAATGTAGATAGCCACAACATACAAACCTATCATAGTAAATAAGTATTTGTACTTTTGTTTTCAAAACAAACAAGGTTCTAGTCTAAATACAAGCTTCTAGTCTAGATCGATACAGTTACTGTTTGATTCCATACTTTTGATCGTTCTTACCCATACACAACTTTTTTAATTTTAAAACTTTTCCCTTGACATTCCAAAGACTAAAAACTTCAGGTTGCTTTATAAAAATTTCCTCCTTGAGAATACCATCTAGAGAAGCTGCCTTCACATCAATATGTGTGAGGTATAATTCCGGTTCGACATATAAAACCTTTATGAGTCTAAGTGTAGAATTCTGCACCACAGGTGACAAGGTTTCATCATAACCAGTTCCATGTTTTCGAGTGGATTCTCCTGTCACACGTCTAGGACGATGCTACGCGTCTTCATTAATGATTCTTTTATACACCCATTACCGTGAACAACACTAGCACATTGTGGAATATCTACCTCTTCCCAAGCATCATTGTTTTGTAAAGCTTATATCTCTTCATTGACAGCATGTCTCCATCAGTTCTGGAAAGGTCCTATTCCTCAGTTATTGGGTGCTCCATTTGATCTGAAATTCCTGCAGAAAAATAAGTTTCATAATCATCATATTCCCATTTGGTTTGAACTGCCACTATGATCTTGTAGTGTTCTTCACTCCCTCTTCTGGAACAATTTGTTCCTCTTACTTGACTGAATTTTCTGAACCAGCATGTTAGTCTCCTCTTGAAGTAGAATAAGAATTATTTTGTTCTTCATATTCCCTTAGTAAACTCATGATTTCTTTGTGTTTCTTTACTTCAACTTCTACATTGTTGACATTCTCCATTATAGTCACATCTCTAATTATTTGCTTCAGGATCATAAAGCGCCGGCCGCGGAGGTCTAGTGGTTCTAGGCGCGCTGTCCGGAACCGCGGGACTGCTACGGTCGCAGGTTCGAATCCTGCCTCGGGCTTGGATGTGTGTGATGTCCTTAGGTTAGTTAGGTTTAAGTAGTTCTAAGTTCTAGGGGACTGATGACCACAGATGTTAAGTCCCATAGTGCTCAGAGCCATTTGAACCATTTTTTGATCATAAAGCCTATAGCCTTATGCAGTGTTGTTATAGTGCAATAATATCATTACTTTTGCCTTTTTATCCCATTGTTCTGTCACCTTTAGGGATATGTGTCATGACCTTGCTTCCAGTTATCCTAAGGTGACTAATGTTTGGTTTCTTGGCAGTTCACGCATTGCAGGGTGTTTTATTCCTTAAATTTGAACTTACTGACATATTACGTAAATATAGTGCACTATTAACAGCTTCAACACAAAACAGTTAATCAAGTTTACCATCAAATAGTATATATCTTGTCTTTCACAAGTAATACACTTTTTCAGAAAATATGCAGATTCCATTCGGCTATAATCATCTTCCAAAATGAGAAAATACTTCGCACGACCTAATAACACAACTTCGACTGCTCCACAGAGACCGGCATGTATAACCTCAAGTGGCTTAGTAGCTCTACTACCTTCATTTGGAGAAGTCTGTATTCTTTGTTTGCCTTCATTACCTACAAGTCGGCTTACTAATATTGATCTTAACATCTTCACACAGCATTTCTTCAACAGCACCATCTCTGATTTTTATAAGATCCTTTGCATTTAAATGTCCTAAGTTTCTGTGCCAACTAGATGCAGTAACTATACCCAATAAATTAATTCTCCTGTCAATGTTCAGCTTATGAACTCCATTAATAATATCTGCAGTTGCAACTAATCCATGATTGTTGTTAAAAAATATTATAGTGATTATTACTAAATTCAACCGAGTTTCCTTGTTCAGTCAACCTGCTCAATACAGTAAATTTGTCGTCACCAGTGAGGCACACGCAACGTTTATCAGTATGAAGTATTTCCAACTACGCTTGTTCAGTCAACTTCTCCAGCCCATAATGATGGAGTTTCAGTCTGATATGCTGCTACAGTGTCATGCTTCCTAACATCCTTCACTGTATCTTTCATCCAATATTTACTTGTAGTGAGATGCACACCAGCGCCCGAACCACCCAGCCACTTCTGTTAAAAGAACTACTGACTAACTTCGCGTTGAAGACTTACGAGGGTCTGTTTCGTCCAATATTGTTATCACCACTGTTAGGTCACATAATTTTAAAATGTCCTGTCATTTTACACTTGTAGCAAACAACTTTTTCTTGCCAAAGTTGACGAACAACAATTTCAATTCTTGCAACTGTCGTTTTTGTTTCTTTTGAATCCTCTTACAAAGACGGATCAACAATTATTTTCGCCTTGTCCTCGGCATCTTCGGATACAACTACTTCTGAGATAGATTTAGCAAGTCCTTCGGGAATAAGCACGTTCTTGATTGCAAAAGCCCAATCTCCGTTGTTTTCGCGTACTTTCAGCTTCGGCAGATTAACCAGGTAATTCGTCGCCATGTTTGTTGAATATAATAATTCTTCCTTTGATAGCAGTATCTTGGCTTGGGCCCCTAACCTGGTGAGATTGCTTGGGCCCCTAACCTGGTGAGAGTTCTTATGCGTGTGAATACTGCCAGTAAACTTTCTATTGATAACATAGATAAACGTACCTTGTATTATCGTACACTTTATTGGACGACTTCGGGTAAAAGCAAACTCACATATTGTACTCCACTCAGTGGTACTGATATACTGTAAGAGGAATATAACATGGTACACTACAACACATGACACAATAACAGGTACACACGGACAAGTAGACAGACAGACAGTCAGGTGGGAACGCTCTGAGACTGAACAAATAAAAGACACTGGTACGTAAAGGAAGGGGTAACACTCATTACACAAGACTTCATGCCTACGTAATGTCATTTAGACATCGCACCCTGAACCGGAGACGGTATGAGCAGTCTATCGACTTTCATGGTCGTACAGTTCACAGCGAGGCCTACGAGAAAGACAGGCCGCCGCGCGTACGTCACGAAAGACGGCCTGAGCTAGCTCACTCGCTCAGGTCAGCAGACAAAATGCGTTTCCAATCGTGTTAACTCGTAACGGGGTATTTACATATTAACGAGAATTGCATATTCTACTGGAATCTGCTTTTATAGAGTCTTACTGATTAAAAATACTACAATAAAATACACAGCTGTGCAAGAGCTATAATTTAAGATCTATGCTCTGCATAAATGGTATAACAGCTCGTTTGTAGTATTTAGTCTCTACTGCTTAACCGTCCTCAAAGGTATGGCGCCTCATCCAACCGATAAAGTTTTATTGTACACAGTACAGTCGTAACAAATTATTAGTAGGCATATGAACTTTCGATCGTTGTAAGACTAATAAATAATAAGACTCCATAACGGCGGATTCTAGTAGAAGATTCTATTATCATTTGTACTTAAACACGCAGTTACGAGTTAACAGGAAGCTGAACAATGTTGAATACATACCGTACGTTAAACGGATTCAGCTTATTTTTTACTGTCTTTCTTATGGGCTTCGGTTCATAGCACGTGAGGCAAGCATGATGTTCACAGCAGCAACTCTCGCCTCAGTCAGAAAAAATGGAGGTTATGTTTTTTCTTTGCTGCGGAGTGAGGTAACATCTCGGTTGTGGATAAGAGAGATTACAGTGTTTCCAAGAATTAACTGTGAAACTTAATGAAAAAGCATTTTACAAGAATTAAAATATGTTCTTACGTCACTTGAAATCATGGAACTAAGCTATGCTACTATATGAGCTCGAGACTGCCTCTGAAAGGTAATTTATTGCTGTTTTACTTTTATTACAACATCCTTGTTTTTGTAAGAGGTGTATGAATGAGCAAATTTTTTTCTTTCTTGGCGCAAGTATAGTTTAAATTTAGCTACAGATTCGCCTCCATTTTTGGGACGTAGTTTATGTGGGAATACATAAGGCAAGTGATTCTTCTCGTCTTTGAAGCCAGGAACGTTTTGAAACAGTTAAGTGTTTACCGCGAGTGTCTGGTGGTGTCGCCGTGACGCCGTCGCGAAAGATCGTTTAAGAATTTTGAAGTGACCGAGCTCAGCGTTGAAGTAATGGTCGCATCCGAAACGTTAAACAAAACTTCCTTCCGGCTAAGATCTCTGCTTTTAATCTGGCTGAGGAATGTATCTACAGCCTCCTTCTGTAGCTGTCTCACGTTATTTTTCGTAATAAAGTTCTTTGCATTTACGAATTTTTCTAGAATTCCCACTGTGACTAAGAGTGCGAGTAATTGTACGTGAGTGTCCGTCGTTGAGTTCTACTTATTGTGGTAATTCGTCATGCGGAATGCAATAAATCCGACTGACCTGTTGATTTTTTTCAAGGATTTTACAAAGTTTTTAACCAAGAGCGCTGTGATTTTTTGATTACTATCTGTTAAGCCTAATCCACCTTAATTTGACGGTTTCGTTAGCTGGTCACTTCTTACACGGAGTAGCACCCCTTTTCATATGAATAGTTCATTACCTTTCTTTATTTGAGCTATATATTTTCACTGTGTGGCTATTGTTTGAGCTGTATGAAACATTTTTGGAAGTCCGAACATAGTGACGTATGGTACTCATTGAGTAAGTTTTAAGTTCCTGGCGTTATTCGCTATTATGGCGCCTCTTACTTTCACCACCACTGATTTTGAATTATTATCGACCAATTTGTTCGTGTCATTCTCTGGTTTAACACCGGGAGTTTTCATTTCGTCGATTTTGTGAAAGGACGTGGCGTGAGTTGTGAAATTTCGTTCAACCACTGGAGCTGTGTTTTGTTGTTTTTTATTGTTGCTGCTGCTACTCCCTTATAACTATTCATTATTTATAACGTCTTCACTGTGTGTTGATGCTGGGTGATTACAACTGTTATATCGTCGGCGTAGGAAATTATAAATAATATCATGGAAAGGGGCATTCCTGCATGACTGAGAGCTGAGCTCAGAATTCTCCCTTTAAAAGGCCGTTTATTTGCAATTTGGAGACAATTGGACTCCTGTCTGCTAGTAGTAGATGTATTTGTGGGAAGTTATATTGTTCCAACACATTCCTTAGATGCTGGTGACTGACTTTGTCAGGTCAATTTCTATGTGGCCGTTCAGTAACCCTACCGTTCAGTTTTGGTAAATACATGAGAGGATGGTAGTGTCTCTCAGAGAGATAAGTCCATCTACTATGACTTGCCTGTTGGAAACGCTGCAGTTTGGGCTGTTCTGATTATATATTGGAAGAATCTTTTTTAATCCTCTGTCTATTATGCGCACCATTGTTGGCCTGTATTCAGGTATTCTTCATGGAACGAAGTTTAGGGTAGAAGGGCCATTATTCCTGTTTCATTTTCTCAATATGTTTGAGCCACTCTTCGTTTCTCTTTCACTGGCTCCGTTAACACTGTTTTGATGATTGACTAGACGAGTGTAAAATTCATTCGGAATGCCGCCAATGTGCGACTACTATTTCGTAGTACGTGGTTTATACTATCTCAAATTTATTCTTCGAATATGGGCTCTATCAACCTAGTGGCATTTGCGCTGGTGAGGTAACTCATGCAGTTTCGAAGTAAACGTGTTGTCTTGGAAGGATCTGAAGATTGTTCTCTGAACAGTCTCCAGGAATAATCCTTAACATCTTCAATATTACCGGACTCGTTGCCGTCAAAAGGGCGCCCTCCGCCACGCACCGAACGGCGGCTAGCGGAGTATCTTTGTAGACGTAGGTGTAGATGTAGAAAGACGCTAGATTTCCGATAAATCTCTGCATGTACCATTTCCGTTCTCTACTGAGGTGGTAGTTGCCCCATTTATCGTCTGAAATGCATACATTATACTTGCAAGTGACCATTTTGGCACCAGTTCTCTTTCCTGTAGTTCTAGGATCTTCAATTTGAATTTATTCAATTCGCGAGATCGGTCTTCTCCGTTATCCACTTTTTCTTGGAGTTCTCGAACTATCATATGACATTTTCGCTGTTTTTACTTCTAGTGTCACTGATCCTATAAGCTAAGTTTCTAATTAGTTTAAGAATTCCAGGTTTCATTTGTTTATCCCACCATTCAAGAACTCTACTAAAGAACCGCTTCCAATGAACTCATGTTCGATAACATTCGCAGAATTCCGTTTTTATCCACTCAATGTTGAGTACGTTGCAGTTTAACTTCCAGAATGCTTTTTTTATGTTGGACCGAGATAAACCCGTTATGTAAGGGTGCATATGCTGTGCTGGGGGCGATCGGTATGGTTGGAAATGAAGAAAAGACTTCATTTGTCGCGATCGCAGTGTAGACATTTTTATTGTTCCAAGATGACGGGATTAAACAGTTTATGCTGCCATCATCTGCTCTAAGGGGAAAACATGAAGATAATAAGAGAGGGGCAGGGAACCTATAATTATTTTCAACCATTATATAAAACTCAAAATTACAAGTTCCTTATTGAATTTATTGTAAAAATGCAATCTTACATCACACGAAGTCAAGGCATAAAAGGTGCTCCACATGTATAAATATCTTGATAAAAACCGAGCAGCGTTGATAAAATGCACACAACTGTTAAGAGCCACGTTCCATCGATGCATATTGGCGGCGACCATGACTCTCTCTCCTGCACAGCACTCCTCTCTCATTATTTTTATATTTCCCCTGAGGTCAGCCGATGGTAGTATGAGACTGTTGAAACCGGCCATCTTGGAGTAACAAAAGTGCTTACACTGCGATCGCGGCTTAAAAAAGAGTATTCCTTATTTCTGTATTTCTTACGTCAACTTTGTGTGGTATGAGAAGCTGACAGGGATTACGTCATAGTCCTGTACATCTATTCCTGGGGTGGTATAAAATGTGTCTAGCGTCAAGGCTGACAGCGGAGATACGTACATGAGTCACATGATGGTTGGTTGGTCTATGACGTCTGTCAGTTTTGGTACTCCAATCATATTATGTAACGGGCCACAATCTGGGGATAGTACTTTTGAGCCGACCGATCTTAAAATACAATGAAAATCCCCCTCCCCCAAATATTATATCACCCTTTGCGTGTCTTATCCAGAACGGGATGTTTACATTAAAAAACTTGTGTCTGCAAGTTCTGGTGGAGAATAAAGGTTTAATATAGTTATCTTGTTTAGTTTCGCTTTGATAACGCGTCCATCAAGTTGAGTTTCTAAGTTTTCTAATTCCACAACCATTCTGGTTAAAATAAAGCAACTGCTACTGTAATAGAACATTAGAAAACAAAATCCATAGCTTGCCGAGACCTGAAATGAAGTACGAGTTACAGCGTCTGTGAAACGTTTGCGCTACGTTTTTTCCTAAAAAAAAAGGCCAATTCTCGCTGAGTTTTTTGTACCAGTTACTGGCCGCCCTCTCTCCTGCCTGAGTGGAAAATTTACTGTGGCACTCTTGTTGCTACGTTTTCCCTTTCCTTACGCTCTACTTTCTTATGTCGCATTTTCCTTCTGTACCTGCTTTCCTTCCGTGTGTGTTTCAGTTTTATTAGGTCTGTCCACATTCGTTCCCTTTAATGCGTGTCAGGGCGCTGATGACCTCGACGTTGAGCTCCCATAATCCCCGACACACACACACACTAGAAGGTGAACTCATCATTCGATGTACAAGTTACATTAATTACATATCAAAATTCAAAGCTTACTTTATATTCTAACTACTACTAATGTGTCCTGTCCCAGTCTTGTTTTTGAATATGCTTTCCAGGCTTGTAATCCAGGAACGTAAACGACGTTGGTTTTACTGGAAGCTTTCTGTAAAATATGGTCTACATATAATAAAGCTGAATACATTAACTTCGAACACTTTCTCCTCATGTGACTTGTACACTGGTATCATATTCTACCGCTGAGCAATACTGACCATTGGTTGCCACTGTGTTGGGCATGCTAACGGTGCCATGAAATAAAACTTTAAACTTCATGAAATGATAATATTGAAATAAAAAATTAATTGAATTAAATGTCATAAGAAATTAAGTGCTCAATGAAAACTATGTAACCGAGCTAGGTGGCGCAGTGGTTAGACAATGGACTCGCATTCGGGAGGACGACGGTTCAATCCCGCGTCCGGCCATCCTGATTTAGGTTTTCCGTGATTTCCCTAAATCGCTCCAGGCAAATGCCGGGATGGTTCCTTTCAAAGGGCATGGCCGACTTCCTTCCCCGTCCTTCCCTAATCCGATGAGACCGATGACCTCGCTGTCTGGTCTCCTTCTCCAAACCAACCAACCAACCAACCAAAACTATGTAACAAAGACTCAGTAACGAAGTGCATTATAAACGGTGCATAATATGAAATGCAGCATCAGTCTTGATATGCCTACAAAAGACGAATTACTGCTCTATTCGGATAAAATAATTCTTCGAAATTATCAACACTGTTCACTGAAAGCCAACACGACACCTGACATTCCCTGAGCACACACTGTTTGTGTGTCCTGCAGACACTTACTTAAAGAGCTAGTGATCTTCACTGTAGCCTCACAACATATATATATATATATATATATATATATATATATATATATATATATATATATATATATATATATGTATATTCACTTATGAAATTTGTTATTAACAATCCGAACGAATTCAAAAGTAATAGCAGTGTACATGGCTACAACACTAGGAGAAAGGATGATCTTCACTACTCAATGTTAAATCTAACTTTGGCTCAGAAGGGGGTAAATTATGCTGCCACAAAAGTCGTTGGTCACTTACCTAATAGCATCAAAAGTCTGACAGGTAGCCATATAGCATTTAAAAGGAAATTAAAAGAATTTCTGAAAGGTAACTCCTTGTACTCATTAGATGAATTTTTTGAATATAGTAAGTGGGTAATTTCCCCCTCCCCCCCACCCAAAAAAATATTAAGTGTCATGTAATATTTTGTGTAATGTAATATCTTGTACTGACACCTTTTGTTAACCTGACACGTTTCACATCATTACGAAGTGTCATATTCATGATCTATGGAACAAGTACGAATCTAATCTAATCTAATCATTATAAACGAAAGACGAGATTTTCCTTGAAATAACAGTTACTTACATCGTGCTCAGCATGTAGTTTTTCTGTCTGGAGTAGTGATGTTCTCGCAACCAAATACAAATCAGCAGATGCTGTAGCTAAAGATAAATAATCTACTCTAAATTTCTTTGTCAGAAGCAATCTGTTGCTGTGTGTGCCGTAGCACACATGACAGAATCTTCACAACTTTACTATGAATGATGGAGGTGGGTTTTAATTTAAAGAAAATCATTTTTTGAGAAATCAGACTCTGATTATTGACAAAGAGACTATACAATATAAGAAGACTCTAACTATTACAACATTTTATCTTTACAAAGAAACTACGAACATACCTTTAAAATTCCTCCCAAATCTTCTCCATCATTGTAAAGAACAAGAAAGTATTATAAATGAGTTTTCATCTCGATAATAAAGTATTCGAGATAGTTTCTTCCAGATTCACAAATAACAGATCTCTTTCTGTGAAAAAACTCGACTCAACTAATCCCTACTGTGCCTCAAATGACGAATGTCACAGAGCTGCACAACAGACTGACTAGCAAGTTTACCACACATAAAACTAAACAGAGTGTCAAAGGTCTTATTATTCACTTACGCAGTGCGCTCTTTGTCTCGATACTGTAAAGCTGAATTATTTTACGACAGCAGAAAACATGTGAGGACCTTACATTAACCTCTGCCCCAGCCTCCAGAAAAAATTCTTACGTATTGCCTTGGCTGTGGCAAGCAAGGACAGCTAAAATTTTGCAAAAAAGTTAGAAAAATTTAAGTACAATAAGTTGCAATTATAAGTAATTTTACAAATATTAGGATTTACGTTACAAAATGAACAAAACAATGCTCTGACTTGAGTTTCACATATGAAGGTTGTCTATGCACAGATACAGAGCACACACATTATTTGCTGAGTTCTGTCGATTGTGTGTAATTGTCGCATCACTTATAAATACCGAAGATTTGTTCTAATGGCTAGTGCCGTTAATCTCGGGGCCAATATGGGTGTACAATTGGAGCTAAAACGTTGAATTACTAAGCACCAAAGAAGATTCTGTTAATGCCTATTGACATTGATCTTGTGGTATATAAAAGGAATGCAGTTAGCACAGTATTGATACATTTTTTGAAATACGCCCACAGATGAAGTAGCTGACCGTGTAGTACAGAAACTAAAGGTGACCAACGCCGATTAGTATGAAGAACGTAACATTCAGGCTTAGGGCACCCAATATGGCAACTGAATGACCACTACTGACAACACTCTGAAGATTGACATTAAATGTTGAATCAAATAGGATCAGACTCAGGGAATTAGTTTTCCATGGGCAAATCATATGTCCAGTTAAATTCTCATACATAAACTCAGTACTACTATCTCCTTTAAGTGTGTGCAAAAATTTGTTAAGTCCCTGGCAACTTCATCGAATCTGTGTTTTTTACAATATCTCACAAAAATCTGAGCTACACATGTCATATTGTCTCTCTAAGAAATGATCTTATACCTAGAAATGAAATAGAAAGAAAGCATTGCATGAAAATGTAAGATAAAGATTACGTGCAAAACATTTATATTTGTTGATTACAGTAGTCATTGTGATCAGAAAACATCTACATACAGAAAGACCTAGCACAGGATAGAGTAGCATGGAGAGCTGCATCAAACCAGTCTCTGGACTGAAGACCACAACAACAACAACAGAAAGAATTATGCAGCAATATTACGTGGCAAATACAAAGTAAAGTTAACAAAAGAGGTAACTGACAAAGCATTATTACCTTCTAATGCTGACAAATGGCCATTAAAATGTATAAGAAAATCTAGTGTGCGCACAATAACAGATATGTAACAGAAAATATTCACTTACTCAGAACTGACAACTAACATGCAAAATATAGGGACAGTGGTAATAAGAATATATACTAGATAAATATACACAGAATGCAAGAGGATGAAGGTAAATAGACCAAAAATAACAAACGTATCATGGTTTATGCAAAGCAAAAGGAAAGGGAATTAAGTGTACTTCAAATTCAAAGCCTCAAACAGTCTGTGTGATATTTTGTACTGGTGTCTCGCACTACTACAATGTCCTGATCAGCTTTATAACTTTTGTGCTGTATGAACACTATACTTTTACCGAAACCCTGAATTTTTCTCACGAGACCTTTTATCTCAATGTACTTTGCCAAAAATATAATATTTACACAATAATACATTTAATGTCAATAACCTGCCAAAAACATCGTGCCAGTTTGGCGACTTTTCATTATTGCCTCATCACAACCACATGGTATAATCATTATTGAACATGCACATATATTTCCACATAACAATCAAAATCATATTTCTTCAACCATAACATATACGCAGTTTTATTTCACCTTCCTGTTCACACATTTTACTATTCGTGTTTTATATCATGTCTCTCTCATTTCTAACTGCACCTGCTACATTCTCGAATTAATGTCTTCCCATACCCATTTTCATAATTCTGATACATCATGGCATTTGCCTAATTTGTAGCCTGTTACAGTAAATATTTATCCTAACTGAACCCTCATAAAACTATCAGCACTACGATATACAAATACACACAAAAATAGTTTGTCACAGAAGCAGTACTGCCAAATTCATTATCATACACTTGTAAACATGACAAATATTTCACCAGAAAGCCAATTCAACAAAATATCTCATCCTGGACATATGCAGCAAAAGATCATTTTGGTAAATCAGTAAACAAAATGAAGAACACAGTCGAAGGCTAAGACAAGTTGGTTGGTTGGTTGTTTGGGGAAGGAGACCAGACAGCGTGGTCATCGGTCTCATCGGATTAGGAAGGGTGGGGAAGGAAGTCGGCCTTGCCCTTTCAGAGGAACCATCCCGGCATTTGCCCGGAGTCATTTTGGGAAATCACGGAAAACCTAAATCAGGATAGCCGGACGCGGGATTGAACCGTCGTTCTCCCGAATGCGAGTCCAGTGTCTAACCACTGCGCACCTCGCTCGGTATGATAAGACAAGTCATATACAAAAGTTTAATCATAAAAGTAATGTGGTAGCTAAACCCATGTACGTGATCACAAAAATGGAAGTTACCAGTGTCATCACAAAAGCCAATATGAAGTCAGTGTCGAAAGGTATGTCGCTGGAACAGTAATTGTGTGATGGATGATTTCACAAGCTGCAATATCGTAGTATGCAACACAATTACGTGCTTTTCAAAACATTAACCTAAGTCACGCCAAGTAAATTAATTAACCAATGATAAATCCAAAAAGAATTAAAACAGTATGGATTAGTTCATTAAAGTAATAGTTTTAGCAGAAAATACATCTGTACTTTGATTAATGGTCTTCTCCTTCACCTTATCCATCTATGCCTAGTTTCATCCTAAAAACTTAGTCATTTAACAGTGCATCCTATGTGCAACTATGTCTCATATCTCTGGAATATTCATTGACATATATATGTATATCATCATGTCTGTTATAATCTGACCTGAAGATGAAATGTAGACAGATAGTTACAAAAGAAAAAGGTACATAGTTCAACAAAATAATGCAGCAAATGAAAATGTGATCATAAATCATATAATATATATATGTTCAAAACATATGCCATGCCAGTTGTATCTGTTGCTCAAAAAAACTTCCCACATAAAAGTAATTGTGTTGCTTCTCACGATATTGATGTTACATACGATTTCAAATCTTTGTTGAAGTACTAACCAGGTTACTGTTCATCACCTTCCTTTTTCTAGATGCAAGCAAATGAAATATATTCATGCAAAGAAAAATCAGCTGTGACAAAACGGGGCCTCTAACATATGCCCTAACTTTACATACTCATTCCCCATAATACATCGCAATTCCTAACCATTGCATCTTACTATCATAATATGTCATTATCCTCATAATCGTAATCATCAGTAATCACTCACCCCTTCAGCCTATTTATCTACACTCCTGGAAATGGAAAAAAGAACACATTGACACCGGTGTGTCAGACCCACCATACTTGCTCCGGACACTGCGAGAGGGCTGTACAAGCAATGATCACACGCACGGCACAGCGGACACACCAGGAACCGCGGTGTTGGCCGTCGAATGGCGCTAGCTGCGCAGCATTTGTGCACCGCCGCCGTCAGTGTCAGCCAGTTTGCCGTGGCATACGGAGCTCCATCGCAGTCTTTAACACTGGTAGCATGCCGCGACAGCGTGGACGTGAACCGTATGTGCAGTTGACGGACTTTGAGCGAGGGCGTATAGTGGGCATGCAGGAGGCCGGGTGGACGTACCGCCGAATTGCTCAACACGTGGGGCGTGAGGTCTCCACAGTACATCGATGTTGTCGCCAGTGGTCGGCGGAAGGTGCACGTACCCGTCGACCTGGGACCGGACCACAGCGACGCACGGATGCACGTCAAGACCGTAGGATCCTACGCAGTGCCGTAGGGGACCGCACCGCCACTTCCCAGCAAATTAGGGACACTGTTGCTCCTGGGGTATCGGCGAGGACCATTCACAACCGTCTCGATGAAGCTGGGCTACGGTCCCGCACACCGTTAGGCCGTCTTCCGCTCACGCCCCAACATCGTGCAGCCCGCCTCCAGTGGTGTCGCGACAAGCGTGAATGGAGGGACGAATGGAGACGTGTCGTCTTCAGCGATGAGAGTCGCTTCTGCCTTGGTGCCAATGATGGTCGTATGCGTGTTTGGCGCCGTGCAGGTGAGCGCCACAATCAGGACTGCATACGACCGAGGCACACAGGGCCAACACCCGGCATCATGGTGTGGGGAGCGATCTCCTACACTGGCCGTACACCACTGGTGATCGTCGAGGGGACACTGAAAAGTGCACGGTACATGCAAACCGTCATCGAACCCATCGTTCTACCATTCCTAGACAGGCAAGGGAACTTGCTGTTCCAACAGGACAATGCACGTCCGCATGTATTCCGTGCCACTCAACGTGCTCTAGAAGGTGTAAGTCAACTACCCTGGCCAGCAAGATCTCCGGATCTGTCCCCATTGAGCATGTTTGGGACTGGATGAAGCGTCGTCTCACGCGGTCTGCACGTCGAGCACGAACGCTGGTCCAACTGAGGCGCCAGGTGGAAATGGCATGGCAAGCCGTTCCACAGGACTACATCCAGCATCTCTACGATCGTCTCCATGGGAGAATAGCAGCCTGCATTGCTGCGAAAGGTGGATATACACTGTACTAGTGCCGACATTGTGCATGCTCTGTTGCCTGTGTCTATGTGCCTGTGGTTCTGTCAGTGTGATCATGTGATGTATCTGACCCCAGGAATGTGTCAATAAAGTTTCCCCTTCCTGGGACAATGAATTCACGGTGTTCTTATTTCAATTTCCAGGAGTGTAAGTTGTATCCTCATTATAATAACCTTATATCTCATAACGTCTTCATATCTTGTACATAACCACTAGTAAATACTCCCTGCTCTGTTTCGTTCATCAGTCCTTGACGAGAAGTGCTCTACAGTCACACTTCACAAATAACAATAATGAGCAAACAAACCTTCATTGCTGCACGACTGATGAAGAAAAGAAATGATCCACAAAAATACATATTACAGGGGACGCTGATAAAGTTCTTCAGACAACACAATCTTAGCTTTAACAACCTGTAATTATTCCTTGAACTCGTAGAAAATCCTTCATGTACTTGCAATTCATCACTACCACTAGTATTTGCAAAACTGACTTTCCATTTGCACAACGCAATTACTGTCTCAATAATCTGTATAGATCATCAGAACTGGTACTAAGTTAATACGTGTTTCATTTCCTAAAATCTCGTTTTGGAAATGCTTACTGAGAGCATAATTTCTATTTCTATTTCTTATGGTGTGCTGTTTAACGTAGTGCCTAGGAGGACCAGTAACATGTTCCAGATAAGCATGTCCCAGATAAGTGAATACAGTTTAGAGGTGTAAGAGCGTGTATTTCTTAAAATATGTGATATCGTGAGAGACAAGTGTGTTGTCACAGAAACACTTTGGTTTTGCTACTGCAGAGACGGTATCTTCACAAACCACAGAAAATAAATTGAAAACAATGATATCTTTTAATTATAAGAACAATTATTATGATCACTGATTTTTCGTTGCATTCTTTCTTCTTTAACCTGACTCCTATGATAAGGTCAGGTATTATTACTATTATGTAAACTACCTATTGTAAATTATTGGAGAAAAATAGACAATAATGTTATTTAAGTTTATCTCATATTTTCTGTAAGGATATTACTAGTCTTGAGTATCTATACTCCATCTTTGCTGCCAATCCGCCATTAGCGGTGATACATTTATATGATTTTATTGGCAAGAGTTATAGTTTTATTTCAAACTGAAAATACTGAGAACAATTATTTAATGCTGATTAACCTTTTTTTTTCAAATCGAGTTCAGTCAGCTATTTTCATGTAATCGGAACAGATCGATTCTGTAATACACCGATATTCATTTATCTGCCGCCATTTCATGAAAGCTTTACGCGGCGTGTTTAAATTGCCGAATAATTCAGACATATATATTTGTCATTGTAAAAAGAATCCACGTAAAGGTAACTTGATTGTATATCAAAATCCATGCCACGAGAAACTATTTTTTCTACCATTATTTGCTGGTGTCGGAGCGTAAGACTTTCTCGGCTATAGCCCAGATATATTTTCAGTAAAATTCGCCGATTCTAGCGTTGTGTGTCTCCGTGTTATAAAAGTGAAGTGATATTCAAGAGTGAATTAAGTTTGTATGAAAGTAGTTAACGGACTTAATGTACTTCTTTACAGACAACATATGAAAACGATCGTGTGTTTCAGTTTGGTTCACATTCATGCTCATGTCCCATTCTAGCCGGGTCATGCAGTAATTGAACGACAATTTAGAACTGCAGACATATTTACATATTTTGGTTGGATTCTGCTAAATTTGCGCACTCACAACACGGTTTAAAATACAGCACAAGCTGTATATTTTGTGTGAGATGACTCATTGTTTACAGTCGGAATTGTAAGAGGCTATTCTGTAATGCGTTCCTTTTACGTACTGTTACGTATGCGCAGCTTTTATTCTTTACCTCTATTCATAACGGATTTAATTGTTAATAAAATGTGAGTAATTTTTATTTTAACATTTTTTTAACCAACTCAAATTTTGTTAATGTCACGAAATGCATGTTTTCAATTTGACAGCATCGGAATGTACTAAGTAGCCAATATGACGCATTCTTAATCATAGCTCACAAGTAACCAAAATTATTTTCAACGTATTTACATTATGATAATAGAAGAAAATTCCTTGTACTTAACCTTACAGAGGATAGGAGGAGACAAGTGTATTAAGGACATGAATAATAGTTAAAATCCAGTTCGAGGAGGCATCGTTCACCAGTCGATGTTTCCAAAAAGGTGTAATGAATCATGGAATCCAAGTTTGAAGCTAGAAAAATGCATGGAATTCAATTTGTCACTTATTTCAGTATTTCTTTTGCCCAAAGCTCAGTACAGAAGCGCGCGGCTGTTCTCTGTCTTATGTGTAAGTGCATTTTTGTATAAGAAAATAATGGCATAAGTTGACTATATGAAAGTATTGGTAATCGTAATAGCAATCTTTCTGCCCCTGCAAAACTTCATTGCTATGCCCCTAAGGCTGTCTGCTCAATGAAAACTATGTAACTAAAATTCAGCACCGAACTACATTATGAACATTACGTGATACGAAGTATAATGTTAGACCTTAAATAGCCCCCAAAAATAAATTACTGCCCTGTTCGCAAGAAGGTAGCTCTTTGAAATTACGAATACCACTGTTCATTGAAAATCAGTGTGTTTACTAGCACGGAACCTGACAATTCCCGACTACAGACTATATGCTCAAGAATTCAAGGTGAGCTCTGCCCTGGAATAAAAGTGACTTAACTCTTATCCAGCATGTTGTTTTTGTGTCAGTAGTAGTTATGTTAATGGAAGCAAATACAAGTCAGCAGATGCAACAGATGGAGTAGTGATGTTCTCGAAAGCAACTACAAAGCAGCAGATGCAGTAGCTAAAGATAAATAATCTACTCTAAATTTGTTTCTCAGAAATAGTTTGTTGCTGCGTGTGGTGTAAGGTGCAATGCACACACGACAGAATCTTCACAACTTTACTATCTGCGTCTACATCTACGTGATTACTCTGCTATTTGCAAAAAAGTGCCTGGCAGAGGATTCAATGAAGCACCTTCAAACTGTCTCTCTACCGTTCCACGCTCGAACGGTACGCGGGAAAAACGAGCACTTAAATTTTTCTGTGCGAGCCCTGATTCATCTTATTTTATCGTGATGATCATTTTTCCCTAAGTAGGTGGGTGGCAACAGAATGTTTTCGCAATCGGAGGAGAAAATTGGTTATTGAAATTTCATGGGAAGATCGCGTCGCAACGAAAAACGCCTTTGTTTTAATGATTGCCACTCCAATTCACGTATCATGTCTGTGACACTATCTCCCCTATTTCGCGATAATACAAAACGAGCTGCCCTTCTTTGTACTTTTCCGTTGTCATCCGTCAGTCCCACCTCATGCGGATCCCACACCGCACAGCAATACTCCAGAATAATGTGGACAAGCGTGGTGTAAGCAGTCTATCTAGTAGACCTATTGCACCTTCTAAGTGTTCTGCCAATGAATCGCAGTCTTTGGTTTGTTCTACCCAGAACATTATCTATATGATCGTTCCAATGTAGCTTATTTGTAATTGTAGTCTCTAAGTATTTAGTTGAATTTACAGCCATCAGATTTGTGAGGCTTATCGCGAAATCGAAATTTAGCTGATTTCTTTTAGTACTCGTGTGAATAACTTCACACTTTTCTTTATTCAGGGTCAACTGCCACTTTTCGCCCCATACAGATATCTTATCTAAATCATTTTGCAAGTCGTTTTGATCATCTGATGACTTTACAAGACGGTAAATGACAGAATCATCTGCAAACAATCTATGACGGCTACTCAGATTGTTACCTATGTCGTTAATATAGATCAGGCACAATAGAGGGCTTATGAATCATGGGGGTGAATTTTACTTTAAGGAAAATCGTTTTTGAGAAATCGACTCTGATTATTGACAGAAAGACTTCACAGTATCAGAAAACTCTTACAATTACAAAATTTTCTTATTACAAAGAAACTACAACATATCTTTCAAATTACTCCAAACTCTTCTCCGTCAACATAAAGAACAAGAAAGTATTAAAAATGAGATTTCATCTCTACAATAAAGTATTCCAGATAGTTTCTGTCGGATTCACAATAACAGATCTCTGTCTATGAAAAAACTCAACTGCTCGCTACTATGTCTCACAAAAGAATGCCCCAGCGCTACTCAAAAGACTGACTAGCAAATTAAACGCAGATAAAACTAAACAGAGAGTCAAGACTCTTATTTACTGCCTATGCAGTACGCTCTTGTATCTTTGTCCCAGTACAGTAAAAGTGAATTATTTACAATAGCAGAAAACATATGAGAACCTTACATTACTAATAAGATGATGCTGTTGATCAAGCGCCATTGCTATAGCCTTAAATGTGTACAGAATGATCAATAAAAAGGACCTGCGTATTTTCCAAAATTTGGTTTTTGAAGGCCGATCCATTTAAGTAAACATTGCTGTTCAGCGAGAATAGTAGAGCTGAAACATTTATATGTCTTTCTATGGTCCTGCATTACTCTATTAGTAACTGCTAGACAATCAGTGATTGCACCGAAATTTAAATCCAGTCCCATCATTAAGATAATTCGGTCTCATTTTCTTCCTAATCATATAAAACTAATAACAAGTAATCATTCATGAAAGAGGAAAGGAATTATAATTGTGAGAGTGCAACACGAGTTGTAAATGTCTTACATGATTTCTTTTATGATTCATATCCCATATATAGTCATGAAAATTATTAGGATGGAGATGAGAGGAATTGCTCGATGGAACTGAACATAGAAGAAACATTAACTTGAACAATGACTGAGATTTACAACAACCACTATTTAACGTAAGAACAACATAATTATTTTCCTTATCCTAATGGGTGTACGGCTTTTGATACTGAGATTTTTGTCCACCACAAATAAACCTTAACTTTACGTAAGGTTAGTTTTATCAGACAATAATTTTTTCTGGTTACAAGACGGCCGTTCTTGGAACATACTTCAAGTAATGGCAAAGTCACAAGACATTGCTATGCGCACTATACTTCATTATTGATCAAGATAAAAGGCAATGTTAAGCACTGTTTCCAGGTAGACACTTTGTCAAATCATAATTCATTCAAAATTGTTGTAAACGTTTTTTCCTTAAATTAAGTTTTACGGTAAAAATAGGAAAGAACATAAAACCTGCCAATGAACAATACGAATTCGCTAACACGGAAGCTGAAAATTCACGTGATGCAGATATTTCAAATAATAATCTGTTACGTGAAATTTTTGATGAACTAGACTGTCCTTTACCTAATATAACTCTTCACCACGATGACGCTTCACAATTAACGATACTTCTCGTGAACCGAACGTGTAAATAAGTTTGAAGTAATCACGATTAGTTTTGTAAGTAAAACATGAAACGTCCCCTTAGAAAAATTAATGAATTACTGTGCTGATAAACCTCTTACGTTATTTGCTTTTCAAACAGCTGAGCAAAACTGAACGTTCTCAGACATTACTCTCTTTACTTATTCTGATCAACACTAAACTGACAAACAAAATTTTTAGCGCAACGCAATCTGACTGTTAGTAATCCCTACAAAAGAATGGCTCTGACTAACAATAACCTATACCTTTCACAAATCACTTACCTCACAAAAATCTTCGTTACTCGAACTACTGCAATACAGCGAGCTCCACTACTGCCAGCTAAATAAAAGATTCAAACTGCTGAAGGCACTAACTACTGATAGGCATAGTTAGCAAATGAAAGATTTAGATAGAGAACAAACAATGTATTTACCTAAATAGTGTTCAAACGTCATAATATATATAGCAGTTCATGACATCCAGTCTTACAAATGTACTGTCTCTGATGGACACACATCCAGATCATCCGCTCTCAAAATTCCGCCATCTCTCTCCCCACATCCACCACTGCTGGCGGCTCACCTCCACCAGCGCAACGCTACGCGCTGTTAACAGCCAACTGCCCAACGCTACAATAGCGACTATTGCAACAACTCCAACCAGCCACAGACTGCTCAGTGATTTTCATACAGAGCGCTACGTGGCGTTACCAACAAAAAAACCTAAACAGCCTACTTACAAACACTTGCAGAATGCTTTTGAGCGACTGAAATGGAAGCTTTAGCTGGAATATGAGCATTCAAGAAATTTAATTGTTGCACTTATGGCAGACACATTAAGGTGTTCTGTCGTCACCAGGCACTGGGCTTTCTTTATTAACTTGATAGTTACTGCATGCTCGAATCGCAAAGTGGACAGCCTTGATATGAGGGGGAAAAAGTAACTGACGATGGCAGAAACAAGGAGGATGTAAAACTCAAGCTCACGATTCAAAGCAATGATTTCAAGAAAAAACTAATTGTATTAGCATCTAATACAAAATTAAATATCAAAACATCTTTTCTGGCAGTATATTTCTGGAGTGTAGTCTTGTAAAGATATTAACACTGATGACAAGCAGTATAGTAAAGCAGAGATAATGAGAGGAAAACGAGGTATACCGAAGGATTCTGAATATTAGATGAGAAAATGGAATAACTAATGAAGAGATACTGCTTAGCATTGGCCTAAAGCAAGCTTCATAGCGCAACTTGAGTGAGGGAAGGAATAGGTAGATAGGATACACTCTGAGACATCAAGAAATAGTGAATTTGTTAGCAGAGGGAAGCTGGGGCGTGACAGGGTTGGACCAAGACTTGATTGCAGTAAACAGGTTCAAATGAAGTACGTTGTAGTTGTTATGCAGTGTTGGAGAGACTTGCAAAGAACGGACGAGGATGGAGAGCTGAATGAAACCAGATTTCGGACTGAAAACTGGAATCAGATATTGCAACGTTCACTCATTCATTGTCTACAGTAGATCATATTATTTCATAGTTCCTTTCTACAATATGAGTTAATGATGTGTCGCGTTGAATTGTGTTAAAGTTTTCATTTGAATGGTTTCTGTATCTGCAATGTAAACACCAAATGAATTTACTGTACCCAGTGGCACGTGACAAATGAACATGACAGCATATGACAAACATCGAATGACATACAGGGGGTGGATAAAAATATGGAAACACCAAAAAGACGGTATAACATCTGCCTAATTCGATGTACGACAACCGTTGCCATTCAAAAGAGCTTTCATTCGTTTTAGAACGTACAAATCCAGGTTCTGCGTGGTTTTCGAGGGAATCTTATACCATTCTTTCTGCAGAATAGTGCCAAGTTCAGGTAACGATAATGGAAATGGATAGCGGTTACTGACCCTTCTGTTCAAAGTAGACTCACAAAGGACCAGTAATGTTGAAACGTATTGATTGTGATGGCCAGGGAAGATATGACAGTTCATCCTCGTACACACAGTACCAGTCCTGGGTGATGAGAGCAGTGTGATCAGGGGCCCTGTCGCCTTGGAACACTGCATCTTCATTGGGGAACAGATATTATACCATGGTATGGATCTGATCAACCAGAGTGGTCACGTAATCCTTGGCAGTAATGCGGCCTTGTAGAGTAACCATAGGGTTTGTGGGATAGCTGCCCAAATCATCACTGAACCCCCGCCACGGTTCACTCTTGGGACATATTCTTAGCCAGAAGTTAAAAATAATCTGCAAAAGAGACTCATACAGTCAAACGAATTCTATCCTTGATTCACAGTCCAAGTTTTATGGCTTCACCGCCACGTTCTCCTGTTGGGGCATTTCCATCACTGATGAATGGATTTGAAATTCCAGCTCGCAATGCAATTCCAAGATTATGGAGCACTCTTCGTGTTGTTTTGGTGCCGACAGGGTTCATGAGTGCTACATTCAATTGTGCAATGGCTTTAACAGCTGTCGTCCTCTTGTTTTCGTTATCATCCTCTTCAAAGACCCTCTGTCGTGATCACTCAACGCACGCATTTGTCCGTGTTGTGACTTAGTGGATGATGTGTTTCCGACCTCCCTGTATACACCTCTTGACACACCAAACACTTCGGCAACCTTGATTACGGAATTATCCACCGTAAGAAGACGAACCACTTTTCCGAGTTCGAATTCACTTATCCCCGACACAATCCACTCACAACTACACAGAACGCTGTTCTGACCACGGATGACACATGCAACTTATTGAGGACATTGGAAAGGTGCTGTTCCTGGTCAGGTACAACAGTGCACCCCATAGGCTTGACCATCATGTGTGTTTATGTTCAAGCAAACATTTGTCGCTGTGTCTCCACATTATTGTCCAACCCCAGTATACAAAAACTGCATTAAAGAACTCACTCCTCACGACTTGAGCGCTCATTACTTTAACGCACATGAAAGTACCATGAATGTATCTTTCGACAGTTTTTGTTTTTTCCATGTTGGATATGATTTGATACATTGAAGATCACACGTTCTGGAGATTGCTGTTATAATTTAGTTTCTGTCCAAATAGCTCCCATTCCCAGTTTAGAGGTCTCAGGGGACCTCACAAGGTTCTGAAGGAATCTTGAGAATAATCGGGTTTGCCAAACATCACCTAATTAGAGGAGAGAACCAAGACTCAGCGCCTCAAGAAGTTATGCCTTCAACATTTGTCGGCTCGAAGGCCATCCACTCACAGTGTCCAGTGTCAGCAATTCCCATTTTACACTATTATCACGTTAGGCGGGCATTGTGTGTGGGCTTCGTAAGGCGTGCATTTTAAAGCCCATGGTATTCATAGCCCTTAAGGTACACATATTAGAACCCATGTATAACGACATTTTTTTCTTGTTTTGTTTCATAGTACCACCTCTGGAAGTTTGTGGAATGTTGGTCCACCCTGTTTGTCCTCTAGCCTCTAGTATCACCCTATAGGCCTATATACACACATAAAAAATGTTCTGCATCACCCTGGTTACCAGAGCTCCTGAAGATAGACGTTGACTGTGGATATTGTATCACAGACACAGTCCCTTTGCCTGTTCAGAGATCTAATTAATCCACCCCCCCTCCCTCCTATCCAAAGATTAAACAACCGTGCATGAGCAGCGCCTATTAGACGGATGGGGTCATACAGCCCATCAGATCCACTCATTCCGCCAGGAAGCAGGTATACGGCTCGTGTTGTCTGTGGTTCAACCATGCCTAGACGGTGAACACCGCTGTTCGATCGCGTCCGCATTGTTACTTTGTGCCAGGAAGGGCTCTCAGCAAGGGAAGTGTCCAGGCGTCTCGAAGTGAACCATGTAACCTCCCCGCAAAATTGATAAATGGTAATTGACCATAAACCAACAACAATAATATTAATTAAATATTGAACCATTAACGAAATGTAACCTCCTAACAGAAATAATTAAACCTGATAAATTTTATAAGGACAGCAGCGCTGACCTTCGGCCCTGTATTCTGAATAAAAAAGCAAAATTCTTACCTCAATAAAAACTGCATCTATATCTACTCTTATCTATCGACACAGCTTCGTGCAATGCTGGCGTATATTTAATTTTGATTCTTGGAGGAAATGCATAGGAAATATTCTTTAAATTGAAATGAATGTTTTTCTTTAAAAGAGTTACTTTATAAAAAAATTATTATTGGGGCATTTTTTGAGCAAATTAATTGCAATTAACATACATTACTAGATGTGCGCAATGCTGCTTCATTACCTTCTACAACAATACTCATCGTCCACCACAATCCTGACCAGAGTCGGAAGAAGAACACGCCGTCGACGCATGCCGACGCCTGCTCAGTACAACCGTCCACTCGCTACTACTGTCGACTGACTACTACTGCAGACTGAGTACAACTGCTCCTGCCGACTCGCTACATGGTACTGTTCCTGCCGACTCGCTACACGCAACGATAAATAACTCTCTGGTCAGAGATTCTGTCATGCCTCGCCATCGCTGGTAATGAATACATACGTGTTTCATAACCCAGCAAGGTGGGGGTTCCTTCCCGTTTTGAGGTGGCGTTATTTGGGGCTGATGTATGCTTCTGGTGATCATGGAAAGCGCCGTAATGGCTGTACGATACGTGAATGCCATCCTCTGACCGATAGTGCAACCATATCGGCAACATATTGGCGAGGCATTCGTCTTCATGGACGACAATTCGCGCCCCCATCGAGCACATTTTGTGAATGACTTCTTTCAGGGTAACGACATCGATTAGAGTGGCCAGAATGTTCTCCAGACATGAACCCTATCGAACATGCCTTGGATAGATGGAAAAGGGCTGTTTATGATCGACTTGTGACCCACCAATCACTCTGGGGGATCTCCGCCGAATCCCTTGAGAAGTGGGACAATCCGGAATAATAGTGCCTTGATGAACTTGTGTATAGTGTGCCACGACGAATACAGGCATGCATCAATGGAAGAGGATGTGCTGCTGGGTATTAGATGTACCTGTGTGTACAGCAATCTGGGCCACCACCACTGAAGGTCTCGCTGTATGGTGGTACAACGTGCAATGTGTGGATTTCCTGAGCAATAAAAAGGGCGGAAATGATGTTTATAATGCTCTCTATTCCAGTATTCTGTACAGGTTCTGGAACTCTCGGGACCGAGGTGATGCAAAACTTTTTTGATGTGTGTACATATAATGTGGTATAAGGGGATAGTTTGTGTTGTTGCCCCGGATGAGGATTACACGAATATTTTGTCAGGATTTGTAAGCGGTTGGTCCTTGAGGTACAGCAATGCACAGACACGAGAAGTAAGTTTAAACAGTTTTATTAACAAAGGTCGATTATAAAACACGCACGCTATGCGCACCCATCATCATTGTGTCTGACATCCTAAGACCGACTAATTACGGTCGTAACGAAAGGCTCCATGGTGAGCTAAGGAAAGGAACGTATTCGCTCCAGAGGCCGCACTAGTTGATACCACGTGCTCCGGACGTCGGCCAGCGGCGTACTCTCTCGTCGCACTCCACCCGGACACACGTGTACTGACCAAGCAGATTGTCAGCATTCCAGATGGGCCGGCTGGCGAGCGCGTGTTACCTACTGTGCGGCTGCGCGCAGCCCCTAGACCCTCACAGTGGTAGAATATCGGTGACTGCGCAGTAGGTACTGTGACAGACAGTGTGAGTGAAGAGGTAATTCTGGTTTCTTGAGTCAGCTCGTTGGTGGAACACTGACGGGGAAAAAAGAAAAACAGTTGACTTCCTATACTATTCTGCAGATTAATGTTATTCCACACACACTATAAGTGGGACAGCGGCCAAAGTGACAGTCCAATTGTGTGGAAATGAATTTTACATGCTTGGGGATACTTGATGACGACAGTAGTTACTTCCCAGACGGCATGTGCCCAACAGAAGCAGATATAGATTTCTGTCACCAAAACGATTATACACGCATCATGAGGAATTTGGCGACTGTACTTGAGTGTTTAAGGACGTGCCACAGCGTCGCCACCATTATTTAGCAGCAGAGAACGTTGGAAAACACCATTCCCCACCCACATTTAAAATATATTTTAGCTTTGAACTACTTATGTAAAATTTACGATCAGTTTTATTTTCTTTTCCTAATGTACGAGCGAACTTAAAAAAGTAAGTTACACATTATTACGGCATGCTAATTAACTTTCATTAAGTGCTGCACTATAGTGCAAAACAAATACATGGCAACGTTTTAGAACATATTTAGCAAATCTGTGTAAAGAAAGTTCGGAACGTTCTAGTAGTTGTAAAGTTCCCTGACGCCAGAATTCCACTCCTTAGTGATAAAACGCCGTGTGAATGTCCTCCTCGTTGGGAAATCTGTATTTCTCGAAATGTTCTTAGAGCGTGCCGCAAAGAAGTAAATCGCGTGGGGCAAGATGTGGACTTCCCTATCAGCAATGCGCATGTCTGTGTGTCGTTCCTAAAATTCTTGGCATCTTTTCTCTACGGCTCAACGCATTATCGTATTTGGTCCATATAACGGCAGACTTTAAGGAGAATCTGTGTGCAGTTTAGAATTTTTGCCGGCAAGAACTGTACTATACCGCTACTTTAACTTTGAGCACGATTATAGTCGCCGCGCCATTTCACTCCCGTAGTGTAATGCACCAGTTACCCGTACAGCAGTAGAACTCTTTCTAGAGGAAGCCTGGAACGTATTGTTTTCTTCTGACAACGAGCCATTCTTCTTTCGCAGTTATCTTAGCTTGGTACATAACGTGTAACTAATTTTCTGAAGTCCTTATTTTGAAAGGCTACAGAGAATCAACAATTTGCAATAAACGTGGTTGTTGCACCGAATTTTCAGGTTCTCATAGTTCGTACCAATATTCACGTGCTACATAATTACGAAATTCCAGTTCCAGTCATTTTGCTTGATTTCATTTCAGTATGTAGAATTTCAAAATGTTCTTCTTTCTGTTTAAACGGTGACACGTTTTCCGTTTTAGTCGTAATTAACAAATGTCACACATTTTCTTGTTAGCAACAGCTATATACCATTTTTGACTTAAGCTGTTTCTGGTGCAACTTGTCATTATATACATCTCTTTTGCTACGTCTGCTCGAGTATACACTACTGGCCATTAAAATTGCTACACCAAGAAGAAATGCAGATGATTAACGGGTATTCATTGGACAAATGTATTATACTAGAACTGACATGTGAGTATATTTTCACGCAATTTGGGTGCATAGATCCTGAGAAATCAGTACCCAGAACGGCCTTGATACGCCTGGGCATTGAGCCAAACAGAGCTTGGATGGCGTATACAGGTACAGCTGCCCTTGCAGCTTCAACACGTTCCACAGTTCATCAAGAGTAGTGACTAGCGTATTGTGACGAGCTAGTTGCTCGGCCACCATTGACCAGATGTTTTCAGTTGGTGAGAGATCCGGAGAATGCGCTGGCCAGGGCAGCAGTCGAACATTTTCTGTATCCAGAAAGGCCCGTACAGGACCTGCAACCTGCATTATCCTGCTGAAATATGGGGTTTCGCAGGGATCGAATGAAGGGTCGAGGCACGGGTCGTAACACATCTCAAATGCAACGTCCACTGTTCAAAGTGTCGCCAATGCGAGAAAGAGGTGACCGAGACGTGTAACCAATGGCACCCCATACCATCACGCGGGGTGATATGCCGGTATGGCGATGACGAATACACGCTTCCAATGTGCGTTCACCGCGATGTCGCCAAACACGGATGCGACCATCACGATGCTGTAAACAGAACCTGGATTCATCCGAAAAAATGACGTTTTGCCATTCGTGCATACAGGTTCGTCGTTGAGTGCAGCATCGCAGGCGCTCCTGTCTGTGATGAAGAGTCAAGGGTAACCGCAGCCATGGTCTTCGAGCTGATCATCCATGCTGCTGCAAACGTCGTCGAACTGTTCGTGCAGATTGTTGTTGTCTTGCAAACGTCCCCACATGTTTACTCAGGGATCGAGACGTGGCTGCACGATCCGTTACAGCCATGCGGATAAGATGTCACACAACCGCGACGATAGCAGGAGCGTGGCGCGCGGCAAAGATATCGACTAATGCGCAGCTGGCCGCTATTGACGAGGAACGAAAGCATCTAATAATAACAGTTGTGAAACAGAGGCAACCAACGTGACATGTTTGTTTAATGAAATATTCTGGTTCTTGGTTTTGCCTCTTGTTTCAAGAGGAGTTACCGTTGAGATCTCGTGTAGAGAGTTACATTTGAGATATCGCGGAGTTAGTCACCATTGAGGCCACGGGATAGCGACAGTCATTTCGTGACACTCGGGAAGTGTAAGCCTATTTGGAGATGGCGCTCGAGTGATTTAATGTCGGATTTGGGCTTGTAAAGTTATTAGTTGAACGCGTGACGGGGTTATGGCCTATATGGGAAGTTATATGTAATTATTGCGCGAGGTGTATTGTTCGCACTGGGTAGAGGGATGTGCGATCATTTTTGGAGTTTGCTTTAAAAGAGCAACTCGTTGTGATACACGCTAAGAGATTGGTTTTTCTCGCGTTTGCATATTATAGTGTAAAGTTTGCTCGAGCTAACCTTGGAGTTACTCGCAACGAGGCGTTCCGTATCACGTGCTACGGGAAGGTCTTTTCCATCTTGATTGTGGGTATTTGGTAACGCCTTCATGCGAAGACTTTGTGAGTGATTGGTTTAATAAGGGTAAGCACAAAGGTACGTGTGTCGTTGCCGCTTCTATAATAATGATTTGCTAAAGCTTTGGCGTGAGTCTGAGACTGTATTGGTTGTAATTGTGGTGAAGTTATAAGGTAATAGAATCCCCGGCTGAAAGGACTCTCAAACTGAAGTGCGGCCTGTGATTGTCGTGTAAGTATTGTGAGCAGGACGTCCTAGTTTGACTAATGTAAAGGGGAGAACCAATCTGTGTCAGATATTTTGCGACATGTGCGAATTGGTGTAATAGTAGTTTTCTATCCGACGAAACTGACAGAACCGAGACCTATTCACTGACTAGAGCACGATAATTGTCTCTTTGGAATTGTGAGTGCTGAGTGCTTTGAATTTGGTATAGAGGGTCCGCGTATGTCAACGCCTGAAGAGGGAGAGATTTGCTTTGAATTGAGTGAATATTAATGATACTTTAAAGTGGCGGTGACACTTAGGTTTTTTGTTTCTTTTTTTTTACTAGCTTCCGCTTAGTGGGGAAGTAGTTTACCACCACCACTCATGCCTGACGAAACTTTGTGGAGACATTGAAAATTAAGAAAATTTCTAAATAAAATGGTGCTTAGGCCCTGCACATGTTAAAAGAAAATTGGTGTCTTGTGTTATCATTTCCCCATATAACATAACTTGAAAATACGAAAACAGAATCTTTGAATCTCAAAAAATAAAAAGGTTAAAAATTACGCAGTGAATCAAAACGGTAAAGTACAAGCAGGACAAAGAATATTAAAGTCAAAGATAAGTAACAGAGAGAGTTTGTTACGATAATTACGTAAAGTTCGGCTTAAAGTATATGAAAGAGGTTTTTGTCTGACTGTTTAAGTGATAAAAAGTGGAAAAGTTAAGTTATGGGCAATTAATAAACTATGAAAGTTGTAGCATAAACCATAATCATTGACAGTGCAAATAGCATTATCCATTACGTGAGTTCGTAAAAGGAAATAAGCAAGGATAGAGCTGCAGTGCAGTACCTGTATAGGATTAATAATCTCTGACTAGCAACGCTCAGTCAACACGTAAAATTATATCGCTGGCGTGCTCTTACGAAAATTAAACTAACTGAAACTGGTATCTAAGAAAGTTCAGTCTAGATTGATTGTTTCGGTGGGGTTCTATTAAAAGGAACGCTTAAACTCCACTTTGGATAGTTTTCAAGCTAGGAAAAAGATAAGATAAATCCAAGGTATCAGCTTTGGAGTGTTGGGTTACGTATGCGCGGTTTCCGATCACGTTGCTGTGAATTGTGGCACATCGCAGTGAGTTGGGTTTAATTGACTTAAGTAGCGCATCCTAATCAGACTTGTAGTTTCTGCTTGATTCCATCGACTAGTAGATTACTTTTGGTGTTAGCTTGCTGCTCGAACCTGTAAAATTTTGTGATAGTCAATTTTTTCAATCGGGAGCTAACACTAGCCGATTAAACCAGAACCCGTTTGTACTAGTGGTGATCCAGTTGCATTTTCGGCGGTAGCTATTGTGCGAATGGTAAGCATTTGGTTAAACTTCCCATCCTCACAACTACTTGCAGATAGCTGATATAGTACACGGCGTTGCGGAACTCTATGGTGTCGGTACGCGTTTGAATATACTTGTCATCTCTGTGTATCAGTGCCCTCCCACCCAGGTTTGACACACTGATTAATAGTAGTCGCTTTGGCAGGTGTTGTTGGCTAGCGCAGTAAATATAATTTAGGAGACACACCACCACCGAGGAGCAGTACAAGGAGCTGGAGGCGTGCTTTGGCTGCGAGGCGTTCGGTACGAAAGGACTCCGTAGCTCGCTGGCCTACTGAGGAGAAACACCGTGAACACGCGAATGAGGATCCTGCAACGAGGCGGCAACTTTGGCAACTTTTCTTTTCCTGAAGTCGCTGTTGGTGGTCGTTTATCCGGAGGACGAAGCTCTCCTGCTCCTGGGCTTATTAAGACTGAGGGAGCGCCGTAAGAATCGTCGTGCGTTGGTGGTTTTCCTCAGATACGGGCACTGGAGTGCTTAGCACAATCCTTGGAATAGTATTCGGCTGTTTTCCCGTTTTCCGTGCTGTGGGGCCTCACTTCCCTCTTTATTTCGACACGTGCTCATATAGTTTATTTAGTGCGCTTTTGGATCTTTCGTGGTGATCTAGCTACACTATGCTTAGCTTCCGTCTTCTATGTAATTTATTCTCGCTTTTTCTTCTGTTGGCAAGGGTTTCTGTTGTATTGTATTCACCTGTTCATTGGGATTAATGTGTTATCATGTCCAGGCTAGTGCACCTGCTGCAATTTTTTAGCATGTTTTGCTATTTGAGCCATCTTTTGGTATTTCGTGTTTGAGCTCTTTAACCATCCACGCAGCCCCTTCTACCAATAACGTTCAAAAGGGTTGTTGTAATAAGCGTTTTATCACTTGTGTTACAGAATTTTGATGTGTTAGGGCAGGCAGCTATTGTCTGGTCCCTCGAGCCAGCGTTAGCGTGTGCCTATGCGGCGTGGGCAAGCGTTGCGTGCGTCTGTTCTGGTCGACTTGTTGACTGGGAGGCTTGACGGTCTTAAGCCTCGCTGTTGATCGTCACACCTTACAGGTGTCACTTCTGTCTGTATTCTGCCCGTTATGTTGGTATTTTTATCTTTTACTGTTCGTAGGGTTTACCATTGTGCGCGTTTCCTTTTCTAACTAAAGAATCTTAAACGTGTTTATTAGGACATTTGGATGAATGTTAAAGGAGGCTTGAAAAAAGCCTCGAATTCTGTTACCTATTTTATAAGTGTTAACGGTACTTTGTCCTTTCTAATAAAATGGTGGTTTCCTTGTTAAAATCGCTTTAATTCGCAATAATTATCCGGTGCCCAATATGTATTTTTTAATAGTAATAATAATAATAATGACAAATTTTGCATCCTAATAAATACGAATACGTTTTAAACAAACAGTAATTTACTGCACACAAAAATTGGGTTACATGCAGCCATTTTTGAGATCACAGTCCCCCTCCTCATGGTCCAGCCATTCCTAATGCGCTAAACCGAGCACACATAATGGTGAAGTAGTGACACACTAAACATGTGTCTTTTTTGGAGTTGTCGTTAGAGAAAATTGAGCAGCTCTATAGCGCAGAAAAACTCTTGTTTCGACAAGCATAAAAAAATGAACTGAGCCAGAAGGGTGCACTTCCAATATTTGAAAATGGACTTAGAGAATGTTTTTATCTAGCTACCATTTCGCCGCAACCTCAACATAGTTCACTGTCTGATAAAAAGGAGCAGTTGTGTACCCTGTCTTAGACCAATTAGATAACTCAATTGCAATTCCGTGGTACCGGTGGAGAAATTGTAGTTTTTACGTCAGTGGCGTGCAGTAGAATTCGTTAGTCAGTATTTATTTACTGCCTTGAAAGAGGAGCTGTAAAATCGGCTTCAAGTCTTGACTTCGTGGCTGGAGATGTTGTGAGAGCTACAGTAAAGGAATTGTGTATACATTGAAGACGTATTTTTTCATCATTGTAATGTTCATCTACGCGGCCACCTAATGCGAGAGCACAGTAGTTGATGCTCTGGTTCTTATGTACGTCATCATTTGTGACTTTTTTTCTTTTGGTATCACATCGTATTAGATCGCTTCCTTCTTCCGCGATGGGTTCTCTGCTAGTTTTCCCTAGTGTAAATAAGGATTGGTCCAGCGCGTACAATTTGTAAGTGTTGGCTCGACATCTCAAGTTGTGATTTACACAGGCAGTCCTCGGCACAATGCGAAAGTGGTGTTCAGTGAGGTGGGATGCATCAGATTTACAGCAAATCAAAATACACTGCATTTACAGGATGCCCCAGCATGGATGATGGATATTCAGGGATAAGAGAGGAAAGATCATTGGAGGGAGGATAGCTTGATTACGAAGAGCTCTGAAATGCACATCTTATGAGACGTGGGCAGTTGCTCAGTAGCAAAGATGTGTTTCATAGTAGCACATATGAAGAAGTGCTCCTGAGCTCTTAAGGTACACATTTCAAAGCCCGACGTTTTCTTCTTCTATGACTGTTCCTGTCACATCCCTGAATATTGACCGTTCCTCCTGGGACCTCCTGTATAATGATCACCCATTGTGTTTTTGCTGTTTTCACTGCATTTTGTTACGTAGTGTTAAAATACTGTACACTATATTGGTCTCAACGAAGCTTTTTTACAAAAAGTTCTTCCGACACAAAATTCGCCAATATTCCGATACACTCTAACACCCTCGCGTGCCTCTGTCGCTGGCGCCGTCAGCAGGGCAACTGTGGCACCTCCTAAGCGGAGCTGGCCGCCGTCTGCTGCACGCTAGTTCTTCCCCGCCAAAGGCCTGGAACCTGCAGCAGCTATCGGCGGAGTCCGGCCTGCTGCACCAACGGCCGGTCATGTCTGTTTTCTGATGGCTCAGAATCGACGAAGGGGACGCCTACCATCTGGTGGTCCATTGAGCTAACCGTTGCAGTTGCGGACCCTAATGTACATCGTTCCATGTGCATAAGTGCTGGGCGGCTTGTTTGTTATCCAGAAAGGCCCTGGTCGAGATTCAAAAGACCGCTGGTGTGGCCAGCCAACAGCTAGTAATGTTAATTTGTGTGGTGGCTCCAGTCAAGCTTGCTGTATTTAATCGGCACTCAGTTTTGGGACAAGTTATATATCCAGTTTCATAGCCCGTGTTCATAAATGTGCGTGGCTGTTAAAGTAATAAGAAAATAAGTGTCATCTTATTGAGGCTTAATGTTAGTCATTGCGCAGCAGTATTTTTCCATGCATGGATAAATGCGGTTAAAGAACAGTTTTACTTAATAATTTGTTTTATCATCGTCTCTTTTGTAAATTATTGTAGTCACATTGTGTAATAGCTGAACATGTTCTGGTGCTGAATAGTGTTGTTTTCCTCTTAATGTAATGTGTTTAGAAGAAAAGTAGTACACCAATCTCAACATAGCTCTTACACTCACTTATTTCTCAACAGTCATTAACCACTCAATGAGAATGCTCACTACAGCTCAAACAATTTGTTTATTGTAAACAGTAGTCCGTTTTAAATGATCATCAGTCACTGTTGACTCTTTTTTATATTAGTGACAGAATGACACAACGCTTCAGTGGCGGCAGCAGTAGACAAGTCACGTCTCGTCTCCTGCCAGAAGGTGGTGTCTCAAATGCCTTCATGACGTCAGCACCCCTAGGCGGCGGCAAGTGTGGCGGCTGAGCCACAAGAGGGCGGATGTCCTCCCTGACAGTAATGACCTCAGTGTCGACGGGACATTCCCGTCTTTTTGTCACCAGTGGCAGATCTTCGGCAGGCATGAGAACACAGACGTGATGTCCTCACTGACTGTAATGACCTCAGTGACGACGGGACATTCCTGTCTTTTTGACCCCAACAGCAGATCTTCGGCAGGCACGAGACCACAGATGTGATGTCTTCCCTGACAATAATGACTTCAGTGTTGACGGGACATTCCCGTCTTTTTGTCCCCAGCGGCAGATCTTCAGCAGGCATGAGAACACAGATGTGATGTCTTCCCCAACAATAATGACCTCGGTGTTGAGGGGATATTCCCACCTTTTTGTCCCCAGCGGCAGATCTTCATCAGGCATGAGAACACAGATGTGTTCCCATGTCTGTGCTGGGGACTCCACCACATCTCAATGCACCTGTGGGCAACAAAGGCGGCATTTTAAATATTGTTGCCTTTGAAACAAGAGGAATATCTCAAAAATTTACTTTGGAAATATGACGTCGATATTCTAAATTGGAAAGAATATTTTATTTCTTAAGTGGTTAGCTAATTTCGGCCCGTTTGGCGTTATCAAGTAGACTTAAGTTTTAAGCGGTATCTACTATGAGTTTGTTGAATGATGTTAAAGACGCCGTTACCTTGTGATCTCACAAATGGCTGCATGTAACCTAATTTTTGTGTGCGATTAGCTACTGGGGCCTATACTGAGATGTCCATGCCTTCTATTTACCACCATGTTTCTTGACAATATCCAAAATTCTAATTCTTAACATAATAATGTGTTTGTATAAACTCGTCTTGGTTTTAACATCCACGAACTTTTGACTGAATAATATTCCGCCGTTGTCGTGTTGTAACTTATCATTGCATATTTGCTGGTCTCATTCTTCTTTAGCCGCGTCACCGGCAGTTGTGTCACAAGTGGTCATCCATCTGCACACAACTTTGAGGATATAGCCTTGGACACGACTCATATAATGAAAAGTGGTTGTTACCGCGTTGTCGACGACATACTCACTGTTTGGGCGCCAGGACAAGAGATACCTAAAACTGGAACATCTCTGTACCTTCCACAGCCATGTCAAGTTCACGATGAAAGTAACAGCAGACAGTGCCTTGTCTGTCCTTGGCTGATAACCCAGTTGGTCACTCAGTCATAATCTACATCAGACACCCAGACACACGCAAAGGTACCTGTACGCCTTCAGCCACAAGTCCAAAATTCACTATATTCTGAAGGAGTCCAAAATCTTACCAAAAGACCTAAACCACTTCAGAAAATTTCTGACAGGATGGATACAATATCAAACCATCATCTCAGCTAGTTTCAGAATGTATCCACGTCCAGGACACCGACAAAAAGAAGAGTAAAATGTTTGCAATTTTTTTACACTACTTTGCATTTTTGAACACCCTGCAGGTAATAATATTTGCCACCACAGAAAGAAACTCTGAAGTAGCGGCATTGTAATAATACACAATATTCACATCAGTATCCAGTTTAGTTGCAGATTCAAAATGAAATTCAGTTTCTATCAGCAACTTGATTGAATGAAAATATCCTCAGAATATGCAGCAACGAAATAAAGAGTATCCACGCAATATTCTTGAACATCCGTCCAACTTCCTCGTATCTGTTTCGGCGCCGGAGCCTCACAGGTTAGCCCTATGTAATCATTGATAGATACAGTCGAGTCAGTGTTCAAAAACGTTCCTCTTCGAATTACGCAACTTAAGCTGCAGATGGATGAGATTGCAGCATTGCAAGAAAGCAGACACTGACGAAATTCTATTTTGAGCGATCACGAAAGACGGTCATCGATGACGATTGTGAAGAAAAACAATAGGACGACGCTGCAACAATCACTATAGAACTGAATGTTGCACCCGATAACGGTGTAAGGACTACAACAACACGACATCAGCTTCACAAGCGGAGAACTGCATGCTGAGACGGAATTCCAAAACCAGTCATCAGTGATGCAAATGCCCGGAACAGGATAACATGATCCACAAGCCATAAAACCTGGGCTCTGGAGCAATGTAAGAAAATAATTTGGTTGGATGAGTCTTCTTTCACAATGTTTCCAACTTCTGGAAGAGTTTCCGTCCCGAGAGTGGAAAATGTCGGGTGTTCGCTTATCATCTGCACAGCCATATCGTGGTATGAATGTGAAGAAGAATTACGAGATCCGATGGGTGGCATGAACAGTCTGATGACTACAGAATATGGGCTGAGAGTAAATCATTAAAAGACAAACGTAATGAGGCGTAAGAGAAATGAGAATAGCGAGGAACTTAACATCAGAGTAGGGGATAGCGAAGGAGGTGAAGCTAAAGCGTTCTGCTACCTAGCAAACAAAATTTGCCGTGAGGGACGAAGCAAGGATGACATAAAAAGCCGACTAGCACAGGAAAAGAGGGCACTCCCGAGCAAGAGATGTCTACTGATATCAAACATTGGCCTCAATTTGAGAAATAAATTTTTGGAGTAAAAGATTTATGACTCTGAGAAGAAGAAAGTAGTGGTATTCCATGGGCACCACGGTTCCTCTGCAAGGTCGTTCTACTGTCAAAGATTATGTGACCGCTTGGCTGATATGGCCCATCACATAGTGCAACTTCTCCACCTGTGATGCAGTGTTGCAAGACGATGAAGTTCCCGTTCACACACGTGGCATCGTCCAGGACTGGTTTCGTGAGCACGATGATGTATTGTTGCATCTTCCTTGATCACCATAGTCACCAGCTCTCAGTATTATTGAGACTTTGTAGTGTACTTTGGAGAGATGAATACGAGATCGCAATACACCTTCGTCACCGATACCTGATCTTGCCATTTTCTCTCAAGGCAAACTGTGTAATATCCTGTTGAAAACCATTATGAGACGACTAGAAGCTGATTTGACTTCCAACGGTTTTTCCACAGATATTAGGGCTGGAAATATGTTGCGCACCATGTACAGGGGGACCATTACAACAAGAAACAAAGTAACACGAACCTGACGCAGCACGCGACTCAAAGCTGCACCACTAAAATTACGAACGAAGGGGCATAACAGAATCGAGCTCTGCTGCCTTTTATATGGTGATAGCGTTGAACTATTTGACGAAAGCAAAACCACGGAATATTAAATAAACGCTGACACTGACTATCACAGCAATACACACCTAGCACTACCTTCCTTGAATCAGGTTAAATACTAACGATAAACCCTTATAGTAAAAATACCGTTAATTAGTTCCACAAAGCGAATTCTGAATGCTACCACAAATGACTTCGTATTGCTTTGCCACCTTTACAGAACTATAATAAAGTAAGATGCGTCTGTATTGTGATTATAATAGCAAAAATTACCTAAAAACTTAGTCTCACCGAAATTATGAAAATGACATAATCGTCTGAGTCAACGATTAATGTCTTTCATAGTTAGGACAGTTTTTCGTTGTCCTTTCTTCATCTGCGACCATTGACGCATGGTGGTAGTTAAGTATGAATAATATCTGATATACTTAAGTATTTACGGAGCGAATGTGGTGCTTTGGGTTTTTATATTTAGAGGTATTATAATCATTAAGTTCATAAAATTTTTTTACTTAAAATGTCATGTATTGTGGTGTATCGAAGGGAAGCAGCATTTGAATGTAATTTGGACACAATGGCTTGTGTCTCTTAGTAAGGCTATTACATAGCGAAAATCAGAAGGAGAAATGGGAGTAAGCAAATGTGTTGGTGTACAAACCCCGTAATTATTGTGGCAAATGCTTCAAACATGTGGGTGGCCAACATTGTCACGTAGACAGAACTAAAGAGGTTAGTTATTGAAAGGAAGAGGAACAATGACGCACAGGCGCTTGAAACGACTCGTACTTGCAAGTGTCAATGCACAGCCCCTAGCAGGGCTATTGCAGGTTAAGGAGTGGTTTAGTGTTAACTGTGTGACTGGTAGCGTGTTAACTTGGCAAGGGTTACAGAAGCTTGCTCTACCGACCGGATTTACGGTCTCGAAGATGTTCTATTGGTGACCAGTTTCGAAAGTGATTACAATTAAGCGAATAATTTCGGAAAATTTACGAGTTTGGTGTGTGCTGTTGAATGAAACTGGCTGGATGTAAACTAAATCTGAAGCAATTAAAGCACAGAGGGCGATGTACTCACCAGTCTACTTCTCGCTCTCCACTGTGAAGTCCACACTCTCCAGCGAAGAGAACACAGCTTGTTCAGGCAGCACGTAATCGAGCGAACAGAACGCCGGCTCCTCCGAGGCCCCAACTAGCTCCATCGAGTTCCTCTTGTCTGCATAAACTGTGGACAAAGTGTTAGTATTATTCAAGTGGTATCCATGGTGATCAAGACAGGAAATATGAACAAGTTTTGAACATAGTAAGATTTACGAAATTGGTCTATTTGTTGTGTAGAAAAATTCAAATTTGACTAAGCGTACTGTAATACGATGAACACTATCAGACAACATATTTATAGCGACGAGATGTATACGTGTTTCCGTCAATCTCTTTCAATTCCGTCGCAGGCCAGTGCTCAGCAGTACCTGTTTATTTTTTATATTTTCTACGACCTGTGCTTCAAATTAAGAAGCTTTCCATAAAGACTGTCCCCCCTCCCCACCCTCAAACACGCCTTCTCCGGTATAGCAGAGTGGGCACTGGATTTGTTTTCTGACCTGCCCACTGTATCCGTAAGCGGGTCCATTGCTCACCTAATGTTCGAGCTCATAATGATAACCTATCCCAAAAACATATGAGGACTCCCGTGATGGATCGACAGTGAGTAATAACGGAAACATGTCTTTGCCTCGTAACGGGGCAGCTGTGTGGCCAGTACCCTTTCTGGCTTTCTGAGCAGCGGTTCGCGACCCTGCCGCTGTACGCCATTCAGCTTCACGTTTGTGCCGCTTGGCGAAGGACGAGCGTATCTGAAGGCGTTGCGATAACAGAGACCCGCATTCGACTCAGGTGCCCCAACGGCACCGCTCCCAGGACAGCCACAAGCGAGCAGCGAACCGGGCACCCATCGTGCTGGTACCACATACATCTACGTACCCCAAGTGGTACTATTTCCAGGAGAGCTGGTACCACTTCGATGGAGAACTGTGCGTATCTTTTACCCGCTGAAATTTCTTTAAGGAAGGAAGGTCCAATCACATAATCACCAATAATTCAGCACCAAACGGTACACTGCACTCCCTCTTATGTTCAACCTGCTCCGCCGAGTGTATTTTCAGCGTCTCATTATGCGAATTTCTTACGTTCAGTTTCTCGGAATGTGTAAAGATATCGGTAGAAAGTCTTTGAAGAAAGAACCTCCTGTTACGGTGTCACATCAGAACCAAGCACCAGTACTCCATACGTCTTCTGCAGTCCTGCTGGTTAATCTGCTTGTGAACTGACACATGATTCGGGTATAAACTGGCAGTGCACAAAATGCGAACAATTCTAGACAGACTTAGTACAGAAGCACTCGCAATTTCTTTGCAGCTAACGTGTGGATTATGAGCGACAGATGCCAGAGGATGTAATTTGTTCTCCTCGCTCGTTGCAGTCTTGATCCTTACCTTCTGTTTAGTATTCCAGTTGCCTTCCACTAAGAATTGTTTGCACAATCGTTGTTGGACATCGTATTTCAGGAATATTTTTTGCATACAGCTCAACTGCTCTCTTCGAATTCCTTCTGCATTCTACGTAAATATAATTTGTCTTGGTTTGTGAAAGTCATTTATTTTTTCAGGCTAATGAGGGCAAGACCGATAAACGGATTTGTACGTTGTTCATTTATTTAAAAATGTTGCTTTTGTGAACGATCTTACGCAGTCTCCAACTCACGAGGGTGAACTGAAATCTTCTGTAAATTTATCCGAAGCATCTTGGTCTAGCTTTCCATCCGTCTCTTTTCTTTGTCTCAAATTTTGGTTGCCACGTCTTTGATTTTTAAAACATTGACTTTTCGCGACATACAGCCTGAATTACGAAATATTCGTGGATACCCAGCACAAGCAAGCAAGAGCGTTAATTGGTAGAGGTAAGAATTTAAACGTACTCGTCTGAATAATTCATAGCTATAATATTCCTGACGCTCAGTTAAGATTTCTCATGGACTAATCTCTATAAAGGCACAAGTATGAGAGGGCGTCTATATGTCTGTCAACAATCGATCATCATGATTATTGAAGCACCTGTTCTGATTTTTAATTATTTCAGCTAATGTTTGTGGTTCAAACACAGTTCTTTTGTCTTTAAGAGTGTCAAAATTGCGGCCTTTCGTGTAACATTGTTACAATAAATCCACAACTTCGCGAAGTTTCGCGACCAAAATTATTTTTGTCATCACACTGCGGATTTCAAAGCCGACTGACTACGAACGGTTCACTCGCTGTTCTCCCACACCTCTTTGGTTTAGCATAGAATTGATAATAACTTGTTTTTAATCATGACAATATTTCCCTAATTACAAAAAATGTATCTGCTGAACGCGTACTCAAATCTTTTGACACTTACTTAAAGTTATACGACTAACACATTACAACAAACATCAATTCTATTTCTTATAAGTTTAACAGTTTATGAGTAATCTAAAAGAAATAAGAGAATAGTGTTTTGTTGAAGGATGTTTACATGTGAAAATAGTTAGTTAAGGGATGTTGGCTGTTACGACGAACAACAACTGCATAACATACGATTGCATAGCATACACTGATAAAATTTTCTCGGGCCTCAAGCTGCATCAAGTGGTTTGAAATCCACAAGACTTCGGTCGAATTCTTCTCGGCCATTAATGGCATAGCCAACACAAGAGATCCTATCTGTCGGTCTAGTGTAACATCGTCTGTCTACATGTGTGTTTTTTACGACAAGTGGCGTTTTGGCTGCCGCAGCCGGCGTTGGTTACAACAAATAATCTAATGGAGAACGAGTAGAATGATTAAAGGTGCACGCCACAAAACGCGTACTGAGATCAACAGAGGGAGGATGCCTAACGAGCTATAAAGGTCTATGGAGCCTACATTGTTGCAGTAGAGGATCGTTGCATTAATAATCGCTAGCTTATTGGAGGAGAAGTCATCTCGCGTGAATGAACTAGTGCATCTGAAGATGAAGAGGACGCCGCGGGCGTTGAGTTCGTTGGTTCCAGAGGAAAACACACCAGGAGAAAATTTCAGAGTCGTGTAAAAATAAGCTTAAGCAAAGTATCAAGTATTAATGGCTCTGGGATCGCTCTGAAACTGTAAATTAGCGGAAGATCCACCATATTCTCTCCAAAAAAATAAGAAATTGAAAAAAAGAAATCCTGTTTGTTGGTGGGCAAAGTGATATGGACTCATAATAGAAGAAGGGAAAACAGAGTCAAAGCTTTTTTAAGCTTTGGAAGAAAGCCATACGAGACATAATACAGGAATCAGCGTATCTGGGAACCACTTGAAATCGTAGTTCATTGCACGTTTTTCATCCCATCCTATCAGCCGATGTCTGGGCTGATCCAATGACCTGATGCAAGAAAAGCGTGTATGATTTAACGCACTATTCCCGCGGCTCAAAAACAAAGCTCAGTGAAGTCCTGCCATTACTTAACCAGTTTACAAATAACTCCATAAGAATGAAAGAGTCAAAGAAATACTTCAAAACAATGGTTATATTCATACCACTGTTTCCTCAATCATGGAATTATTTAATATAGAATTGTAGATTTGTTTGAAATGTTTCCAAAGGAACTTCGCTAAAGGGCAACAAGTGTTCTCCGATCTATAGTTGAGGATGTTTTTAGGCAACAGAAGGATACTTGCAGAATGAAAAGTTGTTGCAGAATTAGGCTCTATTTTGGCATGCAGTGCTTCCAGAACGTTTGCGTTCCATGGTGGCGCTCTACAGCCTAAATAAGTGGCAGACTTCCTTGCTTCGTTCCAAGTAACACATGCAGTGCTCACCTGACACGAACGTCCATCCGTGAGCTTGCAAGACAAGAGTGTAGGAAGTGCTGCCGCTGCTATTTTCCATCATCACTTACAAGCAACACATATCGAGTGCGCGACTGTCATTATGACAGATATCGATTAGTTATTGCTTTTATTTACAGCATTCTCAACAACAGCGCTCGGGTGAGCAACTGTTATGGCGCCAGATATACATTTTCTTCACAACGTTGAAAACACAGTCGACATAAGATGAAACAAAAAAGCAGACAGTAATTTAACCCACCCGACTCGTGATCCAAATTTTCATCATCGGCAATTCCGTACTTTGTGTATGCCGCCACAAGCAATACCGTTTCGCCCTATCCCGGGAACACCCTAGCAATACCTTACACCAAGTCTGACATACGTTTTCCCACGACAGTCCTCGCAATTCCTAACATCATGATTCCCACTAACTGAAGTCCAAACGACCTTCCAGGGTACACAGTCTCGGAATTACTTCCCGCCAGGTAAGAGTAATGCAAATCAACACTGCAAGTGATTCTGTTTACTCCTCTATGGAGCACTCCCTACAAAGTTCACTGTCCCAAGAAATTCTGTTATCAATGCTATAAAAATGCAATAACTATTCGAAATCTGCCGCCATGACGGTCATCTTCTCGATATCTACCGTTTTCAAGTGATGTTGGAAATTACTCCGGGACGTAGCCAGAGTGTAGAAATTATGTTGCCGCACTTACCGGACAGTTGGCCTGAGCTGGCTGCCGAACCCTCTTCCACCTCTGCCGTGGCCACAGGAGTTGCTGCCCCGGACCAATCTTCACTCTTCAATGCTCGCTCATCGGACTTGCTGCACAAGCAAGGGCATTGCGTCAGTATATGACTGTACTGGACACTTCTACGTTTCGTAACACTATGGATAGTCTACGAACGAAAAAGAGATCCATGTAGTGGCGTTATGGTCCAGCTCCAATTTTTCAAATTTACAATTAATCAGTTCAACGGTGCTCGGATTTCTTTCTACGAGGACGTAAGCCACCACTAAATCTTGGAATGAACTCTTTGTTGAAATACAACATTCTAAACATGAGGAAGACAAAAGTTCCTTTTCAGTTTCTTCTAAAATTGCTGGTTGACTTTATGCTTTCTCTTGAAAAATAATTAACACTTTCAACTTGCTGAGAGAGAATGCTGAGAAATAACTTTAGCTTCATAACAATTTTATTAGCATCGTATAGCAACATACACATGTCAGTGGACAGACATTCACGGATAGACGTTAGAAGATAGGGTAATTTATAACACCAATACATTAAAATTACAAACGTATTTTGAGCTTCCTTTTTTATTTTATTGTAGTAAGTCAATTAAATCTTGACCATATCTCTAGATCAACGACACCCGCTAGCAGAATCTTCTTGTAAACATTGGCCTTCGCTTCATTTGTGGCAGTGGTCAGTATGTTGCGCCGCACGAAAAAACGGTCGTAGGCGCTTTGGTGGGCTCTTGGATTGCGTCTGGAGGAGCACAGTGCAACACACACAGAAGATTATATCAGTTTATTATAACTTGAACAATATGAAATACTTACCTTTGAAATAACCTATGTCCGTAGGAGGTGGTGGTGGTGGTGGTACGTTGCTACGGGACCAAACCGCTGGAATTAAACTAACTTATGCTAAGGTCAACACATACACACCCATTCCCGAGGGAGGACCCGAGGGGGAGGGGGGAGCCGCACGAACCGTGGCAAGGCGCCTAAGACCGCGCGGCTATCCCACGCGGCTATGTTCGCAGAACTGTCTACGTATATTTGTTACTGTC